>NW_027526257.1:23392021-23992021 GCF_048455015.1 Haemaphysalis longicornis | reverse complement strand
CCTAGGGGAGTGGAATGTCAGACGCCTTAGAATACAAGAGTACTCCCAATAGTGATTCTTTATTTTTGCGACCTACCACAGCTCACGAAATAATGTCTATAATCCAAAATCTCAAGATCACTACATGCCGTGATATTGAAGATCTGTAGGTGCGGCCTCGGAAATACGTTGCTGATATCGTTGCGCCAGCTCTCGCCAACATATTCAACACATGTATTACAACAGCAGTCTTTCCGGAAAGAATGCAGGTGGGAAAGGTAACTCTTATGTATAAAAAATGCGATCGAAATGATTTGGGCAACTATAGACCAGTTTCTATATTACCAGTATTTTCAAAAATCTTTGAAAAGATTTTGCACATGCGGTTATCCGAATTCATTGAGAAATACGAACTTCTTACGTCAGATCAATTTGGCTTCAATAAAAACAAATCCTTTGAACTGGCCCTTCTTACACAGAAAGACTTTATTCTCGAACAATTTGAAAAAAGTTTATAACACTAGGTGTAATGGTCGATTTTTCAAAGGCTTTCGACTTGGTAGATCACAGTATCTTGTTACAAAAATTAGAACAATATGGCATTCGCTGTACAGCCTTGCAATCATTACAGTCATATTTATCCCATAGAAAGCAAGTTGTTAAGCTGAATAGTGCTTGTTCTGCAGTTAAACCTATTCTCGCTGGTGTGCCCCAAGGCAGCGTACTGGGACCCATCCTTTTCAATCTAATCTTAAGGATATTGTAAACATTAACCGGGAAGCGAGATTTATTATTTATGCAGATGATGGTAGCATCTTCTTTTCTGGAAAAAAATATCTCGAATACATTATCCGCATGAAACGACACCATGACAGTGCTAGAAAAATGGGCAGCATCAAACGCCATGTGTATAAATCAACAGAAGACTAAAGCCGTTATTTTTCTGCCAAAAAACAAGGTCATCCCAGCACATCAAGCCATAGTACTGAACTCCTCTAATGTAGATATTGTCGAGAGCTTCAAGTGTCTTGGCGTAATAATTTCTTCTCATATGTCTTGGGAAGAACGTATAAGTTTTCTCACGGCGAAGTTAGCTTTAATTGCTGGTATGGTAGGCCGATTAAAACATTTGCTGTCAACGCGGAATAAATTGCTTCTTTATAACTCGCTTTTTTTCTCTCATCTTAACTATTGTCAGCTGGTATGGGGAACTTCAGCGCCCTCTAGTTTGCAGCGCAATTATCAACTGCAGAAAAAATTTATTCGTCATGTCTATAACGCATCGTACCGATCCCACACTGCTGAACTATTCCACAATGCCAGAATAATAAGTATTCACAACTTGTACAAATACCGACTGAGCGGGAAGTTTAAAACAGAGATAGGACACAACCTGACTGCCTTACAAGACCATGCAAATTTGCAAAAAAAAGTTCCTCACTACTCAACTAGATATACAGAAAACTGGTTAGTGCATACTGCTCGTATAAATACCGGTCAACAGGGTTTATCTTACACTTTACTGTCTCTTTTGAACGCCTACAAAGTAGATGGTTTTGATTTGTTTTCTTGTTCTTACCGGAATCTCCGGCTCATGTATAGCGCCTAAGTTTGATGCCTTCCTGTGATTTCTTGCTATGTCGTGTTTTCATTGTCACTGGAACTTGTTTTTTTACATGCAGAGCATTTCTTAGCCTCGCCTGTTCCTGCGGCGGACGGCGTCCACAGCTCCGCGTCCGCAGCAGGTGCGCGCATGCGTCGTAGTCAGCCCGTTCGCTCCGTCGCGGTCTCTGTGTAACAGGTGCGTGACAGTAGCGCGGTGGCGCGTGGAAGGGCGCGCGCTGCTTGCGCATGCACGCTCTCCCCCCGTACAACTCTCCCTCTACTGCGCGCGCTGCAAATACAAAGCGGCTAGCGGACGCTCGTGCTTCAGTCACTGCGTTGCTCCTTCCTTCCTTGGTTGACGCTCGCTCCCACGTTTACTCGTGTCTGCTACTCCAGCATCACGGAAGAAGCGATGGAAACCACACTGCTTTCAACCAGTACTGAGGCCCCAATGCTCTGCATATACTCGTGTTCCCCTAGCGGGAAGGCGCGAGAATTTCTTTCCTTCCTCTTCTCCCAAGGAATGGAGAGGATTTTTTTTCTCCAGTGTGTTCAGTTCATGTATAGTGCCACGTACTTGCACTGTACTGGTGTGCAACCGCGAAGCTGCGCTGAACCAAATAAAACGGGGTCTGTGGGCTGGTCAAGATTCCTGTGAGCAGCCTTTTTCTCGCCGCCCTCCCATATAAATGTATGCTGGCAAATAAACGATTTGATTTGATTTGATTTGATGTTTTGGTGGTAGTCGGGCGCGCAATGTCTTCGGCTAGCTCCTCCTTCTCTAAGCCCGCGGCAGCCATGATGGCTGCTGCGACGCATGCGGCTCCTCTTCTCGCGATGTCTAGCCCGCCACGGGGCATCAGTAAAATCTTAATATCTTCCGCTGGCATATTCGGCATGCGGGCGGCCCGAATGGCCTCCTTTCTTGCATTCGTGCCTCTCGAAGCCTTGTTATTACGCTTCGTTTTATCGGTGTTGTCTATCGGCTCACGTTGGGCACCTTGCTCCTCCGGGTCCTGCTGCTGCCTCTTCTTCCTGTCATGGCCGCCGATGTATAGCCAGTCGGTCGAGCTCTTGAAGACATCTGGCGATTTATACTCCCCTTCGACTTGCACACACATTCGGTTCGATGGCCCGTCTTCGGTTGACGTCGCCGCCATGTCTTCGTCCATCATGCTCGCGAAAACGCCGGCTGTTGACTTAGCGAAGCGCTAGTGCGTTAGGCTTAGCTTCGCCATGCCGGCGTCAAAAATTTTGCTTTCGATAACTCGGCGAAAAACGCCCCTTTTTGTTGAAATTCGGTATCAGTCGATAGTTCTCGACTTCGCGAAAGCACTAGTAGCAATATCTTCGTGGTTGAGACTATTGGCACTATTTAGTTGGGCATAAATTACGGAGCCGATGTAAGCACGTTCGAACTCCTTGGCGACAGCGGCGCCCTCCCCCGTCATCCCGAAGACTCCCACAGAGTGCTCTTGACAACTATCGCCGGAGTGTGGTAAAGAATGCTCACGGTATTTATTTATAGAAAATTTATAATGTATTAAACTTAAGCGCTATGGAAACAGAATAAGCCAGTACAAACAGAAATAGGAAGTTATATAATGCTGGTAAAGTAGGAAGCAAGTAAAATGGAAAGTAATGGTGGTGTAGTGGAGGTAGTGGGCACATGCAGGGGAAGGTTTTAAGGTTTCGATTAACTGGGGGATTTTATTGTTTTTAGAGGCGTTTACCACCCATGCTAACCCCATCTCTTGTCGGCCAAAAACACTGAGTCTTTCTAACCACCTGCCAGCCTTCCCTCTAGGATTGGGTCTTTTGGCTTCCCATTTCCTGACGATAAACTCTTGCGGAATTTATCTAACATTGCAGGTCAAAACGGTTCTCACAGGTGGGCCGAAAAACGTTTACTCTTGTTCCGTGAGACGCGTGCACTAGGCTCAAGGAGAAACTATTACTCGCAATAACTTCCATGAAGTATCTGATAAACAAAGAACACGTGAAACAAGTTTAAATTCAGGGTCTTATAGCTTGCAACGGGGGCTGGTATGGCGAGTTGTTATAACCTTTTGCTGTTTAAGTTGCTTTCTACAGGCTTGGAGAACCAAAATGTCATGACGGCACAAAATTATGTATCGTCCTCTCCATGGTGTTGGGCGCATCCGCAGGTCGCGCTTTAGGAAGCAAAAATATTTATCGGTCCTTTGTAATCAATGACATGTACAGGCTGGTGGCTTAACGTAAACAATCATTTGTTCTAGCTGACTTGCATGACAAGGTCCGTAGTAGAACTCCAGAACTTATATTGCAAGGTGGATATAGCGCCTATGTGTAGATCGTTAGAAAACATTATCCACGTGTATATTTCTTGTGGAGCTACAAAAGGTGTCTGCACGACAAATATTGCACGATCGCTAAGAGTTATTGTTCTATCGACGTTGTCAGCATGTTTAGAAAGTGACAGCTTGCAGCTCTTTTGCAGCCAATGTCGTGCAGACGTCTTTACTAGCTCAACATCTGACGCAGTTGTTAATAATACCTTTCAGCTCTTTATACAAGACGTATCATAACCATCTTCAGGTGACGTTTTGTAGGTGTCTCATAGGCGCTACAACGTCAGTCAGGTAGAGAATACCTTCGCACACGTTCAGACGCATATGCCTTCGAGACATTACCAAAGATGACTAATCAAAATTTACCAAAGTCGAAAACGTCGTAGATCTTGTGAAGGTGTCCTCTAACGATCTCTTAAGGCGTTTTTAAGATCTACACCAATATACGTCTCACAGGTAAGATATTTCACATCTTGCAAGACAATGATAGACGTTTACTTGACGTAATGTGTGCAGTTGGACTGACATCTGCAACCTTAATATTGGCATATTCTACCATTGCCCTGTATTCTGCCATTGCCCTGTTCAGCCCATTTTGCCACTACCCAGCCGCTCTACAAACACCAGAGAGCAAGCATAGTATTTACAACGCACAGTAAACCAGCTTTCGAAGCCACGACGCAAATCACTTCATTGATTCGAAAAACAAATATTCCTGCCCCTTCCGGTTTCGCCAGGTGGAATGGTTGGCGTTGATATCTAGCCAAAGTCGAGCACGTGTGTCAACACGGCCATTTACATAGTACGCTAAAAACAAGGAGTTTTTGTATACTTTCAAGATCTTCTGGATGCTTCCCATACCTAAACCAGCACATTGTGTGAGCTTTTGGAAAATAGCGCACAAGAAAAAACTACATATACATCTCACGCTGCTTGTATTCGAGCAGCCGAAATCCCAACTTCGTAGTACTGCAGCTGGAGAAGTATCCGTCGCAGTGATGACAGAGAGCGGAGTCTCGGCCCGCAATAGTTGGAAACGGCCGCCCTTACCAATGTACAAGGTGAAAGCCGGAATGCGAAAAATGGCATTTTCTGTGCTTCCAGACGCGAGTCCTTGGAGGAAAAGGATGGTACAGTACGCTTCCCGTGTTAAACAATATGGGAGGGTTTCCCGAAATTTCGAAAATCCGCAGTGACCAAGCACCTCTCAGGCATCTTTTCTTTAACCCAAAGAAGACATCTTTGCCCAGCTTTGCCACTGACTGCCGCAGTTTCCACCATAGCACATCCACATGCGTAACGCCTAGACGACGGTCTTAGGCCGCATAGAAACATTTTCTTGCTCCATGGCACTCTACTAAATGGTAAAGAGCCTAACTTGTTTTCTACTACCTCTATATACTGCCCAACACCTGGCCCGTGTAATACATGTATTGCAAGAGTCACCACAGTTGAAATTTTACATCAACCCTCACCCAACATGCAAGCAGGGGGAGGTCCAGATGACCTCCACCAATCCCTTTGTTTATCTTAACCTGGTGAAAAGAAACCGGGAAGACCGTGAGGCTCAAAGCTTCTCGTACTGGAGGTGCGAAATCCTAACAGCACCCAAATATTAAAACAAGAAGCTCATTATAAGAAAAGTTGCTTCCCTGAGCCATTCAGTCCACCTCTGTCGGGTTTCCTTAGCCTGTGAATTTATTTTTCTATCGGCTAATCTAGCTAAAAAGAAAGCTGTGTTGGTTGAGTCTACCTTTGTGGTGTCGACGTGTGTGAAATTCTGCAGTAGTGAAATCAAGCAATAAAAAACTTCCCCTATATCTGCCACCCCTGAAAAGTAACTGCTTCCGGTGTATTTCTACTCCCCTCTCATGCTATTCTTTTCTGATCTCGCTCCTACCATAACAAACACGCTAGAGGTCTCCTGAAGTCGATTTAAATTTACCACGTTCTACTGCTCGGGGCGGTTGCATCAACGCTAGCGCAGCCGTACAGCGAGGACGCGCCTGAATCGAGACACCCCGCTCACGCGTTCATAGAACCCCGTTGCCCAGCTCGCCGTGCGTGCCAAGCCCAACATGGAACGTTTTGTTACTAGAGTCGTTCGATTTATTTAAATACCGTCAGCAGCTATACTGGCGTGGGCGACAGCAGGCGGAGCTGTGGATCTTTTTTATGCAGATAATGTAGAATTTCTTTTTCTATTCGCAGATATGAAGCATTCAGTAATTTTATAAAAACGAGCACTTCAAATATCATGTATGTATTTATATTTTGCTTCCTATTTGTGAATTCTTTTGTTCTTGTTTAAAAATTTGGACAAATATCGGCACTGCCACCGGACCAAGATGTTTAGACATGGCTGTGGGTATATGAGCTTATTATGCAGGTTCAGTTTCAGTTTGGCCGGCTGGATAAGTGGAGTTACAGACATTATGATGATGGTTGCATTTTAGTGGCGCAAGGTCAACTAGGCCAAAGAGTGCCAAGACAGATAGTTACCAAAGATTAAAGGTGAATACTAAAATTGAACAGCAACATTGATAAAAACAAATAAAGACCATTTACATGGCTGATGTAGAGGGCCAGGTTGTGACCTTGCATGATAGGGTATGAGATTCATAAATTTAACTTTAGATAAATACTTGAAAACACGTTTTTACAGGAAACATTGCTTTATCGCCTAAGAAGTGCGATGGGTGGATAGGATTTGTCGTCTGTAGGTTTCTGGAAAGTGCTTGCGTCGTCTGGTGTGAAGTGCCTCGCGTTTGATTACCAATCACAACTGCGGATAGGAACTCGCCACACCTGGAGCACAGGGGTCGCGAAGAAAAAGTGAGCAAGTGTGAATGTTTTAAATAAGTGTGGCCTATCCGTAGCCTTGCTAAAGCTACTTTCGTGTGTGTGTCTTGTTTGTCTGTTATGTGTCTAGCTAAGTGTGGCTTTATAGTGTGGAGTTTGTTCTCTGTTTGTGTGGTCCATGTTTTCTGCCAATTTTTCCGCAAGGCTGTCCGTACCAGTTGCTTCAGGTCGCGGTAGGGAACACACGGTACATCTATGCTACTGCGGAGAGCAGCCACAGCCACACCCTGCTCACCCATTTCGTCCCCCAGAATGCCACTAGGAGCCGGAACACAGGACACAATTATTTTGTTTTTAATTGATCAGCTGTGGTTAGAGATTTGATTTGATGCTTGAGGACAATTCCTTTTGTAGGTTTGAAGCATGTGTAAGGCTGTTACCACACTTAGTGAGTCGGTAAAGATGATGAAATGTTCTGTTCTGGTTTGTGTAATGTGTTGCGCTGCTAATTAGATACCTCGTGCTTCTGCCGTAAAAATGCTGCTATTTCTGTAAAATGGCTTCGTACTGCCAATGTTGGGGCCATGTGCAGCACATGCGATGGCTGAAGAAGACTCCAAGCGTCGGTGTTGAAGGCGGTGTGGGGGTTTTGTGTTGTAACTGAAGAAACAGTTGCGGTACAAGTTTTCTGGGTGCATTTCGTTTTTCGATTTGTTAAAAAAAGATGACACGGAATTGCTGACCTTTCCCAATGCGAAATGAGATCAGCAATACAAGACTTTATGGTCTCCTCAAATGATATCCCAAGTTCCTCAGCGAGGGCTCTCACTAGGGTAGAGAATGAAGATGATGGTTTGATTTTATTGGCGCAAGGCCGACATGGGCAAAGAGCGCCAAACACAAAGTGATTTGATGAGGAGAGAACACGAAATAAAATCAGTTAAAACTATGAGCACGGCTGGTGTAAAGGGCCAGGGTGAAGAACAAGAGTGGTTAAAAGATAAATAAGGTGGCTGGGGTATAGGACCAGGGGTAAAGCTATGGGTGGTATGAGATGAGTTGTAAAAAGTGAACTTCTGTTAGGAACTTAAAGGTGAGCTGAACAGAAAACATGGCATCATCTCCTAAGAAGTATGATGGGTGTGGTGGAATATGTCGTGTGTGTAGTTGAGGGAAGTGTTTGCGTGGTGTAGTGTCGAGTGCCTTAAATTGTATGAGGATGTGCATCACCGATAGGGCCTCTCCGCACCTGCTGCACAGAGGTCTTGGAGATCCAGTGAGAAGGTGTGAGTGTGTTGCATGAGTGTGCCCTATCCGTAATCTAGCCAACGCGACTTCAGTGTATCTATTGCGTGTGTCGGTGGTGTAAGGTCCCAAGTGTGGTTTTATTACGTGTACCTTGTTGTCTGTTCGCTCCAGTGTGTTTGCCATGTTTTGCGAAGTTGTTGTCTGATATGTGGTTTCATGCAGGGTAATGTGGTTATGTCTACTGCATTCAAAAGTGTAGCAGCAGCAGCCATTCGATCCGCTGCTTCGTTCCCAGCTATACCACAGTGGCTAGGGACCCAGCAAAGGAATAGTTCAAATTTATGTACATACACAGACATAATACCCATGACTATTAGATTTACAACGTGATTTTGTGAAGACTTTGTTGACGACAACGCCCGCATGACACTGAGGGAGTAATGGATATAATATATAATGGATTGTGGATAATGGATATAATGGATTGTGGGATGTGACTTTGAAGGATATGATTAACAACAAAAAGTACATCATAAGCCTCTGCCGTAAAGATACTGGTAATACTATTAAGAGTTCTAGTGACATTAAGGCCGGGCCCATGCGCCGCGCAGGACACAGAGGT
The DNA here is from genome assembly GCF_048455015.1 of Haemaphysalis longicornis. Lineage (NCBI taxonomy): Eukaryota > Metazoa > Arthropoda > Arachnida > Ixodida > Ixodidae > Haemaphysalis > Haemaphysalis longicornis. The sequence continues at coordinate 23,983,432 of NW_027526257.1, read as the reverse complement.
GGCAGTTTTAGAGGCGTCGGTATAAAATTAAGAAAATTGATACTTCTGCTGCAAATACAAGAAGTGCTGCAGAATTGCAGATGTGGGATCTCGGTTTTTATCTACATCTGTGAAAGATGTGTCGTAAAAGACAGGGCGGAGATGCCATGGTGCTATAAAATCTGTTTGAAAACTTTGTATGGTGTCTAAAAAGGAGACAGAAAGCTCTGACGCTTCCTCTCTAACTTTGTAAGAGAAGGGCGCAGAGAACGATGGTCGGTTTAGGAGTAGTGCAGTCATAGACGTATCATAAAAATCTGATTTAAAAGGATGGTGTGGCATAGATGAAATTTTAAAAGCAAAAAGGAGATTTGTGTATGCTCGGTGACGTTGTAGGTTCCACTTATTACACTCCACATAGAGGCTTTCAACCGGGCTAGTCTGGAAAGCGCCACATGCCAGCCGGAGCCCCAGATGAAGCACTGGGTCCAGCATTTTGAGGGATGTCTTACTTGCTGACCCATAAACAACACTTCCATAGTCTAATCGTGAACCTATCAGGCTAGTAAAAACATGTAAAAGAACTTGTTTGTCAGCACCATATGAAGAGTGGGAGGGAACCTTGAGTATATCCATGGCCTTTAAGCATTTATGTTTAAGTTGTTTTATATGTAGAATGAGCGAGAGCTTTTTGTCAAGGACTACACCTGAAATTTGTGTTCATTTCTGACTGGAATTGAGACACCATTGAGTTTGATGTCTGGATCCGGCCGAATGCCACACCTTTTCGAAAACAAAACACAAGTACACTTCACTGGATTAAATTTAAAACCGTTGCTCTCTTCCCAGCCAGCTAGCTTGTAAACACAAAGCTGGAATTGGCGCTCGCAGATATACAGGTTACAAGACTTAAAGGATATTTGCACGTAGTCTACATAGATTGAGCAGGGAATGGTTGGTGGCACAGTGTTCCGAAGAGAGTTCATTTTTACAATAAACAAAGTGCAACTCAAAACTACACCATGCGGCACGCCGTTTTCCTGCACATGAACCCTAGAAAGTGCAGTTCCAACTCGCACGCGAAACGTTCTTTCAGACAGGTACTTGGAAAGCGTGTTCATCATGTTACCCGACATGCCAAAGGACTTCAAGTCGCTAAGGATGCCGTACCGCCAAGCAATGTCGTACGCCTTTTCAAGATCAAAGAATACGTTCATACAGTACTGCTTATGAAGGAAAGCATCTTTAATATATGACTCTAACACAACGCGTTGATCGTTCGTAGATCGCCCCGCCCTAAAGCCCGCCTGGCACCTCTCGAGAAGACCTTTGTACTCTAAGAAGTACACGAGTCTCCTGTTTATATACTTCTCGAAGAGCTTACACAGGCAGCTTGTCAGGGCAGTGGGGCGATAACTGGCGGGAGAGGAAGGGTCCTACCCTTCCTTTAGGAAAGCCACTACTATGGCCTCCCTCCAAGAGCGTGGGAAGTGCCCCGAAAGAAATATTTTATTGTAGAGGTGAAGAATTGTTTCAAGGGTGTCTGCATGTAAGTGTTGTATCATTGTGTATGAAATCCTGTCTGCACCTGGAGCTGAAGGTTTACAAGTACCGAGTGCGACCTTCAGCTCATGAAGTAAAAAGGGGGTGTTATAGGATGAGTTCGACTTATTAGTGTCTCGCAAGGACTTCTTCTCACATGATGCTTTGCGTTTAATGAAAGTGTTGGTGTAGTGTGCTGAGCTGGACACGTGTTCGAAGTGTTGTGCAAGCGTGTTGGCCGGTCTTCGAGTGTGTCCCCTGTTGTGCTTACCAGGGGCAGGCTATGGGTCTGTTGTCCTTTTAGCTTGCTTATTCGTGTCCAGACTTTGTGAGTGTCGGTGTATGAGTTGATGGAAGTGAGGAAGGCGCGCCAACTCTCCCTTTTCGCCTCCCGACGCACACGCTTCCCAAGAGCCTTTGCCCGTTTGAAGGAAATGAGATTATCTGGCGTGGGGTACCGGCGAAGGACCCACCACGCCTGGTTCAGGGCCCCCCGCGTCCGCCTACAGTCCTCGTCCCAACAGGGCCTCCTTTGTGTGCGGGACGCACTGGAGGCCTAGGGCATGAACTTTTCGGCGGCGTCGAGTATGTGTGCCGCGACGAGTTGGGCTGCTTCCTCCACGTGTAGGTGTTTTATGGTTGTGTGGTGTAGTTTAGATGTTTCTGTGAATGTACTCCAGTTCGCTTTTGATTCATTCAACCTGTTATGGGAAGATGGACTGCTCGGGCCTATACCTATAAACGTTAATGAAGTAAGGAAATGGTCACTACCTTATGGGTCTGTGCCCACACCCCACTCAAGACATGGCAAGAGAACTGCGAAACCAATCGCCAAGTCAAGATGAGAGTATGTACTGTGTCCTAAATTATGGTATGTAGGCTGTTTATTGTTGAAGAGGCATGTCAACCACGTGGTTGACTTTGCATGTCAACCACGTTCTGGCACACTGTAGTGAAGAGGTCCTGGCGGTTTTCTCAAGCAGCATTTTGGGCAGGGATGTGGTGGCCTCGTCGTCAACCCGGTTGCTTCCTCGAGGAATTGCCATGTCGGCGTTCCTTCTCCGCTTTTCACGAGGACTTGCCGCTTTGGCCGTCATCAACACCACGGGTGAGCCCATTCTATTACGAAAGGGCATGACCATCGCTTCAGTGGTCGATGTCGCGCCCGCTTCTGTCGTCTCTAGCTCCCTAACGTCTTCAGGCATGTGCGGTCTCACTACTTCGGATGGTTCGTCAGCTCTTTCCGCTATCATTAGCCGAGACGTCACAACCACACAGAAAAACGTTGCGGGCGGGTATTAAAGAAACACATTGCATCTTTTGGTGTGAATTCCTCGACGCTCAAACCAACGTCTGTGGCCGCACACCAGATTGAGATCGATGGCTCGGCAGTTGTGCGCCGTCGCCCCTACCGTGTGTTCGCATGAGCGGAAGATCATAGAAGACCACGTCGCTGACATGCTCAAGCGTGATATTATAGGTTCATCATCGAGCCTGTGATCATCGCCAGTCGTGCTAGTAGAGAAAAAGGACGGCTCAGTTCGCTTTTGTGTTGATTACCGTGCCCTCAATAAGATCACACGAAAAGACGTATATCCGATGCCACGCATCGATGACGCTCTCGAACGGCTTCAAGGAGCGGAGTTCTTCTTCAGCCTTGATTTACGGTCCGGTTATTGGCAAATCCCGATGCACGAAGATGACAAAGAATAGACGGCCTTCGCCATTCCAGATGTGCTTTATGAGTTCAAAGTTATGCCTTTCGGGCTATGTAATGCGGTCGCGACAATTTAACGCATGATGAATACCGCGCTTCGCGGGCTGAAATGGAAAACTTGCCTTTGCTACCTCGACGACATTGTTGCTTTTTCAACCACGTTTGAGCAACATCTCCAACGTCTCGATGAGGTACCGGCGTGTCTCTAAAACGCCGGACTCCAGGTTAATACAAAAAAGTGCACATTCGTGAGTAAATCGATAAAGGTGTTAGGGCACATCGTGAGTAAAACAGGCATCCAACCAGACCCCGCGAGGATTTCTGCAGTTCGAAATTTTCCGCTCCCGCTACAGCAGAAAGACCTTCTCAGCTTCCTAGGACTAGCATCGTACTTCCGCCGTTTCATACGAAATTTTGCAACAGTTGCTTCTCCGCTCAATAACCTCTTGCGTTCTGGCACAGCTTTTGTTTGGAGTGAAGATTGCGAACGGGCTTTTCAATCTCTGAAAAACGCACTCACGTCGAGCCCTGTGCTTTGCCACTTCATTTACGCTGCACCAACGGTTCCACACATGGACGCCAGTGGTCAAGGCATCGGTACAATCTTGTTCCAACTCGATTCGTGCAAGAGTGAGCGAGTGGCCGCCTATGCTAGCCGCCCACTGACGTCGGCAGATCAAAACTATACAACCACGGAGCAGGAATGCCTTGCTGTTGTGTGGTCCATCCAGAAGTTCCGCCCTTACTTGTACGGTCGACATTTCCATGTCGTCACTGACCATCACGCATTATGTTGGTTGTCGACGTTGACGAACCTCTCCGGCCGCCTCGGCCGTTGGGTTCTCCGTCTACAGCAGTATCATTTTACCATCACGCATAAGTCCGGCAAAAAGCATTTAGATGCAGATGCTCTCTCACGCTATCCCTTATCGCAATCGGCGGTCTGCTTCTCGCCGGTAAGCAGGCCTGCTTTACCCATGGCACCCATTGCTTACTCCAAGCCTGATGACATCAGTAGCCCGGCCAAACAGCGCGACGATACTTTTTGTCGCAGAATAATGGACCGGATAGACGGCTCCGCGCGACCTCCCAGCAGCTGGTTACGTCGCCAACTCCATAGGTTTCAGCTTGAAAACGGGGTTCTGCACCATTACAGCCACCACCCTACAGGGGCCAGGTGGGTCCCTGTCCTACCTCGGTAGTTACACGCCGCTGTGTGAGAGGCATTTCACGATGATTCGACAGCAGGACATCTCAGGTTTGACAAAATCAACGATCGCATTCGTTGTCCCTTCTTTTGGCCTGGGATGTCGACAAGCGTGGCGAAGTACATTTCTTCGTGCACCAAATGCCAGGACCGAAAACACACTAAGAATCCGCCAGCCGGCTTGCTACAACCGGCACCTTGTCCTCCGGCGCCCTTCGAGGCTGTGGGCATTGACCTCTATGGCCCGCTTCTCAGCACACCAAACGGTTATCGCTGGATAGTGACTGCTGTCGACCATCTAACCAGATATGCCGAGACGGCTACTCTACGATCTGGCTGCGCCCAAGAAATCGCTCACTTTCGGCTGCAGAATATCATCTTGCGCCACGGTGCACCCCGCGGCAAGGCCGTCTTGTCCCGAATTGTGGCTGAAGTGCTTCCAGCGGCAGATACAATTCATAAAACAACCAGCAGCTATCATCCTCAGACGAACGGCATCACTGAATGCTTTCACCGCACTCTCTCTGACAATGTCTCTATGTGTATCAAACCAGACCACACCAACTGGGGCAAAATTCTTCCGTTTGTAACCTTTGCCTACAACCCAGCCATTCAGCGCACCACTAGCTACTCACCATTTTGCTTGGTTTTTGTCCGTTTCCCTTCCTTCTTTATTGATACCGCTTTCTTATCTGCACCGGTCTATCCCGTTACCCCGTTTTCTGACCAGTTCATCTCCCGGATTAACCACTGTCCACACCTGCAACGCAGCTGTCGATGACGCAACGCAGCAGGACCGAAAAGCCATTTACGATGCCGAGCACCGCAACATCAATTTTCATCCCGGGGAAGAAGTGCTTTGGTGGACCCCGACACGATCGCCGGGCCTGTGCGAGAAGTTTCTGCACCGATATATTGGCCCATACACTTTCATTGAGAAAACATCACCTGTCAACTATAGAGTGTCCCCGGCAGTTGCCTCCAACGACTGTCTTAGACGGGGAAGTGAAATCGCCCATGTTTCTTGTATGAAGCGTTTTACCCAGCGTGCGCCTTAGTTACAAGCGTCCGGGCGGCCGCTTCCCAGCGAGGGGGGGGGAAAGTGTGAGCGTTTATCGGTGTCTTCACTAATGAAGATGACTCATGGAATGAATTAATTGCTATTCGCTAACGGGACCAATCTCTCACCTGTACGTACCCATTATAGTCAGCATTTGTGGATTATCATCATCGTCGGGGCTCGTTCTGCCGAGTCACCGAGTTCCCTAAGGGCGTAGTAAAGAGTCGTGCCTTCGAATTACCTTTCCCTTTTTCCAGTCTGCTTTCTTCTTACAATATAGAAAAATACTGTAATACAATACTGTTTATGGCTAAATGCACCTTTGATGTACGATTCCAAGGCAACGAGTTGATAATTTGTAGATCGCACCGCCGCACCGATAATTTGTAGATCTCACCTACAATAGGTCTATAGCTAGCAGGAGAGGAAGGGTCCTCCCACTGTTTCAGGAAAGCTACAACTGTAGCCTCAATCCAAGAGTTTAAAATGTGCCCCTATAGCCAACTCTTGTTATATAAGTGGAGAATTGTTAGAAGAGTGTCTGAGTGTAGGTGCTGTATCATGGTATATGTGATGTTGTCTGGGCCCGGAGCTGAGGGTGTAAAAGTGGTCAGAGCAGCCCTGGGCTCATGAAGTGAAAACTGGGAGTCATAAGAGGAGGATGACTTGTCCTTATCAAGTAAAGACTTATTTCGGCCGATTGTTTGTGTTGTCTGAAAGTGTTAGTGTACTGCGCTATACTGGACACGTGTTGTAAGTGTTGTGGGAGTGTATTACGCTGGTCTTCCAGTGTGTCCCCTGTTGTACTAACCAGGGGCCGGAAGTGTGCCAGCTGCCTTTTAGTTTACGTATTGGTGTTCAGACATTGCGAGTGTCATTGTATGAGTTCATCAATGTTAGGAATGAACGCCAATTTTCTCGTTTTCCTCACGTTGAACAAGTTTTCCCATTGCCTTTGCCCTTTTGAACAATGAACGGTTCTCCGACATGGGGTACCGGCGGAGAATAGCCCACGCCTTGTTCTGGGCCTCTTGCGCCCGCCTACAGTCCTCATTTCACCACGGCCTCCTCTGGCTGCGCGGGGCACCAGAGGCATGGGGAATGGACTTTTCGGCGGCGGCGAGAAAGTGCGCCGTGAGGAGTTGGGCGGATTCATGCACTTGTAGATGTGTTATGTATGCGTAGTGTATATTTGATATTTCGGTAAATGTTTTCCACAATGCAAATGCTTCATTGAACCTATTATGAAAATTTGAACTGGTAGGGCCTTTGCTTATATATGTTAATTAGGTAGGGAAGTGGTCACTAGCATATGGATTCGTCTCCACGTCCCTTTCAAGAGATGGAAGAAGTACTGCCGGTCCTATAGTCAGGTAAAGGTGCAAGTGTTTTGTCCTATACTATAATATGTTGGCTGTTTCTTGTTGAAAAGGCATGCACCCGACGATGTTAAGAAGTTCTCAATGAGGCGACCTCGGGCATCAGTGCAGGAAAAGCCCCCAAAAAATTATGTGAAGCCTGGCGGCATGTAAAGGGAACATACTGTTATTATTCATTAAATTATATTGAACGAATCGCAACAGCTTGAAGGACAGTATTTAAGGAGATGGTATTACATGCAATGCATTTTAGAGATACAATACCCAAACCGCACGAACAATGTGTGCATCCATCTTTGTCTTTTCTAAATACCACATATTATTCAGGATGTTTGTGTTTTTGCTGCTCAGATGAGTTTCCTGTATGCACATTATACTTGGTTGCTTGGTATGCAGTATTTGATATACATCATGAAGATTTTTGAGGAGGCATCTAAAGTTCCATTGTACAAATATTTTCGCTTCCAATTATTTGCATTAGCTACTGGAAATGTGTGAGAATGAGTGTTTTTGTATTGTCTTTTGGGGCTGTGAATCTTTGTTTTTTTGGCTTATCGGATAGTTTGGACGATGGTGCCCGTTGCTTCCACTGGAATGCAGACAGCTAGGGTTTAACGTCCATGTATTCGTTGGACGTCCTCGGATTTCCGAACGTATTGCGCTCCTTGGACCTGGCACCCTTGTCGGTGCTCCTTTCTGCAACCGCCGCCACCAATGGCATCGGCACTGCCAGAAGTGGCACAGGCGGGGCATCAGGGGTGGTTGCTCCCGCGGGCTCCCCCATTTCCATCTCCTCCGTACCCTCACTTGAGCTTTGGGCTGGTGGAGAAAAATTGGCGGATTCAGCAGCGCCCCCATCTGACTCAGTTGCCACCGCAGCCGCTGGTGACTCAACAAACTGTGTGGTGACAGGTTGGGCTGCCGGAGACAACCTAGTGGGGGGCTGCGGTGGAACCAGATCAGACTCATTGAACTGGGTCTCCACCGAAAGCAGACGCCACTCCGCCCCAGGCCGGGCTGCGTCGGCGTGCCTTGGAGAAGCGAAGCAGGCGAACTTTTTGCGTGCTTTCTGGTACGAGATGTTTCCCGTTACCTTCAAATTAATGACGCCTTTTTCGAGTTTGAAGCTGTCACAGGCACGCGAGTACGCTGCATGCGGTCCTTCACAATTTCGGCATTTCATGCTACTTGCTTTAAAGTTGTCTGTGGGGTGGTCGTTGTCAGAACACTTTGCACACTTCAGTTTTCCCCGACACTGTAACGTTCCGTGCCCATTCCACTGGCACTGGTAGCACCGACGCGGATTTGGAATATAGATAGGGACTTACTTCACAACGGATCAAGCCCGCATTTACATGTTGAGATAGCTTGCAACGTTTGAAATGGAGAAATACATGCTTTGTTTTTTTTTCCTCGTTATCTTTATGGGTGGTGATTCGTCTGACTGCAGTAACGTCTTGCTCATGCAGGCCACATACCAAGTCGGAGTATTTTTCGTCCTTAAGGTAAAATGCCGAAATTACACCTTGGATTGTGTTTAGACTGCGGTTAGGAGTGACCTTAATTTGCAAGTTGCCGATCATGCTCTGTTGGAGGATAATTTTGGACTTGTTGATTCAGCATTTACACAACTATTTCCCCACTGGTTAGCTTTGTTGGTTTGTAGTTCTTGCCCAGAATGTTTTCAAGAAACTTAGCGATGAGGAAGGCTGACTTATACTAAGTGTTTTAGATGTTTCTGTAGATTCTATGACCGAAAAACGGGGAAAGTTGTCAGGTTCGGAGAATTCTATTGCAGGTAGTGGTGGGAAATTCACTTCGGTGCCGCCCGTTTTCGGGGGCCGATCATGTTTGGGGGGGGGGGCTTTTGAAATATTTTACGGCATAGTTTAAAAGAAGGAAGACGGGGGTACTTTCTTCGTCAGCCTTACCCTGATAGCTGAAGAGGTCCCGGAGCTCCCTGCCTTGTAAACAGACAAGGAGCTCATCCGCCGGAGCTTGACCTGGGCTCCGATGGCCACCGTTTGAGGCTTCTGTCCTTCACCATAAACACATCGTTACGGTTGATCACAACTTATGTATGGTGGCTCGGGCTGAGCGGCAATGCCAACACCGTCCCCAGGATTGTTCCAGGTGCCCCGTGCGGGGGTTACAGACATTCTGACAGACAGACTTACAGACATATAGATGGGCCATAATTTCTGTGTTCAGCTAGCCCAAGAAAGAATATCCTCTTTAAAACCTAACAAAACAGAAGAACTGGAATGATGCTCCCGCACGTTAGTAACCTTGCTATGAGAATCATCAAACAAAAAACGTACCTGCAACACCTCACCTTATTATGGTCAGAATTGACAGTGACCTCAACCTCTGCTCCAATTGGTATCTTACATATGGGATAGGGTTTAGACACAATATTATGTGAAAACGTTCTGTAAGTAAAGTTCTATCCGTCATGGACACAGGCATTACAGTGATGGATTTAAAGACGGTGGGTAGATACAAACCGTGGTAGGTGTCCAGAGAGTATGAAAAACTGGTTATAACAGTGCACCTAAATTGAGTTGGCACAACATATATATAGTGATTAGGTTAAGGGCAGTAATCTTAATAAAAAATAGTGCATGTGATCTAAAATGTGATTCGGAACCTTTTGTAGTATTTCGACGTGCGTTAGTAGGTAAGCAAGAAGTGGGGCATCGCCAACTATGCTTCGTTCTAGTTCCAGCTAGACCGCATTAGCCGAAGCAGGAATACAGGAAGCGTTCGAGGGAAAAAGGTAACGCATGACGGTTAAAATCAGAAAAAAAATATATCGAGCAAACTGGTATCAGCGGCAATTGAATATTGCAAGGCGGGCACAGGTATACACAATAAATCCCCGATGCCTGGTACATGGCTGCGCACTACTCCTTGTGCAATAAGGGCAGCGCACCCAATGGCGGCACCGTCCCTAATGCACCGCTCCCTACGCGTTGAATAAGAATCGAGCCTCGCAAACGCTGCCGGTGCTTCCAAGTTCTCAACACGTAATGCTGTTGCTTACACTTAACAAGGCCCTGTTGGCAGCTTAACTATTACGGAGTTACGTGTATAATTTATTTACGAGAGGAAAATCTAGTTGATGTTAAGGGTAAGTCCTTATACTATTGTGTTGTTTTAGAAGTTTTGTTTTCAACAATACACACAATGAACATTCACAATAAAGTCAAGCCATATTCTTTCGCTTGGAGACTCCTATGTATTTGCGGAGGTTTTATGATGCAATAAGGAATAGATTTGGCAATAAAGAAATAAAGGACTCATGGAAACTATAAAATATACCATGAATATTCCGTATAATTCTTTTTCACCTTTGGACTTTTTGTGTCATTGTTTTTTATTCTGAGGTAATTAACACATGAAAAAACAAATATTGGTGGCTTCACCCAATCAAGCATATCCACGTCGCCATACACTTCTTTACAGCCTTTTTAAATGAATACTTCACTATCAAGACGTCAACCTTGACGGAGCTAGATAAAAGGAATTGAAGCTTTGCAGATGGGCTCAGACTCGTGCAACCCGAGCATAAAAAGCAAGGAACCAACGAATGAAATCAGATACGACGATGCCTTTCCAATTTCGGGTAGCTGTTATTTCATTACTGGCTTCTTTTTGGGCAATGACGGTTTACTGTGATTGTAACTATTGCATAGATATCGGTAAGTTTGGCATTTATTTCGGCATGCAAAATAAACGTGATAATAGCGACAATCTTTCAGACATTTATCGAGTGAAAACGACCACGGTATGCATTACGAAGAAAAACAATATTGGTCTAAAGCAAATATACGCATTCAGTAATGTAGGTAGTAGCAGAGATCTACTTTTCTGGCACCTCGTTTTCGAAAGCATGCAAAAATCCTCAGGTCGGAGGCGCGTTAGTCAATTATAAAAACTTGTGTGCAATTGCAATGTTCGGGAAGTGTGTTGTAATATTGTGGTTCTGCTTTGATTGAATGTTGACGAAAGTGGGGTATACTGAAGTTATACATGAAAGAATCTGTACTTTGAATTTAGGTCGGCACTTCGCGTTCTGAAAGTGCAGTAAAAATGGTTGTGTTTCTGTGCGTTGTACGATGAGAGCAGCGCAGGGTGCCAGGTTTTTTTTTCAATACCTCTGGTTTCTAGAGCCTAATTACCGTGAAGCAACCGGGGGGGGCCAAATGATTGCTTGCAAAAAAGATGGTTTGGTGCGCTGTGTGAGTTTGTTAAAACCTGTTGTATGAAGGTACTTTTAATGGCTTACCTCGACAAAAAATTTAGGTGTTCGATGACATCTTTTTTAATTGCATCGTGCGATAATAACGTTATTCATTCCTGGTGCTCAATTTAAATCAATAAAACTCGTACTCGGAATTAGATTAAGAATTGCATGTAGTCTAAATAAGATATCTTAGCGAGTACTGTGTCCTGACCGTAACGGGTACAAAATAAAACTTGAAAATGCGTCCTATTTTTACAAATGGTCGGAACAACTTTAAAGAAGTACTGCCTAGGAAGTGGTTCGGGCGAACACAAATAGTTACAAAAAACAGCAGTCCAAGGTGACCACAAAAGAGACATATTTGGTTACAACATAACCGTACAGGTTCTAAACTCAACTGTACCAAGACACACAAATCTATTCATATAAAATCTGGCTTATGCAAGAGGGAAATCAATGCGATCATTTTAGTGATATCAGCAATGTTGACTAGTGTACCTGAGTGTAAGATTTGTGAATGTATGGTGTACCACCAATGTTTCTTTATGGCGAGTATACTTATCAGGAAGAATGTGTTGTTCTATTGATAACCGATTATCCCAATGTTTCCTAGTTCATTCCTTAAAATGTCGCTTGCGCAAAGGCTCATCCTCGGAAACTAGCGGCAATATGACATTCTTAAAACACTACAACATTGCTTAGAACTGACTCTTTTGTAGGAGATAAAGTTTCGTTTTGCTATAGAAAGTACAATTTTCATAACCCTACGACAGAATATTTCGCTTGAAGTAAACACAGAAAGTATAGATTTCTTTGGAGACACATTGCCGATTACTGAGTGATCATACACTAAACTCGGTACTCTACGGGTGCAGCCACTATATACACCACATATGCTCACATCGTGGGCAGGTGGCCATTACTTTACGCTTTGTTAGCTTAGCCGCTTCACATATCACTCTGGGGGCTTGCTCCTATTCCGGCGGCCGCTGTTAGGCCGGGCGTTTTATCCCTCTCCACTGCATTTACACCCTCTCAATGTCCCATAATATTGGACACCCTCATCCCATAAGCCTTACAGCATTCATTTCTTGTGGCTCACTCCAAAAGGTGGCCTGCGCTGAAGCTCAAGAAGTACATTCCCGGCCATCCCGGTGTGGAAAATGCACCCACCGTTAGCTGATAGCACTTGTCTAGAACTACTGCGGCACGCATACGCTGATCCACTCTTATTAAACTTTCCCGCCAACTCTACTGAACACCCCATCACTCCAATCCCATCGCCCGCGAACAGATATGGCGTCGCCTGCATACCAAACCTTTTAATAACCACTACTGTCTACACTACAAATATCCAACAGTCTAAGCACCGCATCCCCAGCTTTCCGGCGCACGCCTAGTTCAGCCATCGGCCACTAGGCGCTCAGTGGCGAGCGTAACTCAATGGGTGGCAATCTTTTCAGCACGATTACTCATAATTTGCGAAATGTTCTGCAATATTTCTTCTTATCATGTTATCCTTGGAGTAATAACTCCCAGTATATAAAACAAAGCTTCAGTACATTGGTTCCCCTAGGTTCCTGAAGGGTTTAAAATGTTGGATGTTGCGGAGAAGCTTCAAGCATTGAGGAAAAGCTTCGGCCGACCCCGGAGTAGACCACAGTCCGTGGGTGCTTTGCCTCGTCGTTATATGAGCCCGGGTTCCAAAGAAGTCGCAATTTTTAAGCCTACGCGCGTGACTGGCGCGTTGAAGAAGAAACGGATAATGTGAAGATAAAGCGAAGCGGTGGTTCGGGTTGTGGGTGCTGTCACAAATCGTCGGTGTGTGCGTGCACGCGCGCTTGTGTGGGCCCACACACGCACGCGCACACGCAATAACGAGCGTGCGCGCGTTGTAGCCGTACATGCGTGCGTGTGGGTGTGTGCGTGTGTGTTTGTGTTTTTTTGTTTTCTCTTTTTAACGCACCGACGCAACGCAGGCGATGAGGCAGAGTGGACCCAGAGTGGAGGGCTCTGGATTAATTTCAACCACCTGGGGATCTTTACCTTGCGCCGAAATCTTATAAACACGGGCGTTTTGCTTTTCACTTCCATCAGAAAAGCGGCCGCCGCGGTGGGAATCGAACCCGCGACCTCGTGCTGAGCAGCACAACGCCTTAGCCACTGAGCCACAACGGCGGGTTGTGTACGTGTGTGTGTGTGTGTGTGTGCTTGCATACGTGCGTGTACGCGCGGGCGCAAACACGCACGTACACGCACATACACACACGTGCGCTCGCGCCCGTGCGTGCGTGTGCGTACGTGAGTGAGCGTGCGTGTGTGCGTGCAGCTCGTTAATTTCAATCCAGGCTACGTTCGGTAGACGAAAGTACAGACAGCAGTTAAACAGCCACAAGAAGAACATACAGCAGCAGCAAATGTCGCTGCGCAGTAATAGAAAGTTTGGTTAAGTACATTTTACTTGACTATGGTTTCACTCTTTGTAGAGCTCCGTGTGAGAATTTACGGGAGGTCACATTGGTCATCATTCTGGGTGTAGTTTTCGGCTGCGCAGTCCAACTACGTTCACAGCGTGGATTGGAGCCCCAATTTTTTTGTATTTTGCCGAATTAGATAATTTGTGAAGAATATTTAACGAACCTTTGACGCAGCAAATGTATGAAGAAAATCCAAATAAATGCAAAGCGGTTTGAAATGCTTCCGAACAAATAGTTTTCGTAGTATTTTTCAGCTTACTCATGCATGATGTCCATGATGAAAAAAAAAACACGACGTAACATTCGCGCATGCGCTTTGTGATTGCAGCACTCCCAAACGTTCGGTGCACAAACAACCATAAGCACAGTGCCGCCTAATAATCGACAGGTCACCGACGCAAACGATAACGGTTGCCTGGGCTTATCGCTATAATGAACTGTGGCGAGGGAAGCACATTGCTGGCGTAATAGGCACAGCCTACGCCACAAAGCAAGACTAACATTCTTGCTCCATGCCAACGCCTACATCTCTGAACTGTCGCCTTTCAAGGGGCAGCAAGCTTATAGCTGTTTGCGCGTGAAAGGTTTGGGAGCACTGCAACCAGGAAGCGCGAGCGGGCATGTCACCTGGTGTTTGTTGTATTTCTCCCGTAAGCAGAAAAACACTAATAGCGAATATATAGGAAGGCTGAAACTTTTATTTTGACATACTGCAAACCGCTTTGTAACTTTAAACTGAAAATTTTTCCCTATAACTTCGTTGCTTCAGAAGTTGGCTTATTAATCGTGATAGATTATCCGATAAGGCAAGATGCAAAAAATAGTGTGACACACTACATATAAAATAGAGCAAGATTCACTCGGTCGAAGTGTCTTATAGTGCATCGGCATATTTTTTTAGTCCGGCTTAAGTTAGCTGAAACACCCTTTTGTATAGTACAGGATTGAACAAAGAGATTAATTTGAGGATTGATTAGAAAGCTGGGTAATTGTCTTAAAGAGGTTGGTTGGATTTAAAGGATTTGGGCGCACGTTAAACATGCCCAGGTGGTCAAAATAAATCCGGAGCCTTTCCCTACGGCGTGCCTCATCGCAAGCTTTGCGTCGGCGCGTTAAACCCTACAATCAGTCATCAATCAATGATTTAAAGGATTTAGTACTAAGTAACAATGTTCCATGAGAATATTTTGCTGTGATTATTGTGAACTTTTTTCCCTTTGTGGTCATCTTTATGTAGCAAAGAAAAGACCCTTTCCATATGCCGCCTATTTGGATTGTTCCACTCGCGAAATGGACCGTGTGTATTGTTCGGCATACCGCCAATGGCGCAACCGTTCTAAGATGGCCGCAAATATCCGCGATGGCTTCCGCTCTCCGTTAGGTCAGACCATAGGTTTCAAAGTCCACCCCAAATATATGAGAACAGGATTTCAAATTATAATAGCACTACGCTGTGCAAAGGCACGAAGAAGCACTTGTCGTAGTTAACTCTCGCGGCAGTGTTTGCGACTCCATAACTCTCCTACATGCTGGAACTAAGCAGCGGTAGTTGGCACAATTCTGTCCACTTTCCGACTAGCTCAAGCACCGAATATATGCGCTAAAGTACCTGGTGCACAATTACGTTAGTAATACTTCAATTTTTGTAGACGTAATATATTGAAACCCAAACGGCGATTAAAGGTAAACGCTTTCAAATGCACGATTTCCTTTACCAGAATATCTTCTAGCCCACTCAACTTTTCATAGCTGGGATTTCAACCTCGGTGATATTGACTGGGATCAGCTTTTAACTGGCAGTCACGAAGTAAAGGGCTGTGAGCGGCCTTCACACATATTGTATAGATACTTGCTATATCGGTTTGTTAAAGCACCCACATGCATGAAAGCGCTCATTCAGTACTTGATCTGGCCTTTGAATCCCGTCCTGACGATTAACCCCTGAAGTAAGTATAGAAAAAAGCATTTCTGATCGCCTGATGCTTTTACTCACATTTGGTAACTAAAATCAGATATCCAGCCGCATCAATAATCTTTTAAGGGTTCCCATCAAGCAGTATAACAGGGAAAACGACGAAAGCATTATCAATCATCAAGAAATAGTGTCTGTGGAATTTAAATGTTATTCTGATACAAGCAATTATTTGTTATGGTTAATTTTTAAACAAGCGATACAGTTTTGCGAAGCCAAGTCCATTCCTACTAAATGGAATCCTACATAGCGGAAAACACCTAGGATTACATGTGCTATCATTGAAATGAAAAGAAAAAAAAATATGAAAAAGAGAAATCAGACATAGGTAATCTTGCATTAACATTAAAAATGAGAAAAAAAGCCAGAGATAATTTCCTTTCAACACTGAAACGTCTTATGATAAATCAGCCAGAGTAGTTTGGGCGATATTAGTCTAAGCCAGTTGACCCTATCACCACATTGAAAGTGGCAGGTGCTGTTGTAAGTGACGCAAAATGAATTTCAAACTTCTGCAATAAGTATTTTCAAGTGTTTTTACACGAGTTACTGTCGTCGTAGTTGCACGGCAGGCAAACTTCTCCATCAGCAATGCCGGGGACAAAGATAACAGAGTCCGGCATTTAAAACTTCTTTTTGCACAATAACGCAAAAAAGTGCTTGTCCTGATAATTTATCAAATGTTTTTCTTATACAATACTCTGAACATCTAGTTCCGTTCATGCATGCAATCTTTACAACATCCCTCTGGACGACAACTTTGCCCGAAGATTGGCGTTGTGCGAAAACCGCTCCCATGAATAAAGGCGGCACAAGCTGCATGCAGGCCAATCTCACTAGATAGTTCCTGCTGCTAAATGGTCGAACACATTCTCAACAAAGCAATAATAAATTACTTAGAAGAAAAGAATCTGCTTTACTCAAAGCAACACGTCTTTCGCAAGGGTTTGTCCACTGGGACTCAGCCTCTTTAAATAACGGAATTTTATCAACAATAGATTCAAATCTCCTAGTTAATAGATTAGTTTTTACTTCACTAAAGCCTTCGATCATGTCTGGCATAGGACGTTTTTTGAAACTGAAGTCAGTTAGCAATAAATCTCAAATTATATCGTCAGAAACAGCTTAATTATCAAACCATAGTCAGTACATATCTATCAACAAGTCGGAACATGAATATCTTGACTTTTTTTCCGGGGTCCCACAGGTTTCCGTCTTGGGCTCCTTACTTTTTTTGTATGTTTAATGACGTTGCTTACTGCGTTGTAGATGGAGTTGCCTAATGCCATTAGATAAAATACAGAGTACCATAACTGAGGCATGCAACCATTTCGGTGTTCATCAGTGTTGCCAAAGTCCCGGTTCTTCATCCTCACCGCTAACATTGACAGGGTCATTTGTAAACAACATTGCCAAAGACACAGCAACACCGCATTTTCGGAGTCACTTATGCAGATGAAATGCTGCTAATTCCGTTATTTTGTATTTTTTTTTATAACGCGATAGGGCATACTATCGCGTTATTTTGTATTTGCTTTCGGAACAAGGCCGGTGGCACGATTCCGCAGAGCAGGCAGGACAAGCTGAGACTACCACAGTTGACCGACAGAAAACGCATAAAAAACAAAACGGTGCATCCATGAACCGTCGCCGTGTAAAATAATGTCATGCGATGCGAACTGAGCATTGATCACGGCGGAATTATGGAACAGTAGGAGAAAAGAGTGCCGACACTCTACAGCCGTATCTCTGGACACTAGAGTTGCCGATCGACTGTTTGTTGAGGATTGCGTTGTTTTTTCAATCGCGCGTCATACCTGGGAATAATAACTCTTAAATTCTTTCCTGTTTAGTGCACCTTGTTCGTGGGACCTGAAACATAAAAAATAACACTAGTAAAACAAACCATGTGGTCATAACTGAGAAAAGGTCACCCCTGGAATTTACTTACACAATCAATGGCTTCGAAGTGTCGCGAACAAATTCAATGAAATGTTAGGCCTAACTTTCACGCTTATGTTTACATAGGATGCCCTTATTGAAAACACATGTACCAAAGCATTCGGACAATTGTGCTTCCTCCGTAGAAAATTGCCGGCACCACAGCATCACGTCAAATTAGCAGCATATAAATGGCTTCTAAAACCCATTCTCGAGTATGGAGGTATAGTTTGGAGCTAACATCAACAATATTTTGTACACAAATTAGATAAAAATTCAGAATAAAGCAGCGCGTTTTATTTACTTTGAATATTTGATTGATTGTAGGGTTTAACGCGCCGATGCAACGGAGGCGATTCGGCGCGCCCTAGTGGAGGCCTCCCGATTAATTCTGACCACATGCGCCGTAATCTCGCAGACAAGGGATGGTGGTTGAACGCAATTTATTGGCCTTTAGAAGGGGAGGGGTTTGGGAAAAGATACCCGGACTCCGGCTCAGGGGAATCGAAGTGCCATGGACGCGGTATCTGTTATGGCGACCAGTAGCAGCTGGTCCTCGAGGGGGGGGTTGTCCAGAATAAGCATCGAAGGCGTAGGAGCATGATGGGGTGCAAAAGGGGTTGCTGTTGTTACTGCTGGCTTGTTGGGGTGTCTGCCTCGAAAGCAAGGAAGGAGTAATACCGATCCGAGGAACCGGAAGTGGGGCGGGCGGGGGGCCCTGGGTGTGACTGCAAAGCCTACACACAGGCGTTTTTACTTTTCGCCTCCAGCAGAAAACTGGCCCCCTCGGCCAGAAATCGAACCCGTGTCCTCATGCTCAGCCGCATTTTTATTTTATATATTCGAGACGCTATAGTGTAACTTCACTACGCATTCGAAGACAAAATCTGAACCTTGTCGTCACGTCGTTGTGTTGCTGCTACGAAGTTCATGCCCGTTTTTTATCAGGTCACTGTAAACATATAGAAAAGTGGTTTCATCCAACCTCAACATCGGCACTGAACAAGCAGCAATCACGGAAAACATATAAGGCCATTTAACACGCGTAAAAATAAATTCAAGTATTTTCTCTCTTGTGCATTGAAACAGAGAACGTATTATTACCACCCGAAGATACCAACGCGGGATCGGTTGACCGCTGAGTGAAGAAGACAGAATTGTGGTTCACTTCTTCCCTGGAACAGCGAAGGCGTTTGAAAATTGCGTACAGGCGCCATGAAATGTGATTGGAACATGGTTTTGTGAAATTACAAACATTTCTTCTTCCGGAAACTGCCTGGCTGCATTGGTGTACGCCTACTTAAGTCCTCGCAATAGAAAACGCTTTCTATAAACCGATAATGGCTGTCATAAAGCTAGTAGGACACTTGGTTGGTGATATGTACAAATTCTTGTTCCAGTTACTTACTACGGCTCCTGTTCATTCTTTAATTCTGTATTTGTACCTAATACGGCGCGATTACAAGGCAAGCAGGTCATCACCTGTTGTTACATGCATTGTTTTGATTTTACACATTATCACCTAGTATTACAGATGATAGGGGGCAGAGCACCTGGTGAGGATGAGATAACAGCAGACCTCTTGAAGGATGGCGGAGAAGTTGTACTCGAAAAACTGGCAAACCTGTATACGCAATGCCTAATGACCGCAATGGTACCGGAATCTTGGAAGAACGCGAACATCATCCTAATCCATAAGAAAGGCGACATGAAGGACTTGAAAAATTACATGCCGATCAGCTTACTGTCAGTCGTCTACAAGGTATTTACCAAGGTAATCGCTAACCGAATCTCTGCAACCTTAGATTTCAGTCAACCTAAAGAACAAGCAGTGTTCCGTAAAGGTTATTCAACAATGGACCATATTCACACGATCAATCAGGTGATAGAAAAGTGCGCTGAGTATACTGAACCCCTATATATAGCCTTCATAGATTATCAGAAAGCATTTGACTGGGTCGAAACCCTAGCAGTCATTCAAGCATTACGGAACCAGGGGGTAGATATGCATTATGTAAGAATACTAGAGGATATCTACAATAGGATTACAGCTACCATCATCCTCCATAGGGAGAGCAGTAAAATACCTATAAGGAAGGGTGTCAGACAAGGAGACACAACTTCCCCAATGTTATTCACAGCATGCTTACAAGAAGTATTCAGAACGTTTGATTGGGAACAGGTGGGAGTAAGGGTTAATGGAGAATACCTCAGTAACCTCAGATTTGCTGATGACGTTGCCTTGCTAAGTAACTCGGGAGATGAATTGCAAAGCATGCTTTCCACACTGGGCGAACAGAGTAGAACCGTGGGCCTGAAAATTAATATGCAGAAAACTAAAGTAATGATAAATAACCTCGGAACAGCACAGCAGTTTGAGATAGGTGGCGAGGCAGTGGAAGTGGTAAGCGAATATATCTACTTAGGCCAAGTTGTGACCCCAGATCCCAACCATGAGGCAGAAATAATTAGAAGGATCAGAATGGGGTGGGGTGCATACCGCAGACATTCTCAGATAATAAACAGCAGCCTACCATTGTCGCTGAAGAAGAAAGTGTATGACAGCTGCATCTTACCGGTACTCACCTATGGGGCAGAAACCTGGAGGATCACTAAGAGGGTTCAACTTAAATTGAGAACGACTCAGCGGGCAATTGAGCGGAAAATGATAGGTGTAACATTAAGGGACAAGAAGAGAGCGGAGTGGGTCAGTGAGCATACTTGTGTTAAAGACATATTAGTAGAAATTAATAAGAAGAAATGGACCTGGGCCGGGCATGTAATGCGACGGCAAGATAACAGCTGGTCATTAAGGCTAACAGAGTGGATCCCTAGAGAAGGCAAGCGTTGCAGGGGGCGGCAGAAAGTTAGATGGGCAGATGAGATCAAGAAGTTTGCGGGGATAAATTGGTCACAGTTGGCACAGGACCGAGGTAATTGGAGAATAATGGGACAGGCCTTTGCCCTGCAGTGGGCGTAGATAGGCTGATGATGATGATGATTATTACAGATGATGTGTAGAGTTTAATAGTTTGTTAGAATTGTCTGCACAATGTTATTCTAACTTAATTTACTCACAGCTTTGTGGTGACTGAATCATACAGCTGAGAAAGCGCATATATACTTTATTGCGTGCTTTGAGAGCGACGGGGCTGATTTGTGATGTTTTGTTTATTTTACCTCAGGATGTACCGGCGCGCAGTGCACCCATTTTTGTATTCATGCATGTAACGTGCCGCTACTGCCAACTTCCTATTAGAGCCTGACAAGGGTTACAGTACCGAGAGCCACAAATCAGCAGCATCATTGTCACAAACTGCAGGCCAGGCCCTCCATTTTTTATATTCGGATGGCTTACATGACGGCCTCCCGGACGCAGTCGGCCATTTTGAGCCTCGCTGGGGAATTGGGGATAACCCTTCGGCTTTGTGCTCACCTCCTTTGTTTCGCCCTGCCTGCTACAAGGACAATGAGAGCTGCCGCATTCTATCGTGACGTCACGATCGCTAGTTCGGACGCGCGCGGACGATGGAGGCGAGTTGCCGAGGGCCCCGAGAGGGGGAAAAGAGGAACAATGGGAAGACGTCATAGCAGGACTTCAGCGGCCGGCGAGGGTTATTAAAGGGAGCGCACACGGCCGCTTGGGGCGGTCTACTGGAGATTCGTGAACGTGCTACGCGGGGAAGAGTCCGGGGGTGACGCGCTTTAGCGGAGGTTCATCGGTAGGCCCGCGACGGAGCTGTCCACGCCTCGGCTCAGCGCTCGAGTTCGCCCGTCGCCGCGCGTCCCATGGCCGATCAGCTTGTGCACCGCGGAGCCCCGAAACACGTAGGCGCTGCTGCCCGGCGAGGCCGGCTCTACCCCGTCGTGACTTTCCGCCGTTGAACTTTGCGGGTTCTCCTTCCTCGTAGAGACTTTATTTCGCCACGCCTCACCTTTGTAATTTGTATGTTGCCTCGGAGTGACATAGCTGCCTCCTCCGGGTTTGTTTGTTCCGGCGTCGCTTGTAGTTAACGGGTTGGGAGTTTTTCTGTGGGTTTGTGTCTCGGTTATAGTAGTGTGTTTTGAGGGAAACGATGATGAAGGGCACCTTGCTCGCCGTGTACAGCTTGCAGAGCTGCTAGATTTCTTTTATAGTAAGGGCTGTGTCGAGGCTTAAGCAAGTGTTTGCCTCTAGAGTGTCATGCGGGTTGTGTACATGTTAGTATTTTTTTTTGGTAGTTGCGTTGTCGAGGTTTAAACATGTGTTTTCCTCTAGAGTGTTTCGCGTGTCGCGTGCGGCTGTCTGGGTTTTGAGTCCAATGCCGAAGGTTAAGGCGTAGGCCATGGTGGGTCGAGTGTAGTTATGGTTACCCCCCTATGGATTTCGGTTTCTTTTGTTGTTTTACTACGTAGTTAGCGCTGTGCGCACTTCTCCCGGCGCGCGATTGCGCCTAATGTACGGCCGACTAGTGCCTGTGCGCACGAGTCCGATGGCAGTGTGAAGGTTTTTTTTCTCTTCTTGTGTCGGGCGTTGCTCTGTAGTCTTTTTGTTTGTGCAATAAACCTATATAGTTCAAAACGTAGTCGAGCATCCCCGTCGTGAATTTATTCACCCCAGCAATCTCGGCACCCGTGAAAACTCACAGGCTGGCCACCCTGCTAAAATATAAATAACTGTTGTCTCGCGCCCCTCCTTTGGTGTTTGCAAGCGAACGCAAGAATCCGGGGGAGGAGTTTGTGACAGTCCTGCACAAGTGTGTGGAAGTGGGTGGATACGAGAGGGATTCGTAATGTATATGCACATATGTATGTCCACCCGGAAGAGTGACTTTTTAACAGAAAAGCTGTCGCGCAATCAATGGGCTACGGCGTCCGAAAATCTGTGACAAACAAAAAATACCGGGCGCACTTGAGCCCCTACGTCACGGGGAAGACGCTACCGTTAAGAATAGGGGGTGGGTGTTTTGCGTTAACGTTTAGTGTTTGGGGAGTTGGTGGTAGTGAATGCGTTGTATCAGCAGTAGTTTGAATGAGTCAAGGAAATTTCGTCATTCGTGCGTGTTTCGCTCTGTTTACAAAGCAAGAAATGCAAATGCTTGCGGAGTTGCTAACTACCTAACTAACTGACTGACTGACTGACTGATTGCAACGGCTTACTTGCACGAATGCTTTGCTCTGTGGACAGCCAATGCACTCGCCATTTGTACAAGTGCTGCACGCACACGCACAGCTGGCTGGCGCCGCATCTTTTCAAAGTGCTATGAGTTGTGCCGTGCCTCCGCCAGATGGCGCCACGGGTCCCGCGACCGAGAGAAGACGCAGTGAAACATCACCCTCGCGAGGTGCACGATCAAATGCAGAGCATTTGCGGGGGCGCACGACGTTAAGTAGTTTGCGTTACGTTAATGTTGCTGCACTTGTGGCAACTTCTGACGAGAGAGCGCTCGTCAGCAGTAATTTGAATGAGTCAACGATATAAGGCACGTTCGTAGCGTCCCATTCTGTGTCGGCTTTGTGGCGCAGTGGGTGAAGCACCTTGAGCATTGCGTTCCGCCTGCAGGGTCTAGGGATCGAAACCGGGCGCCGGATGGTATATTTTTATATAATAGAGACCACGACGGTGCGGACTACGGACGTCAACGCGGGTGCCATCGTCAGTTACTGAAATGCTCTGCATTTAATAAAAAAACGCCGAGCGCTCGTGAGCGCTTTTCTTGCGGCGACCACCCAGCTTCCTCGGCACCGCTTATCAAGCCAAGTATTGGACAAGATTGGCAAAAAACTCAAGCGTTCACCGTAATCGTGGAAACACTTCCAAACAAACTGAAGGAAGCTCACAATAATAACGACACAAATGGAGTAAAGCTTGTTGCTGCCACGAACAAGAAGCAAATTCGCTGAAATCATGGGCTTAAACCGTCGTCATGGTCGTGAAGGTGGCGCAAAGCTTTGCTACCTTCAAAACCTACGCGTTAGTGTGAGCCTGCTTAATTTTTACGGCGTGGATTTTGTTTATCTGTGACATTCTAAACGATGCCCTGGCTGAAAAGTGCCAAAAAGAATAGGGTGCGGTCAAACCACGTCAACAACTTCGTCAACCTTTTCGCACTCAGCGGAGCTCCACTCAACACGCTACGCAATATTGCCCGGAACATCCGCTTCTGAGCTGACGTGTTAACCGAGCGCGATGAAGAGCTTTGTTAATTTCAAGCTCAACATGTTTACTGCAGCATCTGTACCGTTATGTTTTAATTTGTTTGTGGTGTAATAAAAACGTGACTCCATTTATCATTAAAATATAACTAATATGGTATGATGGAATATTCAACCTAACTTCTCTGCGTCAAAAGCCATTCCCACTTGTCTATACCTTTTTTATAAAAGTGATAGCAGGCGCAAACAATGTTTAGCTTTCGAAAACAGGCTCCTAATGAACGTTTTGCGTGTACTGACAATTCCCAAAAGACAAATATTCCTTTTGCGAAATTCTCCATGAGGAGCAGGCATTCGCTACCAGTTTACCTATGAGGAATTGGCCTTTTTGAAGAGTGGGACAAACGCCATACGAGTCATATATTCGGGATTGTGTATACATCACAGTAAATTTCAGGACATCTCCTCCTTCAGGAACGCGTTGCCGTGTCTTATGTCAGCGTTGGGAACGCGGCAAACTGTGATATTCAAATTACGTGCACTTTATATAAAGTACAGGAATATATAGCATATATACAAGACAACTGAGAAAGCGCGCAGTGGGTCTTAGCAAGTGCTAGCCGGGGTCGAACCGGCGCCTCGTTACTGTGCCCGTGTCCTGTAGCAAGTTGGACAGGAAAAACCATCTTGCTCTCAAACGGCCAAACACCATGCTTAGCCCTTCGAGAGCCAAAAGGTACAAACGAATTCAACTGGGCTCTACCCAGAATCAAGTGAGCTGCGCCCGGGCTTAAACCTCTGCCTGCATTTTCGATGCAAGGTTGGCTCTTGTGTAGCCTCTCGATTTAACTCGAGAAAAAAAAAAAACATGCAACAAGTTCCACCTCAAAAGCAACCTTCTTCGTACCGCCAATAATTAATCACAACCCACGCTTCGCTATCAAAACGCAGCGTAACGGGCACTGTTGGCCAGAGCTGCACTACAGCTGCCTTATCATTTGCATTCGGCAAAGCGGGGCGTGACTATTGCGTTGCCACGAAGAAGTCGGCTCTTTTCTTTCTACATTTACGCTTGATGAAAAACGTTGACGCTTAAGCCGGGAATCTTAAAAGCTGAATAGAATGCGACACGGGGTTGCCAAAGTCAGTACTACTGGCCATGAGCAGGATAGCTGGCCATGGAAGCAGCACACACTGCAACTGAAATATAAAACCACGCCGCTCCCAATGGCCGTTCCCCACCTATGCTAAAACATCAAACCTACAATTTTATAACTGTGGGAGTGCGAGATGCGCAGCGTGCAGCTGAAGGAATGAGCTGCTCGGTCCCAACGGGCTATGTCAGCCAGCTTTGTCCAGTCGAAATTGGAATGCCGCGTCGTCTGCTTTCCTTACTTTATTCAGCATCCCAAGTTTCAGAAATAAATACGCATTCGTTCTCTCTGCAGTGACCATCGGTTAGTAAAAACAAGCTATCATTGGTAAGTGCACTTGTAAATCGCCAGGATTGATGAAATCGATGCGGTCTACTGTCCATTGGCAATTGTCCGTCAAATCTATGTCAAATGCATTGCGCCGAACGAAAACAATATCGGTTAAGTTACGACTCGGGTTCGTGTGAAATATTTTCGTTCCGAATCAGGTATGGTTCGCCTAAATAACACACCCTACCAGCGCGCAAACCGGTTCGCATGCGCTAACCGGTTCGCAAATTGGTTCGGAACGAATATTTAGAGCTAATTGGGAAAAAAATGGCGTTTTCACTTCAAAGGCACCATGATCAACATATACACGTTTGTTTGATACAAAAGATGGCTTTGTCTCAGTACAAATGATGTAGATCATAATGAAATCTTTAAACAATATGGCTAGATAAGCCGGAAAATAAACTAACTTGTCGTCGTTCATGAGAAACTTTCTTACACAGCCCTTGTGACCTCACAGGGACTTCTTTATGTGACTGCAGCCCCCTACCAAAACCACAGCTTAAAAAGAGATTTGTTAGATTAAGTTGTGCCTCCAAACTCGTTTTACCGCACCTCTCGAATGCTTGCATGAAATTAAGGGCCTGATCTATGTTCCACGGCACCGGTATTGAGTAGGGTGCGTCCCCAATACCATTATTTAAAATAAAACAAGGACATGGTTTACTTTGTGTTCATGGTTGTTTTGAACTAACATGCAGAGTGTGTATGTATATGCAGCACTGGAATCATGCTGATCACGAACTTAGCTAACTTTGGCATGAAGCTTCTTTCACGCCCAGATAAGTAAATTTTAAGAGAGATTCCATACCTGTAACAATCTACAAAAATGGTACAAAAATTCTAGCAGCTGTCTACTAACGCCTGAGCGTCCTTTCCAGCCGCTATTGTATACAACGACCCTCTATACAGTCGGCTTCAACTCTATACAGAAGAAAAATCGGTGGACGCCATTTTGCCAAGTGTAATGTAAGCGGTTTTATATCACAGCATGAATACACGATGTACCCCTCTGTATTCCAGGAATTTTAAAAATTGACGAGAAAGCACTTTTAGTGTGTGGGTCATTCTTTCGCGGTGCAGCAGTCTGGTGGCCGGGCCACCACTGCACATTTGTTATTGCGGGGGCTTTTTTAAATCGGGTTGTCGGCCAATGCACCTTCAAATCTGCAAGCGAACGTATAAAAACATGCCATCAGATTGTCATGCACTATCGCCTAGGCTTCAGAAAATATCCCCCCTTCTAAATCTCTCAGTAATACGCAGTCAGCCAACCAGCTGGTGGCAACTCTAAACTAATAAAATCCATTGATTGATTGAATATATCGTCAAACGCGCCGACGTTATGCATAATATGCGGCGCCCCGTAGTGAACAGCTCCGTATTATTCATGACCAACTAGATATCAATAAAGGGTGCCGAAATTTTGAACAAACGGGAGTTTTCGCTTTCGCCTCTATCAGAAATGCGGCCGCCATAGCCGGAAAACGAACCCACCTCCTTGGGCTCACCAGCACAATGCTTTATCCACTTAGCCACCGCGGTGTGTTAAACGGGGGCTGAATCAATGGTACTAGTTAGGGAGTATAGATCTTATTTTTTTTAAATAATAAAAGTTATGCGATATAGAATTACCAATCATTTATCCAGGATCTTACCGACCCTACTGCTATCTATGTAAACTAGAAACACGAGACTTAGTTCGCCCTACTCCTAGCAGTTTCTATTACAATATTAAGAGCAGTTCAGGGGCGCGATGCTAAGCACTGACCCGTCGATGCAAGCTTTCTTGCAATCATGGTCTTGTCGCCCCACCCCGCGACAATAACCCACAATTTTTTGTTTTGTTGATGAAAATAAATTTAATTTATCAATTAATTCGGTCAGCCAATACCAAGAAACCATTGCCCTGTCAACGAAGTATGGCCGCGTGCTATGAACACGCAGTTGGTGAAGGAGATGACCAGGTCAGTGCAAGCAGCAAGGGCCTTTGTAATATAGCTCTAATAGGGCCTTTGTAAGAGCGAGCACCACAGCTTTGAATGACGATGATGAAAGAGCACGCGCACTCAACCACTTCTTCGTCCTCGCAGTCTTCTCTTGGCGCGGATGTACAGAAACACGTGACAATTACCTCCCCTTCCAAAGGACGCATCGTCGCGATGCTGGTGTGGACATACAGACTACCACCGCGGGTGTGGTATGTCCTTGAAAAATGGGGTTTCATGCGCACTACGTGCACTACGTCCGGGCGCAAGGGACGCCGTCTCTTTGCAGTGCAGTCTTTCGAAACCATGGTGTAAGTGACGTCGCTAAGTTGTTGAAGGACCTGCTAGGGGCCAAAGTAGCGCTTTAGATGCTTCTCCGACATCCCTCGGACATCCCGGTCCACACCCATACATGGTTGCCAGGATCAAAAGCGGCGTGCCTGTGGCAGGCGTTGTATGGGAGAGAATCCTGCAGCTGCTGTTTTGTGATGGATGGTACACTAGCTGCCGGGCTTCTCAGCTGTCTGATAAAGCTCTGCATGTTCTCGTTGCCGTCAGCGTCAACGTAAAGCAGCATTGCATCAAGGATGGTTTCTGCCTCGTGTCCGTGGACAAGTACAAACGGTGTTATGGGCGTTGTTTCCTGCCGGGCGGTATTATAAGCAAATGTCACATTAGGAAGAATTTTGACCTAGAATTTGTGTTCCACATCAACATACATGCTCAGCATGTCAGCAAGAGTTTTGTTCAACCGCTCCGTATGCCGTTCTTTTGCGGGTGGTAAGCGGTTTATTGCCGGATGCAAGTACCTGTGAGTTTCGTTATGGCGCGTACAAGGTCGCCATTAAACGCGGCTCCCCTGTCTGTAGTAAGAATCGACAAAGCGCCGTGGCGAAGAACTATGCTTTAAATAAAAAACTGGGCCACAGAGAGTGCTGTGCAGCGCTGAAGTGCTTTCGCTTCTGCGTACCTGATTAATCGTCAGCGGCGACGATTATCCACTTGTTGCCTCCGTGAGCGGTTAGAAAGGGTCGAAACAAATTCATGTCTATCTGCACAAACGCCCTTTTTGGTACCTGAACCGGTCGCAGTTTCAGCTGGTCGGCTCTGCAGAGTCTTGCGTAGTTGGCATTCCTGGCATGTCCTTATGTACTGCTTCACGGTGGCTGCAAGGTTCGGCCAGTAATAATTCTGTTTTATCCTGGACGTTGTCCGAGCGTAACGCAAGCGGCTAGCCGCTGGGTCGTCGTGGCACACCCGTAGTACTTCACTTTGAAGACACGCGTGGGCAACAAGAACAACTCCTTGCGCAAGGAGCCAAGATTCCCCTTGCAAAGGACGTTGTGGCGCAATCAGAAGTTCAACCTGCGTGCGAAGGGCCTCGAAACGTTGTTATTCCGGCCCTGTAAAAAGTCTAAAAGAGGCCGCAACCCGTCGTCCTCCATCTGTTGCTGAGACAAGATGGTATCGTCAGCGCTCCGAGAAGGCCTTGCCGTCATCATCTTCACTGTCGGCGTGCTCGACTGCCGCTCATGAAAGGCAGTCAGCGTCAGAGTGTTACTTTCCGCAGTTAAATCACCGTTAGGTCGAGCTCCTTAAGTCGGAGGCACCAGTCGGTAGAGAGAACATCACACATCACAGAAACTATCCAGCAGGACCGCGGTGGCACGTTCCAATCATCGTCGATAACACGCAAAAAAACGATTACTCGGGGCGAACTTATTGGAGCGCTCCCCTACGTCGATTAAAGCTTTGTGCTCACTTAAAAAGTTCTCTTTTAACACCCTTTTTACCTTCACCCAATTTTCCGAAATAAATGTTTACTTACTCACTCACTCACTTAAAAAGTCCATTCCACGAATTAAATCCTTGCAGCACGCGGGGACGATAAAAAATTACAACTAACTCGAAGTGGCCGATACCAGTCCTGGCGGTACATTGGCCAACAGGCGTCATCAGGTGATAACCAGCCAATCTAATCTGGAGCCCAAACCATGGTGTCTTTACTTTTCTTAGGCGATCAGCGAGTGTTTAGCTAACTATGGAGAAGTCCGCACCAGTGTCGGCTAAAACAGTCACTTGGCGCCCATCTATGCAGATTGAAATATCTGCGCTGCCAATTTCACCGATACCTATTCTACAAGCCGTGCGGTCAGACGGCGACGTCGTGGCTCCTGTCGGCGGAATCGTGAGTACTGACTGCAAGGTCGCGTGTTCTGCTGGGCCACGTGCCGCGTGCTGTAAACACGCAGTTGCTGAGCCGGGGACTTTGAAGGAGACGACCAGGTCAGCGCATGCAGGCAGAGCCTTTGTGGTAGAGCTCCAGCACAGGGTTCTAAGCGCGAGCGCCAAAGCTCCGAATGATGATGATGAAAGAGCACGCGCACTCAACCACTTCTTTGTCATCACAGTCGTCTCTTGGCGCCTGTGTTAAAAAACACATGACAGTATAACCGGGTAAGAAAAATTGAATCTCGAAATTTCGTTTATGTTGTGATCAATATAAAAGTAAAATAATATTGAAGGTAACCATTATAAACATATTATGTGGTTATGTTAGCGATAGTTTTGTGTTGATGTACAATGCAGCGACACCTGTACCTGATAGTGCAAAGCATATGTTTTGTGTCGCTCGCATGGAGCCAATAGTAGGATATTGTGCGTGTGGCCAGTAGAACCATTTCGCTACAATATTGGCGCCCATTTTTTCCTCCAGTTGCGACCACAAATAGTAAGGGCGATGATAATGGGATTGATCTAGATGGTAAATGTCCGTGAATGAAAGAAGAAGGCAGCAGAGGTGGCTTCACATCGCTCTGAAGGAAAATCGCGCACACCGCGAAAATACTTCCCCTCCACAACGAGAATCGAGTTTACATCGTCAGAACAGGTAACGGGCGCATGCCCTCTACAAATCTGCCTGTCATCTGTCGATTTTCTCGTCGTCGCGGAAGTCCACGATCATCGAGCAGTGGGTAGGCCTAGCCTGCCTGGCGCGGATTTGGCGGGGCCGTCACCGCCTCCGCTGCAAACTCTTACGAAGGCGACCTCACCAGCTTCGGATGCTCCGGTGCCACCCGGACAAGGCTACGATGCTGTCGGCACGACACCAACATCCAAGGCACGTCAATCGGTGAGCGAATCGGTTTCCGAGCCTACAGTGCCAATGGACATTCAACCCGTGGTTCGGGATGAAACACAAGCTGCATTGCACCTCCAAATGACCAACCCGACTACGTCAGTGAACAAGACGCAAGACTTGTCTTCTGGAACATCCGCTTCACCATCAACGTCCAAAACCGATTGGTTGGCCTTAAGCGGCCCGCAAGAAACCCCGAAAAGAAATCATCCCCTCGTGATTTTCAAGGGAAGCGTTCTTGCCTGACTATAACCACCTAATCGATTTCACACCTGGATCAGTCCGGTACAAGGACACGGTTAAGGCTTTAACACCTAAAAGCCTTGAAATTATCCCGAACCGAATCTTACAGGCAAACTTCAACTCCTGTCTCGGCACCAAAGAGTTTCGCGGCTTCGCTGTTCGCCCGAAGTCAAACACAATTGCTGTGTGGCTCCTGACATTGACTGCAGCTAATCGCCTGCACATGCTTAAGTTCATAACGATCACACCCGAAGATGTGGTTCCCGTGCAAGTATACCTTGTTGAAGTGTCTGACTAGCAGCGCTACGTTGTGTAGGGTGTAGACTGCAAGGAAGACCAGGCGGTGCTCCACCTTGAGCTTTACTGCCCTACACATCGTATCATAGGAGCGCGCGACATGGCTGCCCGGTAACGCTGCAAGGACAGCCTACCCCCCCCCCCCTGATTGTACTAATACGCGTGCATTTTGCGACCGCAACCCTACAAGCCTAGTGTTGTGTACTGGTACAAATGCTTTCGACCTGGCCACATGCAGAAGTCTTGCCCTTTTTCAATTCAGGATGAGGAAATGGCTGAGAGCAAGGGGTCTTACGAGTGTGGCCTTTGCAAAAGTAGCGATCAGCACATCACCTCGCCTACATGCCCGACCCAAGCGGAAGGCTACCGAAACATTACGCCGCCGTGAAAACCACAGGCTCCAAGCAGTCAAAAGAAACACATTTGCCGTACCGACAGCCAGCCGTTTTTTGGCTCTTCATTGGGATGAAGAAGACTGGCCAGACGACCAAGATTTGTGTTCGGCACCTGAGCAACCGGTAGTGTACAGTGATGCGGCGCGCCAAGGGGGTCGTCCCCGCCAAAAGAATTCCCTGCCGCAAACACCTATGCGAGAACCCGATGATGTCGACACGGCGGCTTTTGATGAGCAAATTGTTCAACTCTTAGCAGAAGTCACGAATCTCTCTTCACCGAGAGTTACTTTTACGCCGGAACCGAACTGACCAAAGCGCAGACCTGTCCTCAACATCCGAACCAACGATGCGCCAGCCGCCGCCCTTTTTCGGATCGCAAAACTCGTCCGCAATTCACGGCAACTCTACTTCATCGCTCTTGCGTTTTCTGGTCAACCAGTTATCGCACCGGACATCAGTACTCCTACAGCACTTGGACTCTTAATCTCCCTGGTGACTCCACCTGTGTCCGATGTCTTACAGTGGAAGTGCAGGAGCCTGTCATCGAAGACTGGTGAGCTAAAGGCTCGTATACTCAACAACAAGCTGCACGTCTTGGCTCTGCTTCTTCAGGTAATAAACGCTCTGCCGGCTATTTCGGGTATCAGTCGTCTTGTGTCCCCATCTATGGTCGATCGTCGTGTGCACGCAGCGGCACATCCGGGAAAGGCGGCCGTGTATTTGGCGGCGTGTTACCCGCAAATTCAGCTGTCCCTTGAATGGTGGTGCAGCTCGTATCAGGAGGTAGGGGGAGTTGCAGTTCAGTTTACACTGGCAACAGCGGTTGTCGCTTCTTGCTACGTGAGGCCCGCAGGTGGCTCACCCTCACGCATTATTTTGGGCTGGCTATTGGCGATTCGTCAGCAATACCCAGGGCGCCCAATTGTGGTGGGTGTGGACTTTAATGCACCCCATTTAGAGTCGGGTTACCCCGTATCATGTCCCCGTGGCAGGCGTGTGCGGGATGCGTCTGCGGATGCGTCCTTTGTGCTGCTCAACCAGCCCGGCGCAGCGACACGAGCGGTGCACTATTTCTGCGGGGCGTCTTATCCACCGGACATCATTTGGTGGTTGCGGCAAGGCACTCTTTTATGGCACATGGAGCCCGATTGCTGGAGGAGTGATCACCCCCCATCATGATAGGACTACAAACGTCGTGGGCCGGCCGGCTGCGTCACAAGTGCTGCGTCGTGTGTTGGGACAGTTTCCGATCTAGGCTGGCTGCCCCGTCCTTGGAGGAGGCAGCAGACCTTGTCGACAGGATACGAAGTGCGCTCGTTGGTGCCACCACTACCACATGGGTGGACGTGAATTGGACTGCGCCAGACATCGGCCTCCTTAATCTTTGGGCTGCTCGCCGGCAAGCAGATCTTGCAGCATCTTGTGACCCTGCTTCTCCAAACGTCCGTGCGGGCTTGCAGTTCCTTACAGGGAAGGCACGCCGATACGAAGAAGACCTATCGAGTCGCCAGTGGTATACTTGTTGTGAAGGGATTTAAATGCAGATCATTTCAGTAACTCACGATGTCACCCGCGTTGACGTCCGTAGTCCGCACCGTCATTGTCTCTACTATATAAAAAAAACACTATCCGGCGCCAGGTTTCGATCCCTCGACCCTGCGGGCGGAACACAATGTACATGGCGCTCTACCCACTGCGCCACAAAGCCGACACAAAATGGGACGCTACGAACGCGCCTTATATCGTTGACTCATTCAAATTACTGCTGACGAGCGCTCTCTCATCAGCAGTTGCCACAACTGCAACAACATTAACTTAACGCAAACTACTTAACGTCGTGCGCCCACCGAAAAGCTCTGCATTTGATCGTTCCCCTCGCGAGGGGGATGTTTCACTGCGTCTTCTCTCGGTCGCGGGGCCCGTGGCGCCATCTGGTGGAGGCGCGGCACAACTCGTAGCACTTTGAAAAGATGCGGCGCCAGCCAGCTGTATGTGTGCATGCCGCACTTGTACAAATGGCGAGTGCATTGGCTGTCCACAGAGCAAAGCATTCGTGCAAGTAAGCCGTTGCAGTCAGTCAGTCAGTCAGTCAGTCAGTCAGTCAGTCAGTTAGTTAGTTAGTTAACAACTTTCAAGAATTTGCGTTTCTTGCTTTGTAAACAAGGCGAAACACGCAAGAATGACGAAATTTCCTTGACTCATTCAAACTACGTCAAGAAGCTGCTGATACAACGCATTCACTACCAACAACTCCCCAAACACTAAACGTTAACGCAATACACCCACCCCCTATTGTTAACGGTATCGTCTTCCCCGCGACGTAGGCGCTCACGTGCGCCCGGTATTTTTTGTTTGTCAGAGATTTTCGGACGCCGTAGCCCATGGATTGCGCGACAGCTTCTTTGTTAAAAAGGCACTCTTCCGGGTGGACATACATAAGTGCACAAATTTATATTGCGAGTTTCTCTGGTATCCACCCCACTTCCACACACATGTGCAGGATTGTCACAAAGGCTTCGCTCGGATACTTGGGTTCACTCACAAACACCAAAGGTGGGGCGCGAGACAACAGTTATTTATATTTTAGCAGGGTGGCTGGCCCGTGAGTTTTCACGGGTGCCTAGATTGTTGGGGTGAATAAATTCACGACGGGATGCTCGACTACGTTTCTAGTCGAGCAATCTAGCTAGAAATCTAGCAGCTCTGCAAGCTGTACACGGCGAGCAAGGTGCCCTCCAACATCGTTTCCCTCGAAACACACTACTATAACCGAGACGCAAACCCACACAAAAACTCCCAACCCGTTAACTACAAGCGACGCCGGAAGAAACAAACCCGGAGGATGCAGCTCTGTCAATCCGAGGCAACATACAAATTACAAAGGCGAGGCGCGGCGAAAGAAAGTCTCTACGAGGAAGGAGAACCCGCAAAGTTCATCGGTGGAAAGTCACGACGGGGTAGAGCCGGCCTCACCGGGCAGACGCGCTTACGTGTTTCGGGGCCTCGAGGTGCAGAAGCTGGTTGGCCATGGGACCCGCGGCGACGGGCGAACTCGAGCGCTGAGCCGAGGCGTGGACCGCTCCGTCGCGGGCCTACCGATGAACTTCCGCTAAAGCGCGTCACCCCCGGACTCTTGCCCGCGTAGCACGTTCACAAATCTCGAGCCGACTGCCCCAAGCAGCCCTGTGCGCTCCCTTAAATAACCCTCGCCGGCCGCTGAAGTCTTGCTCTGACGGCTTCCCATTGTTCCTCTTTTCCCCCTCTCGGGGCCCTCGGCAACTCGCGAGGCGCAAAATGGCCGACTCCGTCTGAGAGGCCGTCATGTAAGCCATCCGAATATCAAAGAATGGAGGGCCTGGCCTGCAGTTTGTGACAAGGACGCAACTGATTTCTTGTTCTCCCCCCTCCCTCGTGTAGTGTACTTATTTATTTTTTATCGGTACTGTAACCCTTGTCAGGCTCTTATAGGAAGTTGGCAGTAGCGGCGTGTTACATGCATGAATACAAAAACGGGTGCACTGCGCGCCGGTACATACTCAACGGTAAAATGAACAAAACATCACAAATCGGCCACGTCGCTCTCAAAGCACGCAATAAAGTATATATGCGCTTTCTCAGCGGTATGATTCAGGTACCACACAGCTGTGAGTAAAATAAGTTAGAATAACACTGCACAGACATTTCTAACAAACTATAAAACGCTACACATCCTCTGTAAAACTAGGTGATAATGTGTAAAATCAAACGCATGCATGGAAGAACAGGTGATGACCTGCTTGCCTTGTAATCGCGCCGTTCCTCGAAGACAATTAATGCCTCTCTATGGCGAGCATTCCGGGAGATGGAATGTGGACGGCGGCCTCCGGATCCGGCTGCGCATGCTTGCTTTGCGGTTGGGCTAGGTCCCGAAGATTTTGGTAAGGAAGCGGCCAGAGCGTTTTTTCCGTTCTATAATGTGACACCTGTCCAAAATCTATTGCCTTCCCCTGTGTTCCTCCCTGCACATGTGGACAAGCCTCCATTGTCTTCTGACATCAAAGGTATAGGTACGGCTTTTACGATGGCAAAATTGCTTGCGGCAATACACTGTTCTAAGCTGAAAACTGCGCCTGGTCCGGACTCCAGTCTTTACGAAGCCTTCAAGAATTTGAACAATGATGTGCTCGCTCAGCTCTTCGATTCCATCAACGAGGTATGGCTTAGTGGATTCGGCCCTGGCAGCTGGAAAGCAGCGCACGCCTTTCCCATACCAAAAGCTGGCAAGCCAGCGATGGGGCTAGAAAACATGCGGCCAATATCACTTACGGCGTCGGTTTGCAAGCTTGCAGAGAAAATGCTAGCCACTCGCTTGTCATGGTGCCTTCATCAGCTTGGGTATTACCACCCCGCGCAAATCGGCTTTCGCCCATCACTTGGAACGGAGGACGGGCTTAGGATTTTGGCAACATCAACACTGTCGTCAACCCGCAGTCATGCTGTTCGGACCATCCTAGCAATGGACATCCAAAAATTGTATGACAACATCAGTCACGCTGCTATCCTGGACTCAATTGATATCCTCCACCTTCCAATGCGGGTATGGCACTGCGTCCAGTCATTCCTTCAAGATAGTACTTTGGCCATACGCCTTCACGGACAAGCTGTTCGGTCCTTCGTTCCTGTACGTGGTGTGCCCCAAGGATCGGTATCGCCTCCCACCTTGTTGAATATGGCCTTGATAACACTGGCATGGTGCCTTCATGATGTACCGGCTGTAAATTTCTCATTTATGCCGATGACATCACCGTGTGGAGCACTCACTATGACCTGGAAATTCAAGCGTTTTCGTAGCAGTTAGACCTGGATGTCACTGCAGCCTTTGCCTCTTCGGTGGGCCTTCAACTATAAACGAGTAAAACAACATACACATCCGTTGCCAACCGCTGGGGCCACCGAAAGCTTGCTGCTGCTCCTATCCGCCTTCATCTGTCTGGGCAACCACTGAAGAGCCCAGCAAACAAAGTCCTGGGATTGCTGATACACCAGTCAGGAACGGCGACCGCTTGGATGGCACAGGATAAACACCAAGCTGCTCAAACGCTGTCACTAGTACGCCGTATTGCTCCCAAAGCTGGTGGAGCAGGCGCACCCTTTGCGCGACAAATTGTGAGAGCAGTTTTGCAACCGCGTTTAGTGTAGTCTGCTCAGTTCCGGCATTTAACGGCAACACAGTGGGATCCACTGGAACCGATTAACAGAGAGGCTATGAGAGCAATTACTGCGCTTCCACGCATCACCCCTACAGTTGCTCTCCAGGAACAAGCCCTACTGAACACGTTGGATGAAATTGTTTATCATCGTCGCGAAGCTCGGAAATTGAAGACTGCACTCTGTGATTCTGCGCGAGCATTAATAGCTTACGCAGTCTCTTATACGTTACTAGTCCTACCGCAGCGAGTAGTTCCCCCGTAGCAGTTCGTGCAATTGAGTGGCAACAAACCTTCTGACCTTCGTCGTCCAGATTCCAACATTTCAGCGTCTGCCGTCAAACAACGCATCGCCGACACGGATAGCCCCCGTCCACCCGGCTCTACGATATTATATACTGACGCGAGTACACAAGAGACTGTGATTGCCACTGCCATTCATTGCACTAGCCATCCAGCCCTCAGCAAGACGTCCAGATTTAAGGTCCCTTAACCTCCATCATCGTTCTGTGCATAACTTGTAGCCATTAGAGAGGGTCTCATTGCTGTAACCGGAATCACTTTGCAGCCCGGGACGTGCATCGTAGTTCACACCGATACTCTACAAGCAGTCCGCCTACTACGGTTAGTTAGTCGTAGCCCTGTGCTGGCTATGAGTATTCATCAACTTGCGAAGCGAATCGCTCACAAGTTTCTGATTGAATTGGTTTCACGTGACCTACTCACAGAATACTGCAAGGCAGACGTACAGCCCGACTGGCAGCATCCGTTCCATCTCCGACTTCCCCGTTACAGCTGGATGATGCCACTCTCCTGTTGAGGAGAAAAGAACACTTCCGGCGCCTTACACGTGCTCTCATTCCACCGTGTGCTGCCACCCTCCCCCCGAGTCTTACCCGTGCCGAGGAGGTTGCGCTTGGTAGGATTCAGGTGGGGTGGCCTTAACTCCCGCCGTGACCCGCCACTGGCCTCAATACCGAGTTTCCTTTACAAACCCTGGTTGCCCAATGTGCCACCGCAGCGACGCGATCGCCGACCTTCACCACTTGCTGTGGTCCTGCCTCGCCTTGAGGCCGACGAGACTGCGGCACCTTGCAGCGATGGGCCTCCGCGTAGACGACGCCTCCGCATACGCCGCATGGATAAATGGGCGCCATCATCGCTCACTCCTTGACTTCATCCGCGCAGCGAACATTTTCAATTTCGTCTAATCACCATCACCTCATAATCCCATATATATGCCCTGTGTCAAAATAATCCTGCATAAAAATACTAAGGTGATGGTACATAAAGAGAATGGTCGAACGGTTTTGTCTGGCATGGGTAACCTTTATTTTTTTAAATCAGTTGCGGTTCAGGTTCACCGTAATAAAAAATAAGGTTCTGGTAGGGGATAACTTCCGGAAAAAAATGCCGGTTCTATTCCGGTATTCGGTTCTGTTCGGTTCTGCTTCGACACCCTGATAAAAGGCGTTCGAGGTAAATTTCTATTTCAATGTTGGATGGACCAGCTACGATCTAGATGCCTTTTTTCGTGTTTTGTCGTCTGTAAAGTTCAAGCCTAGTTTTATTGGAGCTTATTTTTTTAGTTTATTAATGCCACGGAGAGTTTTGAAAATGCCAAAAACGTTTTGAGCACATCACAGGTGTATTCGCGGCGCCACGCATATCACACGCATGGCGCGGGCTCGGAGGCAATCCATGACCTTACATCTTCGGCGCCGATGGTGAAGTGGTGCAGGTAGCTCTTTAAGCAGCTTGTAACCGCACTGTGAGACGCAACACGGGACGGGTACAAAGTTGCTAATGCGGAACAGGAACTGGTGATGTGGGTTTAAACGTAGAGTTTCGTACTAATATTAGTATGAAACGCTATGCGGTAAAACGGCGAAATCAAACTTCATTTGTGTCGCGTATAAAAGAGCCATAGAAATCACCGCTGCAGAGGTAAACATATTCCTCTCTCGCGGTGCCAGGTTGCTGACCTCAGTTCTTTGAAGTTCAAGCAGTACGGTGCACTTCTCCCCATTTTCGCAAGTCGTCAGGCTCCTCCCTGAGCAGCATGCTTCGCGTGTCATTTTCTGCCCGATGTAGAAGCCACCACGGGAGCTAAATCATTGATGCTGGCGTACCAAGAACGTCGGTGCAACGCCGACGCTCGCGAATCTTGGGCGAAATGGCACACATGCGGTTCACAATTCAGTATAAATTTTCGCCATTCGTAATACACGGATGTTCGGCAAATAATTCTCAGTATTTAAATAAAATTAGTAGCGTACTCTCAACCGCATAAAACGAAAAAAATAGACGTTATATTTGTGTACTCGTTTTCATATAAAAGTGAATGTTTTTAATATGTGTTGTCCAATTCTGTCTACTTCGACGGCTCCAATATCCGCAGTGTCCCAAAAATATAACTATAACCACTTTTTCCAAAGGTCGCGATGTTGAAAGTCTCCCACTATGATACGGGCAAGAAAAGACCACTTGCTCCTTTCTACAATATTGTTAACTTGTCTGTTACTGTTTGTTTATAAAATACAGGTGGTAATACAGGACGGTGACCGGTTGCGCAGACCTACTAGTGACAACACTGGACGTAAACATGTTGAGGTGTTTATAACCTCTGTACTTATTTCGGCGTATGAATGTTCACAATTAGGAACTACAGCCTAAGGTCTGCACATGAAGTCATCTCGGGGACGGCTTGCTATTAGAAGGACGCCAAGCTCATGTTTTCTTGTACCCGTCGCAAAACTGTTTTACCAAGATGGTGTGATTAAACGACTGGTAATCATGAAATGTGTTAACTGGGTAAGTGGGACGATTGATCGGTCGTCCTAATTTTATAATAAAAATATTTAATCCTACAATAGCCGTGAGGTAACAGAAAGTCCCGTCAGGTGACGCGGGTCGTGCGAACGATAGAAATTGATGTGAAGTCTGCTCCCCAAAACAATTCTTCTACATTACTACTCGCCTCTTTGTATGCCTGTTGGCTCTCTGATCAGCTTGTGGTGGATGATAAACAAGATGACACCTGCGCGCGCATCTGCACATACAGCAAGCACAAAATTTAAAAGGGGAGAGCGTCACAGCTGTCCGCATATCGGCCTCCAAATCCAAATGTTTTATTCGCGGCCGCCAGGTTGAGACTGCGTACGGAACTATCCAGGAAGTTTTCTTACTATTGTTGGGGAACATATTCTTGTTTATCTTTTTTATTTTAAACGCCCTTTTACAGATTAACCTGGGACAATTTATTACAAAACGTCTCCAGTGTAGATCGAGAGAAAACATGAAGAAAATCACACCGGCAAAGCCGCTGTGAGAGGAGCCAGCCGAAACGCAGCTGAAAAACAAACAGACGCCATGGAACCTACAACGAAGGCACAAAAAAAGCTATATATATTCATAAGAGAAAGAAGAAACAACTATTGTTAAAGCTTCCACTCAAAGAGTGTGGTACCTACAAAGGATAGTCGCCGCAAGAGATGAAGCTCCTGCGTCCTCGCTTGCAATCAACCGATTGAATTTTCTTCTCTTAAAAAAATCAAACTGGATTTCTGCGCCGTATTTGTAATGGTTTGAATACGTATCGAAAGGATACCAATGGCCGCGACACAAATGCGCCTTTTTCGTAAGAATGTGCGTCAGCGGTAAGGCGCTAAAAGTCATATGCCAGATGACCAAAGACGTCTTCCCTCATTACGGGAAATTTTAACTTTCGTTGGTTCAGCGTTTTTGGTTTATAGGAATGGTTAAAACTGGAGGAAGCAACAATCAGCAAGTCTTTCCTGTTATTTTTGCCGTTAGATAGAAAAAAATATTGCCTTTCCACTCTGTGAAGAAGGATGACCTGCAAAGCTGAACAGAGTCCATGGAGCGCACGAAACAAAACATGTTTGTCATAATTTTGCGATGGAACATATTTCCTAGCCCATTAGCTGAATGACTCTCTGACGGATCCAAGGTTTGGTCTTGCAGATAAACATAGAACTGCCTATGTGCCTCCCGCGTCGAAAGCATCTTACTGTTTGTGTAAGGCCGGGTTTAGACTGTTGCCGCAGCTGTCGCAATGACTTAAAGAATCACGTTATTTCACGTCTCAGCTAACCAAA
Source organism: Haemaphysalis longicornis (assembly GCF_048455015.1). Classification (NCBI taxonomy): domain Eukaryota; kingdom Metazoa; phylum Arthropoda; class Arachnida; order Ixodida; family Ixodidae; genus Haemaphysalis; species Haemaphysalis longicornis. The sequence continues at coordinate 23,942,921 of NW_027526257.1, read as the reverse complement.
ATGCGTAACTTGGAAAATTTTTTTACGTCCGTAGATCGCGTTATAGCTTTTGCGTCGGCAATCTGAACTTAACCTAACACACAAACCCAATCCGCTTTACCACTAAAGACTCTAGACAGGTACCCTTGGGCCGCTTAACGTCCGCGTAAAAATCTTGTACCAGCAGAACAGACATACCATCCATCAGCATGGGCATGAAACCTATAGCTCCTCGTGCACGCCTCTCCTACTCCCTACCACTATTTTTCACTACAAAAGTGCGCACGCATAAACCGGAAACCGGTCATGTACTTGTGCTTAGAAGTGACATACACCGCGACGGTTGATTTTTGTCGTTTTAGGGGGCATCCCTTTGGCAGCGTTTACCTTGGGTTCGCGGGATCGGCGTCTGGGTATGTCCGCGAAACCGAGTGAGCGATCGCAGCCGTGACAAAAGAGAGATAACGTAGAGGAGCGCCTACCGAAGGGTTAAGTGGAGCGCGACACGTGCGGCTACCGCGTCATCTCTCTCACTGCCCTTCTTTCACACATGTTTCATGTGTCGCCACCAAGAGGGAGAGAGAGAGAGAGAAAAGACTTTATTGAAACACATCCTGCGTGTTAGGAGCCGGCTCGACCGCGCAGGGCTCGTAGCCGCTCCCTAGTCTAACTTATAGATTTTTATAAGTCCGGGTGTAGACCTCGAGGCTTCGTACCCGCATTGCTCGGGCTACTTGATACTTGAGCTCCCCGTCCACTTTCTCCCTTGTCTGGGGTCGGTCGTGTTTGGGTCACTCTTTCGCCTTTGCTTGGCTAAGGCCGCTTCGAGCCGCTGGAGGACCCTTCTTTGGTGGTTGATGTCCGTCGAAGACACACACTCGCGCACATCAGGTGGGTACGTGTCTCTCGAGCACTGCACATTGTCCCCCCCCACCCGTCGCGCACTTCACTTTCACACCCCCACATGGGATGGGATAGCGTCGCTGTCTCGCGTTTGCACACACTACACGTAGCGTCCTCGAACAGGTCCGGTCACATGTGGCGCGCCAGCGCCGGTGTCAGCACGGTTTCCGCCTGTAGTTGTCGAAACCTGACTGCCTCCGCTCTGGATAGTTCCCTGTGCGGGGGCGGAAAGGCTTGCCTCTGGTCGCGGTACCACCGCAGGACCTCGCCGTAGTCGGTGATGGGTTCTGCGTCTTCTTCCTCGTTGTGGTCTTGTTCGCTGGGGTCCGACGGGGCTTCCGCCACGGCTCGGCACTTTGCGAGTTCGCGAGCCGCGGCATCCGCCTCTTCGTTGCGATTGCCGAAGTTGGTTGCCAGCTCCCTGCCTGCGTGGCCCGGGAACCATTTCAGGGCTACGGTAGACCGGATGGGTGCCGTCCCTGTTTCTGCGATCTTGGCCGCTGTCTTACACACCACGCCGCGGGCGAGGTTGCGGATGGCGGTCTTCGAGTCGCTGAGGATTGTTTGTGGTCGTTCCCGGGATGCGGAGGGCTGCTGAAATTGCAGCCTCCTCCGCTCGGCTTGCCGCCCGGGTGCGGACCGTGCTGGTGGTTAGCAGTTCCCCGGTGGATGCTCGAATGGCCACCGTCGTGAAGAGGGCCCTCCTCCTGACCCTTTCCCCCGAAGCTGTTCCCTTCTGCCATCATCCAAATTTATTGACGTTGGCGCGGGAGGTTCAGATACGATATGAAACAGCATGCTTGCTGCTCCCTTGTGCTGGGCTTACCCGAACCACGTAAAATTTGCGCGCAAGGTTCGAACACGATTTGCAACATGCTGGCCGGCGGCGGCGGTGCACTGCAAGGTAGCAGCGAAGTGGCGCACGCCGTCGCACATTTACTGATCACGCGAACACTTCCTTAGACGCAGTATAAATGCGCCGCGACCGAGAATACTGCCGTTCCTGCTGCGCACAATTTCTGGTATTCGTCATGGCATTTTTTACGCCCATCTGTGCTTCAGTTTATTTTTCGCGATCATCTGATAGCCGCATACCGCCGTTAGCTGCCGCCTGAGCAACTTTATCAGGTGGAATCGGTGATGGCGAGAAGGAAAATAGTTGCGAAAGACGTGCCAATGGTGGGAAGGAGCATCGCCGGAGCGGTGCCGATTAAATCGATGACACCGGAATGAAAACTGGGGGGGGGGGGGTAGGGATATACTGCTTTGCAGTAATAGGGAATGCGCTTCAAACGTTCGATGCTCTTCGCGGCCATAAATTCGTAGAAAAATTCATGATTTGCTGGCATTATCAGCCTCTTACTTTGCTTACAGAGCGAGAGTGTGAAACGCCTAACGCCCGGCATTTATGCCGGCGACGTAACCGTGTGGACGCATCAGGGTTTCGTCGGTGCACAAGAGGCCACGCTCCAACAGGCTCTGGACATCATACATGAACACATGTGCGATGTCAGCCTTAATATTGCACCAGATAAGACGGAATTCGTCGTCATTCACGGGGGAAGGCGTACCGCGGTGAACCAGGCGGAGAAGGAGGCATACATATTGCGCATTGGAAGCCAAGAGATTTCAAGAAAACCGTCTATCAGAATTGTGGGCATGCACCTCGATGATAACTGCACCGCCTCTAGCTCGTTCCAAAGGACAATACAGACGTGCAAGCAAATTCTTCACGTTCTCAGACGTATTTAAAACCGTACGAGAGGTGTCAAGCAAAGGGAGATGCGGCAGATTTTGCAAGCATTGCTCGTATCGTGTATTGTGCACGGACTTCCTTTCCACCCGGTCAATCGCATCCAGAAGCTTGCAATCGAAAGCCTGCTCAACAACGCACGACGCATTCACACGGGGCTTCCCCGCTACACCCGCCTCGAAGCGATGAAGAGCTGCAGCCTTATTAACGACTTTTCCGAGAAAACGGACACGCACCGGCGCACGCAAGAAGTCCGGCTTTGTTAGACAGATGATAGCCATGACACCCTTCGCCGTCAGGGCTATAACATTAGTGACCTACCATTACTCCCGCGACGCACACATCCATGGGAGTATATTACCAGTACAGATGGAAAGCCACTACCCGTCAACATGGGACCTCATCACGGCGGTCGAAGAGCAGCCCATCCGAAACGTCACTCCCGCTCCACACAGGCGGCATTTAGTCACGAGCGTGTCATCTACACGGACGTGGCCATGCCCACTACGGTAGACTCGCACATTGTGTACGCCACGGCCTGGTTAGACGAAACTACTGGACTTCAAGGTCGCCGTCACCACGTCGGTGTCACTCCGGCCCACAGCACACAAGCTGAACTGCAAGCTATCTGTGACTATCTCGACGCAGCTCTCCAGGAAGACCTAACAAGCTCCCCTGTACATCACCATGTGTACACAGACTCACAGGCAGCGTATCGAGCCTGTTCCAATGTGCAGTTAACCAGCCCCGTCACCGAAGTCATTCGCCGCCACGTCCTGAAACGCCGGGCATCGGGTAACTGCTTCACACTTCACTGGGTTCCAGCACACTGCGGCATCCCTGGAAATGAGAAAGTGCAACGACTAGCACGCGCACATTTACTCTCCGTGCTAGCTCGGAGCCCCTCCCCATTCGTGGCTACGGCGTCCTTGCCCGTCCCTCAAGAAGAAGCCGATTCCACGGTTGAACGGGAGCTTAGTCAAACGCGCCGGACAGCTTACCTTGTTAGCCATGGCCAACCCCCTCCAGATCCCTGCAGTTCCTTCCCGTTAGTTCTCCCGGCAGGAAACTGTGATCATCCGACGGATTGAGATGGGAACAATGCTCACACTGTTTTTGCGCCACCATTTTCATCGCCGTGGTGCCGCTCCAGGTAAGCGGCATACCAGGGTATGCCGCTGCCATACCAGGGAAGACCTACACCATCTAGTGTGAGACTGCTCCCGCTACAGTATTCCTCGGTACCGTGCCCTCACCAACGTGCGACTTGGACCCTGGCCCACGTGCCTCCAGTCCTGGTCCTGTCGGCCAGAAAAAGCTCCTGCTGGGTACGCTACTAACTTGTGGCGCGCCCTGCTGTTTTTTTTTGTGGGACCCCGCAGCACCAGTCGTTGGCGACCGGCTTTGTGGTGACGCGCACGACAGCACGGTGGCTATGACTCCAGGCGACCATAGTGTTGCGTCCAGGCCGCTGACGCAGTGAATGGCGGCCTTATCCTTTCCCACTTTCCCCTTCCCTACCAATCCCCTGCCGACCCATCTATCCATAAAAGCGCTTAAGCGCAAGAAAATTGAATGAACGTGTCTTTAATCAATAAATCCTTGGCATATGCTACAGAATATTTCTTAGAGGCAGAATAAAACTCTAACATTGGAAAGGTTTCTTAAGACGTCCGCGATACATGAAAATTGTGGCCGATCCAAAAAAGTGCTACCGAATGCCCTTTTTGTGAAATCAATCAGGACACCGTCTTCAGTTTTGTTGTAACTTCCCCAAAGAACACGTATATTGCGCTAATCTTGGCCGCCTTGTTCATCAAACCAAATACTACTGAAAGCGTCGCAATGCAAAGAGCAGGCTGCTGCCTTTCTGTTTCGTGAGTAACACGAATCTCCAAAACAATGCGTTGAACTCGACGACGGCGACTACGATGAAAATCATTGCGACGAGTACTCTTGTGCGATCGTGAAGCCACATTCCTATGTATAAAATCATTGTTGGAAGTTGAATATATCTTCACAAATATATCGTCACTAGTGGGCGAAAAAGGCCACAGTAGGGCATGGTGCTGTGGGGACACCGATCAACGACAAAGATCCGCTAATCGCTCCATCATCAATGATGGTTTTAAAGACGATAGTCATTCTTGGGCTACTTAAACCCAGAAATTTTGGTCTGTCTGCATGTCTGTCTGCTTTCTGTCTGTCTTTCCGTGACTCGATTCAGCCTCCCGGCCTAACTAAAATAGGTATTGCGCAATAGTCTTTTATACTCACAACCAAACGTAAACGCCTAAGCCCGGTTAATGTGTTCATACTTTCCAACTTTGTTGAACAAGTACAAGACATTACAGATGTAAGACAGGAATTTTGTACACAAGGGATATCTACAGTGTGCCTTTATGAAAATATTTATGGTTGCTTGGTTTTTTGATAGCAAATAATATTCTACATCTACTGCAGAAAACCTCCGCCTGCTGGCGGCTAATGAAAAATCACACGGCAACAGCAACGAAAGATTCCACTAGCTGGGTTCCACGTTAAGCTTCGAACGAAAGTGGAGCAATGCTACGCGGTTCCAAAAACCTTGTAGTTGGCTGCTCCATTCACACGCGTCTCCGCCGTACTCCAGCACTGGCATCGAGGAACCCGGCCTGTATCAGTGGAACGCGGTAAATCCAAATCACCTTGAGCAAACCTTTAGTGTGTTTACCTTGGGATGAGCGCGACTGTGCAGGAACGGCATCAGAGGTGAGCGAGAAAGGAAAGGTGGGGCATTTCCGTGGCAAACGTCTACAAAGAATATCGTCTTTTGACGACATTTGGAACGAAAGGAGCAGATGCGCGGCCTATTTTTTGATCTTCTGTTCCACTGCCAGACAACTTTTTTCTTGCCCCTCATCACCAAAATCATCATTGACATTTCTCACGGTCAGAACTTTTCCATTTTTTTCTCATCTCATTCGCAGCCACAGTGTACCGAGCAGTTATTGTGAATTCGCTTGGACGGGTGCTTTCGACGCGAGGGTATTTCATTAGAAGACGAAAAAGGGCACATCAACGACAAAGAAGCTGCTAAGTGTTTGCAGAGTTGTTGCCCCCGCTGAAGACCCCGAAGAATGGTTGGAGAAGCTGGAGCGCGTCCGCATGTTCAAAAGGTGGGACGACGAAGAAACTTTCTCGCATGACTTCTTTTACTTTGAAGATGCTGCTCGAACTTGGTTCGAGAACCATGAGAGCTCTGTGACCATCTGGACTCAGTTCAAAATGGAGTTTCTTAAGACCTTCACTACCGTTGAGAAAAGAGCGGGCGTCCGTTTTTCTTGAAACTCGAGCGCAGCACCATAACGAAGGTGTGATCTTCGTTGAGGAGATGAAGCGACTTTTTCGCCGAACGGACCCTTAAATGACCTAAGAAAAGAAGCTCAGTTTCCTAATGCGACGAGTGAAGCAAGAGCTTTTTGATTGTCTAGTTCGTAACCCGCCGAAGGCGGTGGCAGAATCCGCGTCTGAGGCGGCCGCGATGGAGGAGACGCTAAAAATTCGAAGGAGGCCGTATGACTGCCCTGTCAACGCAGTGTTTTCGGAGACCATCGGTGCTTCAACTGTAAACTCCGATGCACTGCGGAAGCCCATCTGAGCATTGGTCAAGGAGGAGCTTCAGAAGCTTTTTCCAACGACGCCGCAACCTCAAGTGGCTTCCCAGACTGACGTCATCCGAGAAGAGGTTCAAGAGACGCTTGGGACTTCTACGCCCTCAGAAGCACCCCGTCTGCCCCAAGCGATGATCTACTCCGCAGCGCTTCGTCAGCCCCGCCTGCTCCATCCGTCGTCAAGAGACCGAGCCATGGCGCCGCCCAATGCCGCCCGCCCGACGCCCTGCAGACCAATACCAGACGCCAACGAAGACCGACATGTGGCGGACACCCGATAATCGCCCGCTGTGCTACCTCTTCGGAAAGGCCGACAACATCTACCGTCACTGCCCCTACAAGAGGCTCGGTTTGCGAGAGTTCTCCATCGACGCACTCCGCCCCCGACTTGGCCAGCGCCCATCGTATATCGAAGAATACCTGTCCAACACCAGCCGTGGACCAGCCCGTTTCCACCGATCGCCATCGCCCTACCCCAACCAGTCACCCAACCGCTGTAGCAATGCTGATTTCGTATGTGGAAGGTCACCCAGCCCACGCGGGGGAAACTAAAAGCAAGAATTTCTGGAGGTAAAGTTGCAGGACCGCAGAAATAAATTAGAAGCCGTTCCACTCAATGTGAAAGCGGTCGGAAATGCAGAGCAGTGATTCGCCATAGTGGCCTGTACCGCCGTTATCCGCTTACTGCTACCACACCATGCAATTCAAATTTCCCGCCTTTGCAGTGCTCGCGCGCCCCCTGCCTGAAACTGCGCCAGCAGGAGTTCTGTTCTCTTTGTTCTTTGTTTCGGCCGCTTCTCGGTGCCGAAGTTTCGTTTCGGCGGCTCGGCGCTGGCGTTTAGCGGCGGTTTCGCGTTCGCGAACGTCGTCGTTGTCGGCTCGACGTCGGCGTTTTGATGTAATGTCACGTTCTCGCAGCGTTGGATCCGCCGCCCGAAGTTCACGAACGGATGCCGCTTCACGTTCTCGCAGCGCTGCATCCGCCACCCGACATTAAGGAATGGCTGCGGCTTCTCGCTGGCGAAGTTTGGCGTCAGCGGCTCACTTGCAGCGCTTGCGCTCAGCATCCGCAGCACGCCGCCGCGCCGCCTTCTCTTCCAGCGTAGACATTGTTGATAAAGTCGATGGTGAAACGTGAAACTTGCCGTGAACCCCCTGTCGCGGCTATGACGCAACGTGGAGCAGCTATGACGCAACACAATCCAACACAATCCACTTCAATCCAATCCAATCCAAATCCGAACCAATCCAATCCAAGCCAAACCAATCCAATCCAATCGAATCCAATCCAATGCCAGACCGACGGGGAGCGATGCGGACTACGACTACGGACGTCAACGCGGGTGACATGGTGAGTTACTGAAATGCTCTGCATTCAAAACGAAAACCCTCCAATGACGCAATGACTCGCGGAAGACAATGATTCCCGACATGCCCTCGGCCCGACGACCCGATCTAACCCGCACGTGACTCTTGAACGCGACGACAACCACACGGGGCGACGAGTACCCGGCATGACCGAACCTGCCACTGAGACGATGACAACGCCGACGCACAGTGCCCGACCATAAACACACACAAGCCGAGATGCGACGCCCCGACGCACCCGGAACTCGTGGAAATCGGCGTCCGACGTTCAGCTGTCCATCGACGGCTTTGACGTAGTCGCCCTCATAGACACGACAGCCGACTACTCAGTAATGGGCGGGCCATTTGCGTGTAAGCTGAAGAAAGTTATGAACAGATGGTACGGTCCGCACGTTCGCACAGCAGGAGGCTACCTCATGACACCAAGTGCAACGTGCCCATCGCGCGTCACCACAGACGGCACAAAGTACTCGCGGCGTTCGTCATTTTGCCTAACTGCTCCCGCGACGTAATTCTAGAAATGGATTTTCTGAAGGACAACGGCGCAATATTTGATCGACCGACCAAGTTGATCATTTTTCCCTACGATCACTCCACGACGCCGCCGCAGAACACCGAACACCGTGCTGCTGTAGGGATCGCCGACGATCACTTCCCCCTGCCACCCCGCGCAAGCTTGATGATCACCGTGTATTGTGAAGGTGCTGCTCCTGAAGTCGACGCTATCGCGGAGAGTGATCAAAGGCTGCTTCTCGAGCGAGGTTAGTCTGTCGCAAAGTTTAAGGGACGCAAATCCCACATTTGGGTTACCAATTTCACCCAGGAGTACCAGCATTTAAGCAAGGGGGCTGCAATTGCGTTCCTCGAAGAACCGCAAGAAGCAAGTGACGTGATCGCAGTCACTGACTATGAACGCGCACCCGAAAATACCTTCAAGCTTCCGCAACCTTTCGAAGTGAACCCGGTGCTGCCGGAGCAATATCTGGACAGATTACGGGAGAACAGACTACAGACACCCAGAGCGAAGCACCGAATAATAATCTAAGATGGAGCCCGAACTACCCGACAGTCACCGTACCGCGTCTCTCCACACGAACGGGAAGCCATCCGGACTGAAGTCGACGACATGCTCAGCGACGAGATCATACAGCCATCAAAAAGCCTCTGGGCTTCGCCGGTCATCCTCGTGAAGAAAAAAGACGGCACATTAAGGTTCTACGTTGACTACCTGGCGACTGAACAAAATCACCAAAAAAACGTGTACCCGCTGCCACGAATCGACGACGCCCTCGACCACCTCTTCCACGCGAAGTGCTTCTCATCGATGATCTGAAGACCGGCTACTGGCAAATTGAAGTGGACGAGAGGGACGGAGAAAAGACGGCATTTATAACTTCGGACGGCCAAACGAGTGCAAGGTGATGCCTTTTGGTCTGTGCACGGCGCCAGCAACGTTTCAAGGAGTCATGGACACTGTGCTTGCTGGCCTGAAGTGGCACACTTGCCTCGTGTACCTCGACGACGTTGTCGTATTCACCAGGACATTCGACGAACACTTCGCAATGAGGAGTCGGTACTCGAGGCCATTCGTACGTCGGGGTTAACGCTGAAGCCTGATAAGTGCAGTTTCGCTATCGGGAAACTCAAGTGCTTGGGACACGTCGTCAACGCCGTGGGAGTCCTACCTTACCCGGCCAAAACTTCCCAAACTGCGAACTTCCCAAGTCCAAAAGGCCAGAAGGGCATGTGAATATTTCTCGGACTGTGCGCATACCACCGGCGCTTCGTCGCAACCTTCGCACGCAATGCAGAGCGACTCACGCGGTTGACGAATGATAGCACCCATTTCAGCTGAAAAAAAAAAACAAGAAAAATCATTCTGCGAGCTGCAAAAACGCCTGCAAAGCCCTCCCGTGCTCGCTCATTTCGACGAAAACGCCGAAACAGAAATGCACACGGACGCCAGTGATATAGGCTTGGGTGCCGTCCTCGTCCAAAAACGAAGCGGCTGCGAAAAGGTAATCGCCTATGCCAGCCGTGGTTTATCGAAGGAGGAGAAAAACTACTCTGACTCTGAAAAAGAGTGCCTGGCAAATATATGGGTGATTTAAAAATTTCGCACATTCGTATATGGAAGACCATTCAAGGTGGTGACAGACCACCATGCGCTATCTTGGCTCGCCAATTTGAAGGACCCCTCTGGCCGTCTTGGGCGGAGGAGCTTGCGCCTGCAGAAGTTCGACGTTACAGTCTATAAATCCGGCAGCAAACACTCCGATGCCGACTGCCTGTTCCGCGCCACCATCGAACCACAACCACAAGACTGATTAAGACAGCGCGTTCTTCGGAATCGTGACGGAGAGTGACCAAGCCGCCATGCACCGTGCCGACACCGACTTACGTGTCATAATCGACTACCTCGAGGTATGCAACGTCGCCGTTCCTGGGACCTTCAAACGTAGCTTACGAACATTTAGCCTGAGAAACTCCGTCCTCGTGAAGAAGAATTTCAGCCCCGAAACAAGAACGAATTACCTTCTTGTCATCCCCGCAGACCCTCGTGACGAAATTTTGGAAGCATGCCATGACGACCCGTCTTCCGGACATCTCGGCACAGCCCGCACAATTGGAAAAATCAATGCAAAGTACTACTAGCACCGCTTTATATCCGACGTCACCCGCTACGTCCGGAGCTGCTCTGACTGACAGCCACAAAAAACACCACCGACTAGTCCCGCCGGGCATGTGCAGCCGATCATCGTCCCATAGAGGCCCTTCCAAACGATTGGAATGGCCCTTCTGGGCTCGTTCTCTACGTCACGATCCAATAACAAGTAGATTGTCGTAGCAACAGACTACATGACGCGCTACGCAGAGACCGCCGCTCTTCCGAGAGGGACTGCACAAGAAGTCACCAAGTTCTTTATTGAACAAGTTGTGCTGCGACATGAAGCCACTGAAGTACTTATCACGGCCCGCGGAACGGCCTTCACTGCGGAGAATATGCAAGGAATCTTACGCTGCAGCAACACGGATCATAGAAGAACGACGGCGTACCACCCGCAAACGAACGGACTTACGAAGCGTCTGAACATGACGATCGCGGATATGCAGTCTATGTACGCCGACGTTGAACATATGACTTTGGATGAAGTCCTCGCGTATGTCACGTTTACGTACAACGCAGCGACCCAAGAAACTACGCCCATGACACTGTTCCAGCTTGTCTACGGAAGATGGCTGGCCACGATGCTCGACGCCTAGCTTCCGCACGCCGAAGACGAGGACCTCAACGACGGCGTCCAAAGATACATTCAATGTGCGGAGAAGGCCCGCCAGCTCGCTCGAGTTCGTATAATGGACCAGCAGCTGGTGGATGCCAGACGCTACAATCTCCGACACCGAGACGCTGAGTACCATCCTGGGGATCGTGTGCGGGTTTGGACTCGCATCCGACGACGCGGACCCAGTAAGAAGCTTCTGCGACGGTATTTCGGACCCTAACCGATTCTACGACGTGTCGGCAATCAGGCTACGAGTTGAGCCCTGATGGTGATTCCGGAACATGACGACGACGCATGCGGCCCGAAACTTACTATGCAAGATGACTGACATTTTTGTTGTTTGTTCGGACTGTCTTTATTTTAGCATCGGGTCGATGCACTCTTAGACTGGAGATAATGCCGCAAACTATGAATGGGTTTGTTTATTTATTGTTTCTTTTGCTGCCGGGCCACACCCGGCTGTGTTATCTACGTTCTATGCAAAGCCCGTCTTCCATTCTTTATTTTTATGCCGCACGGGTTATCACAGTCAGATAAGGATACTGTTTCGCACTAAGGTCGCTAGCCCAGAATAAACTTCTGTGATTTACAATGTTGTGTATGTGAATCGACCTTTCCAGAAACACTCGCGCCGAAAGATATAGGCTTGCAGAGCAGACGCCACGGCATTCGATTCGACAAAACTCTCCTCCGCTAGTCACTTTGCTGACCGCTGCTTCACAGCGTCAGTATACTTTTGAGTTGTTAGGGAAGCACAAGGTCGCTCCAATAAACTTGTTTCTCCTTCAAGACAACTACGTCGCCCTTGGCGTCGTGACAATATTACAAAAAAATGTCACGGGAAAAATAAAACAGGAGAGTTTAATTGTGTAGACACACAGGAAGAAAACACAATAGGCCGCGATTTGATAGCACTGGCAAGACTAGCAGAATGCTTCTGGATCCTCTTCCTTGTCTTCCTTTCAGTCCTTTCACACAGGCGCTATGACGCATACCCCGATGGGGGAGATTTTACTGCGGCATTACCCCCTCCCCTGAAAGGCGTCGTCCCGATGTTTTACAAACAGGTCTTCTGGAAGAAAAAAAACAAAAGACATGACAGTTTTACGCAACACCACAGTTGTCCGAATTTGAGTTCAACGAGCGTGATAAGGTTTCATCTTTGCAACATGGACAACCTCAGCTCGCATAGGGGCCCGCGGGGAACACACTGTTCCTTCAGGAATAACCTCATAATTCACGTCACTCATCCGGCGCAAGACTGTGTATGGTCCGAAGTAGCGTCGCAGTAACTTCTCTCCTGGCCGGTAAGTGACTTCTTGTTCTCACTTGTTCTCCTGGCCGGTAAGTGACTTCCCTGTGCCGGAGGATGTACCGCCGCGCATCACGGGTTTGCTGGTATCGAATGCGCTAACGTGCTAGCTGTCGTGAGGCTTCTGCGCGCTGAACAATTTCTTCAGCACCACAAGTAACGTGGGCGCATCCTTCAGGAAGAAGCATCGAGTCGAGCATTGTGATGACACCCCGACCATATACTAAGCGGAAAGGAGAAAAGCGCGTAGTTTCTTGTTCCGCCATATTGTAGGCGAACGTCACATATGGAAGGATGTCATCACAGTTACGGTGGTCTATGTCTTAGTACCTTGAAAGCATATCTGCTATTGTCTTGTTCAACCGTTCTTTAAGTCCATTAGACTAAGGGTGATACGCGGTTGTTTTACGGTGGCTGGTGCAGCTAAGCTTCAGGACTTCTTCAAGCAGTTGCGCAGTGAAAGCAGTTCCCCTGTCTGTGATGACTACCATCGGGGCACCATGGCGAAGTACTATGTTTTCAACGAAGAACTTCGCAACCTCTGTGGCAGTGCCCCGGGAAATAGCTTTGGTCTCACAATAACGAGTCAAATAATTAGTAGCAACAATGATCCACTTGTTGCCAGACGAGGACAGAAGAAAAGGACCCAAAAGGTCCATCCCCACTTGTTGAAAGGGTACATCTGGGGGATCTAGGGGCTGCAGAAATCCCGCTGGCTTTGTCGGTGGCATCTTGCGCCTCTGACAATCACGACAGGTTCTAACAAACCGCTTCACGCTCTCAGTCAGCTTCGGCCAGTAATACTTGAGGCGTATGCGCGCCAAGGTGCGGGACAAACCGAGATGACCGGAGGACGGCTCGTCGTGACAAGCTCCCAGGATCTCCTCACGGAGTGTTTTGGGAGTGACTTGTAGGTACATTGTCTCCGTGGGACCAACATTCTTGTACAGGGCGTTGTTGAGGAGACAAAACGATGTACGGCAGCGTGCGAAATTGGAGGTTAGCGAGAGGTTTTTCCTTCGAGGTAATCAATTAGGGGACTGAGCTCTGAATCATCACGCTGCTGTTAAGCCAGAACCAGTGGGTCTATGGCACCGAGGAAGCCGCCATCATCGTCTGCATCGGTTGAGTCCTGAGCAACAGGGGCGCGAGACAACCAGTCTGCGTCGCTGTGCTTGCGGCCTCACTTGACACTATCGTGACGTCGAACTCCTGTAATCGGATGGTCCAGCGGGATAGACGCCCTGAATTATCTTTCAAGTTCGCCAGCCAACAGAGGGAGTGATGATCCGTTGCCACTTTAAAAGGTCGCCCGTATAAAAATGGCCGGAATTTGGTGATCCCCCACACGACTGCCAAGCATTCTTTTTCTGTTGTGGAGTAGTTGGCTTCGGCGCGTGAAAGAGTTCGGCTGGCGTATGCTATTACACGCTCGACACCATCTTGCCACTGTACAAGTACCGCTCCTAGGCCGATATTGCTTGCATCGGTGTGTATTTCTGTTTCCGCGTCTTCATCAAAGTGGCCAAGGACAGGCGAGCTCTGTAACCGATTTTTCAGTTCGCCAAATACTCCGGACTCTTCCGGGCCCCAACTGAAGGGAACGTCGTTTCTCGTCAAACGGGTTAAATGCTCCGCTATGTTAGAAAAATTCAGTAGAATGCGCCGATAGTATGTACACTGGCCCAAAAAGCGGCGGACAGCCCCTTTGTCAGTAGGAACGACAAAAGCGGCTACGGCAGCTGTTTTCTCGGGATCGGGACGGATGCCTTCACCACTGACATGGCCTAAACATTTCAGTTCCTTGTACCCAAAGTGGCACTTTTCTGGTTTGAGAGAAAGTTGCGCAGAACGAATGGCTTGCAGAACTGAACGGAGTCGCGCTAAGTGCGCTTCGAAAGTTTCGGAAAACACCACCACGTCGTCTGGATAGACAGGGCGTGTCTGCCATTTGAGGCCGGATAAACCACCGTCCATCATTCTCTGGAACGTGGCAGGAGCGGTACACAAGCCGAATGGGAGCAGTTTATATTCGTAGAGCCCGTCTGGAGTAATGAATGCGGTTTTCTCGCGGTCTCGTTCATCAACGTCAATTTGCCAATATCCACTGCGTAAGTCAATCGATGAGAAGAACGTACAATGGCGGATGCGATCTAAAGAGTCGTCGATACGCGGGAGCGGGTACACATCTTTTTTTTGTCTCCTTGTTCAGTTTCCTGTAATCTACACAGAAACGGAGCGTCCCGTCTTTCTTTTCTACAAGGACCTCAGGTAATGCCCACGGACTCGTTGACGGTTGTATGACGTCGTCGGCGAGCATTTCTTTCGCCTGCCGGCGAATAGCATCCTGTTCCTTTGGCGAAACTCGGTAAATGCGCTGGTTTATGGGTCGCTCGTTTTCATCGGTTATGATACGATGTTTTGTTATGCTGGTCTGCCGTACTTTTGACGACGTAGCAAAGCAATCGCTAAAAGAGTACAATCTCGAGAAGCTGCCGCTGTTGTTGTGCTGTCAGGTTGGGGTTCACGTCAACCTTTGTAGTTCTTGAGACATGAGTTGAGATGGATGACTCCGCTAAACTGTGCAGCTTTGGACCATCGCTGACTTCTTCGAAGTAGGCGACGGCTGTGTGGAATGGCAGATGCTGGTGTTCTGCGCTGAAATTCGTCCAGAGAATTTCGGTTCGGCCGTTAATAAGGTCAACCAGGCCACGGGCGGCGCAAGCTTGCCCAGCGAGGAGAGGCGAAACGTTTTGATCCCCGATGCCACAATTTGCCGGTGCTCACTGGCATTCAACGGTGACAAACATGCTGGCTTGAGGCGGCAGCGTCACGTGGTCTTCCCAGATGCGGAGTGCCGGTCTTGGCTGAGCCTTCTCGTTGTACCGTGTTTATGGGGCGGAAAATGTGACGACCAGCTCCCGTAGGTTTATTATTGCGCAGTACTCACGAAAGAAGTCCAGGCCGAGTATAAGCTGCTTTGACCATTCATGCAGCACAACGAAACAACCGGTAAAGGTGACACCGCGAATTTCGATCCTCGCAGTACACATTCCAATGGGCACCACGAGGTGACCGCCAGCTCAACGGATTGGCGAGCCATTCCAGGGGGTTGTCTCTTTCCGAAGCTTTGCTGCAGGGTAGCCATTTATGAAAGAATAATCGGCACCAGTATCGACTAGAGCGGTTACTGGGTGATTATCGACGAATACTGGAATGTCGGGGGAAATTATTTCGTTCTCATCATAGTTCGTTGTCTGGGTCAGGTGAGCTAAAGGAGTTCGTCGCGTCGATGGAGGCTCTGGACCTTGATACGCACCGGCCTTGCCCCCGGAGGTCACAGGCTTCAGTTTCCCCGACGTGGGCTCGGGGACCTGTTACCAGTCTGGTCAGAACTGAGGGGACGGCCAGGCGAGGAGTAGCATCCGGGTGAGGGAGACCTGGATTGGTGCACTACTCGAGGTGTTGAGGGTAGCTCGTTCAAGGCCGCTTTGCGTTCCAGGCGTCTTGGGTCGTAGTGGGTCGCAGGGTTCAAGACGCGCTGAAATGGCTGTGGGGCAGCAGGCCGAAACACAGGCGCTACAGGAGCAGGAGCGCGGACCACATCAGTATAAGCTGATACTGGACGTGTCACGAGAGCTGCGGTGCGCAGCACATCCGTGTAAGTTGGAACTGACCGTTCTACTTCAGATGTTGGTGGTTCTACCGCTCGGCGCACGTCTTCACGGATAACATCGGCGATGGTAGCGACGGTTGGCTGGTTGCCTCCTCCTTCTAGCAGCTGCAGTTCTTCGCGCAGAACGCTACGCACATGTTCCCGGAGGGCGCTCATGTCGTCAAATGGTTATCCGCCAGCGGCAATGTTCACTTGACGTCCGTACAGCGTGGTGCGTTGCCGCATCGAGCGTTCCATTGTGGACGCCTCTCGTAAAAATTCGGCTACAGTCGTAGGAGGGCTTAGAGCAAGTCCAGCGAAAAGCTGTTCCTTGACAGCACGGATGAGGTGGCGCACCTTTACTGCTTCACTCATTTCGGGGTCGGCGCGCCTGAACAAAAACGACATGTCTTCCACAATCATGGCCACGCTCTCATTTGGCTTCTGAGCCCGGGACAGAAGAGCCTGCTCTGCCTTCTCTTTCCGCTCGTCGCTGCCGTAGGTCTTTAGTAACCTACGCCTGATCATCGTGTCATCTTGCGCTCATTATTTACGAAACATAATCGAGCGGACTCTTCCAGCGAAAAGTAAACGTGGTGGAGCTTGCGATTGTCGTCCCAGTCGTTAAACTCGGCTACACGATTGAAATCGTCCAGCCAGTCCTCCAAGTCCTCATAGGGTTCTCCATGAAACGGCCGTGGTGTGCGTGGTGTGTGAAAAACCACCGGCGACGTGGAACCGCTGCGCTGGGTGGTTTGGCTGGTGGTGCTGGTCATGACGGCCCTTGTTCGAGTTGTAAGACAGCCGAACTGGGGTTGAAGGCCTCGCAGGCGGCGGCTGACCTTGTGGACGGGTGTTGTGTCCACTCCGCTTGGTTTGAAGGTGACGGTTTCTTCGAAGTCGAAGTCCATGGGTTGGTACCCCGCACACTCCACCAAAAATGTCACGGGAAAAATAAAACAGGAGAGTTTAATGGTGTAGACACGCAGGGAGAAAACACAATAGGCCGCGATGTGATAGCACTGGGAAGACACGCAGAACACGTCTGGATCCTCTTCCTCGTCTTCCTTCAGTCCTTTCACACAGGCGCTATGACGTATATCCCGATGGGGAGATTGTACTGCGGCAATATTGAAAGCCTGCTTGCCCTTAAAATTTGCTTTGTTGTGCACCTAAAATGTGCCCAACATATACCTGTTCTCGTTTTTGGAGTTTGCGTCACACATGTCCGTGCAGCTTTTTCCCAAACTTCATTTTTCGTGTTTGTTATTCAGGTGTGCGCAAGGGTGTGTAATCTTGCTGTAGACGTGTATAAGCTTATCAGGGAGGCCAGCAGTGTTGAAAATGAAAGTATATATCCAAACACCTTTTTAGTTGACCCGCCGCGGTGGCTCAGTGGCTAAGGCGTTGCGCTGCTGAGCACGAGGTCGCAGGTTCGATTCTCGGCCGCGGCGGTCGCTTTTCTGATGGAGGCGAAAAGCAAAAACGCCCGTGTGTTCGAGATTTCGGCGCATGTTAAAGATCCCCAGGTGGTCAAAATTAATCCGGAGCCCTCCACTACGGCGCACCTCATCGCCTGCGTTGCGTCGGCGCGTTAAACCCTACCATCAATCAAAAACCTTTTTAGTCTTCAGTACGGGTTCAGGCAACCCGAGTTTGTTATCGCAAACTTCTAGATTACCTAAGGAGCAACCAGGTGTTTGCAGCGCTAATACCGTCTGTCAATGTGCAATTTTGGAGTATTAAGGAGTTGCCTTGGAGCCTTGTGCAGATTGCTGGGATACCCTCTGTTTCTTGACATTTTGCGCTCAAGATGATGGTTCATTCTTGCCTTAAATCTGCGTCTGGGTTCAATGCGCAATGACCTCAAGAACCATAGTGATGATGATGATGATGATAATTGGGTTTTATTGGCGCAAGGCCGACTATGGGCAAAGAGCGCCAAAGAAGAAGTTACTGCATTGTGATGAGACCGTACATACTAAGACATGCGACTAAAAGTAAAGGTGATGCAAAACAAAAGACAATGGAGATGGCTGGTGTATAGGGCCAGGGTGATTACACATGATATGATACGAGCTGCAGAAAGTTTACCTCAGCTAAAAACTTAAAAACACGTTGACTAGAAAACATTGGTTCGTCGGCTAAAAAGTATGATGGGTGCAAAGGAATGTGTCGTCTGTATAATTCAGAGAAATGTTTGTGTCGTGTTGTGTCAAGTGCCTTGCATGTGATTAGTATGTGGACTATGGATAGGCCCATTCCACACCTGCTACACGTGTGTCCCGAAGTTCCAGTGAGCAGGTGGGAGTGCGTAACATGTGTGTGGCCTATCCGTAGCCTAGCCAGGGCGACTTCAGTGTATCTGTTGTGTGATTCAGTTACGTAGCGTCGCAGTTGTGGTTTCATTATGTGTAGTTTGTTGTCTGTTTGTTGACTCCAGCGTGATTGCCATGTGTTACGAAGCTGTCGCCTCATGAGTGTCTTTAGGTCGGTGTAAGGTACTGTTGTTATGTCAACTGTTGTCATGAGAGCAGCAGCACCAGCCATTTGATCAGCAGTCTCATTGCCAGGGATCCCACAGTGACCTGGTACCCAGCATATAGTTATTTGAAGATTTGAGGCATATGCAGTCATTAGTACCTTGAAAAGAACATTGATTACATAGTTTTTTTACGACCTTCCTGATGACAATGCCTGCACAGCGCTTAGAGAATCTGTGTAGACGATGGACTTTGGAATCTTATGTTCGAGGATGTGGTTTGAAACGAGTAAAATGCCATAGGCTTCTGCCGTGTAAATACTGCTATGAGAATTCATTTTTTTAATAACGGTAAAATTTGGTCCGTGCGCTGCACAAGATAAAGTAAAACCAGTTTTCGACGCGTCACTATAAAATTCTGCGCGCCTGTACTTGTCCTGCAGGAACAGGAAGTGCTGCAGAATTGCACTCCTTGGTACCCTATTTTTTTCTACTAATGTGAATGATAGGTCGCATGATATAGGATGTAGATGCCATGGTGGAAATAAATTATGGATGGGTGTCTTGTGCGTGTCTGAAAGAGGGACCGTGAGTGCAGAAGCCTCCTCCCTAATTCTGAGAGAGAAAGGTAAAGAAATAGATGGCCTGTTTAAAAAGAGTTGCAAGTTTTATGTATTGTTCATGATGGGATTAAAAGGATGGTTGGTAAGGGACACAATCTTAGATGCATACAGCAGGTCAACATACTCCCGCTGATGCCCTAGACACCACTTGTCGCACTCGACATAAAGGCTTTCGACAGGGCTAGTGCGGAAAGTGCCGCATGAGAGGCGAAGACCAAGATGCAGCACTGGGTCGAGCATTCTCAGTGCGGTCTTTGTCGCCGACCCATACACGACACTGCCGTAGTCGAGCCGGGACCCCACCAACGCTGTGTACAGGCGCAGCAGGAGTTGTTTGTCGGCCCCATAAGATTGATGTGAGAGAACCTTAAGAATATTCATTGCCTTTAGGCATTTACATTTGACCTGTTTGACATGAGGAATGAATGTAAGTTTTTCATCGAATAAAATGCCTAAAAACTTGTGCTTCTTGTTCACAGGAATTGGCACATTCGCAAGAGTGATGTCTGGGTCCGGGTGGACCACACGCTTCCTGGAGAATACAACACAAGAGCTCTTTCCAGGATTAATTTTAAAACCATTCTTGTCTGCCCAGCCGGCAAGCTTCTTGACGCCGAGCTGGACTTGACGTTCGCAGATGGACATATTACGATTTAAAATATATCTGCACGTCATCTACATACATGGAGTAAGAAATTGTAGGCGGCAGTGCCTTCCCAAGGGAGTTCATTTTTACTATGAAGAGAGTGCAGCTTAGAACTCCGCCTTGCGGCACGCCATTTTCTTGCACGTGTACCTTTGACAGTGCAGAACCAACTCTGACGCGAAAGGTTCTCTCCGACAAATAGCTAGCAAGGGTGTTAAAGATATTACCAGAAACACCGAATGACTTCAGGTCAGTAAGGATCCCATAACGCCAAGCGGTGTCATAGGCCTTTTCTAGGTCGAAAAACACAGTTAAACAGAACTGTTTATGCACGAAGGCATCCTTCATATACGACTCTAGTGCCACAAGTTGATCATTCGTGGACCGCCCCGCCCTGAAGCCTGCCTGGCAGCTCTCGAGAAGGCCGTTATACTCCAAAAAGTACACGAGCCTCCGGTTTATCATCTTCTTGAGAAGCTTGCACAGGCAGCTGGTCAGGGCAATGGGTCGATAGCTAGCGGGAGAAGGAGGGTCCTTCCCTTCTTTCAAGAATGCTACAACTATGGCATCCCTCTAAGACTTTGGAATGTGCCCCGAAAGCCATATCTTGTTGAAAAGGTGAAGAAGTTTAACAAGAGTGTCTGTGTGTAAGTTCTGTTTCATTGTATATGTAATGTTGTCTGGGCCTGGAGCTGAGGGTTTACACGTGCTCAGAGCAGCCCTCAGCTCATGTAGTGAAAACAGGGAGTTGTACGAAGTCTGTGATTTGTTGTTGTCGTGTAGGGACTTCTTTTCACAAGAGGCTTTATGTTTCAGGAAAGTGTTCGTGTAGAGTGCTGAACTGGACACGTGTTGGAAGTGTTGTGCGAGTGTGTCAGCCTGGTCTTCCAGAGTGTCCCCTGTTGTACTGACCAGGGGCAGGCTGTGTGTCTGTTGTCCTTTGCGTTTGCGTATACGTGTCCATACTTTCCGTGTGTCTGTGTAGGAGTTTATTGATGTTAGGAATGTACGCCAACTCTCTCGTTGTGCCTCACGGCGCACACGTTTTCCTAATGCCTTAGCCCGTTTCAACAAGAGGAGGTTTACCGACGTGGGGTAACGACGAAGGATACCCCACGCCTTGTTCTGGGCCTCTCGCGCCCGCCTACAGTCCTCATTCCTCCACGGCCTCCGCTGGTTGCGCGGGGCACCAGAGACGTGGGGAATGGACTTTTCGGCGGCGTCGAGGATGTGCGCCGTGAGCAGTTGGGTAGCTTCTTCAACGTGTAGGTGTCCTATGGATGTGTGGTGTAGTTTGGATGTCTCTGTAAATGTATGCAAGTTAGCTCGTGCTTCATTGAACCTATTATGGGAAGATGGACTGCATGGGCCTTTACCTATGTATGTGAGTGAGGGGGAGAAGGGGTCACTACCGTATGGGTCAGTGCCCACAGCCCACTCGAGGAGGGGAAAGAGAACTGCGGAGCCAATCGCAAAGTCAAGACATGAGTATGTGTTGTGTCCTATGCTATGGTATGTAGGCTGTTTATTGTTGAAAAGGCATGCTCCTGAAGATGTCAGAAATGTCTCTATAAGGCGACCTCGGGCATCCGTGCGAGAAGCGCCCCAAAGAGTATTGTGAGCATTAAGGTCGCCTGTCAGGATGTATGGGCAGCTGGTTCGGGCAGCTGGTCAACCAGCGCCTCGAAGTCAGAACTTAAAAGTGAAACATCAGGAGAAATGTATATGGAGCATACCGTTATCCACCTATTAAATATTATCAAGCGTATTGCTACAGCCGCAAGGATAGTGTTCAGTGACAGGGTGGCAGGCTAAGGATTTCCGGGCAATTATGGCCACACCGCCAGAAGAGTGTGTGCAGCCATCCCTGTCCTTTCTGAAGACCATGTAACTATTCAAGAAATTTGTGTTCTTGGAATTCAAATGTGTTTCCTGAACACACATTATACTTGGCTGATTAGCATGCAGTAGTTCGTATACATAGTCAAGATTTTTAAGAAGGCCTCTACAGTTCCATTGAATTATGTTTTCTCTTCCCATTATTTAGTGTGAGAGCTACTGGAGTGTGTGTGTTTGTTTATGTGTCGTCTTTCGGGGCTGTGACTCTCGCCTTTTTTGGCTTGTCGGGAGGCTTTGGCGTCGGGACGCGTTCCTTGCGCTGCGTTGCAAGCAGGAACGGCCCGACATCCATGTCGTCGTCGGATGTCCGAGGGGTGCCCGACGGACCGGGCCCCCCGGACTTGGCCCCCCTCGGGAGCCCTTCGTTTGAGCCGCCACTGCCGAGTGCGTCCGGGGCGCCAGAGGTGGCACGGGCGGTGCGGTGGCGGTGGGAACCGGTGCGGGGCCCGTGGTGTCCATCACCTCGGTACCCTCCAACGCACTGGAGGACGGGGAGACAGAGGCGGGAGCGGCACCGGTCCTGATGGAAGACGTTTGCACCACAACCGCTGCTGCCTCAGCAAGCGGCGTGATCGCGGGTTGGGCTGCCAGAGGCAACCCAGGGGGGGGCGGGGCAGGGACCAGGTCACACTCGCTGAACTGGGTCCTTGTGGACACCAGACGCCGCTCCCACCCCCGGCGAGCCGCGTCGGCGTACCTCCCCAGAGGGAAAGAGGCGAACCTCTTTCGGGCCTCTAGGAACGTGATGTTCTCCGTGACCTTGATTTTAATTATCTGTTTTTCCATTTGAAATTTTTCGCACTTGCGGGAGTACGCTGCATGCGGACCGCCGCAGTTCACACAAGTGAGGGTTTCGGATGGACAGTTGTCAGTCGGATGATCGTGCACCGCGCTTTTCGCACACGTCGTTCGGCCACGCCAAGAGGTTGTACCGTGCCCGAACCGCTGGCACTTAAAACAGCGCCGCGGATTCGGGATGTACGGACGGATGGATCAACGGATAAAACTTGCATTGATGTGTTGTGGAAGAACTGCGTGGTCGAAAGTCAAGATAATGTGCTTGGTGGGAATCTCCTTGTCTCTGCGGGTAGTGATGCGTCTCACGGCAGTGACGCCCTGATCCTTCAAGCCGTCAAGGAGATCCGCATCCGTTTTGTTCAGGAGATCTGTCTCGGATATCACACCCTGGGAGCTGTTAAGGCTCCGATGGGGTGTGACCCTGATGTCTAGATCAGCCAGTCTAGTCTGAGCTAGAAGCTTCGTGGACTGCTGCTTGTCATTTATTTCGATGAGGAGTTCACCAGACCTTTGTTTTTTGCACTTATATGATTTTCCTACTATGGCTTCAAGATACTTGGCGATCAAGAAGACTGACTGAGATGCTAGAGGGTGGGTTGGATTGAGCGATTCCATCACAAGAAATGGAGAGAAATTATCCGGTTCAGGAAATGTTAAAGATGTCCATTGGGGAAAAGATACTTCGGTGCGGCCCCTTTTCAGGGACCGATCACGTTTGGGGGGGGGGGTTTGAAAATGCCATAGAGCATAGTATAAAAGCAGGGAGACTGGGGTACTTTCTTCTTTGACCTTACCCTGGTAGCCAAAGAGGTCCCGGAGCTCCCTGCCTGGTAGACAGACAGGGAGCCCATCCGCTGGAGCTTGACCTGGGCTCCGACGGCCACCGTTCGTGGTTTCTAACCCTCCACCTCTAAACACATCACCACGGTTGGATCCAGCTTATGTTTGGGGGCTCGGGGTCCGCGGTATCGCCAGTACCGTCACCAAGATTACTCAAGGTGCCCCGTGCGGGGCCAAGAACCATAGTATCGAAGCTTGGCACTAGTTTGTTAGAGAAACGAAGCTTGGTTTTTTTATGTTATTCTTACATAAGAAAACGGTTAAATTTTGTCTAATGTTAGAGTCACATTACATTACTGAACGTCCATTATAAATATGCGAATTAAGTGCAGCGATCATTGCATACTTTCGCTGGGAATAAACTTGTATATTGATAACGGTGCCTACGGTTTTCTGGGTCCACTTTCTGCTTGCGTAGTGTTGTTTTGTTGTGGTAATATTGCTTCAGATCATAACAAACGTACTTTTCAGGCCCAAGATATATCCTCCACACCAATCTATGACAGAAGTAGCAATGTATTCATGCGCAGGTTTATTCCTGCCGCAGTTTCTTAAGGTGCGTTTTGGTGTACACTTTCGGGGCACACCATAATTCTACCGTGTAGTGGATTGCATGCATCACTAGGATATTGCGTACTCAAGTGGAAATTCACCTATCATTCTGTTTTGAAGGAAGATTTACTCAACCTCTCATGCTGAAGGCATAACGCATGCTTTTCAGGTGATCGTGTTGCTAGAAATATATAAAGAGGTCGTTTTCTTTTCGTATTTCCAAGGTCACTGATAAGTCTCGCGGTTTCCTTCATTCAACAACCCAACAATCAATTTCTGTGTACGAATATGAGAACATACTTGGCGACTCAAGAATCATAGCCATTCTACAGGTACGTATATTCAACTATTATGGTAGGTTGGTTTTAAAAACTGCATTTTGATTTTGCATAAAGCGTTCGCAATAAAAACATGATGGCGTAGCAGGCAACTTCTTCTAGCCTATTTTCATTTTTTCGGTTTGATGAAGTTTAAAATCAAATTCTGTTTGCTAAACAGTTTTTATTTACGCACGTTTGATCAGTTGCTTTTTAATTTGAGACGCGGCGAGATGTTGAGGCTATGGATCTAAAATATTGTTTATGTTGATCCAAATGTTTTTTCATTCCAAGTTTCCATAGTTTTGCAGTGAATACAAAGAATCTATCCCTCCTGTTTTCTCTTCTGCGGTTGCACGCTTTGTTCAAAGCGTGTCTTTCTTGATTTGATGTATCAAGGATTTTTGCCGGTTCAAAAGGTGCGGTAAGGTGCCGTTGTCGTTTCAGAAGAGGCGTTAAGGCCGTATTTTATGGTGTCTAGGTAGTTGCGGGACAATTGAAGAACACGGACGTTATTTTGCTAATGATAAGATTGGACTAAAAGTGGTGAGCCAATGAAGTTTCTTCATGGTCATTAGTGGCGCAGTTGGCTCCGAGAAAGATGGGGGACAGCAGGTGTGAGTCCCATTTGCCTTCCGCCACTGGTATCTTTGTTAAGCTTCCTGGTTCTCCTTTTTCTGCATACTGGCTTTCAGTACCAACTGCTACACAAAAAAGGAGTACCGACTGTTACACAAACCTCCCTAGTAATTGTGCGAGCTCATTTGAGAAATTTGATGTTTTATTCTTTTAGTAGGACGGTTTGTGAACCATGTTTACTCAGATAATCAAACACAGCATTTACCGCACAGGGTTTTTTTGTAGCAAAAATGATAGACATGAAGTAACGAAAAACAGCTACACAGGCATCTTGCAACAATGTCATTCCGTAACAGCGCAAGTGGGAAGTCATCAGCGAAGTTATTTTTAACGTTGAGATGACACTATTGTGCATAAATGGTTGATGCGGGAAATTTAGGTTTAACAAAACTTGTACAACAGCCTGAAAGAAAAATTTGATCAGGGAAGGGGAGAAAAAATACACATGTATTCGTGGGAAAAATTGACTTGTAATAAAGATTTGCGAGGGGTCTTCTTCCTAAGTTGTCTTTAGCGTGGGTGGCCCCGATAGCACTCTGGACAAAGCAAATCGAGTCAGGAATGTAGTTCGACAGGGCACTTTTGCAAAGCTTGCTTTACGAAAGTTATTTAGGGTGTTAGAAGTGCAGATGGGTCACACAAGTCTAGAATTATTCGCAGCGTTTTTTTTATCAGCAAAATTCGAAAAGACGAAGATCTGATTGGAAAAAAGTGGATTCGATACTATGAAATTTTTATTCTTTTGGCTAGAAGGTAAATCCTGTGCCTCCTCTTGGGGTTGAAACTTCCTTCTAGGATTTGGTGTCTGACGTGATAATGTGAGGTGTCGTGTGATGCTTGCGTTAAAATTCAATTGCTGCATACGCTGGTGTCTAAATCGCTGATCTCGGCTGTGGATGAAAAATGTGTTGGGAGTACTGAGTGCGCCAGGCGGCTGCCTTCACGAATGTAATAAGGGTGCGGACTGATTGCGAAACACTCCGGCCTCAGATGGAGGAACAAAGTTGTGTCAGCAATAAGTTAAATCCCATAAAAAAAGTGCCAGCAATACTTGTAAAACCCCATTATTATGAACTAAAGATAGGTCCCTTCGTCATTTTTATACCGTCATCATTATCACAGTGTGATTCTGTGGTATGCGTCCCGATCGCTCGAATAAAAGGCTGTCTCAAATCGTCGCCTTTCAAATGGTGGAGTGTGTGTCTCCATTTTGGGGTCAACCCCTTTAAGTGCGCCCCTAGACCTCTATTACTTCCGTAGCGTAATGTAAAAGGCCATGCCAATGGCACTGGAACTGATAGCATAGCCAGGACATTGAGGGCGCGTAAGTGAATTGGTCCTTCCTCATTGCTTGCAAAACATCCGGAAAGGACATTTCTGATGAGCTGCTTCAGCTGGGTCATCACACCGTGTTTCCAGACCAGCAAATGCCATGGCTTCCGCCCCCCGCCCCCCATGTTCGCTGGTCTTCGCGGCCCTGACGTCGAAGAATAACTCGGCAGTTACACTGAGGTCAGTGGATTTGACAGGTATGGCGAAAACACCAATATGATGAACGCGATTTTGTTGTTTCTGATGTTGCCAAAACCTGTTGCCTAACCACAAAATTCAATCACCCATTTGGTAGGTTTTACTACAAAGCTAACCAGTTATTTCACTCTTCAGAGGCACGCATGAACATTCCAAAGACGCTGAAGGCCCGCGTTCATCAGGCTCATAAAACGTATACCTCATACAATAAGCATGTCCTTGCCTTGTGCCGCTGGTGTATTAACAGAGACATGACGGAGGGAGCCTGTGCTCGTTACATTATAAATAGCATCGGTCAGTTCACTTTCACGGTTCTGTCTAATGAAAACCTTTCGATCACGGCTGATGTGACGATTTACTGAGGGCTGGATAAGAAGCATTCTGTTTGCCTCCAGATAAACACCAGTATATTGCAGTTCCTCAGATACGACAACCTGCTGGCTCTCATGCTTGCAATTATCTGAAATAAGCACCGAGATCACAGTTCTGATTTGGCGTTAATTCCAAGTGCACTTGTCAATTCCCAACGAAAAATGGTTATGGGGTAGCTAACAGAAATGCTTGGTTACTTTCATCTCACCCAACACTGCTGTAACGATACCATTGCCCACTGGCGTTACGGCATGACCACACCTTGCCTTCACATTGGTTCATGTCTCAACCTGCAACCGGCTATGTGGGGCGCACTCATTCAGCATCGTGTTCACGGTCTCCTCATCCCAAATGGCGATCACACTTATAAGACGGAACAGTTGGTGTGCCAGTTTGCTAATCTTGCGGTAACAGCAGCCAGATATCACGGTTCTGCCGACGACATCAGCAAGACAAACGACGTGGAAAGAATAGGCAATAGCGTGACAGGATACGTTACGGTTATTTATACCGCCAAACAGATAATCCGTTGCGCCCTTGTTGTTCTTCTCCGTGTGACTCAAGTGCCCCCTCTCGCAACACCCAAAACGCGTGGCGCCATTCTCAAATCACCACTCAACGAGGCAGTGCCACCTGTTTTAAGTGCAATGCACTTCTTAAGCAACCCTGAACCTGCGTCCACCGGCGTTGTCCGCGCACGTGGAGATGGTCGCGCGCAGCCTAGCCGCTGACATGGCACATACCCACTTGGGGGATTGGCCAGTAATCTCCTCGTCTTCCTTGGCAACGGGGGGAGATGGGAGCGCGCTGCCTGGCCGCTGACATGGCACATACCCACGTAGGGGATTGGCCAAGAATCGGGCGTGAGAAGGGCTAATGCACCTGCTTAAAAGAGTACTGACACGAAATTTCAAAGCTGAGATCCGCTCTAGCAATCAAGTACAACGACAACACAAATAGGTGTCTGTGAATAAATGCATCTTTCTTTCTTTGTAGTTGTGTGTGTTTGTGTGATCTCTCTTTCGCGAACATTACCGAACCGCGCAAATTCAACTCGTGCATTCGCACTTTCACATTCTTCCCCTCGGGGAAATGCGGGGAATTTTTTACTGGTTTGCATAATCCCAACCACCCAAAGAGAAATATTTCCTGCATAATTTTCAGGGGAAATTGCTGTGCATGAAAAGCAAACAATGCCCTTGAACGCCCGTGGAACATGTTTTCAGTGGTTGGAAAAGGTGGAAATGCCACTGCTTTTTATTATCCCGGAGCTTTCATGTCAGTTATAAACAAAGATTTCTGTGCGTGTCTGCAAATATAGAACTTCATATAGTGGGCATTTATTTTGGGATGCTAATGACGTTTCATATTAGCCTTACAGTACCTGAACTTGGCCCAGTGTTATTGACGGCACTCACTGTAAGAGATCGAGGAGTGCTGGGCACTCTGTCCAGGAGTAAAAAGTCTCTCGAGCACATAATAAAAGTCTCTCGAGCACATAATAGCGGTACTCGTGTCGTAAGCGTTGCGGCACTCCCCACCTGACGGCGTGACCTTACTCTACCTGGTAGTGGTGCGTGGCCCGCTAAAACGGGCGTCAACATGGTCCACGCAGGAATTGGTTACTTCATTTCAGGCAGAGATCCTGAAACCAGTATGAGTGTAATACATTTCTGGAAATCCATTGCCTCACGTCCCAAGAGCTTTCTCTACTTCCCCGCAAAGCAGCGCTTTCAATCCGCCTCCAACCATCCCAAACTTGTCCCGGTGACGCTGCCTACTTCAGCATCCCGTATTTTATTATTTGTGCGCTTTTGAGCAGTTTAACACTTTGAGACAGTTACAAACACCAAAGCAAAAGTAATTTCAAGACATGGCAATGGAGGGTGAACGAACTCACACTTCATCTTTCATAACAATGTGACATAAATGTTAGTTTTTTAGGCACATTCAAGGAAACAGGAATTTATGTGGCTATACAATATCAGCATAATAAACGCTTTCTACTGAACTTTCGCAGAAAATAAAGAACTCACGCTTATTTAGGACACATTCGAGCAAAATTGGTAAAAAGAAACGCCGCACTACAAGCAGTTGCGTATAATAACATTGAAACTGGGAAAAGACTAAAGCCTTAAAAGGAAGTATGAACACCCACTGATCAACTAAACAGACATTTATACAAAAACGCCAACACAAATATGCCAGTAAAAGAAAGGTAAACAGCGCAAAAGTAACACAACATAGCGTTTTGTTCAGGAGTAAATCTTTCACACTAAAAAAAAGTCAGTTTTTTTTACGATATATATACGAGAAAATTATCAAATAAAAATTCAGCGAAATGAAAATCTGAGACAAACGGCCAATGTGCTTGGAATACTACTAACGCAACACATTACACCATTTACAACACAAGATCAAAAATATCTGACACAAAAACATTGTGGTACACCTGGGGGGTGGAGGAACTAGCAAGAGCATGAAATCTTCCCACTTTTGATTTAGTAGTCTTGGTTATAAAATACTTCTTGCAGTGGTAAGATGTGAAATAGGCATAACAGATTACAAAAGAGACTTTCCGATGACTTCTCCGCAATGTTCGTGGCGGACTTCACTACCGTAAGGACTACGGCACTGGGCATGTGCCAAAGAAACATACCGCTGCCGATTTAGCCAGGCATTTCTACTGAGCCGCATTACCTACTCCCTCCCATATCTGTCCCTTTCTACCACGGAGGTGACCAAAGTAGATGGACTCATCCGTAAGGCGTACAGGGCTGATCTCGGTTTGCCTCCTCGCGCATCCACTGCCAAACTTTGGGCCACCGGCACCCACAACTCCCTGGGCGAATTAATTTAAGTGCATCGTACGGGTCAGATACATCGCCTGGCTAAACACACACCTTGCCAACTCTTACTTAAGAAGGCACAAATACATACTCCTCTTACATCAACCCCCCCTGCTCGCATTCCACCCGATTATAGAGATAACATCACAATCCGCCCACTCCCCCGTTATATGAACCCTATTCATCATACTGCCCGACGAGCTGCTCGAGCGCGTGCCCTCGTTTCCACTCCCCCCCCCTCGCCAACACCTTCTACGTAGATGCGGCAGCACACAGGCACAAGCCGGCCTCCACTGTTTCTGTCGTATCCTCGCCGACTACTACTCCTCTGACGTCTCTCAATATTCCCACCACAACCCCACATGTTGCGGAGCCACCTCTTCCGCAACAGGTGATTGGTTTCCTCCTGATCTAATATTATCTGATTCAAAAACGGCCATCAAAAATTTTGGTAGCGGTTGTATCTCCATGCTAGCCTGCGAAATTCTGCTGCAAAATTTAGCCCCCCAACATCCTACGGAGCTCCTGTGTTACCGGCACATACGGGGCTAGACGGCGCGGAGTGGGCTCATAAGGCGGCACGAGCACTCGCCACCCTTGCGCCTGACGAGACCACTTCCCGTCAAGGAGTTTACTCCGCCAGGGACTCCCTCACCACTTACAGGGAGGTTACAGATTACTACCGCCTCTCCCGCAACACGCTGCCCCCGGCTCACCCATCCCTCACCCCCTCGAAGGAACGGCTTTGGCGCCTCCTCCAAACGGAATCACTCCCCAACCGAGCCCTAAATCATCACATTTACCCATCCGCCTACCCGTCTCCGCTCTGCCCACATTGTGGCACTAAATGTACAGTGCAACACCACATGTGGCCCTGCCCCTCGGACCCCCCCCACCATAACTTCCCCTGACCACTGGACGGAGGCCCTGGGCCGCTCGGACGAAGACTCCCAGCGCCCACTGGTCACCCGAGCACAAGCCGTGGTGGCGGCCCTTCGGGCAGCCATTGCAGTCCCTTAGGCCAGTAGCGTCAATAAAAGTTTCTCTCTCTCTCTCTCTCTCTCTCTTGTTGCATTGTTATCATTATCGTCAAACAGACCCAGCTGTTCACACCAAATATTTCAAATCAAGACCTCGAAGTGAGCAGCAGAGGCAAGACGAAGAGAAAGACGAAGTAGAAGTGCTCAGGACGCTGTGGCTAGCAGAGATAGCGAAATCGCAAGCGTAAGTTCACCCTCTCGATAAACGGTGTTTTTCACACTGCTACGAATCCTGGAACACTCACGTTAGAAGTAAGGGATTAGCGGGGTATGTGATACCCGGTCATACCAAGACGCCGACAACAAGGTCGCCAGGTATAGAAATTACACCAGTTAATGAGCGGATAAGCCGACGCCTACGAGGATTGCCTGCGGAGTGCAGGCCCGTAAATGACCGGACACCAAAGATAACGGGGCGAGACACCGTTATCGTGGACCCGCCTCCTCAACCTACGAAGTCTCTTCAGTACGTGGTTCATTCGCCGCGTACGGAGAAGATCATTAATGAATACAGCCTCGAATACGAGGACTGGATGAACCAGTTCAAACGCACCGCCGCAATCAACAAATAGGACGAGGAGCGGAAGATACGGAATGTGTAATTCCCTCTCGATTAGGCCTCACGCACATCATCCGACAACCACGAGGCACTGATCACGTCCTCGGAGCAGTTTCGCCGACGGCTACTCGCGACTTACGTGACCGGCGACCACAAAGAAAGGGCGGAGGCTGCTCTTCAAGTGAGGAGTCAGCGTCCTAAAAAAAGCGTACCCTGATACGCCGAAGACATTTGTCGTCTGTTCTGGCGGGCAGACCCCACAATGGCTGACTAGAAGTTGAGGCACCTCATGCAAGGAGTCAAAGAAAAAGCCTTCTCCGGTCTGGTACGGAGTCCCCGGATGACAACTCCGAATTCACAACGAGGCAACGGCGATCGAGAGGGTACGGCAGTACCTTCACGAAAGACCCACCATGTCCAACGTAGCTCAGCCAGAAATCCCTGGGCTCTGCGAGTACGAGAGGAGTTCCCACGATTTCATTAGGGGAGCATATCATCTGCTTTTGTGTCCGAACCCAAATTGTCAGAGGAGAACTAAGCCAAGTTGTGCTTTGAAAGGAACAAGCAGACATAACGCTACAAGAAGAGTCAAGCTTTTCGTATGCCGCAACCCTGAGGAACATGCCTACTGCTCTCCACCCGCAATGGTCTGCGCTCGACGCAGTCGAACGTAAATTGAGAACCCCGCGGCTTGCTCAACAAGATAAAACTAACACCCCGGAAGACTGCCGTATGGCGTACCGCTGACCGCAGGCATCTCTGCTTCAGCTGTGGGAAAGCAGAAAACGTGTAACGCATCTGTGCTTACCGCACGGCTGGTTTACGGGGATTTGCGCCGAACGCACCGCTTCCAAGATAAAGACAGCAACCACGGGAGATCAAGGAGTACATCTCCGCACGCTAGAACATGGTTGCCCCCATGAACTAAGTCTTGGTAGAGTCTCCTCCCACCCCACGCAGATCCCCGAGTCCACGTGTCGCGCCAGGTTCTGCTAGCTGTTGCTCTTGTAGACCCAAGAACCCGGGAAAGCGAGGACAGTGACTTCTGGAGATGATGCCCCTGACGTCACTGATCGCCAACACCCTCCTCTGCGACAATGGCGACGACAACAAGGATGGTTAGGTTAGAAGCAGTCGCTGTGAAGCCAATTCGGTATCGTATCACGTACGTGGGGACATCAACGGCGGCGAGGCGACTGCCTTGGCTGACACTGTTGTGGACCATTGTGTTATCAAATTTTCAACCGTACTTTAAAGAAATCTTTTACCCTGTGGACTTACCTGCAAATTCGCAGAGCTGGAGGCTACTTCTTCACTCCCTTCTCCAGGTGCACTGCTCGAATCAAGATGCACCGCAACACCTATGTCAATTCAATCATTGTGCATCTGGAGTGTTGGAGAAGCGTAATTGTAGGCATGGACTTCCCTCTAACAAACGGGGCAATTATCGACAAACAGAAATGTAAAATTTGGATTTCTGCAAAAGGGGCCATTGTCATTCATGTGGAAGACGAGTGCGACCGGTCGTTGCGCATCGTTACCGAGTAGTTAATGCTGGAAGCTCGCACAATCGTGCTTGTGAACGTTAAAAGCAATGCAGTTCATAATTCCGAAGCTCATGCGGACGTAACATGCGGTTGCTCATGGAGAACGGCGTCTGCATAGCAAGAGGACTTGTGAGGTTACATCACAGTTGTGCGCGTGTCATGCTCCTTTATTTTGTCAGCGAGCTTCCCCATCTCGCAAAAGTCACTGCCGTAGGGCTCATTGAAGTTATCGCAGACATAACTCACGTGAGCGTTCTGGGAAGGACGTGGTCTGATTCACTGGCAGCGGCCCTATGCATAACCTTTGGGATGAACTCCAAAATCTTGACCGCTCAAAAGAAGGCCTTAAAGTCAGTCGTTCAAAAATTTTCCCACTGCTTTGCCTCGTCGTCTTACATCCGCACGACTCCCATAGCGAAACAGAGAACCTCCTAGGATGAATCTCACAGGCCGGTGCGCCAGCAACCTTACAGTGTGTCGCAAAGAAAAAGGGAGGCCAACTAGCGTCGGTTAAAGCAGGTGCTTTATGATGATGTTTTTCAGTCCTCTAAAAGCGTGTCGGCCTCTTCCGTAGTTCTAGTAAAGAAAAAATTCAACACGCTTCGGTTTTTCGTTGACTACCGCAACTTAAACGGCATGGCAAAACGGTACGTCAGCCCGCTTCCGGAATCGAAGACCATTCGACCGCCTCCGTGCGTGGTTCCAAATTCTTCGCGTCGTCAGATGTGAAATCTGGTTAATGCAAAATAGAGGTTGCTGAGAGAGATCGCAAAAAACAGCGATCGTAACACCCCTTGGCTTCTACGAGTTTCAAGTCCTCTCATGCGGCTTGTTTTCCGCACTTGCTAACTTCTAGCAGATGATGAACACTGCACTCCTCGTGGGGCATAAGCAGTGTTGTACGGAACAGTGTTACAAGGAACAGCGTTCCTGGATCTAGTTCCTTTTTGGAGGAACGGAGGAACGCCACCGTTCCATTAAGGGTCGGTGGAACCGTAACGGTAACTCGTTACGTTTTTGAATGAACGGCCGGAACGGCGGTCCTGCCGTTACATCGCTAGAATTTGGTTGTTTTTGATGAGTACCAAAATTTGGCCGCGTACCTGCTCCTTTCGTTGCAAATGTCGTCAAAAGATCATAGTCTTTATCGACTATTGCGAAGTAAATGCCTCCGTTCGCTTTCCCGCTCACCTCTCATGTTGTTCCGCTTGCGTCGCGCTCCTCCCCAGGTAATAACGCCCAAGGTTTACTTAAATCATTTTAAATTTCCCGCGTTCCACTGCTCCAAACCGGGTGTCTCGATGCGAATGCTGCCGTACGGGGAAGACGCGCATTAATCGAGGAGTCCTACTTCAACATTTATAGAACCGCGTTTCCCTACCCCACGTGCGTTGCAAGCAGAACGTGGAACCTATCTAGTGGAACCTTGTGTAAACGTTGCCAGTTGATTTCTTAAAATGGCGCCAGAAGCTAGAGTGGCGCGGGCGACAGCAGGCGACGGCGGAGTGAAGTGCTTTTCTGCAGTTGATGAAGTATTTATTTGCGCAAAAGTCAAGCATGTATGATTTTTTTATAAAGGACCACGGCAAATATCACTTCTGTATTGATTTGTTGTCTCATATTTGCGTAATGTCTTGTTCTTCTTCATCAATGTTGACAATTATGAACCTTACACC
This sequence comes from Haemaphysalis longicornis, assembly GCF_048455015.1. Taxonomy (NCBI): domain Eukaryota; kingdom Metazoa; phylum Arthropoda; class Arachnida; order Ixodida; family Ixodidae; genus Haemaphysalis; species Haemaphysalis longicornis. The sequence continues at coordinate 23,908,645 of NW_027526257.1, read as the reverse complement.
GGACATAGACGGGTAGATTTAGCTGTGACTATATAAGACTATTGCGCAGGCATTGTTTTGCTTCGGCCGGGTGGCTGAATCGAGTCACAGACAGACAGACGGACAGACAGATAGACAGACATACAGACAGACCAAAATTTCTGGGTTTAAGCAGCCCAAGAAAGACTATCGTCTTTAAAATCCACAAGTAGCTACTGCGTTCCTCTTCCTATAAGCTGGTCAATTTGCCCGCCCTTCAGCCGTAAGTGCTTCCTCGAAGGTCATAAACAGAAGAATAATACGCAGCAGGCCGCAGCTTGTGCTTGCTTTCATGTTGGTTGAACTTACGCGGCGTTCGACGGGTGAATAGCGTAGCCGCGAAAATGCTTTTCACCTTTCATCGTTTGTCTGAGGAGGCCAGGATGCGCGTATGGCCGATAAAATTGTTCCCTGGAGGGGGAAAATTGTCTAATAAGGGATCCGAAGATTTGGGTGTCGGACATTTAGGTGCAGGACGTTCCGGCGCGGACATTTCTGTGCACGAACATTTTGGTGCATGAGGTCTTGGCCCAGACACCTTGAGTCACGGGACGCCCCAGGCATCTTTGATCATTTTAAATTTAATATCGTAATTTAGTGACTTGATATGATTTTACGTTGAGACTTGTGCTTGCGCCGCCCTGTGTGTTAACGAACGTTGAACCCTGCCGGAGCATTGCCACGTAAAACCCAATTTCTGTAGTAAAAGTTAAAACCTAACGTTGTTAATTTGCATCCGTTCAACCTTTTTTTTTATTTTATCATTATTGTGAACTACCCACTAGTTTGTGTTACCAAAGCGCTTTGCTTTCACTTCACCCAACCGTGCAAGACGCCGCTGCTTTAGGTCCGTCCTCCCGCCAAAGCAATATATCCGTGAAGCAAACAACAGAAAAACAAGGTAGATTAAGCGCGTGTGCATTCCATTTTAATTATTTGCTCGATGAATCTCGTATTTGTTGCATTCGGTGTCTGTCCTACTTAAAACTAACATACTAACGATCGCACTTACGGTGCCGTTACCTAGGAAAGGGGAAGGCTGAGCCCCGCCGGTTACTATCCCCCTTGGTAGAGAGAGAGGGGTGTCACTTGTGGTTAACCATTGCGTCAACTTGACTTCGAAAAGTTGAAGACGACTGTTGCCGCTCTCGTCACACTGGCCTATCCAATTTTTTTACCCCTTATAATGGAAGAAAGGAATGTTTGCCTGGGGTGTCCATGATATGCGCGACTGGAAGAGTTAATTCCCTGGGAAGACTGAACGCGAAGAAAGAGCGATTCCTGGAGTGGGTGCGCTATCGGTATGGCCGCGACGCGTGGAATGGGGTAGCCAGCAAACGATAGTGGCCATTGTGTTCTCAGCGACTTCTTGGGTGGCTTTTTGTTCCACAATATAGAGGTTTCATGAGCTCCAGGTAAATGCAAACCTTTTTCCGGTATCTCTGCGGTTAGGCTTCGGAGACGGTGAACTCCGCCATGCCTGTAGGATTTTCAGTGTAAACCGAAAATATTATGACTGAAAAACCATCTGGTGGAGATTCGAGCGTGCAGGCGGGGATTGGGGTGGGCGCTAGGATAAAGAATTAAAATGTGGTGTTTGTAAGCATGTAAACATAAAACGAAGGTTGGTTTTCCCAAAACAGAATGCGTGCAATTTGTATGCACAGCCCGTATGAGCTTAAACTTTTAAGACATTAGAAGGTGTGGCTGTTTTAAAAAGGACCATTCTTCCTCCACGACAATATCCTAGACCAGTGTTCGCAGATTCATTTTAGCAAGGCAGCACAGCCTACTTAATACCCTTCATAAGGTTTTCTGCATTCTGGGGGGCTAGCTAATGTTTGTTGCGTTTCGATATTGAGAGTGTGCATGTAATTTATGTAATTTGAGGTTGTGAAACTTTAAAAATACAAAAAAGGCGTCGGACCATCGTAAACACGGGTAATTGTCTTAGCTAAAAAAGGGCGAATATAAATTAACAACCTGTCGTAAATGAAAAAAAACGTGTACTAACGAATTTATTCGGCAGCATAACAGGTGTCCCCAGGAATTTGTATTACACAAAAATATATCAATGAAGAATTTCTTAAGAAAATCAAAAATAAATTCATTGATCCAGATTGTTGTACATAACCCACGTCAAACGGAAATAAAAATATAACGGCTGTCGCAAACAGGCAAGAACCGGATAATTTGGTCGCCGAAAAGTTTGCGCACGAAAATGTCGGTACACCGAAATGTCCATGCACTGAAACGCCCGTACACCGATATATCCGTACACCGCCATTTCCAACATGAAACATCCTGCACCGAAATGTCCCAGAGCCGTCGGGAGTTTGTCCGGTGCTCCCTGAAAAAAATCGCCTGGAAGATTTTATTTGGATTATTTTTATCTCCAGATAGTCTGCTGACGGCGGTGTTAATATTCGTATAATATACATAGTTCGATGTGAGTTTTAAATTTCTCACTGAATTTCGCCTCAGAATTGTCCCACACTATATTTTATTTTAAAACCTGATTTTAACGTTAATGTAACGACACGTTCCATTTTTTGATGTGGAACTGGAACGCGTTCCGTCCGCTATAAAGGAACTTGTAACAGGAACTCGTTACAAAACTTGGAATGAACGAGGAACGAGCGAGCTTTCTTTCCTATTTTATAGGAACGTGTAACCACAGGGCATAAGTAGCATACGTGTCTCATTTAGTTAAACGAAGTGGTCGTTTTTGTTTCAGTTAATTTGAGGAACATCTTTTGCGACTGAGATGCGTTCTAGAAGCTCTCCGCTCTACATCACTATCAACCCTGAAAAGTGCCATCTCGGGTACCAACAACTAAAATACCTTGGATATGTCAGTTCTCACGGCATCAGATTCGATAGCGACAAAACGGCTGCTGTGCGCTCTTTTCCACTGCCTACCGACAAGAGGGCTGTTGTAATGAAGTCAGGGTTCGCGTGGTAATGAACGAGACTACGCACACTTGACTGCCAGAAATAGAGAAGCAACGTGTGGATCCATAATACGGAAGAACTACATTTATGAACATACAGAAGGAGGACAAATACTACATAAAAACGAAGAAGTAAGGTCCTACTCGCTCTTATACTACTATCAACCACAGCTACCAAGCTAGGCAAATAAACCCACAAGCTCACAGTTTATGGCGCCTAGTAGAGCTCTCAGGGTCAGGCGTCCGTCGACCATCTAGTAGGGGTGAGACCCGAAGCCGATGTAGTCGCAGGTGTCGTGGACAGATGTGGCACAATGGCGCCAAAGCCACTGCCTTGATATGTCAGAGCAAATGACAGCACGGCACAGTGGAAGGCCCTGAAGACGTGCCTGCTCCAAATAGGTGGCACGAACCAGGTGGCACGAACGAAGGGGTACGAACCGAGGCTCCCCGTCGCACAGCATGGGTACTTCGGTATGCGGGAGGGCAGGTGATCTCCCCGACGACGGGGCAGCCCCCGCTGGACGGAACGAGGGTTTGACTACCCGGCTAAAAACTCGTGTGCCTTAAGATGAACGGGTGCCCGGCCCTACGGGCTGGGCTGCGCTGTGCCGGCAGAAGCTGTGGGCATCCCTGGTCTATGGCACAGTCTCCTTGACTTGGGTGCGTGCTCTCGCAGCGCCAGGTCGCGTTCCATGAGCAGCCCTTTGCTCCAACCGGTCTAGCTGGCTCCCCACGTTCCGACGTCTTCCTCTTCTTCCACGAACTTCTCCTATGGCACATACCCGCATTCGGTGGATTGGCCTTGTTGTCCCCAGTTCCTCCATGTTCCACTTTTGGTCCTTGAAGTTTTCCTGGTATCATCAAAGCTATGCGGCGCTGCATAGGCCTTTGTGCGTATTACAGACGTTTCGCGGAAGGGTTTTACAAGATTGCCAGAGCAGTAACGAGCCTTAAAAAAGAAGTGCCATTCATTTGGACAGAACAGTACTAACCGTCATTCGATAAGCTGCAAAGCCGCCTTCAAAGCGCACCCATTTTGTCTTACTTCGACCAATCTAGCGAAATTGAAATCCGAGATGATGCCGGTAACGCTGGAATTGGTGCTATCCTCCTTCGCTCTCATCAGCGGACCGAAAAAAGTTATAGCATACGCCATTCGTGCACTTTAAAAAGCCGAAACGAATTATTCTGCTACCGAAAAAGAATGACTAGCGGCAACCTGGGCCATAACCAAATTCCGCACCTACTTGTATGGCCACCCTTTCGGAGCGGTAGGCTATCATCAATCTTTATGTTGGCTGGCGAACGTCAAACCCACCTGAACGACGCGCTCTATGAAGGCTATGGCTGCAAGAATACGACATTACGGTTATATACAAGTCGGGAAGGAAGAGCCTTCGAAGACGTTTGTCGCGGGCAGCGATTCCATCCGACTAACGTGAAGCGGAAGAGGACATCCCGTTTCTCGTAGTGAACCTGCCTCCTCCACCCATGAAGTCCCTTGAGTACGTGGTTCATCGGCCGCGTATTGATAATATCATTGATGAGCACAGCATTGAAGACGAGGACTGGCTGGACTGATTAGATCGCGTCACCGCAATAAACGAATCGAAAGAGGAGCGTAAGCTACGGAACGTGTACTTTCCTCTTGATTAGGCCTTCACGTACGTGGTTCGAGAACCACGAGGCCGTGATCACATTTTAGGAGCAGTTTCGCCCACAGCTACACATGACTTGCTTGACCGGCCACCGCAAAGAAAGGGCGGTGCTGCTCTTCAATCCAGGGGGCTACTGTTCGTGTTATCGCATACACCACTTGTGCACTTTAAAAAGCCTAAACGAAATATTCTGCTACCGAAGAGGAATTCCTAGCGGTGATCTGGGCCATAACCAAATTCCACCCCTACCTGTACGGCCGCCCTTTCAGGACGGTCAGCGATCGTCAATCTTTAATGTTGGCAGGCGAAATTCAAACTCATCTGCACGAGTCGCTCTGCGGAGCACACGGCTCCAAGTGAACGATATTACGGTTGTATACAAGTCGGGAAGAAAACGTACCTTAGAAGACCGTTTGTCGTAAGCACCAATTCCATCCGACAAACATGAATCGCAAAAAGATATTCCGTTTCTCGTAGATGTGCCTCCTCCAGCTACCACGTCAATTCAGTACGTGGTTCATCAGCCGCGTCCGGAGAATATGATTGGTGAAGACACAATTAACGACGGGGACTGGCTGGACCACTTCGATCGCTTCACTACAATCAACGAATGTAACGGGGAGCGTGAGCTACGGAATGTGTACTTCCCTCTGGATTAGACTTGACGTACGTGATTCGACAATCACGAGGGCGTGATCACAACTTCACACAACTTCCTTCACACCACTGACATGTCCTTCTACCAGCTGCAGGACGCCGAGCTAAGGCCAGTCATTGAGCCTTTGCGTGGCTGGCAAGCCACCGTACCGCTATCCTTCCTCAGAAATGAAGCTCTATACGGCATGAAGAACAATGTGCTAGAAAAACAACAGCCTGGAAAATTTCTCCTTGTCATTGCGTGTAGGCTGGAGGCAAAAATCCTGCAAGCCTGTCACAATGAGCCTTCGGCCGCCTATATCGGCATGATTCGCAAATTTGCGTCGATCTACCAGAGATACTCCTGGCCGAAGCATCTTCAAGACGGAAAGAATTACGGGAGGACGTGCCGCGATTACCAGCGCAGGCAGATTTCATCCAGTTGATTCCTCCGAAGCGCCATTCAGGCAAGTAGGAATGGGTCTGCTTGGTGAATTCCCAACATGATCACTGGGAATACATGAATTATTGCACCAATCGAGTACTAAACCCGATATGGCGAGACGAGTGCCCTTTTTTAAGGTCCCGAAACAGAAGTCGTCAAATTATTCGTAGAGAACGTCGCTTTGCGACATGGCGCACCTACCACTTTTACTACCGCTCGGGGCACCGTATTGTGAGCTTCCTTTACGCAAAACGTCTTTAGGTTAACTAACGGCGAGCATCGTGAAATCACGGCATATCACCACTGAACTAACGGGCGCATAAAACGCCTCGATCTATATCAAACTTCGGTCTATATCAAGTCCTTTGTCGGGTCTCTGACGCAAAATATGAGGCAGAACCCAAGACAGCAACAGCATGCTCATCAAAACGCCGGCCTACCCCAGATATTGTACATGTGGCACGCACGAAGCCATCTTACACCCGCTCAGGTCAACCCCAGCCTGACTGAATGTATAGGGTTACCTTTACCTTTTAAATGCAGCGCATTTCTTTAACTCACATGTAGCGTCCGCCGTCCGTCCGCAACAGCTCAGCGCGCAGGTGAGCCCTCTCCCCCACTCCTTTTTTCCCGCATCACGCTACCCTCCTCGCTCTCAACAACAGGTCCGCATCCTTCCCCCCAAAATATAAAAAATAATACTTACCGGCGCCTGGTTTTGATCCCACGACCCTGCGGGCGGAACGCAAGGTACATGATGCTCTTCCCACTGCGCCACAAAGCCGACACAGAATCAAAGGCTACGAACGCGCCTTATATCCTTGACTCATTCAAACTACGTCAAGAAGCTGCTGATACAACGCATTCACTACCTGTGGGCGGAACGCGAGGTACATGGTGCTCTTTCCACTACGCAACAAAAGCGACACAGAATCAAAGGCTACGAACGCGCCTTATATCCTTGACACATTCAAACTACGTCAAGAAGCTGCTGATACAACGCATTCACTACCACCAACTCCCCAAACACTAAACGTTAACGCAATACACCCACCCCCTATGCGACGCATTTACTCGAGTCCCCCTCGCGGGGAGATGGGCCCTTTTTTGCACGCTGAGACAACGTTTTTCAGCTGCTACAATTTTAACACTGGTTATGCTTGACCACCAACGGACATCACACATTCCATTCCGACATCGGGCCGATGCCGTTTGCGAGAGGACGAATAAAGCCACGACATTATATTGCAATCGCCAGACAGACCCAGCTGGCAACACTGTATATTGAAAGTCAGAAGGCTGAAGGGAGCGGTTTTGAAGACGCTGTAACAATCGGTGACCGCAGAATTACGGGCACGAGTTTGCAATATAAATAGTGTTTTTCTCAAGGCTAATATTTGCAGCACTGACTTTCGTTGTTGCCGTATCAAGAAGCAAACGAATGCGCTTAGCCTTTTGGCGTGTATTGCAGATTGAATGCCCAGTACACAGACCGCAAGGATATCATCCCATCAACGATGTCTTTGGCGTAATAGTGAAGTGTCTCGAATGCTACGGCCAGTCCTGCTGATGCCTCACGCCTCTCCCAGGAAAAACATCTCCGGGAAAGGATGTTGCACTCCTCTGTTCCACATGTGTAGAAGGAGCTGTGCAATAAACGTAGGCGTATAATAAAACAAAAAAATTCTGTGGTCGAACGACGTTAACCGAAGTTTGGTTTTTGCACCGAGTGGCCGCAGCGAAAACTGAAAACTTAGAGTTACAATTCAATGCTGCTCGGTTCACTAACAAGTGTAACTGCGAAGGCACAATGACCTTGGAAGCAGCCAGCCATCCTTGCATCATAGTCCAATAAAATGTGTCCGCACTCGTTCAAAGTATATACTTCGAAAAACTCCTTGGAGTGAAAACTGGGTAATCACACTCCGCGCAAGTGCACAAAGCGCACACTTCCCATGGTCTGAGTGTGAAGGTTTGAATGACAAAATAAGATATTGAATAAACAAGACATTTCTTTGGTATGCACCTGGAGTAATCAAGCTTTCATCGTAAAAACGAAAGCGCCACGCAATTTGCCAATGCTTTCCCTGAACACCTTTGATGCAATGTGTGAGATCCGCACTAGCTACTACGGCTGTTGACACTTTGAAGCCTATGCCAGGGCGCAGTAGCTAGCCCAATGAAATAGCCAGGGTTGCCTGACAATTATTAAATACTGTTTAGATCATTTTAATTGCCTCTAAAGGAGCCCTAGGATTGCCACAAAAACAATTGGCCTTCTTTATTAATTGCTACAAAGGTTTGTATTCTCTAATTGAACTACAGAAAAATGTACGCAACGTCACAGTTCAAATCTTATCAATACCAGAGCGTCATGAACAAACACCCACTTTGTTCAAATTTAATGTCATTTGATTCAGCGCATTTGACGGGCGGCTGTTCATGACACCAAACTTGAAGATGTGCACTGAGTGCTTGGTGAGTTTAAATCGTAAAGCTAAGTTCACCACTGCCTTCTTAAAATTTTGCTATCATCAATACCAGCCTATCTACGCCCACTACAGGCAAAGGCCTCTCCCATTATTCCCCAATTACCCCAGTCCCGAGTCAGCTGTGACATATTCATCGTTGCAGACTTCTTCATCTCACCTGCCTATTTAAGTTTCGGCTCACCCCTGCAACGCTATTAATCTCTATTACTATACTATACTAGTTATTAGTTACTATATACTATCTAGTCACTATGTTACTATTCCGTAACTTATACAAGAAAAGGGTTGCATACATCAGTTGAAAACAAATGCGGATCACACACATTTAAAATTAATCATTCCAATCACACCATTCAAATTCAGACTAAGCGCCTCACCCCATGAGTAACGCATCCGGCCGCACACCCGACGCGAACACTGGAAGTGAAAGTTCATTTATTGCATCACATTCTTTGCAGAGTACCCCAAAGCCAGAACCATCCAATGCCCTGCATTTAAAAAAATTGTAGAAATTCAAAAAAACCTGCGAGAAAAATTCCTGTAATCGTTCTTTCAAAAAAATCTTTGTAATCGTTTTTACAACGTAAAATCAGATATTTGGTCGAATAAAAAAATGAAGATTTCACAGAATATATCTAAACCAATAAAAATTGTGCATACAGCTCCTCCCAAACTCAAGAATAAACAAAAAATAACCGCCCAATAAGAACGTTCAAAACCGAATAAAAAAAGAGAAACTGTTTATAACCGTACAACGACCTTATAGATTCCATCTATGGTACAAATTGATGTTCCATCTATGGTTCGTATTTCAGCAGAACACACTGAACATCCACGGGATGCTACCAGGACTGGCACTCCACCACGTAACGAAGAGTGTTTATTGCGTTTTTCGCATTGCCCAATTCGCTAGCAGGTTCCCTGTCAGAGTTCCGGTCACGTTCAGCTGAGGTAGGTATGCCTGCATCATACCTGCTTCATCGTAGTGTCCATCAGGTGCACGGTGCGGGAATTACCCACCGTCTAGGGCGTGAGTTTTGAGCAGTGCACTCAGGGCGATTAGTTTCAACATTTTAAAACTCGTAACGAAGGCAAAGTGTCACTTCATGTCTGCTGCAGCTCATGGCGACCATGAATAATATTTTGGATACAACGAAGAATAGTTTGACTTGGTGAGAAGGGCACAGCCCGTACAAATGAGCAAACAATACGGGTAATTTCTTACAAATGGTTATTAGATTTAGTACTACTGGGGAGAACCGAATTTCAAGCCTGAAAACAATTGGAAGCCGTTTAATTTTTATTCTAGTTGTATAGTTAGTGACATGTCGAGTTTACTAAATTATTCGCACCAATCCAGCAATGAACTAGTGCGCTGTAACTGACATACGTATCAATTTTAGCTCCGACGTATGATAATACTGCAATAGGCTATTAGATTTTTTGGGCAATAGTTTTAAAAAACTCAACAAATTTATTTGAAGAAGAAATCATATTTTGTGCTATAGACTCAAAAGTAGTTTTTCTTCCTATTCTTCACTTACCACTTTTCCTGCCTTCCCAAATAAAGTAGTTATGTAAACTTCCCAGTTTAACATCCCTGCAGCCCCTTCCAACCAATGTATTATAGCCTGTTTTATGTTCGAACGGACGCCCCCTAAACCTGAGGGTTTTGCTGATACTATATCAGACTATATCAAGTGATGTATCAGCAGTGGAATACGCAAGCGAATATATCTACTTAAGCCAAGTTGTGACCTCCGGATCCCAACCATGAGGCAGAGAAAATTAGAAGGATAAGAAGGGGGTGGAGCGCATACGCCCGACATTTTCAGATAATGAATGGCAGCCTACCATTGTCCCTGAAGAGGAAAGTGTAGGACAGCTGCATCTTACCGGTACTTAACTACAGAGCAGAAGCTTCGACGCTCACTAGGAGGGCTCAACTTAAATTGGGACCGACTTAGCGGGCAATGGGGCGGAAGGTGATAGGTGTAGCATTCAGGGACAATACGAGAGCGGAGTGGATCAAGGAACAAACACGTGATAATGACATAATAGTAGAAATTGAAATGAAATCCCTGACCCACTCCGCTCTCTTTTTGTCCCTTAATGTTACACCTATTATTATCCGCTCCATTGCCCGCTGAGTCGTTCTCAAATTAAGTTGAACCCTCTTAGTGAGCCTCCAAGTTTCTGCCCCGTAGGTGAGTGCCGGTAAGATGCAGCTGGCATACACTTTCTTCTTCAACGACAATGGTAGGCTGGTAATCATTATCTGAGAATGTCTGCCATTAGCACCCCACCCCATTCTGATCCTTCTAATTATCTCTGCCTCATGGTTGGGATCTGGGGTCACAACTTGGCCTAAGTATATATATTCGCTTACCACTTCCACTGCCTCGTCATCTATCTCAAACTGCTGTGCTGTCCCGAGGTTATTGATCATTACTTTAGTTTTCTGCATTATACTTTTCAGGCCCACGGTTCTACTCTGTTCGCCCAGGGCGGAAAGCATGCTTTGCAATTCGTCCCCCGAGTTACTTAGCAAGGCAACGTCATCAGAAAATCTGAGGCTACTGAGGTATTCTCTATTAACCCTTACTCCCACCTGTTCCCAATGCATGTGCATTTTTATTATTTAAAAGAAGTTACACTTTTAGTTGGCATGAATACGCCAACTAAAAGTTTAACTTCTTCTAAATATTAAAAATGCACTTGATAAAAAACTTGGATCGTCAGACAGAAAAAACGCTCGGTGTAGTGGGACGTATAAGTCCGTAGCTGTTCAAGTGCTTGCCTCGTGTTGTGGGAAGTGCTTTACATTGAATAAGTGCGTGAACTACGGATAGGGCCTCTTCGCACATGCCACAGAGAGGTCTTGAAGGCCCCGTGAGGAGATACGAGTGTGTGACCTGTGCGTGCCCTATCCGTAACCTAGCAAGGGCAACGTCTGTGTATTTGTCGCGTGTGTCAGTGGTGTATGGTCCCAAGCGTGGTTTTACAACGTGTAACTTGTTATCTGTTTGCTTATCCAGTGTGTTTGCCATCTGATAAAAAGTTGGTGTCTGATGTGTGGCTTTATATATGCATATGGCAATGTTGCTATGTCCGCTGTATTCAAGAGCATAGTAGCAGTGGCCGTTAAATCTGCGGTTTCGTTCCCGCCAATTTTACAGTGCACTTGCAACCAACATAAATTTCTTTGAAGGTTTGAAGGTTTGATGCATATGCAGACATGATAGCCTTGAACACTTCATTCATGACAAAGTTTTAAAACACTTTCCTGATGCGAGTGCTTGTACAACGATCAGAGAATCCGTGTACACGATGGATTTTCATATTTGATGTTGTACTATGTGATTTAGTCCGAAAAAAATACCGTATGCTGCCGCTGTGAATATAGTGCTACAAAGGTTCATTGTTTTACTGACGTGAAAGTGTGTCCCATGCGCAGCACAAGCCACAGCAATGTCGGTCTTGGACGCGTCACTGTAAAACTCTGTACAACGGTACTTATCCCGAACAAACAAGAAATGCTGCAGAATCGCAATTCTTGGTGACCTGTCCTTGATAAAATGTATAAAAGACAGGCCACATGGCGCAGGGTGAAGATGCCATGGTGGAATGAAATCAATGATGGGTGTCTTGTGGATGCCTGAAAACGAGACTTCTATCACAGAAGCTTCTTCTCGCACACTTAGAGGAAACGGCATGGACATTGATGGACGATTTAAAGAGTTGCTGCGAGAGTGCGTCACTACTGGCTGGAGAAAAAGGTTGATTTGTCATACACATGATTTTTGAGGCATATAAAACGTCACCCATATAAATGGCAAACCAGCGAGTGGGGGGAGGGAGTGGGACCAGGTCAGACTCTCTGAACTGGGTCCTTGCGGACACCAGGTGCCACTCCACCCCCTGCGAGCTACGTCGGCGTACCTGCCCATGGTAAAAAAGGCGAACCTCTTTTGTGCACCTGGGAAGGTGGTCTTCTCCGTGACCTTGATGTTGATTATCTTCTTTTCAAGCTGAAGTCTTTCGCACTTTCCAGAGTATGCAGCGTGTGGTTCTTGGCAGTTGGCACAGATGAGATAATGTGAATGAAAGTTCTCCGAAGGATTATCGTGTTGTGCACACTTCGCGCATGTTAGTCGAGCACGGCAGGTGGTAGTGCCATGCCCGAATCGTTGGCATTTAAAACACCGCCGCGGGTTGTTGTTGTATGGCCTAACAGGGCAATGAATAAAACGTGCATTTACTGATTCAGGAACTGCGAAAATACCACATGTTTTTTGGGGGTTTTCTCATTATTTCGACGAACCATGATACGCCCTACTGCTGTGATACCTTGGTCTTGAAGGAATTCCAACAAATCGGTTTCAGTTTTATTCATCAGATGTGGCTCAGGGATGACATCTTGGGAGCTATTAAGGCGGCAGTGGGGTGTGACCCTGAAGTCCACATCTGCGATGCAAGTTTGGGTAAGAGATATGTAGGCTGTTGCTTATTGCTGATTTATACAAGAATTTTTTGGTCCAATATTGTTGGCTTTGTAGTGAAGGAAAGGGAGCCGTGGACTCTGTGAAGGGCGATGTGGCTCTCCTACATATATTGTGGGTGCGCCAGGCCCGGCCAGAAATGGAGTGGGAGCGGCGATGGCAAGCGACCGCCCAGACGCTCGGTCGTGTTCGATCTGTTCTTTCTCGTGGTGCGTGACACTGCTGATGTCGGCCTGGCAAGCACCACTGATGATGATGATGGGATGATGCAGATGATAGTGGCTCTGCTAGAAGATGAGGTGCGCGCCACTACAGTAAGATTGAGAACAATGACTTGAACAAAAGTCGAGATCAGAAACACCGGCTTTGTGGCCAGTGGGTTTGACGTGTCAACAGATTTCATTTTCAAAAACCTAGGATAGCTGTCCAGCTTTGGGAAACTCGTCGTTGGCAACAGAGGAAAGGGTACTTTGGTGCGGCCTCTTTTAGGGGGCTGATCTTTAGATTTGGAAAATTTGCATACCATACAGCATGTGTAAAAACAAGCGACATCCTTCTTCAGCCTTAACCTGATAGCTGAAAAGGTCCCCGAGCTCCCTACCTACTAAACACGTAAAGAGCCCATCCGCCGGAGTTTGACCTGGACTCCATAGGCCACCGTTTGTGGATTCTGCCTATCACGTTACCACTCGTATTCAAGGTAGATTACAGCAAGAATATGGGGGCTCGGGGTCTGTGGTTTCACCAATACCATCACCAAGATTACTCAAGCTGCCCCGTGAAGGATAAGGTATAAATATTGAGTGGCGTGGTATTAGCAATTTTTGATGTGAAGTGTGAAAGAAAATTGGACTACCAGAATGAACGCAGTCTGCCGCCGTCACGACCACACCTTGCATGGCGAACCAGGGCTTTCGTACTCTGCGGGCAATTCTAAAATGCATCAAACAACATTTGGTGGGGCTTCGCTGGAGGTAGTCATTCCTGTTCCAACAGGCCGTCCTAATAAAGTAACCCATAAACAGTTGCAGGTAGTGGGCGAGGTGAGTGGCAGGGCGATTGATGTGTCGTCTGCGTGCGAAACGATCAGGAAGTGCTTCCGCTGTTTGTTAAGTGTTGCCCACAAGTTCAAATTCCACTCCAGGACTCCTGCGCGCTTGCTGCAATACAAATTCTATAGCCACAAAATTACAAACGCAACAGATTCTTGAAGAATTTGTATAGCGCAAGCTTCGGTACTAGTAGAAGTGTACAAATGATGGAAAATCATAGATTTTATTTTTATTGTATCTATACCGAATGGTTTTATTGGAACTTAAATTTTTTTTTCCGAAGTGGCCAATCAGTTTACATAGTACAACAAAGGAGGTGAAATAGTTCTCTACGTTTATCCAAGTAGGCTTTGATTCACAAACTTTCCTTCAAACAATAAAGAAAATATCCATTGATGCCAAGGCATGATCTTGCTTTTTGTCTAATGCAGGGTTTTTTTTTTTGATGTGCTAGTCTTACCCGGTCAGAGGTTTGTATATTTTAAAGGGATAATTACAAATGTTTAATAAAGTTCTACACAACTGGCCTAAGATTGAGAATACATTTAGAACAATCTGGTTGGATTTTTTGGCGCATTTTTTAAGCCACACTTACATTTTCTTTTAATAAGATATCTCCCTCATTTGAAAATAGGGTTACCTGAAAGTTACCCATGGCGTCTACAAAACAACGTAGAAGAACGGACGTGAGACAGAACTTTTTTGATTGGCCAGTTTGTTTTTGTGTCCCGTAATCGATGCTATTTCGAGAATGGTCTCTCTAAAAAAGTGGTAATATTATTTAAAAGTTGTTGGACGTTTTCCATTCGCGGGATACTTCTAAGAATGGCTTAGAAAAACGACCACTTCAGTGAGTTTGTACTGATTCGTTGAAAACAACTACGCAGAAACACACACTAAAGAAGAAGAAACATACGACACGGGCCCAGACTACCAACTAAGGGCTTATTGAAAACGAACCGAATATATATACAGACAATGGAAAAACCCAAAATTAATCAGTAACCCATTAGAAACAAAACCACAAACGATCATGAACATTCAACACCCTCTCCCCTGATCATCAACGCATGCGATACCACGAGCAGAATGATATCTTCTTTCGCTCTCAGGGATCGCCACATACACATATGGAAAGCGTCCACTATATTTTTCGTCTCCGCATCTCGGTCACGGTACAGGCATGTTGTATCAGCTAAGAGCATGCTTTGGTAAGATTCTTGGAAGAGGCTTTGGCTGGCATGGTACTAAGACTTAACTTTGTGGCCTAACTTTATGCAGTGACTTAAGTTGGGCTGAGCATATCCGGACTATCATCGCAGCCGCTAATTGTACTCTCGGCTTCCTAAAACGTAATCTGCGCAACGCACCCCGCCATGTAAAATTACTAGCTTTTCAGTCCCTCGTAAGAAGCAAGCTCGAATATGCATCGTCAATTTGGAGCCCACAACACGCGTATCTCATTACAGCACTCGAATGACTTCAAATCTATGCTACTAGATTCATTCCTTCCTCATATGCCTATCACATATGCGCGCCATCTTTAAAAGAAGAAATTGGCCTGTCCCCTCTATCGTCCCGCTGCCGCATTGCTACCCTTTGCTTGTTTCACAAACTTTTTCACAGTCCACTTGCAATCGAACCTTAAATCTCCCCCCATTTCGCAGGTCATATCGCATTGGCCATGATTTTCAAGTTACCCGTCAACGTTGCCACACCGTTAGTTTTGCTGCTTCATTTTTTCATCGTGCAGCAAAAAACTGGAATGACCTCCCCCACCATATTGCAGCAAGCACCTGTCCATCAAAATTTATGCATAGCGCCACAAGCCATTTTTCAAATTTGTTTATTGCTTTTTTTACGTTTTTTTTTGTAACCCCACCCCTTATGTGATTTCCCCCGGGGACATTTCAGGTAATAAAATGAAATGAAATGACATGTGACAGGAATGGCGGTAGACGTTCTTAAAGGTGCTCAGAGAGCTCGCGTTGGTTCTTCTGTTTACGTTCCAGCGGCTGAGTTACAATGAACTACAGTTCCTACTCTTTAATTTACGATTCCCGGAGGGTCATGTGTGCTGGCTTTACAAAAGCCTTTCAAGAAACCCCTCCTAAACAATGGGCCTGGTGATTCAAAGACCTCCACAACGCTATCGCCGTGTCGTCCGTCCGGTCCGCGCTTTGTCAGCCGTGCCACCGCAAAGTAGGCGGTATTTTCGGGAGCCTCCTGGTAAGGCAAATGAAGGCTACGTACAAAGAACGCAGGATATCTTGGTCGTGAGAGAAGCTTCTGAGTAGCCTAACCGTCGTGCGCAGTTCACTACAATTAGGAACGGATCCCACTTCGGCGGTGGAAAGTAGGCCGGTTGTGCTACCGTACGTCCACAAACAGTATAGCGGTTTAAAGGGGCAACGTGGTTCGGTGCTCCAATAAACGTCTTGCCTTTTTTAAGTTGAATAAGATGTGTAAGATGGTGGGAAAGCGGCTGCGGCCACTGGTTGACAGCGGGCGGGAGGGGACTGTCTGGTTTCGCATATAAAGATGTTTCTGGAGTGTATGAGAGGGGTGGTGTACTATATACCCCTCTCATGCGGGAGGTCCTACTTCTGACAAACTAGCAGGTGCTTGAAATGTCAGGTTGCTGGAACACATGACAGCGGTTAACAATAGCCCGTGTTGGAACCTTGGTTACCATTGTCGCACGTGTTCTAACTGTTATTCGAAGTTTACTTATACAACATGCTTGTAAGGTAACATAGATGGGCAGACGCAGTACACAGTAGACGCTTTTCACACATGTATGAGGGGCAATACCGCCTGCATTAGCCAGCTATCTGTGCTGCTCGCTGAGAGCGAAATAAGCTATCTTTTTTTGTTTCTTTTAACCCCTAACTACCTCAACTTCAGAACTGTAATTATCTCTCCATGGATCCCATTGTTACTGACCCAGTTGGTGTAAGTAAAATATTTCATTCATCGAAACCCTCATCCAGCCCCGGTGTTGATCTTATTAGACAAAGTTCTGAAAAAGTACTGTTGTGTATTCCTCTATTATTTCTGCAAAATATTCCAGCAGACCCTCGACACGAGCATCTTGCCTGCGGCCTGGGAAGATGGGAGGGTGTTGCAACTCCATAAGTCCGGTAACAAACACACGCCTAACAATTCCCGACCCATATCGCTAACAAGTATTTCATTCAAAATTCTTGAACATGTAATTTTTTCACATTTGGTCAAATTTCTTGAATTTAACTCTTTCTTCTCACCCGCGCACCATGGTTTTTGCAAAACGTTCTCGTGCGAGACACAATTGCTTTCATTACCCACAAGCTTCACTTAATTTTAGATCGCCGCTCATCCGCTGATTGTATTTTCCTCGACTTCTCGAAGGCTTTCGACAAAGCGCCTCACAAACTATGGCTTTACAAACAAAGCCAGTTAAATCTAGATCCTAAGTTGTTTGCATGAATTGAACATTTCCTTTCTAATCGTTTCCAGTTCGTCACAGCCAATAAGTATGAATCTTCACCAAGTTCTGTTCATTCCGATGCTCCCTAGGGCTCTTGGGACCAGTTTTTGATATACGTTATTGATCTTCCTAGTTGTGTTCTCTCTAATATTCACTTGTCTGCTGATTACCGTGTTATTTTTTCAGAAAAAAACAGCGATAACGGCGTTAGGGCACTGCAATCAGACATAATGCAATTTCTAACTGGTGGAAGCAATGGTTAAAGGACTTTAATAATACTAAGTGCAAGACCTACGCATTTTAAGAACAGCCTCTTCGACTGCTTTCTATTATCTTAACAACACTCTTCTTGAACTCGTAACGTCGTATCGATACCTGGGAATTCACATCACGACTGACCTTACCTGGTCGCTTCATAATAATATCGCTATTAATAATACCAATCGCAAGCTTGGCTACTTTCACCGCCACTTCGTTTCTGCACCTACCTCATCAAAAACAATATTGTGCAAATCATTGGTTCGTTCTAAACTCGAATATGCATCATCTATTTGCAACCCCAGCCATGACTATCTGGTGACATCACTTGAGCTCGTGCAGAACAAACAGCACGTTTCATTCTCGGGGATTTCACCCGTGCGGCAAGTGTCACGTACATGAAAAACTTGCTTCAATAACCCACTCTAACTTCATGCCGCAAACACTTTCGCCTCCCTCTCTTTCACAAAATCTACTACCATATTTCGCTCATATGCAGTGAGTTAATTACTCCTTCATATATATCTTCCCGTATTGACCAACGACGCAAAGTAGGAAAAATATCATGTAACACCAACGCCTTCTTTCAGTCATTTATTCCTCGGACGTCACAAGATTGGAACCACCTTCCCCGACTGACCGCCGCCATCGATGACAACCATCAGTTTCGTGCAGCACTGGCTAATATTGTATGATTAGGGCCCATCTACGTTTTTACTAACCTGCATACAAGTTTTGCTGCTGCTTGCTAGTTTTGTGTATAAACCTTGTAACCCACTCCCCTCTAAAATACCTCTCGGCCTTGACGGTACAAATAAATAAAAATGTAACATCAAATATTAACTTTCTTTTTAGGTCACCCTGCTGTTGACTGCATTGTAGATCATGTGATTGCTTCCAATGTATATGACAGGGGAACGCAAGAGAACGTGAGTAACTATTTTCTCATTTCTTTATTTTGTGGTGGTATTATGGCGGTGCCTGCCTCTGTTTTTTCCTGGCCGTGCCAGTGGAGTTATCGGTGCTGCATGCACATAGCATGCATATTTCTTTTCTTTTAAAGTGGCGCAGGCTATATAATTCATAAAGAGCGCGTTTCACTCTGTCTCCTGTAGGCTAGCATATTCGCCCTTTCTCTATCTAATTTGATGGTTTTCGACTGTACACAAGAAGGAATTAATGCAGCCAGAGCCTACATCATCACATTGAATTCGATCAACGTTTGTCTTCGCACGTAAATTTGTTGACCGCTGCTTCGCTACGTGTGTATGCAATCAGTTCTTGGCATAAAAAATTTTGCGAAATTATCATTCATAGTTCAAGAAACTTGCAGAGGCATTGGTTACGTGAAATGAGGAGGAAGTGCGGGGTACATAAACCCTAAGGTCGCGGGAAGGCGCTACGCGAGTCCAATTTGTGCTAGCCACCAAAGGGAAGGCCTTCAGATGGTGTTTTGGCTGCTTCGTAAAAAAATGAAGAAAGACGACGTCGTTGCCATAACAAATGCCCACCATCGCTGCCAATACTCCCACAGTTCTATAGCAACCTAGGGACCCACAATGTTTTCACTGGGTGAGGCTATCCAGAGAGTGAGGCTATCCGTTGGGACCGCGATAACTCACCGACGCAAGTTTTCGTATACGTCGAATATAGAAGCAGCAATTTGTGGTGAAAAAATAGCACTACAGAGGAAAAAATACAAACGTCCACCAACCACACAACGACGCATGGAACCATCATCATCATCATCACCAGCGTATCTACGCCCACTGCAGGGCAAAGGGCTTTCCCAATATTCTCCAATTACCTCGGTCCTGTGCCAACTGTGACCAATTTATCCCCGCAAACTTCTTGATCTCATCTGCCCATCTAACTTTCTGCCGCCCCCTGCAACGCTTGCCTTCTCTAGGGATCCACTCTGTTACCCTTAATGACCAGCGGTTATCTTGCCTTCGCATTACATGCCCTGCCCACGTCCATTTCTTCTTCTGAATTTCTACTAATATGTCTTTAACCCCAGTTTGCTCCCTGACCCACTCCGATCTCTTCTTGTCCCTTAATGTTACACCTGTCATTTTCCGCTCCATTGCCCGCTGAGTCGTTCTCAATTTAAGTTGAACCCTCTTAGTGAGCCTCCAAGTTTCTGCCCCGTAGGTGAGTACCGGTAAGATGCAGCTGTCATACACTTTCTTCTTCAGCGACAATGGTAGGCTGCTATTCATTATCTGAGAATGTCTGCCATATGCACCCCACCCCATTCTGATCCTTCTAATTATCTCTGCCTCATGGTTGGGATCTGGGGTCACAACTTGGCCTAAGTATATATATTCGCTTACCACTTCCACTGCCTCGTCATCTATCTCAAACTGCTGTGCTTTCCAGAGGTTATTGATCATTACTTTACTTTTCTGCATATTAATTTTCAGGCCCACGGTTCTACTCTGTTCGCCCAGTGCGGAAAGCATGCTTTGCAATTCGTCCCCCGAGTTACTTAGATACAAAACGTCCAGGTAGAATGCCAAACCTAACTCACCCAGACGTGACCACTTAAGACGACGACCAGCACACGGTGCAACGAACACCCAATATGAGCAAGTCGACGTGACGAACCCGGAAATGCTAATTTGATTTTTTTGCGGCTAAAAACGCACACAAAAAAGAAGGATTTGTCAATACATTCATCATTGACAGCAATGATAAGACAGGTAATACTGTACCTCAGCCGCACAATGCTTTCTACATGTATTGCTTTAAATTCTAATCACACAAACCTTTTGCTCTACTGCCACACACCATCTTTACGAATTGACGAAGTAATATATTCTAGCTCGATTTTTTGAGCGGTCTTAAAAAATACTAGACAAACAACAATTTTTGAATATATTCATCCACCACCAGCAGCAGGGGTAACATAGTAATAATATACCCTGCCTGCACGCTGTCTTTTTATAATTAGGTGTCATAAATTCAAACTATGCAGGGCTCTTTGCCCACTCGAAAATAACACAGTGACAAATTTGCCACAATTACATCTTTGACTGATTTTATGTACGGCCAGAGAAAACACATGGACTCATCAACTAAGATATTCTACTTGATATTTTGTTGGGCATTAAAACAAAGGTGCAAGAATATTTTTCACAGTTTCTTCCATAAATTGCAGCAGTAGTAAGGAAAGAATTAACGTAGTCTGGCTCCACTCTGTCTTTTTCTACTATTGCAAAAAACGTTCTACCACACCGAGCACATCTTCCACTGCCAAGAAACCCCCTTCACAAATTTTCCAACTAGTGAATTCCAGCTTGATTGTTTGTGCGGCCACAAAAAAAGAGTAAGAACGATCTGACTATACCAATTGGATCACGGATGTCCTTCGAACATTCATCAGACATCTGGTGACGTACACGTGGATTGTCGTCGTACATCAGCGGAAATGCGGTGGACATCATGCGGACGTCCGTGAGGTGATCCGGGGAAAACGAAATGCTCATGCTACGAAAGTCGGATAGACACCCTAGCCGCACTTTCACACTCCTTGCGAACGTTCGAAATCAGATATTTCCATACAGAAATGTACTGAGGATGTCCAAGGAATTGCAAAATATGGATTTTGGATATGCGATGAAGGCTGGGTTGTAGTCATCAATTTGTCGAATCACGGAGAAACTGTACTTGCTGCATACCTTAGACCTTTTTTCAAGCAGAAACATGTCTTCAACCACTACTCAGAGCACCCGCCAAAGAATAATCCCACACCTACTGGATTGTTTTTTCTGTCACTCAAAATGGAATAAAAATTATGTGGCCTTCTTGTGTTTGCACGAAGCTCGGATGGGTGTCTGCTTTTAATTATTAGGACAAAATTTTCAGGGAAAAATTAGTAGGTTAATAATGACCAATTACCCAGATCTTGTGTTCCAGAAACAAATAGGGAAAGGAAAAGTTACCTTATGTTTCGAAAATGTCGCATGGGCTCAAAAGCCAACTGCCCTCAAATTTTAAACCACCTGAAAACGCTCCTTTCGAATAGTGTGCTAAAAAATTGCACAATAGAAAATATGACCGCTGAAGTACGTGTATCCGTGGAGCAAACTGCTAAAAAAATCGGAGGTTTTGAAACCGAACTCGAGGAGAGCGCGGCGATTAGGGCAAGGCTGAAATGACGTTCAGCCGGCCCATACGGGGAGCGAGCGTCGGCATACGGGTGGCTGGCGGACGCAACAATGCGGGGTGGCTTTACCCTCGCAGCATTCCTAACAGGTATGCGCCCAGAGTAGCTCCAACGGTTCTTCTGGCTGGCCGTAGGAAAAAGCCTTTGGGCAGGCCGCCATGTCACTTCTGCATCAATGCTCTTTGTGTGATCCGCTGGCAGGGGCACCGTCACCTGCTAGAGAGATAGTGAACAAATTTTATTTTTTTGCGGGACCTAAGTCTAGGTCCTAATTTGAATGTTCAATTCATCGGATCCATGTATTACTGTAGAAGGCCCGTTCGTATACGGTGCACATGTTTATAGAGAGCTTCCTGGGCCGCCTGGATGTTTACTGTCGGTGGGGAGACAGCCAGATATCCCAGGAGGTGATAGATGCGATGGATGGGCAAAAGATGGCGGGTTGCATTCCCAGTAAGAATGAGGGATGGATAGGTAAGAAGAACAGGTGGGACAGGAAGGACGGTAGGGCGGCGATAGATGTGGTGAAGAATGTGACGGTAGGGGAGAGAAAGGGTTTTGAGCCTGTGGAATGAGACACGCAGCATCACGATTTAGATGGGAAGGGGGGTACAGGGTGTGTGATAGGCGTTGGGCGTGTAATTGGTAACGACGGCAAGCGCGGTATTGAGTATGAACCATCTGCGGGTGATAGACGCTTGGCCACGACATGGACAGACTCAGAAAAGGTACTCGGGTGAGCGCGTTTGCTAAGGCGTTTCCGCACATGCCAGCGTGGCCAGAAACCCAAACCAGTGTGAAACGTGGCGAAGGATTTGATGCAAGTATCGGAGCGACGACGTCAGTGGCGTGTGGTTAGGTCGCATGGGGAGCGAAAGTATGAAGGCTGACTGACAGTCGGAGAAGAGATATACTGGCGTGGTGGTAGGAACAGTAAGAGTAGCGTGCTTTATTGCAAGGGCAATGGCGTATTCTTCGACAGTGGTCTAATCCGGTAGGGAAAGAAAGGAAAGCGTGGCAGTCTCTCAAAACGGGAGTTGGAGAAATGAAGCCGTGCCCGTTGAGTTGGACTGGATGTCGCTGGCGTCAGTAAAGTAAACTATGGAATCATCGAAAAATACACCGAACTCTGTCTGATGTGTTTGAAACGGTAACATCAGAGCGGAAATTCAGGCGCGGGTCTTGTGTGTCCGGGTCTGGCGTGTACGGTTCTGGTGTGTCGGTTTCTGATGTGTCCGGGAGTGACAGGTCCGGGTCTGACATGCCCAAGTATGAGCTCAGATCTGACGTCTACGAGGCTACTTTCTTACATGACGTCATTTCACAACCTCAGGAGAAAAGCCTCGGTGAAATTCAAACTGTATATTTTTCCCATTCTGCAAAATTCCCAGGCGTACATTTTAGGCGTACGTGTAGGCGTACGTTTAACATTTTTAGACCCCTGCAACTTGCACTTCAGTGTCATCTAGAACGCTACTGGCTTGAAGAGCGCTGTCACTCATTCGGTAACAATGGGTACTGCATAAGCAAGTTTTTCACACAGCTTGCCCACAAAACACAATGGTTACATTTATATTGGCAGTAAAACTTTGAGATTCCTGCTATGGTGTCGTTATGATGTGCTTAAGGGTAAGGGTTTGATAAAGGTCGCGGTGACTGCTTTTCAGATGGAGTTATGAAAAGTGAGAACACCGGTTCATATTTCAGTGCATATTAAGGTTCTCAGGTGGGCAAAATAATTCAGGAGCCCTCCGCTACAGCTCGTTACATTCTATAGCCCAGGTGCAGCTTGAAACCATTAAACCCCAAAAGTTTGAAGAAATATGTATGCATCTTTATTCAAAACTACCGCTTCAAGTTACGCCTACTTTTTATTTTTCTATTGCATCCTGAGTTTCGTCAACTGCCTCTTCTACTTGTTCCGTGTTTTGGTCGGTGCTTCTTGGTCAATGCTCGCCTGCTGCTGTGGCCTCCTGCGCCGCAACTCTGACGTCTTGTGCGAAAGCCTCATTATAATATTCTTTGTTTCCTTCTTGATGTCCTCCCCGTTGGATCCTCGGGCCTTTGCACAATGCCTGAAAAACACTGAGAAGAATGCACTCAAAAGCCATACACAAAATTTGTATCCACTGACCAATTGTTTTCACAAAATAATGGAGCTGTTTACTCATGCATTGCTAAGAACTGCTTGAAAAAAAACTTCAATTGTAGATTCCATGAGTTCCTTTCGCTGGGAAAGAACTCAGAAAATAAAATTTGAATTTATGGCCTTTCCATTTCAGCTTCGATCTTCAGTCTTCAAGAGGTCGTTTTGAAAAAACTGTGTTGTGTGGATATTTCTAAATACAAAATCTTGTTCTAGAAAACCCGCATACACGTTTTGCTGCACAATATTTGGAAAAGGGTACAATGAGGCAGTTGTAATTTCAGCAAGGCTTTCCTCCTGAGGTTGTGATGTGACGTCATGTTAAGAAGGTAGTCTTGACAATTACAGCTCCCCGTTGTCTGCAGAAGCAGTCGGCATAACCCTTTGCGTTTGTGGTCAAGATAAAATATCCGACTCCAATGCAGCCGGCCCAGCAGCCGGAAGTTCCAATGACATGCGCGGGAGCGTTCTTTTTTCTTGAGTGCATTCTGAAGTCTGATATAAAAGAGATAACGTTTCAAACACCAAAAAAAATATATCAACTGAATCATCGAAATAAAGTACAAGCAGCCGGTAGACCCAAGTTCCAATACATGGTTCTCAGGCCACTAATGACGAAATCTAGTGAAATTGTTTTTAGAATTCCGAGCTTTGTGGCCAGAATTCAAAGGTAGTGCTTGGTCTACAGCTATGCTTACTATGCGAGAGAGTGGAACAAATAATAAAAATGCAGCTTCAGCACGCTCCTACAAGGCTTTTGTACATTGGCATTAAATGACACCAAAAACAGTGACCAATTATACCATATTTATGCTAGCCCCAATTCTGTAAGGACCCTCAAAAGGCCTGAAAATGGCGAAATTCTCGAAATTCTCGTGGAACGTAGAACGGCTGAAACAGCCCCAAAACAAAAATGTCAATGTCTAGAAACGTACCTGCCTCAGTCCACAGCGTAGTACTCACCCTCACAAAGTAAGTGTGCTCTCAGCATGCTGCGCGTTTTTTATTAGCCTATGGTAAGCGCACCAGGACCTTATCCCAGGCTTATCTCGCTACTTCAGCCATCATATCCACTTCTTTCATAAATCCGAAGTTGCTGCCAGCACGGAATTTCAACAAGTTGCCTGCAACCAGCACAACTTTCCGCCAACTGGCTATACTATATTAACATACCTATTAATGTAATAGCAAATATCAGGTAAAGTTGTACTGTGAAGCTGATAACGAACATTTAGCAAGCATGGTCAAAATGCCTGCCCGTCGCTCTTTGGTTAGCTATGGTCATAGATAGTAGTGACTGCAATACCAGTATATACCAGTCGCCAGACAGTGCAACTGCATGTTAGTTTTCATGTTTAATTTGTTTTATTTTCATTCTTCAGCCAGTTTTATGATACTCTTTGGGTTCGATGAGTAATCATCGCTTTTCAATCTACATCCTCAAATCGAAGCCCAAAATGGCAAAGTGTAAGAAGGTGCTCCAGGCTTAGGGCACCGCCGCCTCTATAAACAATGGCCAACGCGTTGCCAGGTTTCAAATGGGAGCAATAGGGACGCTCAGTTCAGGCACTGATCCGGTATGTGGCGCGCGCCAGCAGGCATCCCGCGTCATGTCACTGCTCGCCAGTCGCGAACACTGCACCCACATCTACAGCGTGCCTGTCAGCTTGCCTCGAAAGCGTCGGAGAGCCGCCTGTGGAACGCTAGAGAAACTGCCAACTATTTTGCGTAGTTTTCAAGAAGCGGCGCTGGCTGGCAGACATGAAAGCACGTACGAAGGCTACCTATTGGGAAAGGGTGGAGACAACAGCAGGAGAGTGGCTATTTGGCCATTTTTCGATCACGCATTAGGCAATGATTATAAAGGCGGCGTTGCTTAAGGCCTTGGTGATAATTGATCCCAAACCAAGTAGCCAAGTGCGCTTCTCAAAAGGCTCTTGAAAAAACTTCGGACCATCTTTTTATTTTAATCTACATTTGTACAATCAAGATTGCTGACATGTGTACAGCACATATTTATTTAAATATTACTGATCCTAAAAAGAGTACGTTTATATATGCTGCCTGAGAAAGCACTGCACTTACTCTTGAGAGCCTCAACCCAATGAGGGGGGAGTTGCCGTTCGGCTGTCATGTCTTTTATTTCTGCCATCGTCCTTTTGGACAGTGTCCCGGTGGAGGAACGTCGCGCCAGCGCTTCTGTTGACCAAATGGCCGACGGAGACTTCTTCACGAAGCGGGAGTCTTTCCGCACTGCCATCAGGTGGTCATAGACATCGCCTTTGATCACAACACCATTGGGCAGGTGCAGCTGCATGCAGGAGAAATATTGCATTTTTACAAGAACGGTGATAAATTTTTATTATCACAAAAATACTGCAACATTATGTCCTGAAACAAAAATGTAAGCCTCTCAATTTGTTGCACAAGTTGCAACAGTACCGGCTGCTGCCACTAGTGTTGATTTGATTTATTGTAGGGTCAACGTGCTGATGCAACGCAGGTGATCAGGGGCGCCGTAGTGGAGGGCTAAAGAGTAATTTTGCCCACTTGGAGATCTCTAATGTGCACCGAAACCATGTACACACGGGTGTTTTTGCTTTTCGCCCCTATCGTAAAAGCGGCCGCCACGGCCGGGAATCCAACCTGCATTCTCACGCTCAGCAGCACAACGCCTTGGACACTGAGAAGCCTCGGTGGGTTGCTGCCAGATGTGTACAACACAAAACAAATGCATCGCCTGTGGAAGCAGTCACAATACACTCATTTCAAGGGGAACGACACAAAACAAATTCATACTGAGCTTGTAGAATTGTGAAAGGGTGAGGTCCAAGCTAATGAAGTTGGTGGCAATTGGCAGAAGGACCAAACAAAGTGGCTAGCAATCATGAATCACACATGTGCAGGTGGAGATGGGCTTACTAGCAGATAAGGGGATGACTATCCATGAGACAGTGCGAAATTTCAGATCAGTCACTACAGGCACCCCCTCAAAATAACACACAATGGCTGTAAAAAATCATGCCAAAAAGCTGACAAAAACAATTTGTGGGTTGAAAAAAAGTTATTCAGTATGTGTTGTCGTTGTCCTTGATCCCACATATAACCTCTCATCCTTCTCATCCAGCCATCTTCACATAGCAAACTCCTCGTTTCTTAAGCAATTACAGCCAGTTTCAGGATTAAGATTTTCAGGTCAAATATGCAAATTTTACAATTTTTATATAAGGCAGATCTTTTAGTGAGCAACAGTGCAAGGTCTACAAATGATGCAATTGCCAACTGTGCAGCAAAGTCTCAATATAATGTTCTCGGATATGGTTATCCCAAATTTCCCATGGCAAAAGCAGTTCTATCAACTTGTTGATTTTGTATGTGTTAAGAAAATACACATTCTTGTATAAACATTTTTATTACGCAGTCCCATAATAACTATTCAAATCATGTGCTCTGTACTGGTGGCAGTAGCGTACATCGAGCATTCTCCACCAGCGGCCTTCGTTTTTCTCATGTTGAGCCTTGGATAGCAGGACTTCAAACTGAACCCAAGCTCAGCAAAGGAATAGTTCCAAGCAGAGATACAATTACTTCTCCATCCTGTGTGCGCGTGCACGCTGGATATGTTGGCAGCCCCGGAGAGGATGAGCCCTCTCCCGCTCTGTGGGCAAGCCTATCATCTGTAGTAAGCTGGGCTGCTGGCGCAAGGCATGTAGGTTGCGCATGCTCTGCCACACGGCAAGCACAGCAGCAGGAACTGGTGTAGCTACCGGGTTGAAACCACCACAACCAAACGGTGCAGTTGTAGGCTTGGGCACCGCAGCAACTGGTGCAGCGACAGGCTTTTGCACATCTGTAGGAACTGCCGTAGGCAACGGTGGAGGTGCACGCACAGGTGCACCTGCAGGCACAAGCTGAGCTGCGGTGGCAGTCCTCGCCCCAGAAACAGCAGGAGGACCACCAAAAAAAGGCAAACGGGAGGGGATGAAGTCGTGTAATATTTGTGTGAAAGGATTAGGTAACCCGCATGAATTAAAGTTGCTCTTTTATATTCATTAGCAACATGACTGCAACCGAATGAATCTGTCACTCAAAGGAAAACTACAACCAGTGCGTACCTCCAGGGGGACGCACGGAGATGTAACTTGACACCTTAGTAAGCAACTAGAAACAAACATGGGTCGGCTCAACAGGGCACGGGAAAAATAATGATAGGAGTAACACTCAAGTACAGGAAACACACTACCCGGATCAGAGCTCAACCTAGAGTTGACGACGTTGCCGTTCAAATAAAGAAAAAGAAATGCACTTGGGCTGGACGTGTAGTGAGACAAACGGACAACCGGTGGGCAGTTAGGGTAACACAGTGGGTACCAAAACATTAGTCTAGAAGAAGGGGAATGCCAATAACTGAGTGTGCGAATGCTTGATAATGTGAATACAAATCGAATACTGCCTCCAATGATAATTCTATTCGGGAATCGAATAACCTTTATTTATTTTTTGAATAGTTGAGTGGAGTTTCCGAACATTCCCTGGCTTTGCGAAACCCAGATACGTCGGCACGCGCTAACGCACTGCTACTACACAGTCTGCTCGGCACGTTTCTTTGAAATCGTGCTTTCGACAAGCCCGCCTTGCCGAGGCCATAAATTCCATCATGCTGCACGGAGCAATCTGAAATTGAGTCGATCAGAGCTTTTCTCTTAAGCCGCCGCCTTCGGTTGTGGCCGCTATTTGAATTCTGTAACCGGGTGTTGACAGGTTAGGGCAGCTCCCGGTAAAGAGAGGTGCCGTTTTGACAGCACTTCCGAAATTAAAATCAAAAGCCGTTCTGGCTGCTTTTAATGCAGTTGTTTGGTCATTGTGTGTTACCTTGTTTTTTATACCACAGTAGATAGCGTAGGCGTGTCCACGGCAACTGCAATGCGAACTTTCCCTTTGCTACACAATATTGACGCTTTAGACTGCCGTGTTCTTCGGTAGAAGTTCCTCATCATGGTCCATGATTGTGGTTGTGCGGTGTTTTCGCGTCTCATTGTTCATGCGTGCAAAGTGCTCACTTCTCAATTACGAGGTGCTGTATAGCCGTTGCCTATGCTTGCAGTACAGCAACTCCAGTGCAAGTTTTTCCCCTTCCGAATGTGTATCGTGCCTTTTCCGGATTCATTAGGTACCCTCGAGGCGAGTTGACAAGTTCTTTCTCAGGGTTGAAAAAGAACGTCATGTATGCCAAACATTAGAAGTAGCTTTTGCTTTTGCACGAAAACATATAAAGAATATAGGCCTGTTAAAAGAAAACTGATAATATTTCTTATTTGACTCAACATTTAGGTTCAACATTCGATATTTGATTTCAAAGTTACTATGCGGCATTTGCACACGCCCCCCCCCCAATCCCACAATGGAGGGATAATGTATGGAACTTGGGGGTAAACAGTGTACCCAATTAGCTCAGGACAGGAGCGGTTAGAGTTCAATAGGAGATCCCTTTGTCCTGCAGTTGACCTGAGCAAGCTGCTGCTGATGAGGATTTTCTCTTCTGCGTGACCTATACAGCACTCACTATTCTGCAATGTCATAAGTGACTGGCAGGTGCTCCCCCAGCTACACCGAAAGGTCAGCCCCAAGGACAGCTACGGTATTGCAGTGTATTGTGCTTACTAAGCAGATTTATTTTGGTATTTGAAACGTGTACTCTAAAATAGGTAACCTCTTTTGTAGTGCTTTAGGCGATGAAGCTGCACATAGAATATGAGAGGCACCACAGAGGAGGGCTCTGGATTACTTTCAACCTGCTAGGGGTCTTCAACATGCACTGAAATCTCGATGTAGTAGTTCTTGTGTTTTTCTATACACGAATCTAACCCGTATTCTTGGGCAGATCCGCAGAACACCTTAGCCGCTAAATCGCCCGGCAAGTTACAAGTTTGTTCTTCCTCAGGGGTGTGTACACAAACAGTGTAGCTCAGCTTTAGCAGAAAACTGGGCAAAGGCCTTACTCCTCAAAAGCCCTTCATGCTTTCTGGCCTAGCTTAGTTGCTCTGTGAAACACATAAAATTTTCTCAACGCAACGAACAGGCATGTATGAAATTCTGTTATATTGTTTTGTGGCAAAAGGC
This sequence comes from Haemaphysalis longicornis, assembly GCF_048455015.1. Classification (NCBI taxonomy): domain Eukaryota; kingdom Metazoa; phylum Arthropoda; class Arachnida; order Ixodida; family Ixodidae; genus Haemaphysalis; species Haemaphysalis longicornis. The sequence continues at coordinate 23,878,721 of NW_027526257.1, read as the reverse complement.
AGAATATTTGACAGGCACTTCACAGGCGAACAGACACCTTAAAATCTTGGAAGATTTAAGTCTTCCTCGGCATCAGAATTCCAAAAGGAACAGCAAGGTTCCTCCAACGATATCCCACTGGAGGAAGTGGTATACCAACCCTGCGTGTCTATTAAAAGTGCTTAGTGAAACGACCAATTTTTTATGATGTTTTAACTGTGAAATATAATAATGACTTGTATTTATGAAGTCCTGGTTTCCTTATGTAGTGCAGGAGTTGTTCCTGCAGCATCAAGTTGAGGGTACGCAGCCGCTAATTCACTAATGAATTCATTTTAGGATTGTTATTTGTTCCTCTCGCTTTTAATTTTCAGTTTTCCTTACTTTTTATGTTGTTTATATATGCGAAAAGGTTTCCAGCCGGTTTAAATCATCTTTTTTAGCCACCTAACATTTTATTAACAATCCAATTTATTTTTACTGGCTTCTGTTATTCGGCAGATCGCCTGATTGGGTATGCGCCATACGTAAATACGCAACAACAACACCCATCCGAAAAATGGATCCGAAAAATTCACCCACAAAAATATATCTGAAGTACGTCCGCCGGACGTCGAGCACGGGTCTGGGACGTTTGGCTGTAAAACAAACGTCCTACGGATATTTTTGGTTGAATTGGTAGATTCTTCCTTCCACCGCTGCAGTTGTTAGAGGCTTAAAAACGTGCCCTGGCTTTACACTGTGCTTTCTGTGTATAGAAAACGCAAAGTCAATAAACGCAGCGCTGTTTTTTTACTCAAAAACACCTCGGCAACGTGGCTGACAAGTACGTCATTGCATGATTGTGCAAACCCCAAAGACCTCAAGAAACAATTATCGGCAGTTGGGTCTATGAACCGTAGCAGTGACTAACATTGCCTGGCTACACACGGTCTTTTCAAATTTGTTAAAAATCTAAAGCTGGCTGTGCTATTGTTCTACTCCCGAAATACGATCTTCGCAAGCTGTCCAATCGATAAAGCGTAGGTTCATCAGCGGCGCGGCTAGGATACGGGCATGATAAGTAGAAATTTACAGTTTACTCGTAGTTTACTTTAACAAATGGTTAAAAGGTAAAAAGTTAACCTTCCTGAACACTTTTTGTACATATGATAAAAAACCAAGAAGAGGAGCAGTGTTTTCCCACTGTTAAAATTACACCTTCTCCCATTGTAGAACTACAATATACTAGCCGGATTGTCCTTAGGACCTGCAAGAGGGCGGAAAAAAGAAGGGTGTATTTGCACATTCACCGTTTACTGCAGGAATTATGCGAAGTTAAACACTTACTCAGTATATCATATGGCAGAAAAGCAAAACCATGCGTCGGATTTTTCCACCTTTCAAAAAAACAACTTAAAGAACTGTCAAAATTGTTCATTATAACTTCATTTTTGTGTGACCTGAGGAAAGACACAAGAAACGGATTTATTCGTAGGTTCTTCCACCACTCATGACGTAGTAAGCATACCTCGGATCACTCGGCGGGGCTCACTCACTCCCAAACATTTTCCGAATCACCACACACTGAAACTTTGAATCAATGCTGACCAGCCCCTCTGAGCTCACACAAACTATAACTCACACTGAGCGCAAAACACAGACCTCACTCAACTCAAAACACAAAATGACTCAAACTCAAAAGGAACTCATTGTCAGAATTTTCTCAATACTTCAAATGTACTCAGCACTCAAACTGTACACAAAACTCCTAATGTACTCAAGCTCAAGATGTACTGAAACTCAAAATGTACTCAAACTCCAAAAGTACTCACAACCCAGAATGTACTCCAACTAAAAATGCACTCAGTACTCAAAATGTACTCAAAACTCGAAATGTACTACAACACAAAATGTACTCAAAACTCTAATTTACTTAAACTCATAATGTAATAGCTCTCAAAATGGACTCAAAATGTACTCAAAACTCAAAATGAACTCAAAACTAAAAATGAACTAAAAACTCGAAATGAATTCAGAACCTAAATACACGCACAACTCTCTTGTACTAGGAATCTACTCGGGCTCAGATGGACTCTGATTTCATTAGCATTCAGAGTTTTAAAATGCATGCATGTTAAAAATAATACAGGAGCAAATTCGTGAGCTCAAGCTCTTGCATTCGGTTCGACATGACACCCTAACTCCTCTGAGTTAGGCAACAATTTTTATTGCAGATTTAATACAGCTACAACTGCTGGCCATGATGATTAGCGCTTGTTGGAAGCAATTGTAGCTATATATTTGATACCAAACCCTTGTTCTTGGCTCCGTGTTCGTGTTCATGAAAGAAGCGGTCCAGATTCGATGGTGTGCTATAGCCCTGGGATGAAACAAACAAAATGGGCGAGGGGACGTGCGCTCACTGCTCTGTTCATTTACGTCGAAGCTTTTTAGGGTTACCGTTCCGTGCATTTTTGCTCCACTTCCTGAAAAAAAAAAAACACCTTGTGTCAACGCGAACTATTCCCACAAATCTGTGAAGTGCAAGGCGTTAGTGAATTGGCCTTTGCTTTTTAATGTACAGCATTCGTGCCGAGTAGCTTCCTCCACCTCCCGGGTCGGAATCGTGTAACCCCCTGCATTTCCGCAAAAATGAAGATATCACGGACGTTCATTTTGTAATCATTGTAAAAGCGTAACTGTACCGAATTCATGAAATTAAATTAAAAAAACAACTAAGAAAATGGCGAACCGTGTAACACGCGAGCCGTGGATATCCAGAGATAGGGTTAAAATTCAATCTCATGTGTTGCTAGGGCGTGTGGGCGTGAAATTAAAGGTCTCGAGGATAAAAATTAAGTGGGAAAAACAAAAAATGCTTCGTTGTCATAATCATTACTTAGTTATCGTGAGTCATAATAAAGGTTGGACTTTATAATGATGACCCATAGGCGGATGGGGTCTCGAAATAAATGTTTTGATTAGGGAAATATCTTTGGACAAATAAGACATACAACCCGGTGATAATTATGACATAAAACGGTGAATCAGATTTGCCCATAAATTCTGTCACCAACACGCTGAGGCGGCGGGCCACACTACAAGCGCTTTGTCCTGATGGGGCTTGACTGTGATGCTACGTTTACCCATGCAAGCAGGACGCCCGACTTTTCATCCACAAATGATATTTATTTTCTTAATGGGGGCGGGTTGCTGTTATTACCTTTACTTGGCAATGTGCAGGAGCTACTCGTACTTGCGCGATTACGCCATTGTTGGCTGCACCAACAACTAGCATTAGGGCAAAGGGCTGGTGCAACAAACGTGGGAAGTGCACCATGACAAAAAAGTGCGTTCCTGTGCTAAATCTATTCGCTGGAAAAAATTCTTGCGCCCCTTGAGTGCCTCCCCGACTTGGTGGCCTGCAAAATCGGAAAGACTTCAAATCAAGCAAATTTGCCAGCATACGCACGGTCATACGCTGCTTCCGGAGGCACTGTTTAGTCACCCTCATGTTCAATCTGATCTCACGGTTTCGTTCTCGAGAGGTATGTTCGGTTCTTCTCATCGACGCGAAGCCCACAAAAATTATCCGTACACCTTTTCTGCAGCTCGGGTATGCGAAAACGATGAACCGAAAGGAAACAAAACCGTCGCGGTGGCGGAGAACGCCCTGTCATTTCTGGAAATTGCTGTTCGCTGTTCCCACACGCCGCTGAAACGCTGAAGTTCTTCTAAGCAAGCGAATGGGCAGTAATCTTTTTGTATCAAATAAGTTGCCCCTGTTTAGTAGCAGGAAATGCTGTTATGTGGGGGCACATTTTTCTAATTTTATAAGCATGTACGTCTACGAGCTTCAGAATTAAAGGAGTATTTCTTGGCCTTGTTTAACAACCAACTCATTTTATGATCTATGGGAGCGCATATTGAATGTAAACACGTACCCGCACCGACAGCAGCAAGCCAAGTTTGAAAACTTGGGCTATCGCACGTGCGATCCAAGGCCATCGCTCATTGCTCCAACCCCCTTCTTAGCGTGTACGTAGGAGGAAGATTAGCCCAATATTTCCTAAGCTGTTTTATGGGAACGCAGGCTTTTTGACGGATGTTGAGTGTTGCAATGTGTCGACGAAACCACGCTTTCGAGGATGCGTGACAAGAATTTATGAGCACAATTATATCTATGCGGCAGTGAATAAGTCATTCTTGTTTAACCGTTGTATGTTAGGTACCATGATTTCCGATGGTTGCATCCGATCCACCTTCCTTTACCTGGACAAATATTTTCATACCGTACACGCCTTATCGGCATCACTTTGAATTTTCACTCAATCACTGACTCACCTTAACTATCTCATTACTATAAGAGGAAAGCATTTTTATATTTACCCCACGTGATTCTCCTGAACGAAACATTTAATTTCATACCCCACACACCTTACAGGATCATTAGGAATTTTATTCAAATCTGTATAATATATGGCAATCAATACTGTAAGCAGGACTCGGTATTTATATGCACCACGTGATTCACCTAATTGAAACTTTCAATTTTATACCACACATGCTTTAGTGTCATCACCTTGGATTTTAAACCAATATATGACTCACCCTCACTACCTTATGATTATATCCACGAAGGCTTTTATTATTTTTGCCACGTGATTCCCATCATCAAGATCATACATTTGATACCCTACACGTCCAAGCGGGGTTACTTTGAATGTTTACACATTATAGGACTCGCTATGACTATCTTATGAATATTACGAGGACGCAATTTTGTATTTGTCCTACTTAATTTCCCTCATCGAGACTATTAATTTGATATCCTACACATCCTAGTGGCATCAATTTAAATCTTAACCCAAACAGTGAAAACCATGACTATCTTATGATATAGCCATACCGCATTTTTGTACTATGTGACTTCCCTCATCGCAAACTTCAAATTGATGCCCCGCATACCCGTGTAGCATCATTTTGAGTTTTAACAGAATTTATGACCTATTATGACTGTCATATGATCATAAGCAGGAAGCGTTTCTGCATTTCTACGACGTGATTCCCCTCTTTGATACCTTTTTTTTCGAATGCCAGACGCCCTAGCGCTCTGAATTTGAATTTTAACCCAACCTATGACTAGCCATGACTATGTCATAGTATAACCAAAACGTATTTTTGTCCAACGTGATTTCCGTCATCTAGACCTTGAATATAATTCCTCACAGGCCCTGGTGGCATAATTTTTAATTTTAACCGAACCTAACCAAATCAATGATTTATTATGGCTGTCTGTTGACTATGGACCGGAAGCAATTTTTTAATTTACCTCACATGCTTCCATCAATCGCGACATTTTACTTACTATGATGATGATGATGATGATGATTAGTGGCTTTTCTTTTTAATCGGGGCGTCGGTTGTCAGCAACCGACTTGCCTGTTTTATTACGTTTACTTGCCCTACTCGCAGCTAACCTATAGATTTGCTTCCTCCCTCCCATCTCTCCCTCTTTTCTGTTTTAAACTCATCGCCCCCACCCCCCTTTTTTCTCCCCTCGCTGTTCTAAATTCTCGTCCGCATGATTACTCCGCCTGCGTACCCATCCCTTCCCTACTTTTCCTCCACCACCACTCCAGTCACCTCTTCGTCACCTCTATGGCCTTGAAGTTGAGGTTCCCCATCGCCCCAAAACCCAAAGCCTCCGCCACCGTCATTTCCCCCTCACCCCGCGGTGGCCGTATCTCTGTGCAGCTCCTGACAATATGGTCTATAGTTTCCCGATCACTGCCGCAACATGCACACGTTTCATCCTGCTGCCTTTAGCTACCCGTGTATGCCCGGGTTCTCAGGCACCTTGCCCGTGCCTCGAAGAGCAACGCACTGCCTCTCGTATTGCCATACTACCTTACACCCGTTAGCGACATCTGTTTGAATTTTTACACAATCTATCTCATAAGGGGGTAATTAGGCTATCTAAACGGGCGTCGCCCAGTCAGCTTAGTTGACAACTCATTTGAGACAGCGGAGGGGACAGCCGCCGCGCCTCCCTCCCGTTGCCAACATCTCCCTTTTTGACAATAGAAAATCAAACCGTTAACAGAAGTAGGCGAACAACCAGCTAGAACGTTCCGCCGTGTTCTTTCCCACCACCCTGTCCCTCCCTATTAGAAGATCCATCAAGAAGAAAAGCTTCGATAACCCTTTCTTATGACCTCACCAGTCCAATTTTTTTCACACGCGCAATCGCTAATTCAGACACTGGCTCCGCCCCCCCCCCCCCCCCAACACTCTACGAACTGGTCATGCTCATCGCGAATGCTGGCGTACATGTACCTAACCTGAATTGCGAGCACAAAGTGGCACATGAAACTAAACCGCCAACCATATCTGCCTCCTAGGCAACTGTATCTACTCAGTACTCAAAATGTACTCAGAATTCAAAATGTACGCAAACTCAAAATGTACTCAGTGCTCAAAATGTACTCAAACTCAAAATGTACTCAGAACTCAAAATGAACTCATTACACAAATTGTATCTAAACTCAGAACGTACACAGAATTCAAAATGTACTCAAATTCAAAATGTAAACAGTACTCAAAATTTACGCAAGCTCAAAATGTACTCAAAATTCAAAATGTACTTAAAATCAACATGTACTCAGTACTGAGATTGTACTGAAACTCAAAATATACTCAAATCTCAAATTGTACTCAAACTCAAAAGGTACTCAGTAATAAAAATGTACTCAAACTAAAAATGTACTCAAAACTCAAACTCAAATTTGTACTCAAAACTCAAACTTGACACAGAACTCTCTCGGTCTCAGGGTACTCAAATTCAGTGGGGTTCAAACTCACTCAAGCTCAAACTCACCATGCTACACTAGCCTCGCGCTCACTCAAATTCAACTCACGTGCGAGTTTGAGTACAAATACGTCTGAGTGAGTTGACTCCTGAGTGAGCCCGCCGAGCTCTGTTAGTAAACAAAAGCAACGTACCGTGGCTGCACACCCTGTTTTTGTATTGAGTTAAAGTAAATCAAAGCACGACGTGTTATTAACCAACTTCCAAAATAACACTTTCTCAAACTAAACCATGAGGTATTATCGCTTGTTTGCTCGTACATGGGCAAACAAAACACAGTAAAAAGGAATATCAAAACATACATTGCCTTCATGCCGAATAGTTATACAAGCACTAATCTACCAAGCTGCACGACCTATTTATTTTATATATTAAAAACGAATCGAAACCAGCCAGCACTCTTTCCTCGCAAAACAAAAAAACAAAAAATAAAAAGGAATAAAAAAACATAGGTTGAATTATACGCAATTGTTATACAATTAGTATGTACAATGCTGCACTGGCTATTTTATATAAAAAATGAATCCAAATCATGCAGCATAGTTTCCCCGCACCCAAAATAGCACCTTCGCAAAGTTACACAGAAGTACCTCAAGACTAGATTCTTCATGCTGCCAGAGAAAACAAAATAAACAGAGATTTACCAGTAGAATGGTCCATCGCGCTGCTGTTTGTAACACCGCTAATTACTTAGAGTAGTACACGCGTCTCTTATGTCAGTTAAAAGCTAATCCAAGACTCGCCGGGCTGTTTTCCCGTTGGCAATAATATAGCCTCACTAACGGGAAACTAGCACATCATAGCCTAATTTGTTTCAGCGGCCAGAGAGAAAGCACATAAGAAACATGATTTTTTTTATTGTTTCCTCAAAGAACTGCCGCTGTGGTAAAGCAGGTTATAACCTATTCCACTTGCACACAAGCCTTTTTTTTATGTTACAAGAAAATAAATACCACGCCGCCTTTTTTCCCCACTGCCAAAATCACAGTCCCCAAAAAGTGAAGAACTAGTACATCACAACTCCATTTGTTCGTACCGCCCGAGAAAATATACACGAAAAGGGACCCATAAAAGAATTCGTACTTTAAGTACTGCAGCAAGGAGACAGATAGTAACTTGCTCTGCCTGTACACTGCCTTGGACCAATATTTTAGAAACAAATACAAAAGTAGGCAAAGCTATTTTCTCACAGTCAAAAAACAAACTGACAAACTTCGCACACTGACAAATATCATTACATCAGGTTTTTATTTTTTAGGCGACCAGGAAAAACACACGAGATACAAATATTTATTCAAATATTCGTATATACAGTGTAGCAGTTGTAACACAGTTTTGCTTAACGTGTGGCAGAGTGGTATACAGATTACCTCGAACAATTTAAAAGACGCAGTCCTGTTCTCCATCTGGTAAAACAACACCTTGAATTACAAACCAACGACTGCATTCTACCTTAAATTTTGCACTTCCCGAGAAAAAAACACAATTTTAGCCGTAATGTTTTTTTTTCAAGTGCGGCAGTGTTGGAAAAGGTAATAAGGTCCCTGCCAGCACACTGCCAATTCCTATTTCTCTTAGAAACCAATTCCTCCCGCGCAGCACTGTATCCGTATTTCAAAGTAACACATCTACACTGTCTAGCAAGTACATCCTAGCTTGACGGTTCATGCAACCATTTACCGGCCACTATACGAAGTACTAGCGTATAGTAGCCTTTTTTCTTCACGCATTGTATTTTTTCCCCACACTTTCCCCCGTCTCACTTTCCAACATGGATGTCTCATTCGAGGACGAGTTTTTGGCGGAGCATGACTACGCAGTTCTACCTGCAGCCGCCTTCGTTACTGTTTCTTCGACTTCAATTTCTTCTTCCCCTTGCGGTATGGGGCGAGTACACCTCACCCAAAAAGCCCATCAACCCCGAAGCATCTGCACAGGAACAATTGGAGTGCCATTGTTCTTTGTCGCCACGTTCAGCATACAGTTTTGAACGTCTACTTGAAGCTGCGAGAGGTGCACCCACTTGGCGTGAAAGGAACTTGCCGCACCACAAGTGAGCACACCAGCGTCAGTTTCCGGAAGATTTTGGACATGAAATTCAAAGTGAAGGCAACGGGCGGGAAGGTGACAACACCGTCGCGGAAAATTCCCGGAGGATGCCGCACTGCGATGAATGATGCCTTTACATTGTGTGCGCTGAGAAACATTGTGCACGATCTCTTCCGGCGCATACACACAGAAGATAGCCGAACAATTTCACCAGAAAGAGCATCTCCCCAGCCTTCGAACGTGGACTATCCGCCGCCTCATGAGTGACATCTGCTTCGTCTTCGAGAAATGCGAACGAAACTTGATGATGATCGAACGCCAGGACGTGCTGATTTGGCGGAAGAGGTACTTTTGTCAGATCGCTCAGTACATGCAGCAGCACCGTGAGGTGTTATGCACAGCCTAAACTTGAATAAACGCTGGCCACACCGAGACGAAGGCTTCGAGGGACGAGACAGTGAAATCCCCCCAGGAAGCTTTGCAGCGCGGTTTGACAACTGGGGTCAAACAGCCATCCGGAAGAGGAGCGTGGCTGATAGTCACCCACATTGGCAACGATGACGCCTTTGTTGACGGCTGTCTGTCCACCTTCAGAGGAACGAAGTCGGGAGTCTATCACGAGGAAATGGACGGCGAGCATTTGGAAGCTTGGTTTGACTCTGTTCTCACTAAGGTGCCCCAGGGTAGTGTGGTCGTCAAGGACAACAAGTTCTCCCATTCCAGGCGCCTGGAGGCTGCCCAGACCATGTCTTCACGCAAGCCTGATATCCTAACCGGGCTGACATCAAAAGGTACCCCGTGTGATGCAACGATGACAGAGAAGCAGCGTTTTGAACTGGTGGCACCGGTGAAAGACCAGTTTGTTAAGTTCAGAGTTGATATCGCGGCAGAAAAGGCTGGTTGCGTCGTTGTGAAGTAGCCACCACACCACTGCAAATTTAACCCCATCGTGCTGATCTGAGCGCAGATGAAGGGTGAAGTTACTAGGCTGAACACGGATTCCAAGATTGACAGTGTGCGGAAGCCCCTCCTTAAAACAGGTGAGAATGTTTCACAAAACAATTGAGTTAAGGCTGTTGAGCGCATCACTGGAATTTTGGACAAGTACCGAGAGGCGCGTGGCTTCAGCGACCATGTGGAGCCAATAATCATCAGCCTCGCGGAGGAAAACAACGACCGCGGTGGGAGTGCCGATGACGACCTCTCCGGCATCGAGCAAATGAAGTATGGCTTAGCATGGTGCAGTCTTCAGCTCCGAAGCTCCAAACGGCTCTTTTAGGAGCCCACCAAATGGTGAATAGCAGTCTGCCTTTAGCGAGCTTGCCACCTGAGTATCCTCCAACTATGTTTGCTTTATGCAAGCAGAATTCAACTTTTTTTGGAACAATACCAAGGTTGTTTAGATGGCTGGTCAACAGTGTAGGGCTGAGCAAAACGAACACAAAAGTAAGGGGGATGGTTACACAATCTTGCATTATTAAGAAGACAATCTTGTATTGTTGAGGCGATGCTTTCTAACTGTATGCTCGGCGGCCTCTACCTACATATCTTTGTGGCCTCACACCCATTTCTTGCCCTAAAATACTTCCATGCGGCCACGTCAGGAGTGTTGGTTTGAAGGTTTCCAATCGTCTTGTTTACCTTTTCAACGAGTTCATGTTTGTGAACCGCGTCAGGATTCGTATTCCGCCGATTGCTGGTCTTTCTTTCTGCACCAGGCAAGCTGATTAATATCAAGAAAGACACTAGTCGATGGTGGGAAAAGACATGCGACATCGTATCTACCCAACCACTGCAAGAAGCCCCTGTTAACGTCAAAGCGGTGCAGGTGAGCTAGAGACACGCCATGCCGCCATTTGGTGCAGGGCGGCACCCCACTGACGTCACGGGTACACATGGATTCAGTCACTTTTCCACAAAACGAACATTACGTGCAAGTTAATAGTTTTTGGCTCTGCTCTCTATGGCCACTGACACCTTATGGAGCTATTATCTCCCCATAAAGAAGTAATACATTTCCCAGTACATTACGTGGCACTGTTTGTGGAGAAGCAAACAGGTCAGTACGAGCTTGCGCCGGGTCGGGGGATGCACGCACAGGAAGCAGAAAAACTTGCCGCTCATTTTAGCATCGATTAGGAAGTAACCACTGTCTTGCCTTGCTTGCAGGCAACAATTTTAAGGAAGAATATTTTTCTAGTAAGAATGGCTCTTCTGCCCGCACGACTACACTTAGCAGGTTTGCTGTTTTGTTGGGAGAGTGTCATCGCTGGCTTGGTTCAGAGATGTGGAGAAACATATCGACGCGACAGGCACACTTTAGCCAGCTTGCATTCAGATAAATGGCCTTCAATGCAATTGGACCAGACTCTGATAGAGTAGAGGTAATTTACATATGCAACTTTGGTTATGAAAGACAAAGACGCCTATGGTGCTTATGATGACACTGGGTTTTGAATCCCATAAAGGTTCCACTAAAATATACCGCTGTACTCCAAGCCAGGGAGTATATGCACTTACAGAAATGGGACGAAACCTAAAACGGCTCAAGGACTTTCTCCAGAACCATCGAAGTCCCCATCCACAGAACGGTAGCAAAGGAGGCGACATGGGCAATGAAATGGCGCCAGAGGTGGCAAATGAAAACCACGGGACCATGCAAATCGCCATCAAACTAAACCTGTTCGCACATGGTGTTCCACTTCTGCTGTAACGCCGCAGTTACTGCAGATATAACAAACCTGGACTCAAAAAGCAAGACAAATGTGAAATACGACATTTCTACCACACCAAAACATGATGGGCCGCATTCGTCACATCTAATCAACAAATATTTCGCGTTGCTATCATGCATGCCCTCTTTTTCCACGATAGACTCTTCTACCCTTGGAACGAATGCCAACATTTTGCAACAATGAACACCATAAGCTGATTACCACCAGGGTAAGGCTGTCTGATTAAGTTATCCGGCTGCTTGAAAGTGTCAGCGACAAGCTTCAATGTGTGGACTGTGCCTCGGGGCAGTACCGACATTTTTTTATATGGCGGCTATGATAACTAGCTGCGGGTGAAAATGTGCTCATGTCGTTTTGTTCCCTTGACGACTAAAGTTTGGCGTTGTGCCTGATGAGTAGGAATGTGGGTGCATAGGCTTGAAATTGTCTTGCAGCATTACGTGACCTGCAACCATACTTCACGTTATTTGGTAATTTTATTTCATTTGACTCTGGCTAGCAATTAAGATTTGCTGAGGTTCTTAGGCAAACATCACTTGTATAAGCACCGCACCAAGCCCTATTGCACCTACAGCATTTGGATGTAAGGTATAGGGGAAATAACTGCAGTGTTTTAAGTGGCATTATATGCTACTTGTGTGCTTGAATTAAGTTCTTATGGCAGCCCCACGTATGCGGTGTTTTTTCTTTCACTGAGGTTGTATACATTTTCTTCTCACTACAGGTGTGCTTTTATGTGATTTCAAGTCAGAGCTTGCAGTATAATTGAGTGTATGTATTATCTAATTATACATATAACACTGATGGTGCAATTGCAATTTCACAACACATCCCTGGCTTGGTGTCATGTAAATGGTATCAAAAAAGCTTCCGTGGCAAGGTTTTTGCCTGCAGAGTACACTGCTTATAATGAATGTATGTATAATATTCTCAGGTTCATTATAGACATCATTAAAAGTGACTGTCATATTATGAGCATGGGGAGGGAATTAAATGTAACTCAGTTTTCAATAAAGGCCACTTTGTTGTGATGTCATTAACAAGACTTAGACTCGAGTTTGTCGAAAGTGCTACACGGATATAAAGCAACTGAAAAGTAGTGTAAGCAGCTGTTTTAATATCTGGGCAGTAGGCGTACTTCATAGGGAAATGTGACATATCGAAGTTCTTAGCAGTACGGTATTGTGATAATGTCGAGAAAACATATAACAAAACTGCGTACGGGCACTGTGAATGTCTTCATACACCTGCGGTAGTGGCCTAGTGGTTAATACAGATGGAAGGCCTGCAGAGATTTACCTGCCGTACTCTGCATTCTGGTGTTCAGTAAAGCTCCTTGTCAAACCCACACACGTTTTAGCCCAATTTATTTTTGTTCGGGATGGGAGGCGCCTGCTAATGTTTCTGGTCTCTAATAACATTTTCATATTTGTAAACTGATACCTCAAGCTCGAATCGATGAGCATGTTTGCAGTGAGACTATTTGCATCATGCTCTTGTTTTGGCACTTGAATTTACATAGGAGACCCTACAACGTTCCATTAATTAACATTTCAGCGAAAAATGGAATAAAAACGAACGCTGTTTATAAGTGTAGATTCTGTAGCCAAATTAAAGGTTTGAAATACAGTAGAATCTCAATAAACGGAAATCGCTTAAACGGAATTGCGGCCTAAACGGAACAGTAGCCTGTACGTTGGTTGGTTTTGCCGTCAGATAACGTCAAAAAACTATCAGTAAACGGAACTAAAATTTCCGCGCCACCGTGTAAATGGAACTAAAAATGCGAAAACCATCCTGATGAGACTCATCTTTTTACGGTTCCGGCCGTTTCGTTTTTTTCCTTCATGTTTTTTGACCTCGTTGGCCTTGTAAGCCTCGTGTCATTTGTGGTCAGCCGTGTTAGCAGAACAGATGCAATATCGTAGTTCTTGTTTCAGTGGTTTGGTCTCGATTCAAAACGCTGAGGTTATGGGCTCAGCTCCTTCTGCCTTGTTTGGGCCATCTTGGTCCTATTCGCCCTTTATTACCACGTTTCCGTATTCCACATTCGGTGGCTCGTAATACTCGTGAAGTTGAGGCCTCTAACCTCCGTGAAGACGCAGTTTCAAGGACTCAAACCAAGATAATCGGTGCGTTTTGTTGTGCATACCGACTAATTGTTGCCAAATCAACTTTGTGAATGGTGTGCCTAAACCTTTTTTTAGTTTTCTTGCTTTCTAAAAAGCCATCAGCTACATTCACCTCCTAGTGCTTAGCGTTCTATGAAATGATATGAAGAGTGCGTACGCACACAAATGTGCTCTTTTACACATCTATATGTGTAAATGTTAACTGCGAAGCATGCAGAACCACGATGGCCCGCGCCCAGGGGTTAAAAGCTAGCTCCGCAAACGGAATGAGCCAGTCGCGTTTCTCGAAGCTTCCCCCTGCCGATGCTACGCACTGGAAGCAAAGGGCTACGGTATGTTGCCCGCGCTGCTTTCTATTTTCGTTTTCATTTTCTTTTGCGAGAGTGATGACCCCGCCGTGTCGAAATGTTAACTGCGAAGCATGCGCAACCACGATGGCCCGCGCCCAGGGGTTAAAAGCTAGCTCCGCAAACGGAATGAGCCAGTCGCGTTTCTCGAAGCTTCCCCCTGCCGATGCTACGCACTGGAAGCAAAGGGCTACGGTATGTTGCCCGCGCTGCTTTCTATTTTCGTTTTCATTTTCTTTTGCGAGAGTGATGACCCCGCCGTGTCGAAATGTTAACTGCGAAGCATGCAGAACCACGATGGCCCGCGCCCAGGGGTTAAAAGCTAGCTCCGCAAACGGAATGAGCCAGTCGCGTTTCTCGAAGCTTCCCCCTGCCGATGCTACGCACTGGAAGCAAAGGGCTACGGTATGTTGCCCGCGCTGCTTTCTATTTTCGTTTTCATTTTCTTTTGCGAGAGTGATGACCCCGCCGTGTCGAAATGTTAACTGCGAAGCATGCGCAACCACGATGGCCCGCGCCCAGGGGTTAAAAGCTAGCTCCGCAAACGGAATAAGCCAGTCGCGTTTCTCGAAGCTTCCCCCTGCCGATGCTACGCACTGGAAGCAAAGGGCTACGGTATGTTGCCCGCGCTGCTTTCTATTTTCGTTTTCATTTTCTTTTGCGAGAGTGATGACCCCGCCGTGTCGAAATGTTAACTGCGAAGCATGCGCAACCACGATGGCCCGCGCCCAGGGGTTAAAAGCTAGCTCCGCAAACGGAAGGAGCCAGTCGCGTTTCTCGAAGCTTCCCCCTGCCGATGCTACGCACTGGAAGCAAAGGGCTACGGTATGTTGCCCGCGCTGCTTTCTATTTTCGTTTTCATTTTCTTTTGCGAGAGTGATGACCCCGCCGTGTCGAAATGTTAACTGCGAAGCATGCGCAACCACGATGGCCCGCCCAGGGGTTAAAAGCTAGCTCCGCAAACGGAATAAGCCAGTCGCGTTTCTCGAAGCTTCCCCCTGCCGATGCTACGCACTGGAAGCAAAGGGCTGCGGTATGTTGCCCGCGCTGCTTTCTATTTTCGTTTTCATTTTCTTTTGCGAGAGTGATGACCCCGCCGTGTCGAAATGTTAACTGCGAAGCATGCGCAACCACGATGGCCCGCGCCCAGGGGTTAAAAGCTAGCTCCGCAAACGGAAGGAGCCAGTCGCGTTTCTCGAAGCTTCCCCCTGCCGATGCTACGCACAGGAAGCAAAGGGCTACGGTATGTTGCCCGCGCTGCTTTCTATTTTCGTTTTCATTTTCTTTTGCGAGAGTGATGACCCCGCCGTGTCGAAATGTTAACTGCGAAGCATGCGCAACCACGATGGCCCGCGCCCAGGGGTTAAAAGCTAGCTCCGCAAACGGAATGAGCCAGTCGCGTTTCTCGAAGCTTCCCCCTGCCGATGCTACGCACTGGAAGCAAAGGGCTACGGTATGTTGCCCGCGCTGCTTTCTATTTTCGTTTTCATTTTCTTTTGCGAGAGTGATGACCCCGCCGTGTCGAAATGTTAACTGCGAAGCATGCGCAACCACGATGGCCCGCGCCCAGGGGTTAAAAGCTAGCTCCGCAAACGGAAGGAGCCAGTCGCGTTTCTCGAAGCTTCCCCCTGCCGATGCTACGCACTGGAAGCAAAGGGCTGCGGTATGTTGCCCGCGCTGCTTTCTATTTTCGTTTTCATTTTCTTTTGCGAGAGTGATGACCCCGCCGTGTCGAAATGTTAACTGCGAAGCATGCGCAACCACGATGGCCCGCGCCCAGGTGTTAAAAGCTAGCTCCGCAAACGGAATGAGCCAGTCGCGTTTCTCGAAGCTTCCCCCTGCCGATGCTCCGCACTGGAAGCAAAGGGCTACGGTATGTTGCCCGCGCTGCTTTCTATTTTCGTTTTCATTTTCTTTTGCGAGAGTGATGACCCCGCCGTGTCGAAATGTTAACTGCGAAGCATGCGCAACCACGATGGCCCGCGCCCAGGGGTTAAAAGCTAGCTCCGCAAACGGAATAAGCCAGTCGCGTTTCTCGAAGCTTCCCCCGGCCGATGCTACGCACTGGAAGCAAAGGGCTACGGTATGTTGCCCGCGCTGATTTCTAATTTCGTTTTCATTTTCTTTTGCGAGAGTGATGACCCCGCCGTGTCGAAATGTTAACTGCGAAGCATGCGCAACCACGATGGCCCGCGCCCAGGGGTTAAAAGCTAGCTCCGCAAACGGAATAAGCCAGTCGCGTTTCTCGAAGCTTCCCCCTGCCGATGCTACGCACTGGAAGCAAAGGGCTACGGTATGTTGCCCGCGCTGCTTTCTATTTTCGTTTTCATTTTCTTTTGCGAGAGTGATGACCCCGCCGTGTCGAAATGTTAACTGCGAAGCATGCGCAACCACGATGGCCCGCGCCCAGGGGTTAAAAGCTAGCTCCGCAAACGGAATGAGCCAGTCGCGTTTCTCGAAGCTTCCCCCTGCCGATGCTACGCACTGGAAGCAAAGGGCTACGGTATGTTGCCCGCGCTGCTTTCTATTTTCGTTTTCATTTTCTTTTGCGAGAGTGATGACCCCGCCGTGTCGAAATGTTAACTGCGAAGCATGCGCAACCACGATGGCCCGCGCCCAGGGGTTAAAAGCTAGCTCCGCAATCGGAATGAGCCAGTCGCGTTTCTCGAAGCTTCCCCCTGCCGATGCTACGCACTGGAAGCAAAGGGCTACGGTATGTTGCCCGCGCTGCTTTCTATTTTCGTTTTCATTTTCTTTTGCGAGAGTGATGACCCCGCCGTGTCGAAATGTTAACTGCGAAGCATGCGCAACCACGATGGCCCGCGCCCAGGGGTTAAAAGCTAGCTCCGCAAACGGAATAAGCCAGTCGCGTTTCTCGAAGCTTCCCCCTGCCGATGCTACGCACTGGAAGCAAAGGGCTACGGTATGTTGCCCGCGCTGCTTTCTATTTTCGTTTTCATTTTCTTTTGCGAGAGTGATGACCCCGCCGTGTCGAAATGTTAACTGCGAAGCATGCGCAACCACGATGGCCCGCGCCCAGGGGTTAAAAGCTAGCTCCGCAAACGGAAGGAGCCAGTCGCGTTTCTCGAAGCTTCCCCCTGCCGATGCTACGCACTGGAAGCAAAGGGCTACGGTATGTTGCCCGCGCTGCTTTCTATTTTCGTTTTCATTTTCTTTTGCGAGAGTGATGACCCCGCCGTGTCGAAATGTTAACTGCGAAGCATGCGCAACCACGATGGCCCGCCCAGGGGTTAAAAGCTAGCTCCGCAAACGGAATAAGCCAGTCGCGTTTCTCGAAGCTTCCCCCTGCCGATGCTACGCACTGGAAGCAAAGGGCTGCGGTATGTTGCCCGCGCTGCTTTCTATTTTCGTTTTCATTTTCTTTTGCGAGAGTGATGACCCCGCCGTGTCGAAATGTTAACTGCGAAGCATGCGCAACCACGATGGCCCGCGCCCAGGGGTTAAAAGCTAGCTCCGCAAACGGAAGGAGCCAGTCGCGTTTCTCGAAGCTTCCCCCTGCCGATGCTACGCACAGGAAGCAAAGGGCTACGGTATGTTGCCCGCGCTGCTTTCTATTTTCGTTTTCATTTTCTTTTGCGAGAGTGATGACCCCGCCGTGTCGAAATGTTAACTGCGAAGCATGCGCAACCACGATGGCCCGCGCCCAGGGGTTAAAAGCTAGCTCCGCAAACGGAATGAGCCAGTCGCGTTTCTCGAAGCTTCCCCCTGCCGATGCTACGCACTGGAAGCAAAGGGCTACGGTATGTTGCCCGCGCTGCTTTCTATTTTCGTTTTCATTTTCTTTTGCGAGAGTGATGACCCCGCCGTGTCGAAATGTTAACTGCGAAGCATGCGCAACCACGATGGCCCGCGCCCAGGGGTTAAAAGCTAGCTCCGCAAACGGAAGGAGCCAGTCGCGTTTCTCGAAGCTTCCCCCTGCCGATGCTACGCACTGGAAGCAAAGGGCTGCGGTATGTTGCCCGCGCTGCTTTCTATTTTCGTTTTCATTTTCTTTTGCGAGAGTGATGACCCCGCCGTGTCGAAATGTTAACTGCGAAGCATGCGCAACCACGATGGCCCGCGCCCAGGTGTTAAAAGCTAGCTCCGCAAACGGAATGAGCCAGTCGCGTTTCTCGAAGCTTCCCCCTGCCGATGCTCCGCACTGGAAGCAAAGGGCTACGGTATGTTGCCCGCGCTGCTTTCTATTTTCGTTTTCATTTTCTTTTGCGAGAGTGATGACCCCGCCGTGTCGAAATGTTAACTGCGAAGCATGCGCAACCACGATGGCCCGCGCCCAGGGGTTAAAAGCTAGCTCCGCAAACGGAATAAGCCAGTCGCGTTTCTCGAAGCTTCCCCCGGCCGATGCTACGCACTGGAAGCAAAGGGCTACGGTATGTTGCCCGCGCTGATTTCTAATTTCGTTTTCATTTTCTTTTGCGAGAGTGATGACCCCGCCGTGTCGAAATGTTAACTGCGAAGCATGCGCAACCACGATGGCCCGCGCCCAGGGGTTAAAAGCTAGCTCCGCAAACGGAATAAGCCAGTCGCGTTTCTCGAAGCTTCCCCCTGCCGATGCTACGCACTGGAAGCAAAGGGCTACGGTATGTTGCCCGCGCTGCTTTCTATTTTCGTTTTCATTTTCTTTTGCGAGAGTGATGACCCCGCCGTGTCGAAATGTTAACTGCGAAGCATGCGCAACCACGATGGCCCGCGCCCAGGGGTTAAAAGCTAGCTCCGCAAACGGAATGAGCCAGTCGCGTTTCTCGAAGCTTCCCCCTGCCGATGCTACGCACTGGAAGCAAAGGGCTACGGTATGTTGCCCGCGCTGCTTTCTATTTTCGTTTTCATTTTCTTTTGCGAGAGTGATGACCCCGCCGTGTCGAAATGTTAACTGCGAAGCATGCGCAACCACGATGGCCCGCGCCCAGGGGTTAAAAGCTAGCTCCGCAATCGGAATGAGCCAGTCGCGTTTCTCGAAGCTTCCCCCTGCCGATGCTACGCACTGGAAGCAAAGGGCTGCGGTATGTTGCCCGCGCTGCTTTCTATTTTCGTTTTCATTTTCTTTTGCGAGAGTGATGACCCCGCCGTGTCGAAATGTTAACTGCGAAGCATGCGCAACCACGATGGCCCGCGCCCAGGGGTTAAAAGCTAGCTCCGCAAACGGAAGGAGCCAGTCGCGTTTCTCGAAGCTTCCCCCTGCCGATGCTACGCACTGGAAGCAAAGGGCTACGGTATGTTGCCCGCGCTGCTTTCTATTTTCGTTTTCATTTTCTTTTGCGAGAGTGATGACCCCGCCGTGTCGAAATGTTAACTGCGAAGCATGCGCAACCACGATGGCCCGCGCCCAGGGGTTAAAAGCTAGCTCCGCAAACGGAATGAGCCAGTCGCGTTTCTCGAAGCTTCCCCCTGCCGATGCTACGCACTGGAAGCAAAGGGCTACGGTATGTTGCCCGCGCTGCTTTCTATTTTCGTTTTCATTTTCTTTTGCGAGAGTGATGACCCCGCCGTGTCGAAATGTTAACTGCGAAGCATGCGCAACCACGATGGCCCGCGCCCAGGGGTTAAAAGCTAGCTCCGCAAACGGAATGAGCCAGTCGCGTTTCTCGAAGCTTCCCCCTGCCGATGCTACGCACTGGAAGCAAAGGGCTGCGGTATGTTGCCCGCGCTGCTTTCTATTTTCGTTTTCATTTTCTTTTGCGAGAGTGATGACCCCGCCGTGTCGAAATGTTAACTGCGAAGCATGCGCAACCACGATGGCCCGCGCCCAGGGGTTAAAAGCTAGCTCCGCAAACGGAATAAGCCAGTCGCGTTTCTCGAAGCTTCCCCCTGCCGATGCTACGCACTGGAAGCAAAGGGCTGCGGTATGTTGCCCGCGCTGCTTTCTATTTTCGTTTTCATTTTCTTTTGCGAGAGTGATGACCCCGCCGTGTCGAAATGTTAACTGCGAAGCATGCGCAACCACGATGGCCCGCGCCCAGGGGTTAAAAGCTAGCTCCGCAAACGGAAGGAGCCAGTCGCGTTTCTCGAAGCTTCCCCCTGCCGATGCTACGCACAGGAAGCAAAGGGCTACGGTATGTTGCCCGCGCTGCTTTCTATTTTCGTTTTCATTTTCTTTTGCGAGAGTGATGACCCCGCCGTGTCGAAATGTTAACTGCGAAGCATGCGCAACCACGATGGCCCGCGCCCAGGGGTTAAAAGCTAGCTCCGCAAACGGAATGAGCCAGTCGCGTTTCTCGAAGCTTCCCCCTGCCGATGCTACGCACTGGAAGCAAAGGGCTACGGTATGTTGCCCGCGCTGCTTTCTATTTTCGTTTTCATTTTCTTTTGCGAGAGTGATGACCCCGCCGTGTCGAAATGTTAACTGCGAAGCATGCGCAACCACGATGGCCCGCGCCCAGGGGTTAAAAGCTAGCTCCGCAAACGGAAGGAGCCAGTCGCGTTTCTCGAAGCTTCCCCCTGCCGATGCTACGCACTGGAAGCAAAGGGCTGCGGTATGTTGCCCGCGCTGCTTTCTATTTTCGTTTTCATTTTCTTTTGCGAGAGTGATGACCCCGCCGTGTCGAAATGTTAACTGCGAAGCATGCGCAACCACGATGGCCCGCGCCCAGGGGTTAAAAGCTAGCTCCGCAAACGGAATGAGCCAGTCGCGTTTCTCGAAGCTTCCCCCTGCCGATGCTACGCACTGGAAGCAAAGGGCTACGGTATGTTGCCCGCGCTGCTTTCTATTTTCGTTTTCATTTTCTTTTGCGAGAGTGATGACCCCACCGTGTCGAAATGTTAACTGCGAAGCATGCGCAACCACGATGGCCCGCGCCCAGGGGTTAAAAGCTAGCTCCGCAAACGGAATGAGCCAGTCGCGTTTCTCGAAGCTTCCCCCTGCCGATGCTACGCACTGGAAGCAAAGGGCTACGGTATGTTGCCCGCGCTGCTTTCTATTTTCGTTTTCATTTTCTTTTGCGAGAGTGATGACCCCGCCGTGTCGAAATGTTAACTGCGAAGCATGCGCAACCACGATGGCCCGCGCCCAGGGGTTAAAAGCTAGCTCCGCAAACGGAATGAGCCAGTCGCGTTTCTCGAAGCTTCCCCCTGCCGATGCTACGCACTGGAAGCAAAGGGCTATGGTATGTTGCCCGCGCTGCTTTCTATTTTCGTTTTCATTTTCTTTTGCGAGAGTGATGACCCCGCCGTGTCGAAATGTTAACTGCGAAGCATGCGCAACCACGATGGCCCGCGCCCAGGGGTTAAAAGCTAGCTCCGCAAACGGAATGAGCCAGTCGCGTTTCTCGAAGCTTCCCCCTGCCGATGCTACGCACTGGAAGCAAAGGGCTACGGTATGTTGCCCGCGCTGCTTTCTATTTTCGTTTTCATTTTCTTTTGCGAGAGTGATGACCCCGCCGTGTCGAAATGTTAACTGCGAAGCATGCGCAACCACGATGGCCCGCGCCCAGGGGTTAAAAGCTAGCTCCGCAAACGGAATGAGCCAGTCGCGTTTCTCGAAGCTTCCCCCTGCCGATGCTACGCACTGGAAGCAAAGGGCTACGGTATGTTGCCCGCGCTGCTTTCTATTTTCGTTTTCATTTTCTTTTGCGAGAGTGATGACCCCGCCGTGTCGAAATGTTAACTGCGAAGCATGCGCAACCACGATGGCCCGCGCCCAGGTGTTAAAAGCTAGCTCCGCAAACGGAATGAGCCAGTCGCGTTTCTCGAAGCTTCCCCCTGCCGATGCTACGCACTGGAAGCAAAGGGCTACGGTATGTTGCCCGCGCTGCTTTCTATTTTCGTTTTCATTTTCTTTTGCGAGAGTGATGACCCCGCCGTGTCGAAATGTTAACTGCGAAGCATGCGCAACCACGATGGCCCGCGCCCAGGGGTTAAAAGCTAGCTCCGCAAACGGAATAAGCCAGTCGCGTTTCTCGAAGCTTCCCCCTGCCGATGCTACGCACTGGAAGCAAAGGGCTACGGTATGTTGCCCGCGCTGCTTTCTATTTTCGTTTTCATTTTCTTTTGCGAGAGTGATGACCCCGCCGTGTCGAAATGTTAACTGCGAAGCATGCGCAACCACGATGGCCCGCGCCCAGGTGTTAAAAGCTAGCTCCGCAAACGGAATGAGCCAGTCGCGTTTCTCGAAGCTTCCCCCTGCCGATGCTACGCACTGGAAGCAAAGGGCTACGGTATGTTGCCCGCGCTGCTTTCTATTTTCGTTTTCATTTTCTTTTGCGAGAGTGATGACCCCGCCGTGTCGAAATGTTAACTGCGAAGCATGCGCAACCACGATGGCCCGCGCCCAGGGGTTAAAAGCTAGCTCCGCAAACGGAATGAGCCAGTCGCGTTTCTCGAAGCTTCCCCCTGCCGATGCTACGCACTGGAAGCAAAGGGCTACGGTATGTTGCCCGCGCTGCTTTCTATTTTCGTTTTCATTTTCTTTTGCGAGAGTGATGACCCCGCCGTGTCGAAATGTTAACTGCGAAGCATGCGCAACCACGATGGCCCGCGCCCAGGGGTTAAAAGCTAGCTCCGCAAACGGAATGAGCCAGTCGCGTTTCTCGAAGCTTCCCCTGCCGATGCTACGCACTGGAAGCAAAGGGCTACGGTATGTTGCCCGCGCTGCTTTCTATTTTCGTTTTCATTTTCTTTTGCGAGAGTGATGACCCCGCCGTGTCGAAATGTTAACTGCGAAGCATGCGCAACCACGATGGCCCGCGCCCAGGTGTTAAAAGCTAGCTCCGCAAACGGAATGAGCCAGTCGCGTTTCTCGAAGCTTCCCCCTGCCGATGCTACGCACTGGAAGCAAAGGGCTACGGTATGTTGCCCGCGCTGCTTTCTATTTTCGTTTTCATTTTCTTTTGCGAGAGTGATGACCCCGCCGTGTCGAAATGTTAACTGCGAAGCATGCGCAACCACGATGGCCCGCGCCCAGGGGTTAAAAGCTAGCTCCGCAAACGGAATAAGCCAGTCGCGTTTCTCGAAGCTTCCCCCTGCCGATGCTACGCACTGGAAGCAAAGGGCTACGGTATGTTGCCCGCGCTGCTTTCTATTTTCGTTTTCATTTTCTTTTGCGAGAGTGATGACCCCGCCGTGTCGAAATGTTAACTGCGAAGCATGCGCAACCACGATGGCCCGCGCCCAGGTGTTAAAAGCTAGCTCCGCAAACGGAATGAGCCAGTCGCGTTTCTCGAAGCTTCCCCCTGCCGATGCTACGCACTGGAAGCAAAGGGCTACGGTATGTTGCCCGCGCTGCTTTCTATTTTCGTTTTCATTTTCTTTTGCGAGAGTGATGACCCCGCCGTGTCGAAATGTTAACTGCGAAGCATGCGCAACCACGATGGCCCGCGCCCAGGGGTTAAAAGCTAGCTCCGCAAACGGAATGAGCCAGTCGCGTTTCTCGAAGCTTCCCCCTGCCGATGCTACGCACTGGAAGCAAAGGGCTACGGTATGTTGCCCGCGCTGCTTTCTATTTTCGTTTTCATTTTCTTTTGCGAGAGTGATGACCCCGCCGTGTCGAAATGTTAACTGCGAAGCATGCGCAACCACGATGGCCCGCGCCCAGGGGTTAAAAGCTAGCTCCGCAAACGGAATAAGCCAGTCGCGTTTCTCGAAGCTTCCCCCTGCCGATGCTACGCACTGGAAGCAAAGGGCTACGGTATGTTGCCCGCGCTGCTTTCTATTTTCGTTTTCATTTTCTTTTGCGAGAGTGATGACCCCGCCGTGTCGAAATGTTAACTGCGAAGCATGCGCAACCACGATGGCCCGCGCCCAGGGGTTAAAAGCTAGCTCCGCAAACGGAATGAGCCAGTCGCGTTTCTCGAAGCTTCCCCCTGCCGATGCTACGCACTGGAAGCAAAGGGCTACGGTATGTTGCCCGCGCTGCTTTCTATTTTCGTTTTCATTTTCTTTTGCGAGAGTGATGACCCCGCCGTGTCGAAATGTTAACTGCGAAGCATGCGCAACCACGATGGCCCGCGCCCAGGGGTTAAAAGCTAGCTCGGCAAACGGAATAAGCCAGTCGCGTTTCTCGAAGCTTCCCCCTGCCGATGCTACGCACTGGAAGCAAAGGGCTACGGTATGTTGCCCGCGCTGCTTTCTATTTTCGTTTTCATTTTCTTTTGCGAGAGTGATGACCCCGCCGTGTCGAAATGTTAACTGCGAAGCATGCGCAACCACGATGGCCCGCGCCCAGGGGTTAAAAGCTAGCTCCGCAAACGGAATGAGCCAGTCGCGTTTCTCGAAGCTTCCCCCTGCCGATGCTACGCACTGGAAGCAAAGGGCTACGGTATGTTGCCCGCGCTGCTTTCTATTTTCGTTTTCATTTTCTTTTGCGAGAGTGATGACCCCGCCGTGTCGAAATGTTAACTGCGAAGCATGCGCAACCACGATGGCCCGCGCCCAGGGGTTAAAAGCTAGCTCCGCAAACGGAATAAGCCAGTCGCGTTTCTCGAAGCTTCCCCCTGCCGATGCTACGCACTGGAAGCAAAGGGCTACGGTATGTTGCCCGCGCTGCTTTCTATTTTCGTTTTCATTTTCTTTTGCGAGAGTGATGACCCCGCCGTGTCGAAATGTTAACTGCGAAGCATGCGCAACCACGATGGCCCGCGCCCAGGGGTTAAAAGCTAGCTCCGCAAACGGAATAAGCCAGTCGCGTTTCTCGAAGCTTCCCCCTGCCGATGCTACGCACTGGAAGCAAAGGGCTACGGTATGTTGCCCGCGCTGCTTTCTATTTTCGTTTTCATTTTCTTTTGCGAGAGTGATGACCCCGCCGTGTCGAAATGTTAACTGCGAAGCATGCGCAACCACGATGGCCCGCGCCCAGGGGTTAAAAGCTAGCTCCGCAAACGGAATAAGCCAGTCGCGTTTCTCGAAGCTTCCCCCTGCCGATGCTACGCACTGGAAGCAAAGGGCTACGGTATGTTGCCCGCGCTGCTTTCTATTTTCGTTTTCATTTTCTTTTGCGAGAGTGATGATCCCGCCGTGTCGAAATGTTAACTGCGAAGCATGCGCAACCACGATGGCCCGCGCCCATGGGTTAAAAGCTAGCTCCGCAAACGGAATAAGCAAGTCGCGTTTCTCGAAGCTTCCCCCTGCCGATGCTACGCACTGGAAGCAAAGGGCTACGGTATGTTGCCCGCGCTGCTTTCTATTTTCGTTTTCATTTTCTTTTGCGAGAGTGATGACCCCGCCGTGTCGAAATGTTAACTGCGAAGCATGCGCAACCACGATGGCCCGCGCCAGGGGTTAAAAGCTAGCTCCGCAAACGGAATGAGCCAGTCGCGTTTCTCGAAGCTTCCCCCTGCCGATGCTACGCACTGGAAGCAAAGGGCTACGGTATGTTGCCCGCGCTGCTTTCTATTTTCGTTTTCATTTTCTTTTGCGAGAGTGATGACCCCGCCGTGTCGAAATGTTAACGGCGAAGCATGCGCAACCACGATGGCCCGCGCCCAGGGGTTAGAAGCTAGCTCCGCAAACGGAATAAGCCAGTCGCGTTTCTCGAAGCTTCCCCCTGCCGATGCTACGCACTGGAAGCAAAGGGCTACGGTATGTTGCCCGCGCTGCTTTCTATTTTCGTTTTCATTTTCTTTTGCGAGAGTGATGACCCCGCCGTGTCGAAATGTTAACTGCGAAGCATGCGCAACCACGATGGCCCGCGCCCAGGGGTTAAAAGCTAGCTCCGCAAACGGAATAAGCCAGTCGCGTTTCTCGAAGCTTCCCCCTGCCGATGCTACGCACTGGAAGCAAAGGGCTACGGTATGTTGCCCGCGCTGCTTTCTATTTTCGTTTTCATTTTCTTTTGCGAGAGTGATGACCCCGCCGTGTCGAAATGTTAACTGCGAAGCATGCAGAACCACGATGGCCCGCGCCCAGGGGTTAAAAGCTAGCTCCGCAAACGGAATGAGCCAGTCGCGTTTCTCGAAGCTTCCCCCTGCCGATGCTACGCACTGGAAGCAAAGGGCTACGGTATGTTGCCCGCGCTGCTTTCTATTTTCGTTTTCATTTTCTTTTGCGAGAGTGATGACCCCGCCGTGTCGAAATGTTAACTGCGAAGCATGCAGAACCACGATGGGCCGCGCCCAGGGGTTAAAAGCTAGCTCCGCAAACGGAATGAGCCAGTCGCGTTTCTCGAAGCTTACCCCTGCCGATGCTACGCACTGGAAGCAAAGGGCTACGGGATGTTGCCCGCGCTGCTTTCTATTTTCGTTTTCATTTTCTTTTGCGAGAGTGATGACCCCGCCGTCTCGAAATGTTAACTGCGAAGCATGCGCAACCACGATGGCCCGCGCCCAGGGGTTAAAAGCTAGCTCCGCAAACGGAATAAGCCAGTCGCGTTTCTCGAAGCTTCCCCCTGCCGATGCTACGCACTGGAAGCAAAGGGCTACGGTATGTTGCCCGCGCTGCTTTCTATTTTCGTTTTCATGTTCTTTTGCGAGAGTGATGACCCCGCCGTGTCGAAATGTTAACTGCGAAGCATGCAGAACCACGATGGCCCGTGCCCAGGGGTTAAAAGCTAGCTCCGCAAACGGAATGAGCCAGTCGCGTTTCTCGAAGCTTCCCCCTGCCGATGCTACGCACTGGAAGCAAAGGGCTACGGTATGTTGCCCGCGCTGCTTTCTATTTTCGTTTTCATTTTCTTTTGCGAGAGTGATGACCCCGCCGTGTCGAAATGTTAACTGCGAAGCATGCAGAACCACGATGGCCCGCGCCCAGGGGTTAAAAGCTAGCTCCGCAAACGGAATGAGCCAGTCGCGTTTCTCGAAGCTTCCCCCTGCCGATGCTACGCACTGGAAGCAAATGGCTACGGTATGTTGCCCGCGCTGCTTTCTATTTTCGTTTTCATTTTCTTTTGCGAGAGTGGTGACCCCGCCGTGTCGAAATGTTAACTGCGAAGCATGCAGAACCACGATGGCCCGCGCCCAGGGGTTAAAAGCTAGCTCCGCAAACGGAATGAGCCAGTCGCGTTTCTCGAAGCTTCCCCCTGCCGATGCTACGCACTGGAAGCAAAGGGCTACGGTATGTTGCCCGCGCTGCTTTCTATTTTCGTTTTCATTTTCTTTTGCGAGAGTGATGACCCCGCCGTGTCGAAATGTTAACTGCGAAGCATGCAGAACCACGATGGCCCGCGCCCAGGGGTTAAAAGCTAGCTCCGCAAACGAATGAGCCAGTCGCGTTTCTCGAAGCTTCCCCCTGCCGATGCTACGCACTGGAAGCAAAGGGCTACGGTATGTTGCCCGCGCTGCTTTCTATTTTCGTTTTCATTTTCTTTTGCGAGAGTGATGACCCCGCCGTGTCGAAATGTTAACTGCGAAGCATGCAGAACCACGATGGCCCGCGCCCAGGGGTTAAAAGCTAGCTCCGCAAACGGAATGAGCCAGTCGCGTTTCTCGAAGCTTCCCCCTGCCGATGCTACGCACTGGAAGCAAAGGGCTACGGTATGTTGCCCGCGCTGCTTTCTATTTTCGTTTTCATTTTCTTTTGCGAGAGTGATGACCCCGCCGTGTCGAAATGTTAACTGCGAAGCATGCAGAACCACGATGGCCCGCGCCCAGGGGTTAAAAGCTAGCTCCGCAAACGGAATGAGCCAGTCGCGTTTCTCGAAGCTTCCCCCTGCCGATGCTACGCACTGGAAGCAAAGGGCTACGGTATGTTGCCCGCGCTGCTTTCTATTTTCGTTTTCATTTTCTTTTGCGAGAGTGATGACCCCGCCGTGTCGAAATGTTAACTGCGAAGCATGCAGAACCACGATGGCCCGCGCCCAGGGGTTAAAAGCTAGCTCCGCAAACGGAATGAGCCAGTCGCGTTTCTCGAAGCTTCCCCCTGCCGATGCTACGCACTGGAAGCAAAGGGCTACGGTATGTTGCCCGCGCTGCTTTCTATTTTCGTTTTCATTTTCTTTTGCGAGAGTGATGACCCCGCCGTGTCGAAATGTTAACTGCGAAGCATGCGCAACCACGATGGCCCGCGCCCAGGGGTTAAAAGCTAGCTCCGCAAACGGAATGAGCCAGTCGCGTTTCTCGAAGCTTCCCCCGGCTGATGCTACGCACTGGAAGCAAAGGGCTACGGTATGTTGCCCGCGCTGCTTTC
Organism: Haemaphysalis longicornis; assembly: GCF_048455015.1. Classification (NCBI taxonomy): domain Eukaryota; kingdom Metazoa; phylum Arthropoda; class Arachnida; order Ixodida; family Ixodidae; genus Haemaphysalis; species Haemaphysalis longicornis. Next base: position 23,850,556 of record NW_027526257.1, on the reverse strand, counting down.
TATTTTCGTTTTCATTTTCTTTTGCGAGAGTGATGACCCCGCCGTGTCGAAATGTTAACTGCGAAGCATGCAGAACCACGATGGCCCGCGCCCAGGGGTTAACAGCTAGCTCCGCAAACGGAATGAGCCAGTCGCGTTTCTCGAAGCTTCCCCCTGCCGATGCTACGCACTGGAAGCAAAGGGCTACGGTATGTTGCCCGCGCTGCTTTCTATTTTCGTTTTCATTTTCTTTTGCGAGAGTGATGACCCCGCCGTGTCGAAATGTTAACTGCGAAGCATGCGCAACCACGATGGCCCGCGCCCAGAGGTTAAAAGCTAGCTCCGCAAACGGAATAAGCCAGTCGCGTTTCTCGAAGCTTCCCCCTGCCGATGCTACGCACTGGAAGCAAAGGGCTACGGTATGTTGCCCGCGCTGCTTTCTATTTTCGTTTTCATTTTCTTTTGCGAGAGTGATGACCCCGCCGTGTCGAAATGTTAACTGCGAAGCATGCAGAACCACGATGGCCCGCGCCCAGGGGTTAAAAGCTAGCTCCGCAAACGGAATGAGCCAGTCGCGTTTCTCGAAGCTTCCCCCTGCCGATGCTACGCACTGGAAGCAAAGGGCTACGGTATGTTGCCCGCGCTGCTTTCTATTTTCGTTTTCATTTTCTTTTGCGAGAGTGATGACCCCGCCGTGTCGAAATGTTAACTGCGAAGCATGCGCAACCACGATGGCCCGCGCCCAGGGGTTAAAAGCTAGCTCCGCAAACGGAATGAGCCAGTCGCGTTTCTCGAAGCTTCCCCCTGCCGATGCTACGCACTGGAAGCAAAGGGCTACGGTATGTTGCCCGCGCTGCTTTCTATTTTCGTTTTCATTTTCTTTTGCGAGAGTGATGACCCCGCCGTGTCGAAATGTTAACTGCGAAGCATGCGCAACCACGATGGCCCGCGCCCAGGGGTTAAAAGCTAGCTCCGCAAACGGAATGAGCCAGTCGCGTTTCTCGAAGCTTCCCCCTGCCGATGCTACGCACTGGAAGCAAAGGGCTACGGTATGTTGCCCGCGCTGCTTTCTATTTTCGTTTTCATTTTCTTTTGCGAGAGTGATGACCCCGCCGTGTCGAAATGTTAACTGCGAAGCATGCGCAACCACGATGGCCCGCGCCCAGGGGTTAAAAGCTAGCTCCGCAAACGGAATGAGCCAGTCGCGTTTCTCGAAGCTTCCCCCTGCCGATGCTACGCACTGGAAGCAAAGGGCTACGGTATGTTGCCCGCGCTGCTTTCTCTTTTCGTTTTCATTTTCTTTTGCGAGAGTGATGACCCCGCCGTGTCGAAATGTTAACTGCGAAGCATGCGCAACCACGATGGCCCGCGCCCAGGTGTTAAAAGCTAGCTCCGCAAACGGAATGAGCCAGTCGCGTTTCTCGAAGCTTCCCCCTGCCGATGCTACGCACTGGAAGCAAAGGGCTACGGTATGTTGCCCGCGCTGCTTTCTATTTTCGTTTTCATTTTCTTTTGCGAGAGTGATGACCCCGCCGTGTCGAAATGTTAACTGCGAAGCATGCGCAACCACGATGGCCCGCGCCCAGGGGTTAAAAGCTAGCTCCGCAAACGGAATAAGCCAGTCGCGTTTCTCGAAGCTTCCCCCTGCCGATGCTACGCACTGGAAGCAAAGGGCTACGGTATGTTGCCCGCGCTGCTTTCTATTTTCGTTTTCATTTTCTTTTGCGAGAGTGATGACCCCGCCGTGTCGAAATGTTAACTGCGAAGCGTGCGCAACCACGATGGCCCGCGCCCAGGTGTTAAAAGCTAGCTCCGCAAACGGAATGAGCCAGTCGCGTTTCTCGAAGCTTCCCCCTGCCGATGCTACGCACTGGAAGCAAAGGGCTACGGTATGTTGCCCGCGCTGCTTTCTATTTTCGTTTTCATTTTCTTTTGCGAGAGTGATGACCCCGCCGTGTCGAAATGTTAACTGCGAAGCATGCGCAACCACGATGGCCCGCGCCCAGGGGTTAAAAGCTAGCTCCGCAAACGGAATGAGCCAGTCGCGTTTCTCGAAGCTTCCCCCTGCCGATGCTACGCACTGGAAGCAAAGGGCTACGGTATGTTGCCCGCGCTGCTTTCTATTTTCGTTTTCATTTTCTTTTGCGAGAGTGATGACCCCGCCGTGTCGAAATGTTAACTGCGAAGCATGCAGAACCACGATGGCCCGCGCCCAGGGGTTAAAAGCTAGCTCCGCAAACGGAATGAGCCAGTCGCGTTTCTCGAAGCTTCCCCCTGCCGATGCTACGCACTGGAAGCAAAGGGCTACGGTATGTTGCCCGCGCTGCTTTCTATTTTCGTTTTCATTTTCTTTTGCGAGAGTGATGACCCCGCCGTGTCGAAATGTTAACTGCGAAGCATGCAGAACCACGATGGCCCGCGCCCAGGGGTTAAAAGCTAGTTACGCAAACGGAATGAGCCAGTCGCGTTTCTCGAAGCTTCCCCCTGCCGATGCTACGCACTGAAAGCAAAGGGCTACGGTATGTTGCCCGCGCTGCTTTCTATTTTCGTTTTCATTTTCTTTTGCGAGAGTGATGACCCCGCCGTGTCGAAATGTTAACTGCGAAGCATGCAGAACCACGATGGCCCGCGCCCAGGGGTTAAAAGCTAGCTCCGCAAACGGAATGAGCCAGTCGCGTTTCTCGAAGCTTCCCCCTGCCGATTCTACGCACTGGAAGCAAAGGGCTACGGTATGTTGCCCGCGCTGCTTTCTATTTTCGTTTTCATTTTCTTTTGCGAGAGTGATGACCCCGCCGTGTCGAAATGTTAACTGCGAAGCATGCAGAACCACGATGGCCCGCGCACAGGGGTTAAAAGCTAGCTCCGCAAACGGAATGAGCCAGTCGCGTTTCTCGAAGCTTCCCCCTGCCGATGCTACGCACTGGAAGCAAAGGGCTACGGTATGTTGCCCGCGCTGCTTTCTATTTTCGTTTTCATTTTCTTTTGCGAGAGTGATGACCCCGCCGTGTCGAAATGTTAACTGCGAAGCATGCGCAACCACGATGGCCCGAGCCCAGGGGTTAAAAGCTAGCTCCGCAAACGGAATAAGCCAGTCGCGTTTCTCGAAGCTTCCCCCTGCCGATGCTACGCACTGGAAGCAAAGGGCTACGGTATGTTGCCCGCGCTGCTTTCTATTTTCGTTTTCATTTTCTTTTGCGAGAGTGATGACCCTGCCGTGTCGAAATGTTAACTGCGAAGCATGCAGAACCACGATGGCCCGCGCCCAGGGGTTAAAAGCTAGCTCCGCAAACGGAATGAGCCAGTCGCGTTTCTCGAAGCTTCCCCCTGCCGATGCTACGCACTGGAAGCAAAGGGCTACGGTATGTTGCCCGCGCTGCTTTCTATTTTCGTTTTCATTTTCTTTTGCGAGAGTGATGACCCCGCCGTGTCGAAATGTTAACTGCGAAGCATGCAGAACCACGATGGCCCGCGCCCAGGGGTTAAGAGCTAGCTCCGCAAACGGAATGAGCCAGTCGCGTTTCTCGAAGCTTCCCCCTGCCGATGCTACGCACTGGAAGCAAAGGGCTACGGTATGTTGCCCGCGCTGCTTTCTATTTTCGTTTTCATTTTCTTTTGCGAGAGTGGTGACCCCGCCGTGTCGAAATGTTAACTGCGAAGCATGCAGAACCACGATGGCCCGCGCCCAGGGCTTAAAAGCTAGCTCCGCAAACGGAATGAGCCAGTCGCGTTTCTCGAAGCTTCCCCCTGCCGATGCTACGCACTGGAAGCAAAGGGCTACGGTATGTTGCCCGCGCTGCTTTCTATTTTCGTTTTCATTTTCTTTTGCGAGAGTGATGACCCCGCCGTGTCGAAATGTTAACTGCGAAGCATGCAGAACCACGATGGCCCGCGCCCAGGGGTTAAAAGCTAGCTCCGCAAACGGAATGAGCCAGTCGCGTTTCTCGAAGCTTCCCCCTGCCGATGCTACGCACTGGAAGCAAAGGGCTACGGTATGTTGCCCGCGCTGCTTTCTATTTTCGTTTTCATTTTCTTTTGCGAGAGTGATGACCCCGCCGTGTCGAAATGTTAACTGCGAAGCATGCAGAACCACGATGGCCCGCGCCCAGGGGTTAAAAGCTAGCTCCGCAAACGGAATGAGCCAGTCGCGTTTCTCGAAGCTTCCCCCTGCCGATGCTACGCACTGGAAGCAAAGGGCTACGGTATGTTGCCCGCGCTGCTTTCTATTTTCGTTTTCATTTTCTTTTGCGAGAGTGATGACCCCGCCGTGTCGAAATGTTAACTGCGAAGCATGCAGAACCACGATGGCCCGCGCCCAGGGGTTAAAAGCTAGCTCCGCAAACGGAATGAGCCAGTCGCGTTTCTCGAAGCTTCCCCCTGCCGATGCTACGCACTGGAAGCAAAGGGCTACGGTATGTTGCCCGCGCTGCTTTCTATTTCCGTTTTCATTTTCTTTTGCGAGAGTGATGACCCCGCCGTGTCGAAATTTTAACTGCGAAGCATGCAGAACCACGATGGCCCGCGCCCAGGGGTTAAAAGCTAGCTCCGCAAACGGAATGAGCCAGTCGCGTTTCTCGAAGCTTCCCCCTGCCGATGCTACGCACTGGAAGCAAAGGGCTACGGTATGTTGCCCGCGCTGCTTTCTATTTTCCTTTTCATTTTCTTTTGCGAGAGTGGTGACCCCGCCGTGTCGAAATGTTAACTGCGAAGCATGCAGAACCACGATGGCCCGCGCCCAGGGGTTAAAAGCTAGCTCCGCAAACGGAATGAGCCAGTCGCGTTTCTCGAAGCTTCCCCCTGCCGATGCTACGCACTGGAAGCAAAGGGCTACGGTATGTTGCCCGCGCTGCTTTCTATTTTCGTTTTCATTTTCTTTTGCGAGAGTGATGACCCCGCCGTGTCGAAATGTTAACTGCGAAGCATGCGCAACCACGATGGCCCGCGCCCAGGGGTTAAAAGCTAGCTCCGCAAACGGAATGAGCCAGTCGCGTTTCTCGAAGCTTCCCCCTGCCGATGCTACGCACTGGAAGCAAAGGGCTACGGTATGTTGCCCGCGCTGCTTTCTATTTCCGTTTTCATTTTCTTTTGCGAGAGTGATGACCCCGCCGTGTCGAAATTTTAACTGCGAAGCATGCAGAACCACGATGGCCCGCGCCCAGGGGTTAAAAGCTAGCTCCGCAAACGGAATGAGCCAGTCGCGTTTCTCGAAGCTTCCCCCTGCCGATGCTACGCACTGGAAGCAAAGGGCTACGGTATGTTGCCCGCGCTGCTTTCTATTTTCCTTTTCATTTTCTTTTGCGAGAGTGGTGACCCCGCCGTGTCGAAATGTGAACTGCGAAGCATGCAGAACCACGATGGCCCGCGCCCAGGGGTTAAAAGCTAGCTCCGCAAACGGAATGAGCCAGTCGCGTTTCTCGAAGCTTCCCCCTGCCGATGCTACGCACTGGAAGCAAAGGGCTACGGTATGTTGCCCGCGCTGCTTTCTATTTTCGTTTTCATTTTCTTTTGCGAGAGTGATGACCCCGCCGTGTCGAAATGTTAACTGCGAAGCATGCGCAACCACGATGGCCCGCGCCCAGGGGTTAAAAGCTAGCTCCGCAAACGGAATGAGCCAGTCGCGTTTCTCGAAGCTTCCCCCTGCCGATGCTACGCACTGGAAGCAAAAAGCTACGGTATGTTGCCCGCGCTGCTTTCTATTTTCGTTTTCATTTTCTTTTGCGAGAATGGTGACCCCGCCGTGTCGAAATGTTAACTGCGAAGCATGCAGAACCACGATGGCCCGCGCCCAGGGCTTAAAAGCTAGCTCCGCAAACGGAATGAGCCAGTCGCGTTTCTCGAAGCTTCCCCCTGCCGATGCTACGCACTGGAAGCAAAGGGCTACGGTATGTTGCCCGCGCTGCTTTCTATTTTCGTTTTCATTTTCTTTTGCGAGAGTGATGACCCCGCCGTGTCGAAATGTTAACTGCGAAGCATGCAGAACCACGATGGCCCGCGCCCAGGGGTTAAAAGCTAGCTCCGCAAACGGAATGAGCCAGTCGCGTTTCTCGAAGCTTCCCCCTGCCGATGCTACGCACTGGAAGCAAAGGGCTACGGTATGTTGCCCGCGCTGCTTTCTATTTTCGTTTTCATTTTCTTTTGCGAGAGTGATGACCCCGCCGTGTCGAAATGTTAACTGCGAAGCATGCAGAACCACGATGGCCCGCGCCCAGGGGTTAAAAGCTAGCTCCGCAAACGGAATGAGCCAGTCGCGTTTCTCGAAGCTTCCCCCTGCCGATGCTACGCACTGGAAGCAAAGGGCTACGGTATGTTGCCCGCGCTGCTTTCTATTTTCGTTTTCATTTTCTTTTGCGAGAGTGATGACCCCGCCGTGTCGAAATGTTAACTGCGAAGCATGCAGAACCACGATGGCCCGCGCCCAGGGGTTAAAAGCTAGCTCCGCAAACGGAATGAGCCAGTCGCGTTTCTCGAAGCTTCCCCCTGCCGATGCTACGCACTGGAAGCAAAGGGCTACGGTATGTTGCCCGCGCTGCTTTCTATTTCCGTTTTCATTTTCTTTTGCGAGAGTGATGACCCCGCCGTGTCGAAATTTTAACTGCGAAGCATGCAGAACCACGATGGCCCGCGCCCAGGGGTTAAAAGCTAGCTCCGCAAACGGAATGAGCCAGTCGCGTTTCTCGAAGCTTCCCCCTGCCGATGCTACGCACTGGAAGCAAAGGGCTACGGTATGTTGCCCGCGCTGCTTTCTATTTTCCTTTTCATTTTCTTTTGCGAGAGTGGTGACCTCGCCGTGTCGAAATGTTAACTGCGAAGCATGCAGAACCACGATGGCCCGCGCCCAGGGGTTAAAAGCTAGCTCCGCAAACGGAATGAGCCAGTCGCGTTTCTCGAAGCTTCCCCCTGCCGATGCTACGCACTGGAAGCAAAGGGCTACGGTATGTTGCCCGCGCTGCTTTCTATTTTCGTTTTCATTTTCTTTTGCGAGAGTGATGACCCCGCCGTGTCGAAATGTTAACTGCGAAGCATGCGCAACCACGATGGCCCGCGCCCAGGGGTTAAAAGCTAGCTCCGGAAACGGAATGAGCCAGTCGCGTTTCTCGAAGCTTCCCCCTGCCGATGCTACGCACTGGAAGCAAAAAGCTACGGTATGTTGCCCGCGCTGCTTTCTATTTTCGTTTTCATTTTCTTTTGCGAGAGTGATGACCCCGCCGTGTCGAAATGTTAACTGCGAAGCATGCGCAACCACGATGGCCCGCGCCCAGGGGTTAAAAGCTAGCTCCGCAAACGGAATAAGCCAGTCGCGTTTCTCGAAGCTTCCCCCTGCCGATGCTACGCACTGGAAGCAAAGGGCTACGGTATGTTGCCCGCGCTGCTTTCTATTTTCGTTTTCATTTTCTTTTGCGAGAGTGATGACCCCGCCGTGTCGAAATGTTAACTGCGAAGCATGCAGAACCACGATGGCCCGCGCCCAGGGGTTAAAAGCTAGCTCCGCAAACGGAATGAGCCAGTCGCGTTTCTCGAAGCTTCCCCCTGCCGATGCTACGCACTGGAAGCAAAGGGCTACGGTATGTTGCCCGCGCTGCTTTCTATTTTCGTTTTCATTTTCTTTTGCGAGAGTGATGACCCCGCCGTGTCGAAATGTTAACTGCGAAGCATGCAGAACCACGATGGCCCGCGCAGGGGTTAAAAGCTAGCTCCGCAAACGGAATGAGCCAGTCGCGTTTCTCGAAGCTTCCCCCTGCCGATGCTACGCACTGGAAGCAAAGGGCTACGGTATGTTGCCCGCGCTGCTTTCTATTTTCGTTTTCAGTTTCTTTTGCGAGAGTGATGACCCCGCCGTGTCGAAATGTTAACTGCGAAGCATGCAGAACCACGATGGCCCGCGCCCAGGGGTTAAAAGCTAGCTCCGCAAACGGAATGAGCCAGTCGCGTTTCTCGAAGCTTCCCCCTGCCGATGCTACGCACTGGAAGCAAAGGGCTACGGTATGTTGCCCGCGCTGCTTTCTATTTTCGTTTTCATTTTCTTTTGCGAGAGTGATGACCCCGCCGTGTCGAAATGTTAACTGCGAAGCATGCAGAACCACGATGGCCCGCGCCCAGGGGTTAAAAGCTAGCTCCGCAAACGGAATGAGCCAGTCGCGTTTCTCGAAGCTTCCCCCTGCCGATGCTACGCACTGGAAGCAAAGGGCTACGGTATGTTGCCCGCGCTGCTTTCTATTTCCGTTTTCATTTTCTTTTGCGAGAGTGATGACCCCGCCGTGTCGAAATTTTAACTGCGAAGCATGCAGAACCACGATGGCCCGCGCCCAGGGGTTAAAAGCTAGCTCCGCAAACGGAATGAGCCAGTCGCGTTTCTCGAAGCTTCCCCCTGCCGATGCTACGCACTGGAAGCAAAGGGCTACGGTATGTTGCCCGCGCTGCTTTCTATTTTCCTTTTCATTTTCTTTTGCGAGAGTGGTGACCCCGCCGTGTCGAAATGTTAACTGCGAAGCATGCAGAACCACGATGGCCCGCGCCCAGGGGTTAAAAGCTAGCTCCGCAAACGGAATGAGCCAGTCGCGTTTCTCGAAGCTTCCCCCTGCCGATGCTACGCACTGGAAGCAAAGGGCTACGGTATGTTGCCCGCGCTGCTTTCTATTTTCGTTTTCATTTTCTTTTGCGAGAGTGATGACCCCGCCGTGTCGAAATGTTAACTGCGAAGCATGCAGAACCACGATGGCCCGCGCCCAGGGGTTAAAAGCTAGCTCCGCAAACGGAATGAGCCAGTCGCGTTTCTCGAAGCTTCCCCCTGCCGATGCTACGCACTGGAAGCAAAGGGCTACGGTATGTTGCCCGCGCTGCTTTCTATTTCCGTTTTCATTTTCTTTTGCGAGAGTGATGACCCCGCCGTGTCGAAATTTTAACTGCGAAGCATGCAGAACCACGATGGCCCGCGCCCAGGGGTTAAAAGCTAGCTCCGCAAACGGAATGAGCCAGTCGCGTTTCTCGAAGCTTCCCCCTGCCGATGCTACGCACTGGAAGCAAAGGGCTACGGTATGTTGCCCGCGCTGCTTTCTATTTTCCTTTTCATTTTCTTTTGCGAGAGTGGTGACCCCGCCGTGTCGAAATGTTAACTGCGAAGCATGCAGAACCACGATGGCCCGCGCCCAGGGGTTAAAAGCTAGCTCCGCAAACGGAATGAGCCAGTCGCGTTTCTCGAAGCTTCCCCCTGCCGATGCTACGCACTGGAAGCAAAGGGCTACGGTATGTTGCCCGCGCTGCTTTCTATTTTCGTTTTCATTTTCTTTTGCGAGAGTGATGACCCCGCCGTGTCGAAATGTTAACTGCGAAGCATGCGCAACCACGATGGCCCGCGCCCAGGGGTTAAAAGCTAGCTCCGCAAACGGAATGAGCCAGTCGCGTTTCTCGAAGCTTCCCCCTGCCGATGCTACGCACTGGAAGCAAAGGGCTACGGTATGTTGCCCGCGCTGCTTTCTATTTTCGTTTTCATTTTCTTTTGCGAGAGTGATGACCCCGCCGTGTCGAAATGTTAACTGCGAAGCATGCGCAACCACGATGGCCCGCGCCCAGGGGTTAAAAGCTAGCTCCGGAAACGGAATGAGCCAGTCGCGTTTCTCGAAGCTTCCCCCTGCCGATGCTACGCACTGGAAGCAAAAAGCTACGGTATGTTGCCCGCGCTGCTTTCTATTTTCGTTTTCATTTTCTTTTGCGAGAGTGGTGACCCCGCCGTGTCGAAATGTTAACTGCGAAGCATGCAGAACCACGATGGCCCGCGCCCAGGGCTTAAAAGCTAGCTCCGCAAACGGAATGAGCCAGTCGCGTTTCTCGAAGCTTCCCCCTGCCGATGCTACGCACTGGAAGCAAAGGGCTACGGTATGTTGCCCGCGCTGCTTTCTATTTTCGTTTTCATTTTCTTTTGCGAGAGTGATGACCCCGCCGTGTCGAAATGTTAACTGCGAAGCATGCAGAACCACGATGGCCCGCGCCCAGGGGTTAAAAGCTAGCTCCGCAAACGGAATGAGCCAGTCGCGTTTCTCGAAGCTTCCCCCTGCCGATGCTACGCACTGGAAGCAAAGGGCTACGGTATGTTGCCCGCGCTGCTTTCTATTTTCGTTTTCATTTTCTTTTGCGAGAGTGATGACCCCGCCGTGTCGAAATGTTAACTGCGAAGCATGCAGAACCACGATGGCCCGCGCCCAGGGGTTAAAAGCTAGCTCCGCAAACGGAATGAGCCAGTCGCGTTTCTCGAAGCTTCCCCCTGCCGATGCTACGCACTGGAAGCAAAGGGCTACGGTATGTTGCCCGCGCTGCTTTCTATTTCCGTTTTCATTTTCTTTTGCGAGAGTGATGACCCCGCCGTGTCGAAATTTTAACTGCGAAGCATGCAGAACCACGATGGCCCGCGCCCAGGGGTTAAAAGCTAGCTCCGCAAACGGAATGAGCCAGTCGCGTTTCTCGAAGCTTCCCCCTGCCGATGCTACGCACTGGAAGCAAAGGGCTACGGTATGTTGCCCGCGCTGCTTTCTATTTTCGTTTTCATTTTCTTTTGCGAGAGTGATGACCCCGCCGTGTCGAAATGTTAACTGCGAAGCATGCAGAACCACGATGGCCCGCGCCCAGGGGTTAAAAGCTAGCTCCGCAAACGGAATGAGCCAGTCGCGTTTCTCGAAGCTTCCCCCTGCCGATGCTACGCACTGGAAGCAAAGGGCTACGGTATGTTGCCCGCGCTGCTTTCTATTTTCGTTTTCATTTTCTTTTGCGAGAGTGATGACCCCGCCGTGTCGAAATGTTAACTGCGAAGCATGCGCAACCACGATGGCCCGCGCCCAGGGCTTAAAAGCTAGCTCCGCAAACGGAATGAGCCAGTCGCGTTTCTCGAAGCTTCCCCCTGCCGATGCTACGCACTGGAAGCAAAGGGCTACGGTATGTTGCCCGCGCTGCTTTCTATTTTCGTTTTCATTTTCTTTTGCGAGAGTGATGACCCCGCCGTGTCGAAATGTTAACTGCGAAGCATGCAGAACCACGATGGCCCGCGCCCAGGGCTTAAAAGCTAGCTCCGCAAACGGAATGAGCCAGTCGCGTTTCTCGAAGCTTCCCCCTGCCGATGCTACGCACTGGAAGCAAAGGGCTACGGTATGTTGCCCGCGCTGCTTTCTATTTTCGTTTTCATTTTCTTTTGCGAGAGTGATGACCCCGCCGTGTCGAAATGTTAACTGCGAAGCATGCAGAACCACGATGGCCCGCGCCCAGGGGTTAAAAGCTAGCTCCGCAAACGGAATGAGCCAGTCGCGTTTCTCGAAGCTTCCCCCTGCCGATGCTACGCACTGGAAGCAAAGGGCTACGGTATGTTGCCCGCGCTGCTTTCTATTTCCGTTTTCATTTTCTTTTGCGAGAGTGATGACCCCGCCGTGTCGAAATGTTAACTGCGAAGCATGGAGAACCACGATGGCCCGCGCCCAGGGCTTAAAAGCTAGCTCCGCAAAGGGAATGAGCCAGTCGCGTTTCTCGAAGCTTCCCCCTGCCGATGCTACGCACTGGAAGCAAAGGGCTACGGTATGTTGCCCGCGCTGCTTTCTATTTTCGTTTTCATTTTCTTTTGCGAGAGTGATGACCCCGCCGTGTCGAAATGTTAACTGCGAAGCATGCAGAACCACGATGGCCCGCGCCCAGGGGTTAAAAGCTAGCTCCGCAAACGGAATGAGCCAGTCGCGTTTCTCGAAGCTTCCCCCTGCCGATGCTACGCACTGGAAGCAAAGGGCTACGGTATGTTGCCCGCGCTGCTTTCTATTTTCGTTTTCATTTTCTTTTGCGAGAGTGATGACCCCGCCGTGTCGAAATGTTAACTGCGAAGCATGCAGAACCACGATGGCCCGCGCCCAGGGGTTAAAAGCTAGCTCCGCAAACGGAATGAGCCAGTCGCGTTTCTCGAAGCTTCCCCCTGCCGATGCTACGCACTGGAAGCAAAGGGCTACGGTATGTTGCCCGCGCTGCTTTCTATTTTCGTTTTCATTTTCTTTTGCGAGAGTGATGACCCCGCCGTGTCGAAATGTTAACTGCGAAGCATGCAGAACCACGATGGCCCGCGCCCAGGGGTTAAAAGCTAGCTCCGCAAACGGAATGAGCCAGTCGCGTTTCTCGAAGCTTCCCCCTGCCGATGCTACGCACTGGAAGCAAAGGGCTACGGTATGTTGCCCGCGCTGCTTTCTATTTCCGTTTTCATTTTCTTTTGCGAGAGTGATGACCCCGCCGTGTCGAAATTTTAACTGCGAAGCATGCAGAACCACGATGGCCCGCGCCCAGGGGTTAAAAGCTAGCTCCGCAAACGGAATGAGCCAGTCGCGTTTCTCGAAGCTTCCCCCTGCCGATGCTACGCACTGGAAGCAAAGGGCTACGGTATGTTGCCCGCGCTGCTTTCTATTTTCCTTTTCATTTTCTTTTGCGAGAGTGGTGACCCCGCCGTGTCGAAATGTTAACTGCGAAGCATGCAGAACCACGATGGCCCGCGCCCAGGGGTTAAAAGCTAGCTCCGCAAACGGAATGAGCCAGTCGCGTTTCTCGAAGCTTCCCCCTGCCGATGCTACGCACTGGAAGCAAAGGGCTACGGTATGTTGCCCTCGCTGCTTTCTATTTTCGTTTTCATTTTCTTTTGCGAGAGTGATGACCCCGCCGTGTCGAAATGTTAACTGCGAAGCATGCGCAACCACGATGGCCCGCGCCCAGGGGTTAAAAGCTAGCTCCGCAAACGGAATGAGCCAGTCGCGTTTCTCGAAGCTTCCCCCTGCCGATGCTACGCACTGGAAGCAAAGGGCTACGGTATGTTGCCCGCGCTGCTTTCTATTTTCGTTTTCATTTTCTTTTGCGAGAGTGATGACCCCGCCGTGTCGAAATGTTAACTGCGAAGCATGCAGAACCACGATGGCCCGCGCCCAGGGGTTAAAAGCTAGCTCCGCAAACGGAATGAGCCAGTCGCGTTTCTCGAAGCTTCCCCCTGCCGATGCTACGCACTGGAAGCAAAGGGCTACGGTATGTTGCCCGCGCTGCTTTCTATTTCCGTTTTCATTTTCTTTTGCGAGAGTGATGACCCCGCCGTGTCGAAATTTTAACTGCGAAGCATGCAGAACCACGATGGCCCGCGCCCAGGGGTTAAAAGCTAGCTCCGCAAACGGAATGAGCCAGTCGCGTTTCTCGAAGCTTCCCCCTGCCGATGCTACGCACTGGAAGCAAAGGGCTACGGTATGTTGCCCGCGCTGCTTTCTATTTTCCTTTTCATTTTCTTTTGCGAGAGTGGTGACCCCGCCGTGTCGAAATGTTAACTGCGAAGCATGCAGAACCACGATGGCCCGCGCCCAGGGGTTAAAAGCTAGCTCCGCAAACGGAATGAGCCAGTCGCGTTTCTCGAAGCTTCCCCCTGCCGATGCTACGCACTGGAAGCAAAGGGCTACGGTATGTTGCCCGCGCTGCTTTCTATTTTCGTTTTCATTTTCTTTTGCGAGAGTGATGACCCCGCCGTGTCGAAATGTTAACTGCGAAGCATGCGCAACCACGATGGCCCGCGCCCAGGGGTTAAAAGCTAGCTCCGCAAACGGAATGAGCCAGTCGCGTTTCTCGAAGCTTCCCCCTGCCAATGCTACGCACTGGAAGCAAAGGGCTACGGTATGTTGCCCGCGCTGCTTTCTATTTTCGTTTTCATTTTCTTTTGCGAGAGTGATGACCCCGCCGTGTCGAAATGTTAACTGCGAAGCATGCGCAACCACGATGGCCCGCGCCCAGGGGTTAAAAGCTAGCTCCGGAAACGGAATGAGCCAGTCGCGTTTCTCGAAGCTTCCCCCTGCCGATGCTACGCACTGGAAGCAAAAAGCTACGGTATGTTGCCCGCGCTGCTTTCTATTTTCGTTTTCATTTTCTTTTGCGAGAGTGGTGACCCCGCCGTGTCGAAATGTTAACTGCGAAGCATGCAGAACCACGATGGCCCGCGCCCAGGGCTTAAAAGCTAGCTCCGCAAACGGAATGAGCCAGTCGCGTTTCTCGAAGCTTCCCCCTGCCGATGCTACGCACTGGAAGCAAAGGGCTACGGTATGTTGCCCGCGCTGCTTTCTATTTTCGTTTTCATTTTCTTTTGCGAGAGTGATGACCCCGCCGTGTCGAAATGTTAACTGCGAAGCATGCAGAACCACGATGGCCCGCGCCCAGGGGTTAAAAGCTAGCTCCGCAAACGGAATGAGCCAGTCGCGTTTCTCGAAGCTTCCCCCTGCCGATGCTACGCACTGGAAGCAAAGGGCTACGGTATGTTGCCCGCGCTGCTTTCTATTTTCGTTTTCATTTTCTTTTGCGAGAGTGATGACCCCGCCGTGTCGAAATGTTAACTGCGAAGCATGGAGAACCACGATGGCCCGCGCCCAGGGGTTAAAAGCTAGCTCCGCAAACGGAATGAGCCAGTCGCGTTTCTCGAAGCTTCCCCCTGCCGATGCTACGCACTGGAAGCAAAGGGCTACGGTATGTTGCCCGCGCTGCTTTCTATTTTCGTTTTCATTTTCTTTTGCGAGAGTGATGACCCCGCCGTGTCGAAATGTTAACTGCGAAGCATGCAGAACCACGATGGCCCGCGCCCAGGGGTTAAAAGCTAGCTCCGCAAACGGAATGAGCCAGTCGCGTTTCTCGAAGCTTCCCCCTGCCGATGCTACGCACTGGAAGCAAAGGGCTACGGTATGTTGCCCGCGCTGCTTTCTATTTCCGTTTTCATTTTCTTTTGCGAGAGTGATGACCCCGCCGTGTCGAAATTTTAACTGCGAAGCATGCAGAACCACGATGGCCCGCGCCCAGGGGTTAAAAGCTAGCTCCGCAAACGGAATGAGCCAGTCGCGTTTCTCGAAGCTTCCCCCTGCCGATGCTACGCACTGGAAGCAAAGGGCTACGGTATGTTGCCCGCGCTGCTTTCTATTTTCGTTTTCATTTTCTTTTGCGAGAGTGATGACCCCGCCGTGTCGAAATGTTAACTGCGAAGCATGCGCAACCACGATGGCCCGCGCCCAGGGGTTAAAAGCTAGCTCCGCAAACGGAATGAGCCAGTCGCGTTTCTCGAAGCTTCCCCCTGCCGATGCTACGCACTGGAAGCAAAGGGCTACGGTTTGTTGCCCGCGCTGCTTTCTATTTTCGTTTTCATTTTCTTTTGCGAGAGTGATGACCCCGCCGTGTCGAAATGTTAACTGCGAAGCATGCAGAACCACGATGGCCCGCGCCCAGGGGTTAAAAGCTAGCTCTGCAAACGGAATGAGCCAGTCGCGTTTCTCGAAGCTTCCCCCTGCCGATGCTACGCACTGGAAGCAAAGGGCTACGGTATGTTGCCCGCGCTGCTTTCTATTTTCGTTTTCATTTTCTTTTGCGAGAGTGATGACCCCGCCGTGTCGAAATGTTAACTGCGAAGCATGCAGAACCACGATAGCCCGCGCCCAGGGGTTAAAAGCTAGCTCCGCAAACGGAATGAGCCAGTCGCGTTTCTCGAAGCTTCCCCCTGCCGATGCTACGCACTGGAAGCAAAGGGCTACGATATGTTGCCCGCGCTGCTTTCTATTTTCGTTTTCATTTTCTTTTGCGAGAGTGATGACCCCGCCGTGTCGAAATGTTAACTGCGAAGCATGCAGAACCACGATGGCCCGCGCCCAGGGGTTAAAAGCTAGCTCCGCAAACGGAATGAGCCAGTCGCGTTTCTCGAAGCTTCCCCCTGCCGATGCTACGCACTGGAAGCAAAGGTCTACGGTATGTTGCCCGCGCTGCTTTCTATTTTCGTTTTTATTTTCTTTTGCGAGAGTGATGACCCCGCCGTGTCGAAATGTTAACTGCGAAGCATGCGCAACCACGATGGCCCGTGCCCAGGGGTTAAAAGCTAGCTCCGCAAACGGAATGAGCCAGTCGCGTTTCTCGAAGCTTCCCCCTGCCGATGCTACGCACTGGAAGCAAAGGGCTACGGTATGTTGCCCGCGCTGCTTTCTATTTTCGTTTTCATTTTCTTTTGCGAGAGTGATGACCCCGCCGTGTCGAAATGTTAACTGCGAAGCATGCGCAACCACGATGGCCCGCGCCCAGGGGTTAAAAGCTAGCTCCGCAAACGGAATAAGCCAGTCGCGTTTCTCGAAGCTTCCCCCTGCCGATGCTACGCACTGGAAGCAAAGGGCTACGGTATGTTGCCCGCGCTGCTTTCTATTTTCGTTTTCATTTTCTTTTGCGAGAGTGATGACCCCGCCGTGTCGAAATGTTAACTGCGAAGCATGCAGAACCACGATGGCCCGCGCCCAGGGGTTAAAAGCTAGCTCCGCAAATGGAATGAGCCAGTCGCGTTTCTCGAAGCTTCCCCCTTCCGATGCTACGCACTGGAAGCAAAGGGCTACGGTATGTTGCCCGCGCTGCTTTCTATTTTCGTTTTCATTTTCTTTTGCGAGAGTGATGACCCCGCCGTGTCGAAATGTTAACTGCGAAGCATGCGCAACCACGATGGCCCGCGCCCAGGGGTTAAAAGCTAGCTCCGCAAACGGAATGAGCCAGTCGCGTTTCTTGAAGCTTCCCCCTGCCGATGCTACGCACTGGAAGCAAAGGGCTACGGTATGTTGCCCGTGCTGCTTTCTATTTTCGTTTTCATTTTCTTTTGCGAGAGTGATGACCCCGCCGTGTCGAAATGTTAACTGCGAAGCATGCGCAACCACGATGGCCCGTGCCCAGGGGTTAAAAGCTAGCTCCGCAAACGGAATGAGCCAGTCGCGTTTCTCGAAGCTTCCCCTGCCGATGCTACGCACTGGAAGCAAAGGGCTACGGTATGTTGCCCGCGCTGCTTTCTATTTTCGTTTTCATTTTCTTTTGCGAGAGTGATGACCCCGCCGTGTCGAAATGTTAACTGCGAAGCATGCAGAACCACGATGGCCCGCGCCCAGGGGTTAAAAGCTAGCTCCGCAAACGGAATGAGCCAGTCGCGTTTCTCGAAGCTTCCCCCTGCCGATGCTACGCACTGGAAGCAAAGGGCTACGGTATGTTGCCCGCGCTGCTTTCTATTTTCGTTTTCATTTTCTTTTGCGAGAGTGATGACCCCGCCGTGTCGAAATGTTAACTGCGAAGCATGCAGAACCACGATGGCCCGCGCCCAGGGGTTAAAAGCTAGCTCCGCAAACGGAATGAGCCAGTCGCGTTTCTCGAAGCTTCCCCCTGCCGATGCTACGCACTGGAAGCAAAGCGCTACGGTATGTTGCCCGCGCTGCTTTCTATTTTCGTTTTCATTTTCTTTTGCGAGAGTGATGACCCCGCCGTGTCGAAATGTTAACTGCGAAGCATGCAGAACCACGATGGCCCGCGCCCAGGGGTTAAAAGCTAGCTCTGCAAACGGAATGAGCCAGTCGCGTTTCTCGAAGCTTCCCCCTGCCGATGCTACGCACTGGAAGCAAAGGGCTACGGTATGTTGCCCGCGCTGCTTTCTATTTTCGTTTTCATTTTCTTTTGCGAGAGTGGTGACCCCGCCGTGTCGAAATGTTAACTGCGAAGCATGCAGAACCACGATGGCCCGCGCCCAGAGGTTAAAAGCTAGCTCCGCAAACGGAATGAGCCAGTCGCGTTTCTCGAAGCTTCCCCTGCCGATGCTACGCACTGGAAGCAAAGGGCTACGGTATGTTGCCCGCGCTGCTTTCTATTTTCGTTTTCATTTTCTTTTGCGAGAGTGTTGACCCCGCCGTGTCGAAATGTTAACTGCGAAGCATGCAGAACCACGATGGCCCGCGCCCAGGGGTTAAAAGCTAGCTCCGCAAACGGAATGAGCCAGTCGCGTTTCTCGAAGCTTCCCCCTGCCGATGCTACGCACTGGAAGCAAAGGGCTACGGTATGTTGCCCGCGCTGCTTTCTATTTTCGTTTTCATTTTCTTTTGCGAGAGTGATGACCCCGCCGTGTCGAAATGTTAACTGCGAAGCATGCGCAACCACGATGGCCCGCGCCCAGGGGTTAAAAGCTAGCTCCGCAAACGGAATGAGCCAGTCGCGTTTCTCGAAGCTTCCCCCTGCCGATGCTACGCACTGGAAGCAAAGGGCTACGGTTTGTTGCCCGCGCTGCTTTCTATTTTCGTTTTCATTTTCTTTTGCGAGAGTGTTGACGCCGCCGTGTCGAAATGTTAACTGCGAAGCATGCGCAACCACGATGGCCCGCGCCCAGGGGTTAAAAGCTAGCTCCGCAAACGGAATGAGCCAGTCGCGTTTCTCGAAGCTTCCACCTGCCGATGCTACGCACTGGAAGCAAAGGGCTACGGTATGTTGCCCGCGCTGCTTCCTATTTTCGTTTTCATTTTCTTTTGCGAGAGTGGTGACCCCGCCGTGTCGAAATGTTAACTGCGAAGCATGCAGAACCATGATGGCCCGCGCCCAGGGGTTAAAAGCTAGCTCCGCAAACGGAATGAGCCAGTCGCGTTTCTCGAAGCTTCCCCCTGCCGATGCTACGCACTGGAAGCAAAGGGCTACGGTATGTTGCCCGCGCTGCTTTCTATTTTCGTTTTCATTTTCTTTTGCGAGAGTGGTGTCCCCGCCGTGTCGAAATGTTAACTGCGAAGCATGCAGAACCACGATGGCCCGCGCCCAGGGGTTAAAAGCTAGCTCCGCAAACGGAATGAGCCAGTCGCGTTTCTCGAAGCTTCCCCCTGCCGATGCTACGCACTGGAAGCAAAGGGCTACGGTATGTTGCCCGCGCTGCTTTCTATTTTCGTTTTCATTTTCTTTTGCGAGAGTGGTGACCCCGCCGTGTCGAAATGTTAACTGCGAAGCATGCGCAACCACGATGGCCCGCGCCCAGGGGTTAAAAGCTAGCTCCGCAAACGGAATGAGCCAGTCGCGTTTCTCGAAGCTTCCCCCGGCCGATGCTACGCACTGGAAGCAAAGGGCTACGGTATGTTGCCCGCGCTGCTTTCTATTTTCGTTTTCATTTTCTTTTGCGACAGTGTTGACCCCGCCGTGTCGAAATGTTAACTGCGAAGCATGCAGAACCACGATGGCCCGCGCCCAGGGGTTAAAAGCTAGCTCCGCAAACGGAATGAGCCAATCGCGTTTCTCGAAGCTTCCCCCTGCCGATGCTACGCACTGGAAGCAAAGGGCTACGGTATGTTGCCCGCGCTGCTTTCTATTTTCGTTTTCATTTTCTTTTGCGAGAGTGTTGACGCCGCCGTGTCGAAATATTAACTGCGAAGCATGCGCAACCACGATGGCCCGCGCCCAGGGGTTAAAAGCTAGCTCCGCAAACGGAATGAGCCAGTCGCGTTTCTCGAAGCTTCCACCTGCCGATGCTACGCACTGGAAGCAAAGGGCTACGGTATGTTGCCCGCGCTGCTTCCTATTTTCGTTTTCATTTTCTTTTGCGAGAGTGGTGACCCCGCCGTGTCGAAATGTTAACTGCGAAGCATGCAGAACCATGATGGCCCGCGCCCAGGGGTTAAAAGCTAGCTCCGCAAACGGAATGAGCCAGTCGCGTTTCTCGAAGCTTCCCCCTGCCGATGCTACGCACTGGAAGCAAAGGGCTACGGTATGTTGCCCGCGCTGCTTTCTATTTTCGTTTTCATTTTCTTTTGCGAGAGTGGTGACCCCGCCGTGTCGAAATGTTAACTGCGAAGCATGCAGAACCACGATGGCCCGCGCCCAGGGGTTAAAAGCTAGCTCCGCAAACGGAATGAGCCAGTCGCGTTTCTCGAAGCTTCCCCCTGCCGATGCTACGCACTGGAAGCAAAGGGCTACGGTATGTTGCCCGCGCTGCTTTCTATTTTCGTTTTCATTTTCTTTTGCGAGAGTGGTGACCCCGCCGTGTCGAAATGTTAACTGCGAAGCATGCGCAACCACGATGGCCCGCGCCCAGGGGTTAAAAGCTAGCTCCGCAAACGGAATGAGCCAGTCGCGTTTCTCGAAGCTTCCCCCTGCCGATGCTACGCACTGGAAGCAAAGGGCTACGGTATGTTGCCCGCGCTGCTTTCTATTTTCGTTTTTATTTTCTTTTGCGAGAGTGCTGACCCCGCCAAGTCGAAATGTTAACTGCGAAGCATGCGCAACCACGATGGCCCGCGCCCAGGGGTTAAAAGCTAGCTCCGCAAACGGAATGAGCCAGTCGCGTTTCTCGAAGCTTCCCCCTGCCGATGCTACGCACTGGAAGCAAAGGGCTACGGTATGTTGCCCGCGCTGCTTTCTATTTTCGTTTTCATTTTCTTTTGCGAGAGTGATGACCCCGCCGTGTCGAAATGTTAACTGCGAAGCATGCGCAACCACGATGGCCCGTGCCCAGGGGTTAAAAGCTAGCTCCGCAAACGGAATGAGCCAGTCGCGTTTCTCGAAGCTTCCCCCTGCCGATGCTACGCACTGGAAGCAAAGGGCTACGGTATGTTGCCCGCGCTGCTTTCTATTTTCGTTTTCATTTTCTTTTGCGAGAGTGATGACCCCGCCGTGTCGAAATGTTAACTGCGAAGCATGCAGAACCACGATGGCCCGCGCCCAGGGGTTAAAAGCTAGCTCCGCAAACGGAATGAGCCAGTCGCGTTTCTCGAAGCTTCCCCCTGCCGATGCTACGCACTGGAAGCAAAGGGCTACGGTATGTTGCCCGCGCTGCTTTCTATTTTCGTTTTCATTTTCTTTTGCGAGAGTGATGACCCCGCCGTGTCGAAATGTTAACTGCGAAGCATGCGCAACCACGATGGCCCGTGCCCAGGGGTTAAAAGCTAGCTCCGCAAACGGAATGAGCCAGTGGCGTTTCTCGAAGCTTCCCCCTGCCGATGCTACGCACTGGAAGCAAAGGGCTACGGTATGTTGCCCGCGCTGCTTTCTATTTTCGTTTTCATTTTCTTTTGCGAGAGTGATGACCCAGCCGTGTCGAAATGTTAACTGCGAAGCATGCAGAACCACGATGGCCCGCGCCCAGGGGTTAAAAGCTAGCTCCGCAAACGGAATGAGCCAGTCGCGTTTCTCGAAGCTTCCCCCTGCCGATGCTACGCACTGGAAGCAAAGGGCTACGGTATGTTGCCCGCGCTGCTTTCTATTTTCGTTTTCATTTTCTTTTGCGAGAGTGATGACCCCGCCGTGTCGAAATGTTAACTGCGAAGCATGCAGAACCACGATGGCCCGCGCCCAGGGGTTAAAAGCTAGCTCCGCAAACGGAATGAGCCAGTCGCGTTTCTCGAAGCTTCCCCCTGCCGATGCTACGCACTGGAAGCAAAGGGCTACGGTATGTTGCCCGCGCTGCTTTCTATTTTCGTTTTCATTTTCTTTTGCGAGAGTGGTGACCCCGCCGTGTCGAAATGTTAACTGCGAAGCATGCGCAACCACGATGGCCCGCGCCCAGGGGTTAAAAGCTAGCTCCGCAAACGGAATGAGCCAGTCGCGTTTCTCGAAGCTTCCCCCTGCCGATGCTACGCACTGGAAGCAAAGGGCTACGGTATGTTGCCCGCGCTGCTTTCTATTTTCGTTTTTATTTTCTTTTGCGAGAGTGCTGACCCCGCCAAGTCGAAATGTTAACTGCGAAGCATGCGCAACCACGATGGCCCGCGCCCAGGGGTTAAAAGCTAGCTCCGCAAACGGAATGAGCCAGTCGCGTTTCTCGAAGCTTCCCCCTGCCGATGCTACGCACTGGAAGCAAAGGGCTACGGTATGTTGCCCGCGCTGCTTTCTATTTTCGTTTTCATTTTCTTTTGCGAGAGTGATGACCCCGCCGTGTCGAAATGTTAACTGCGAAGCATGCGCAACCACGATGGCCCGTGCCCAGGGGTTAAAAGCTAGCTCCGCAAACGGAATGAGCCAGTCGCGTTTCTCGAAGCTTCCCCCTGCCGATGCTACGCACTGGAAGCAAAGGGCTACGGTATGTTGCCCGCGCTGCTTTCTATTTTCGTTTTCATTTTCTTTTGCGAGAGTGATGACCCCGCCGTGTCGAAATGTTAACTGCGAAGCATGCAGAACCACGATGGCCCGCGCCCAGGGGTTAAAAGCTAGCTCCGCAAACGGAATGAGCCAGTCGCGTTTCTCGAAGCTTCCCCCTGCCGATGCTACGCACTGGAAGCAAAGGGCTACGGTATGTTGCCCGCGCTGCTTTCTATTTTCGTTTTCATTTTCTTTTGCGAGAGTGATGACCCCGCCGTGTCGAAATGTTAACTGCGAAGCATGCGCAACCACGATGGCCCGTGCCCAGGGGTTAAAAGCTAGCTCCGCAAACGGAATGAGCCAGTGGCGTTTCTCGAAGCTTCCCCCTGCCGATGCTACGCACTGGAAGCAAAGGGCTACGGTATGTTGCCCGCGCTGCTTTCTATTTTCGTTTTCATTTTCTTTTGCGAGAGTGATGACCCAGCCGTGTCGAAATGTTAACTGCGAAGCATGCAGAACCACGATGGCCCGCGCCCAGGGGTTAAAAGCTAGCTCCGCAAACGGAATGAGCCAGTCGCGTTTCTCGAAGCTTCCCCCTGCCGATGCTACGCACTGGAAGCAAAGGGCTACGGTATGTTGCCCGCGCTGCTTTCTATTTTCGTTTTCATTTTCTTTTGCGAGAGTGATGACCCCGCCGTGTCGAAATGTTAACTGCGAAGCATGCAGAACCACGATGGCCCGCGCCCAGGGGTTAAAAGCTAGCTCCGCAAACGGAATGAGCCAGTCGCGTTTCTCGAAGCTTCCCCCTGCCGATTACGCACTGGAAGCAAAGGGCTACGGTATGTTGCCCGCGCTGCTTTCTATTTTCGTTTTCATTTTCTTTTGCGAGAGTGGTGACCCCGCCGTGTCGAAATGTTAACTGCGAAGCATGCAGAACCACGATGGCCCGCGCCCAGGGGTTAAAAGCTAGCTCTGCAAACGGAATGAGCCAGTCGCGTTTCTCGAAGCTTCCCCCTGCCGATGCTACGCACTGGAAGCAAAGGGCTACGGTATGTTGCCCGCGCTGCTTTCTATTTTCGTTTTCATTTTCTTTTGCGAGAGTGGTGACCCCGCCGTGTCGAAATGTTAACTGCGAAGCATGCAGAACCACGATGGCCCGCGCCCAGGGGTTAAAAGCTAGCTCCGCAAACGGAATGAGCCAGTCGCGTTTCTCGAAGCTTCCCCCTGCCGATGCTACGCACTGGAAGCAAAGGGCTACGGTATGTTGCCCGCGCTGCTTTCTATTTTCGTTTTCATTTTCTTTTGCGACAGTGTTGACCCCGCCGTGTCGAAATGTTAACTGCGAAGCATGCAGAACCACGATGGCCCGCGCCCAGGGGTTAAAAGCTAGCTCCGCAAACGGAATGAGCCAGTCGCGTTTCTCGAAGCTTCCCCCTGCCGATGCTACGCACTGGAAGCAAAGGGCTACGGTATGTTGCCCGCGCTGCTTTCTATTTTCGTTTTCATTTTCTTTTGCGAGAGTGTTGACCCCGCCGTGTCGAAATGTTAACTGCGAAGCATGCGCAACCACGATGGCCCGCGCCCAGGGGTTAAAAGCTAGCTCCGCAAACGGAATGAGCCAGTCGCGTTTCTCGAAGCTTCCCCCTGCCGATGCTACGCACTGGAAGCAACGGGCTACGGTATGTTGCCCGCGCTGCTTTCTATTTTCGTTTTCATTTTCTTTTGCGAGAGTGGTGACCCCGCCGTGTCGAAATGTTAACTGCGAAGCATGCAGAACCACGATGGCCCGCGCCCAGGGGTTAAAAGCTAGCTCCGCAAACGGAATGAGCCAGTCGCGTTTCTCGAAGCTTCCCCCTGCCGATGCTACGCACTGGAAGCAAAGGGCTACGGTATGTTGCCCGCGCTGCTTTCTATTTTCGTTTTCATTTTCTTTTGCGAGAGTGGTGACCCTGCCGTGTCGAAATTTTAACTGCGAAGCATGCAGAACCACGATGGCCCGCGCCCAGGGGTTAAAAGCTAGCTCCGCAAACGGAATGAGCCAGTCGCGTTTCTCGAAGCTTCCCCCTGCCGATGCTACGCACTGTAAGCAAAGGGCTACGGTATGTTGCCCGCGCTGCTTTCTATTTTCGTTTTCATTTTCTTTTGCGAGAGTGGTGACCCCGCCGTGTCGAAATTTTAACTGCGAAGCATGCAGAACCACGATGGCCCGCGCCCAGGGGTTAAAAGCTAGCTCCGCAAACGGAATGAGCCACTCGCGTTTCTCGAAGCTTCCCCCTGCCGATGCTACGCACTGGAAGCAAAGGGCTACGGTATGTTGCCCGCGCTGCTTTCTATTTTCGTTTTCATTTTCTTTTGCGAGAGTGATGACCCCGCCGTGTCGAAATGTTAACTGCGAAGCATGCGCAACCACGATGGCCCGCGCCCATGGGTTAAAAGCTAGCTCCGCAAACGGAATGAGCCAGTCGCGTTTCTCGAAGCTTCCCCCTGCCGATGCTACGCACTGGAAGCAAAGGGCTACGGTATGTTGCCCGCGCTGCTTTCTAGTTTCGTTTTCATTTTCTTTTGCGAGAGTGATGACCCCGCCGTGTCGAAATGTTAACTGCGAAGCATGCAGAACCACGATGGCCCGCGCCCAGGGGTTAAAAGCTAGCTCCGCAAACGGAATGAGCCAGTCGCGTTTCTCGAAGCTTCCCCCTGCCGATGCTACGCACTGGAAGCAAAGGGCTACGGTATGTTGCCCGCGCTGCTTTCTATTTTCGTTTTCATTTTCTTTTGCGAGAGTGGTGACCCCGCCGTGTCGAAATGTTAACTGCGAAGCATGCAGAACCACGATGGCCCGCGCCCAGGGGTTAAAAGCTAGCTCCGCAAACGGAATGAGCCAGTCGCGTTTCTCGAAGCTTCCCCCTGCCGATGCTACGCACTGGAAGCAAAGGGCTACGGTATGTTGCCCGCGCTGCTTTCTATTTTCGTTTTCATTTTCTTTTGCGAGAGTGGTGACCCCGCCGTGTCGAAATTTAAACTGCGAAGCATGCAGAACCACGATGGCCCGCGCCCAGGGGTGAAAAGCTAGCTCCGCAAACGGAATGAGCCAGTCGCGTTTCTCGAAGCTTCCCCCTGCCGATGCTACGCACTGGAAGCAAAGGGCTACGGTATGTTGCCCGCGCTGCTTTCTATTTTCGTTTTCATTTTCTTTTGCGAGAGTGGTGACCCCGCCGTGTCGAAATGTTAACTGCGAAGCATGCAGAACCACGATGGCCCGCGCCCAGGGGTTAAAAGCTAGCTCCGCAAACGGAATGAGCCAGTCGCGTTTCTCGAAGCTTCCCCCTGCCGATGCTACGCACTGGAAGCAACGGGCTACGGTATGTTGCCCGCGCTGCTTTCTATTTTCGTTTTCATTTTCTTTTGCGAGAGTGGTGACCCCGCCGTGTCGAAATGTTAACTGCGAAGCATGCAGAACCACGATGGCCCGCGCCCAGGGGTTAAAAGCTAGCTCCGCAAACGGAATGAGCCAGTCGCGTTTCTCGAAGCTTCCCCCTGCCGATGCTACGCACTGGAAGCAAAGGGCTACGGTATGTTGCCCGCGCTGCTTTCTATTTTCGTTTTCATTTTCTTTTGCGAGAGTGGTGACCCTGCCGTGTCGAAATTTTAACTGCGAAGCATGCAGAACCACGATGGCCCGCGCCCAGGGGTTAAAAGCTAGCTCCGCAAACGGAATGAGCCAGTCGCGTTTCTCGAAGCTTCCCCCTGCCGATGCTACGCACTGTAAGCAAAGGGCTACGGTATGTTGCCCGCGCTGCTTTCTATTTTCGTTTTCATTTTCTTTTGCGAGAGTGGTGACCCCGCCGTGTCGAAATTTTAACTGCGAAGCATGCAGAACCACGATGGCCCGCGCCCAGGGGTTAAAAGCTAGCTCCGCAAACGGAATGAGCCACTCGCGTTTCTCGAAGCTTCCCCCTGCCGATGCTACGCACTGGAAGCAAAGGGCTACGGTATGTTGCCCGCGCTGCTTTCTATTTTCGTTTTCATTTTCTTTTGCGAGAGTGATGACCCCGCCGTGTCGAAATGTTAACTGCGAAGCATGCGCAACCACGATGGCCCGCGCCCATGGGTTAAAAGCTAGCTCCGCAAACGGAATGAGCCAGTCGCGTTTCTCGAAGCTTCCCCCTGCCGATGCTACGCACTGGAAGCAAAGGGCTACGGTATGTTGCCCGCGCTGCTTTCTAGTTTCGTTTTCATTTTCTTTTGCGAGAGTGATGACCCCGCCGTGTCGAAATGTTAACTGCGAAGCATGCAGAACCACGATGGCCCGCGCCCAGGGGTTAAAAGCTAGCTCCGCAAACGGAATGAGCCAGTCGCGTTTCTCGAAGCTTCCCCCTGCCGATGCTACGCACTGGAAGCAAAGGGCTACGGTATGTTGCCCGCGCTGCTTTCTATTTTCGTTTTCATTTTCTTTTGCGAGAGTGGTGACCCCGCCGTGTCGAAATGTTAACTGCGAAGCATGCAGAACCACGATGGCCCGCGCCCAGGGGTTAAAAGCTAGCTCCGCAAACGGAATGAGCCAGTCGCGTTTCTCGAAGCTTCCCCCTGCCGATGCTACGCACTGGAAGCAAAGGGCTACGGTATGTTGCCCGCGCTGCTTTCTATTTTCGTTTTCATTTTCTTTTGCGAGAGTGGTGACCCCGCCGTGTCGAAATTTTAACTGCGAAGCATGCAGAACCACGATGGCCCGCGCCCAGGGGTTAAAAGCTAGCTCCGCAAACGGAATGAGCCAGTCGCGTTTCTCGAAGCTTCCCCCTGCCGATGCTACGCACTGGAAGCAAAGGGCTACGGTATGTTGCCCGTGCTGCTTTCTATTTTCGTTTTCATTTTCTTTTGCGAGAGTGATGACCCCGCCGTGTCGAAATATTAACTGCGAAGCATGCGCAACCACGATGGCCCGCGCCCATGGGTTAAAAGCTAGCTCCGCAAACGGAATGAGCCAGTCGCGTTTCTCGAAGCTTCCCCCTGCCGATGCTACGCACTGGAAGCAAAGGGCTACGGTATGTTGCCCGCGCTGCTTTCTAGTTTCGTTTTCATTTTCTTTTGCGAGAGTGATGACCCCGCCGTGTCGAAATGTTAACTGCGAAGCATGCAGAACCACGATGGCCCGCGCCCAGGGGTTAAAAGCTAGCTCCGCAAACGGAATGAGCCAGTCGCGTTTCTCGAAGCTTCCCCCTGCCGATGCTACGCACTGGAAGCAAAGGGCTACGGTATGTTGCCCGCGCTGCTTTCTATTTTCGTTTTCATTTTCTTTTGCGAGAGTGGTGACCCCGCCGTGTCGAAATGTTAACTGCGAAGCATGCAGAACCACGATGGCCCGCGCCCAGGGGTTAAAAGCTAGCTCCGCAAACGGAATGAGCCAGTCGCGTTTCTCGAAGCTTCCCCCTGCCGATGCTACGCACTGGAAGCAAAGGGCTACGGTATGTTGCCCGCGCTGCTTTCTATTTTCGTTTTCATTTTCTTTTGCGAGAGTGGTGACCCCGCCGTGTCGAAATTTAAACTGCGAAGCATGCAGAACCACGATGGCCCGCGCCCAGGGGTTAAAAGCTAGCTCCGCAAACGGAATGAGCCAGTCGCGTTTCTCGAAGCTTCCCCCTGCCGATGCTACGCACTGGAAGCAAAGGGCTACGGTATGTTGCCCGCGCTGCTTTCTATTTTCGTTTTCATTTTCTTTTGCGAGAGTGATGACCCCGCCGTGTCGAAATGTTAACTGCGAAGCATGCGCAACCACGATGGCCCGCGCCCATGGGTTAAAAGCTAGCTCCGCAAACGGAATGAGCCAGTCGCGTTTCTCGAAGCTTCCCCCTGCCGATGCTACGCACTGGAAGCAAAGGGCTACGGTATGTTGCCCGCGCTGCTTTCTATTTTCGTTTTCATTTTCTTTTGCGAGAGTGGTGACCCCGCCGTGTCGAAATGTTAACTGCGTAGCATGCGCAACCACGATGGCCCGCGCCCAAGGGTTAAAAGCTAGCTCCGCAAACGGAATGAGCCAGTCGCGTTTCTCGAAGCTTCCCCCTGCCGATGCTACGCACTGGAAGCAAAGGGCTACGGTATGTTGCCCGCGCTGCTTTCTATTTTCGTTTTCATTTTCTTTTGCGAGAGTGATGACCCCGCCGTGTCGAAATGTTAACTGCGAAGCATGCAGAACCACGATGGCCCGCGCCCAGAGGTTAAAAGCTAGCTCCGCAAACGGAATGAGCCAGTCGCGTTTCTCGAAGCTTCCCCCTGCCGATGCTACGCACTGGAAGCAAAGGGCTACGGTATGTTGCCCGCGCTGCTTTCTATTTTCGTTTTCATTTTCTTTTGCGAGAGTGGTGACCCCGCCGTGTCGAAATGTTAACTGCGAAGCATGCAGAACCACGATGGCCCGCGCCCAGGGGTTAAAAGCTAGCTCCGCAAACGGAATGAGCCAGTCGCGTTTCTCGAAGCTTCCCCCCGCCGATGCTACGCACTGGAAGCAAAGGGCTACGGTATGTTGCCCGCGCTGCTTTCTATTTTCGTTTTCATTTTCTTTTGCGAGAGTGGTGACCCCGCCGTGTCGAAATGTTAACTGCGAAGCATGCAGAACCACGATGGCCCGCGCCCAGTGGTTAAAAGCTAGCTCCGCAAACGGAATGAGCCAGTCGCGTTTCTCGAAGCTTCCCCCTGCCGATGCTACGCACTGGAAGCAAAGGGCTACGGTATGTTGCCCGCGCTGCTTTCTATTTTCGTTTTCATTTTCTTTTGCGAGAGTGATGACCCCGCCGTGTCGAAAGTTAACTGCGAAGCATGCGCAACCACGATGGCCCGCGCCCAGGGGTTAAAAGCTAGCTCCGCAAACGGAATGAGCCAGTCGCGTTTCTCGAAGCTTCCCCCTGCCGATGCTACGCACTGGAAGCAAAGGGCTACGGTATGTTGCCCGCGCTGCTTTCTATTTTCGTTTTCATTTTCTTTTGCGAGAGTGATGACCCCGCCGTGTCGAAATGTTAACTGCGAAGCATGCGCAACCACGATGGCCCGTGCCCATGGGTTACAAGCTAGCTCCGCAAACGGAATGAGCCAGTCGCGTTTCTCGAAGCTTCCCCCTGCCGATGCTACGCACTGGAAGCAAAGGGCTACGGTATGTTGCCCGCGCTGCTTTCTATTTTCGTTTTCATTTTCTGTTGCGAGAGTGGTGTCCCCGCCGTGTCGAAATGTTAACTGCGAAGCATGCGCAACCACGATGGCCCGCGCCCAGGGGTTAAAAGCTAGCTCCGCAAACGGAATGAGCCAGTCGCGTTTCTCGAAGCTTCCCCCTGCCGATGCTACGCACTGGAAGCAAAGGGCTACGGTATGTTGCCCGCGCTGCTTTCTATTTTCGTTTTCATTTTCTTTTGCGAGAGTGGTGACCCCGCCGTGTCGAAATGTTAACTGCGAAGCATGCGCAACCACGATGGCCCGCGCCCAGGGGTTAAAAGCTAGCTCCGCAAACGGAATGAGCCAGTCGCGTTTCTCGAAGCTTCCCCCTGCCGATGCTACGCACTGGAAGCAAAGGGCTACGGTATGTTGCCCGCGCTGCTTTCTATTTTCGTTTTCATTTTCTTTTGCGAGAGTGGTGACCCCGCCGTGTCGAAATGTTAACTGCGAAGCATGCAGAACCACGATGGCCCGCGCCCAGGGGTTAAAAGCTAGCTCCGCAAACGGAATGAGCCAGTCGCGTTTCTCGAAGCTTCCCCCTGCCGATGCTACGCACTGGAAGCAAAGGGCTACGGTATGTTGCCCGCGCTGCTTTCTATTTTCGTTTTCATTTTCTTTTGCGAGAGTGATGACCCCGCCGTATCGAAATGTTAACTGCGAAGCATGCGCAACCACGATGGCCCGCGCCCAGGGGTTAAAAGCTAGCTCCGCAAACGGAATGAGCCAGTCGCGTTTCTCGAAGCTTCCCCCTGTCGATGCTACGCACTGGAAGCAAAGGGCTGGGGTATGTTGCCCGCGCTGCTTTCTATTTTCGTTTTCATTTTCTTTTGCGAGAGTGGTGACCCCGCCGTGTCGAAATGTTAACTGCGAAGCATGCAGAACCACGATGGCCCGCGCCCCGGGGTTAAAAGCTTGCTCCGCAAACGGAATGAGCCAGTCGCGTTTCTCGAAGCTTCCCACTGCCGATGCTACGCACTGGAAGCAAAGGGCTACGGTATGTTGCCCGCGCTGCTTTCTATTTTCGTTTTCATTTTCTTTTGCGAGAGTGGTGACCCCGCCGTGTCGAAATGTTAACTGCGAAGCATGCAGAACCACGATGGCCCGCGCCCAGGGGTTAAAAGCTAGCTCCGCAAACGGAATGAGCCAGTCGCGTTTCTCGAAGCTTCCCCCTGCCGATGCTACGCACTGGAAGCAAAGGGCTACGGTATGTTGCCCGCGCTGCTTTCTATTTTCGTTTTCATTTTCTTTTGCGAGAGTGATGACCCCGCCGTGTCGAAATGTTAACTGCGAAGCATGCAGAACCACGATGGCCCGCTCCCAGGGGTTAAAAGCTAGCTCCGCAAACGGAATGAGCCAGTCGCGTTTCTCGAAGCTTCCCCCTGCCGATGCTACGCACTGGAAGCAAAGGGCTACGGTATGTTGCCCGCGCTGCTTTCTATTTTCTTTTTCATTTTCTTTTGCGAGAGTGATGACCCCGCCGTGTCGAAATGTTAACTGCGAAGCATGCAGAACCACGATGGCCCGCGCCCAGGGGTTAAAAGCTAGCTCCGCAAACGGAATGAGCCAGTCGCGTTTCTCGAAGCTTCCCCCTGCCGATGCTACGCACTGGAAGCAAAGGGCTACGGTATGTTGCCCGCGCTGCTTTCTATTTTCGTTTTCATTTTCTTTTGCGAGAGTGGTGACCCCGCCGTGTCGAAATGTTAACTGCGAAGCATGCAGAACCACGATGGCCCGCGCCCAGGGGTTAAAAGCTAGCTCCGCAAACGGAATGAGCCAGTCGCGTTTCTCGAAGCTTCCCCCTGCCGATGCTACGCACTGGAAGCAAAGGGCTACGGTATGTTGCCCGCGCTGCTTTCTATTTTCGTTTTCATTTTCTTTTGCGAGAGTGATGACCCCGCCGTGTCGAAATGTTAACTGCGAAGCATGCGCAACCACGATGGCCCGCGCCCAGGGGTTAAAAGCTAGCTCCGCAAACGGAATGAGCCAGTCGCGTTTCTCGAAGCTTCCCCCTGCCGATGCTACGCACTGGAAGCAAAGGGCTACGGTATGTTGCCCGCGCTGCTTTCTATTTTCGTTTTCATTTTCTTTTGCGAGAGTGGTGACCCCGCCGTGTCGAAATGTTAACTGCGAAGCATGCAGAACCACGATGGCCCGCGCCCAGGGGTTAAAAGCTAGCTCCGCAAACGGAATGAGCCAGTCGCGTTTCTCGAAGCTTCCCCCTGCCGATGCTACGCACTGGAAGCAAAAGGCTACGGTATGGTGCCCGCGCTGCTTTCTGTTTTCGTTTTCATTTTCTTTTGCGAGAGTGATGACCCCGCCGTGTCGAAATGTTAACTGCGAAGCATGCAGAACCACGATGGCCCGCGCCCAGGGGTTAAAAGCTAGCTCCGCAAACGGAATGAGCCAGTCGCGTTTCTCGAAGCTTCCCCCTGCCGATGCTACGCACTGGAAGCAAAGGGCTACGGTATGTTGCCCGCGCTGCTTTCTATTTTCGTTTTCATTTTCTTTTGCGAGAGTGGTGACCCCGCCGTGTCGAAATGTTAACTGCGAAGCATGCAGAACCACGATGGCCCGCGCCCAGGGGTTAAAAGCTAGCTCCGCAAACGGAATGAGCCAGTCGCGTTTCTCGAAGCTTCCCCCTGCCGATGCTACGCACTGGAAGCAAAGGGATACGGTATGTTGCCCGCGCTGCTTTCTATTTTCGTTTTCATTTTCTTTTGCGAGAGTGGTGACCCCGCCGTGTCGAAATGTTAACTGCGAAGCATGCAGAACCACGATGGCCCGCGCCCAGGGGTTAAAAGCTAGCTCCGCAAACGGAATGAGCCAGTCGCGTTTCTCGAAGCTTCCCCCTGCCGATGCTACGCACTGGAAGCAAAGGGCTACGGTATGTTGCCCGCGCTGCTTTCTATTTTCGTTTTCATTTTCTTTTGCGAGAGTGGTGACCCCGCCGTGTCGAAATGTTAACTGCGAAGCATGCAGAACCACGATGGCCCGCGCCCAGGGGTTAAAAGCTAGCTCCGCAAACGGAATGAGCCAGTCGCGTTTCTCGAAGCTTCCCCCTGCCGATGCTACGCACTGGAAGCAAAGGGCTACGGTATGTTGCCCGCGCTGCTTTCTATTTTCGTTTTCATTTTCTTTTGCGAGAGTGGTGACCCCGCCGTGTCGAAATGTTAACTGCGAAGCATGCAGAACCACGATGGCCCGCGCCCAGGGGTTAAAAGCTAGCTCCGCAAACGGAATGAGCCAGTCGCGTTTCTCGAAGCTTCCCCCTGCCGATGCTACGCACTGGAAGCAAAGGGCTACGGTATGTTGCCCGCGCTGCTTTCTATTTTCGTTTTCATTTTCTTTTGCGAGAGTGGTGACCCCGCCGTGTCGAAATGTTAACTGCGAAGCATGCAGAACCACGATGGCCCGCGCCCAGGGGTTAAAAGCTAGCTCCGCAAACGGAATGAGCCAGTCGCGTTTCTCGAAGCTTCCCCCTGCCGATGCTACGCACTGGAAGCAAAGGGCTACGGTATGTTGCCGGCGCTGCTTTCTATTTTCGTTTTCATTTTCTTTTGCGAGAGTGATGACCCCGCCGTGTCGAAATGTTAACTGCGAAGCATGCAGAACCACGATGGCCCGCGCCCAGGGGTTAAAAGCTAGCTCCGCAAACGGAATGAGCCAGTCGCGTTTCTCGAAGCTTCCCCCTGCCGATGCTACGCACTGGAAGCAAAGGGCTACCGTATGTTGCCCGCGCTGCTTTCTATTTTCGTTTTCATTTTCTTTTGCGAGAGTGGTGACCCCGCCGTGTCGAAATGTTAACTGCGAAGCATGCAGAACCACGATGGCCCGCGCCCAGGGGTTAAAAGCTAGCTCCGCAAACGGAATGAGCCAGTCGCGTTTCTCGAAGCTTCCCCCTGCCGATGCTACGCACTGGAAGCAAAGGGCTACGGTATGTTGCCCGCGCTGCTTTCTATTTTCGTTTTCATTTTCTTTTGCGAGAGTGGTGACCCCGCCGTGTCGAAATGTTAACTGCGAAGCATGCAGAACCACGATGGCCCGCGCCCAGGGGTTAAAAGCTAGCTCCGCAAACGGAATGAGCCAGTCGCGTTTCTCGAAGCTTCCCCCTGCCGATGCTACGCATTGGAAGCAAAGGGCTACGGTATGTTGCCCGCGCTGCTTTCTATTTTCGTTTTCATTTTCTTTTGCGAGAGTGGTGACCCCGCCGTGTCGAAATGTTAACTGCGAAGCATGCAGAACCACGATGGCCCGCGCCCAGGGGTTAAAAGCTAGCTCCGCAAACGGAATGAGCCAGTCGCGTTTCTCGAAGCTTCCCCCTACCGATGCTACGCACTGGAAGCAAAGGGCTACGGTATGTTGCCCGCGCTGCTTTCTATTTTCGTTTTCATTTTCTTTTGCGAGAGTGGTGACCCCGCCGTGTCGAAATGTTAACTGCGAAGCATGCAGAACCACGATGGCCCGCGCCCAGGGGTTAAAAGCTAGCTCCGCAAACGGAATGAGCCAGTCGCGTTTCTCGAAGCTTCCCCCTGCCGATGCTACGCACTGGAAGCAAAGGGCTACGGTATGTTGCCCGCGCTGCTTTCTATTTTCGTTTTCATTTTCTTTTGCGAGAGTGGTGACCCCGCCGTGTCGAAATGTTAACTGCGAAGCATGCAGACCCACGATGGCCCGCGCCCAGGGGTTAAAAGCTAGCTCCGCAAACGGAATGAGCCAGTCGCGTTTCTCGAAGCTTCCCCCTGCCGATGCTACGCACTGGAAGCAAAGGGCTACGGTATGTTGCCCGCGCTGCTTTCTATTTTCGTTTTCATTTTCTTTTGCGAGAGTGGTGACCCCGCCGTGTCGAAATGTTAACTGCGAAGCATGCAGAACCACGATGGCCCGCGCCCAGGGGTTAAAAGCTAGCTCCGCAAACGGAATGAGCCAGTCGCGTTTCTCGAAGCTTCCCCCTGCCGATGCTACGCATTGGAAGCAAAGGGCTACGGTATGTTGCCCGCGCTGCTTTCTATTTTCGTTTTCATTTTCTTTTGCGAGAGTGGTGACCCCGCCGTGTCGAAATGTTAACTGCGAAGCATGCAGAACCACGATGGCCCGCGCCCAGGGGTTAAAAGCTAGCTCCGCAAACGGAATGAGCCAGTCGCGTTTCTCGAAGCTTCCCCCTGCCGATGCTACGCACTGGAAGCAAAGGGCTACGGTATGTTGCCCGCGCTGCTTTCTATTTTCGTTTTCATTTTCTTTTGCGAGAGTGGTGACCCCGCCGTGTCGAAATGTTAACTGCGAAGCATGCAGAACCACGATGGCCCGCGCCCAGGGGTTAAAAGCTAGCTCCGCAAACGGAATGAGCCAGTCGCGTTTCTCGAAGCTTCCCCCTGCCGATGCTACGCACTGGAAGCAAAGGGCTACGGTATGTTGCCCGCGCTGCTTTCTATTTTCGTTTTCATTTTCTTTTGCGAGAGTGGTGACCCCGCCGTGTCGAAATGTTAACTGCGAAGCATGCAGAACCACGATGACCCGCGCCCAGGGGTTAAAAGCTAGCTCCGCAAACGGAATGAGCCAGTCGCGTTTCTCGAAGCTTCCCCCTGCCGATGCTACGCACTGGAAGCAAAGGGCTACGGTATGTTGCCCGCGCTGCTTTCTATTTTCGTTTTCATTTTCTTTTGCGAGAGTGGTGACCCCGCCGTGTCGAAATGTTAACTGCGAAGCATGCAGAACCACGATGGCCCGCGCCCAGGGGTTAAAAGCTAGCTCCGCAAACGGAATGAGCCAGTCGCGTTTTTCGAAGCTTCCCCCTGCCGATGCTACGCACTGGAAGCAAAGGGCTACGGTATGTTGCCCGCGCTGCTTTCTATTTTCGTTTTCATTTTCTTTTGCGAGAGTGATGACCCCGCCGTGTCGAAATGTTAACTGCGAAGCATGCAGAACCACGATGGCCCGCGCCCAGGGGTTAAAAGCTAGCTCCGCAAACGGAATGAGCCAGTCGCGTTTCTCGAAGCTTCCCCCTGCCGATGCTACGCACTGGAAGCAAAGGGCTACGGTATGTTGCCCGCGCTGCTTTCTATTTTCGTTTTCATTTTCTTTTGCGAGAGTGGTGACCCCGCCGTGTCGAAATGTTAACTGCGAAGCATGCAGAACCACGATGGCCCGCGCCCAGGGGTTAAAAGCTAGCTCCGCAAACGGAATGAGCCAGTCGCGTTTCTCGAAGCTTCCCCCTGCCGATGCTACGCACTGGAAGCAAAGGGCTACGGTATGTTGCCCGCGCTGCTTTCTATTTTCGTTTTCATTTTCTTTTGCGAGAGTGGTGACCCCGCCGTGTCGAAATGTTAACTGCGAAGCATGCAGAACCACGATGGCCCGCGCCCAGGGGTTAAAAGCTAGCTCCGCAAACGGAATGAGCCAGTCGCGTTTCTCGAAGCTTCCCCCTGCCGATGCTACGCACTGGAAGCAAAGGGCTACGGTATGTTGCCCGCGCTGCTTTCTTTTTTCGTTTTCATTTTCTTTTGCGAGAGTGGTGACCCCGCCGTGTCGAAATGTTAACTGCGAAGCATGCAGAACCACGATGGCCCGCGCCCAGGGGTTAAAAGCTAGCTCCGCAAACGGAATGAGCCAGTCGCGTTTCTCGAAGCTTCCCCCTGCCGATGCTACGCACTGGAAGCAAAGGGCTACGGTATGTTGCCCGCGCTGCTTTCTATTTTCGTTTTCATTTTCTTTTGCGAGAGTGATGACCCCGCCGTGTCGAAATGTTAACTGCGAAGCATGCAGAACCACGATGGCCCGCGCCCAGGGGTTAAAAGCTAGCTCCGCAAACGGAATGAGCCAGTCGCGTTTCTCGAAGCATCCCCCTGCCGATGCTACGCACTGGAAGCAAAGGGCTACGGTATGTTGCCCGCGCTGCTTTCTATTTTCGTTTTCATTTTCTTTTGCGAGAGTGGTGACCCCGCCGTGTCGAAATGTTAACTGCGAAGCATGCGCAACCACGATGGCCCGCGCCCAGGGGTTAAAAGCTAGCTCCGCAAACGGAATGAGCCAGTCGCGTTTCTCGAAGCTTCCCCCTGCCGATGCTACGCACTGGAAGCAAAGGGCTACGGTATGTTGCCCGCGCTGCTTTCTATTTTCGTTTTCATTTTCTTTTGCGAGAGTGGTGACCCCGCCGTGTCGAAATGTTAACTGCGAAGCATGCAGAACCACGATGGCCCGCGCCCAGGGGTTAAAAGCTAGCTCCGCAAACGGAATGAGCCAGTCGCGTTTCTCGGAGCTTCCCCCTGCCGATGCTACGCACTGGAAGCAAAGGGCTACGGTATGTTGCCCGCGCTGCTTTCTATTTTCGTTTTCATTTTCTTTTGCGAGAGTGGTGACCCGCCGTGTCGAAATGTTAACTGCGAAGCATGCAGAACCACGATGGCCCGCGCCCAGGGGTTAAAAGCTAGCTCCGCAAACGGAATGAGCCAGTCGCGTTTCTCGAAGCTTCCCCCTGCCGATGCTACGCACTGGAAGCAAAGGGCTACGGTATGTTGCCCGCGCTGCTTTCTATTTTCGTTTTCATTTTCTTTTGCGAGAGTGGTGACCCCGCCGTGTCGAAATGTTAACTGCGAAGCATGCAGAACCACGATGGCCCGCGCCCGGGGGTTAAAAGCTAGCTCCGCAAACGGAATGAGCCAGTCGCGTTTCTCGAAGCTTCCCCCTGCCGATGCTACGCACTGGAAGCAAAGGGCTACGGTATGTTGCCCGCGCTGCTTTCTATTTTCGTTTTCATTTTCTTTTGCGAGAGTGGTGACCCCGCCGTGTCGAAATGTTAACTGCGAAGCATGCAGAACCACGATGGCCCGCGCCCAGGGGTTAAAAGCTAGCTCCGCAAACGGAATGAGCCAGTCGCGTTTCTCGAAGCTTCCCCCTGCCGATGCTACGCACTGGAAGCAAAGGGCTACGGTATGTTGCCCGCGCTGCTTTCTATTTTCGTTTTCATTTTCTTTTGCGAGAGTGATGACCCCGCCGTGTCGAAATGTTAACTGCGAAGCATGCAGAACCACGATGGCCCGCGCCCAGGGGTTAAAAGCTAGCTCCGCAAACGGAATGAGCCAGTCGCGTTTCTCGAAGCTTCCCCCTGCCGATGCTACGCACTGGAAGCAAAGGGCTACGGTATGTTGCCCGCGCTGCTTTCTATTTTCGTTTTCATTTTCTTTTGCGAGAGTGGTGACCCCGCCGTGTCGAAATGTTAACTGCGAAGCATGCAGAACCACGATGGCCCGCGCCCAGGGGTTAAAAGCTAGCTCCGCAAACGGAATGAGCCAGTCGCGTTTCTCGAAGCTTCCCCCTGCCGATGCTACGCACTGGAAGCAAAGGGCTACGGTATGTTGCCCGCGCTGCTTTCTATTTTCGTTTTCATTTTCTTTTGCGAGAGTGGTGACCCCGCCGTGTCGAAATGTTAACTGCGAAGCATGCAGAACCACGATGGCCCGCACCCAGGGGTTAAAAGCTAGCTCCGCAAACGGAATGAGCCAGTCGCGTTTCTCGAAGCTTCCCCCTGCCGATGCTACGCACTGGAAGCAAAGGGCTACGGTATGTTGCCCGCGCTGCTTTCTATTTTCGTTTTCATTTTCTTTTGCGAGAGTGGTGACCCCGCCGTGTCGAAATGTTAACTGCGAAGCATGCAGAACCACGATGGCCCGCGCCCAGGGGTTAAAAGCTAGCTCCGCAAACGGAATGAGCCAGTCGCGTTTCTCGAAGCTTCCCCCTACCGATGCTACGCACTGGAAGCAAAGGGCTACGGTATGTTGCCCGCGCTGCTTTCTATTTTCGTTTTCATTTTCTTTTGCGAGAGTGATGACCCCGCCGTGTCGAAATGTTAACTGCGAAGCATGCAGAACCACGATGGCCCGCGCCCAGGGGTTAAAAGCTAGCTCCGCAAACGGAATGAGCCAGTCGCGTTTCTCGAAGCTTCCCCCTGCCGATGCTACGCACTGGAAGCAAAGGGCTACGGTATGTTGCCCGCGCTGCTTTCTATTTTCGTTTTCATTTTCTTTTGCGAGAGTGGTGACCCCGCCGTGTCGAAATGTTAACTGCGAAGCATGCAGAACCACGATGGCCCGCGCCCAGGGGTTAAAAGCTAGCTCCGCAAACGGAATGAGCCAGTCGCGTTTCTCGAAGCTTCCCCCTGCCGATGCTACGCACTGGAAGCAAAGGGCTACGGTATGTTGCCCGCGCTGCTTTCTATTTTCGTTTTCATTTTCTTTTGCGAGAGTGATGACCCCGCCGTGTCGAAATGTTAACTGCGAAGCATGCGCAACCACGATGGCCCGCGCCCAGGGGTTAAAAGCTAGCTCCGCAAACGGAATGAGCCAGTCGCGTTTCTCGAAGCTTCCCCCTGCCGATGCTACGCACTGGAAGCAAAGGGCTACGGTATGTTGCCCGCGCTGCTTTCTATTTTCGTTTTCATTTTCTTTTGCGAGAGTGATGACCCCGCCGTGTCGAAATGTTAACTGCGAAGCATGCGGAACCACGGAATGAGCCAGTCGCGTTAAAAAAAAAAAAAAAACTACGCAATTTTGGAATTGCACATTGGGGCTTGGGGTGCGGCCTGATCCCGGCGACCATTGCCGGCAACGCACTCCCTCACCAGAGCAGGATTGGCCACCCTGGTGTAGTAACGGCCACAACCTCCCATGAATACGCCAATTAACCCTCGGCCCTCAGTCCCCAGCGGCTGCGAAGCAACTGACCACGGCGGCGGTCAGACCTCTGACGTAGCCGAGGGTGCTAAGAATCCCTGGACCCGGACAGGCCGCCAATGGAATCTGAACCTGGCAACGTTTAACGCGCGAACCTTATCTAGCGAAGCAAGTCTGGAGGTGTTGTTTGAGGAATTAGAGGGCATTAAATGGGATGTAATAGGGCTTAGCGAGGTTAGGAGGACGGGTGAAGCCTTTACGGTGCTGAAAAATGGACACGTCCTTTGTTACCGTGGTCTAGAGGACAGAAGAGAACTGGGAGTGGGATTTCTAGTCAATAAAAGCATAGCTGGCAACATAGACGGATACTATAGCATTAACGAAAGGGCCGCAGGCCTTGTAATTAGGCTCAATAAGAGGTACAAGCTCAAGGTGGTGCAGGGCTACGCGCCCACATCCAGCCACGACGACCAAGTAGTGGAACGCTTCTATGAAGATGTGGAATCGGCAATGGCTAAAGTAAAAACACAGTATACCGTAGTTATGGGGGACTTCAATGCTAAAGTAGGCAAGAATCAGGCTGGAGACAAGGCAGTTGGGAACTATGGTCTGGGCTGTAGAAATAGCAGGGGGGACCTACTAGTTGAGTTTGCAGAACGGAATAACCTACGGATAATGAATACCTTCTTCTGTAAACGGGAGAGTCGGAAGTGGACCTGGAGGAGCCCGAATGGGGAGCACAAAAATGAAATAGACTTCATATTATGCGATTACCCTGGCGTTGTGCAGGACGTGGAAGTGCTCGGAAGGGTAAGGTGTAGTGACCACCGTATGGTAAGATCTCGAGTTAGGCTAGATTCGAGGAGGGACCGCAACAAGCTAGTACGAAAGAAGCCAATAAATGAGCTAACAGTAAGACA
This sequence comes from Haemaphysalis longicornis, assembly GCF_048455015.1. Lineage (NCBI taxonomy): Eukaryota > Metazoa > Arthropoda > Arachnida > Ixodida > Ixodidae > Haemaphysalis > Haemaphysalis longicornis. Next base: position 23,810,967 of record NW_027526257.1, on the reverse strand, counting down.
TAAAGTAGAAGAATTCAGGATCGCACTGCAGAACCGATATTCCGCCCTTAACATGGAAGCCGAGCTAACGACACAGGTAGCCAGCGACAACCTTACACGCATTATCACGGAATGTGCAGTAGAAGTCGGGGGCACTATGGCTAGACAGGATACTGGTAAACTTTCACAGGAGACGAAAGATCTAATCAGGAAACGGCAAACCATGAGAATCTCTACCGCAGCTGAGAGAATAGAACTAGCCGAGCTCTCGAAGTTAATCAATAAGCGGAAGACAGCTGACATACGGAAGTATAATATGAAGAGGATCGAATACGTTGTAAAAAACGGAGGTAGCCTGAAAGCAGCGAAGAGACGTCTTGGCGTGGGGAAAAATCAGCTGTATGCACTTAAGGATAAGCAAGGCAATGTCATCCCAAATTGGGATAAAATAGTCACAGTGGCCGAGGAGTTCTATAGAGATCTGTACAGTAGCCGGGACATACAGGATTATGCCGAACGAGACAGTAGTTCAGCGGAGATAGACATCCCACCAGTAACGACCGAAGAAGTAGAGAAGGCTTTGAAAGAAATGAAAGGGGGCAAAGCACCTGGTGAGGATCAGATAACAGCAGACCTCTTGAAGGATGGCGGAGAAAGTGTACTTGAAAAACTGGCAAACCTGTATACGCAATGCCTAATGACCGGAATGGTACCGGAATCTTGGAAGAAAGCGAACATCATCCTAATCCATAAGAAAGGCGACATGATGGACTTGAAAAATGATAGGCCGATCAGCTTACTGTCAGTCGTCTACAAGGTATTTACCAAGGTAATCGCTAACCGAATCTCTGCAACCTTAGATTTCAGTCAACCTAAAGAACAAGCAGGGTTCCGTAAAGGTTACTCAACAATGGACCATATTCACACGATCAATCAGGTGATAGAGAAGTGCGCTGAGTATAATGAACCCCTATATTTAGCCTTCATAGATTATGAGAAAGCATTTGACTCGGTCGAAACCCTAGCAGTCATTCAGGCATTACGGAACCAGGGGGTAGATGAGCAATACGTAAGAATACTAGAGGATATCTACAATGGGTCTACAGCTACCATCATCCTCCATAGAGAGAGCAGTAAAATACCTATAAGGAAGGGTGTCAGACAAGGAGACGCTATCTCTCCAATGTTATTCACAGCATGCTTACAAGAAGTATTCAGAACGCTGGATTGGGAACAGGTGGGAGTAAGGGTTAATGGAGAATACCTCAGTAACCTCAGATTTGCTGACGACGTTGCGTTGCTAAGTAACTCGGGGGATGAATTGCAAAGCATGCTTTCTGCACTGGGCGAACAGAGTAGAACCGTGGGCCTGAAAATTAATATGCAGAAAACTAAAGTAATGATCAATAACCTCGGGACAGCACAGCAGTTTGAGATAGGTGGCGAGGCAGTGGAAGTGGTAAGCGAATATATCTACTTAGGCCAAGTTGTGACCCCAGATCCCAACCATGAGGCAGAGATAATTAGAAGAATCAGAATGGGGTGGGGTGCATATGGCAGACATTCCCAGATAATGAATAGCAGCCTACCATTGTCGCTGAAGAAGAAAGTGTATGACAGTTGCATATTACCGGTACTCACATACGGGGCAGAAACTTGGAGGCTGACTAAGAGGGTTCAACTTAAATTGAGAACGACTCAGCGGGCAATGGAGCGGAAAATGCTAGGTGTAACATTAAGGGACAAGAAGAGAGCGGAGTGGGTCAGGGAGCAAACTGGTGTTAAAGACATATTGGTAGAAATTAAGAAGAAGAAATGGACGTGGGCAGGGCATGTAATGCGAAGGCAAGATAACCGCTGGTCGTTAAGGGTAACAGAGTGGATCCCTAGAGAAGGCAAGGGCTGCAGGGGGCGGCAGAAAGTTAGATGGGCAGATGAGATCAAGAAGTTTGCGGGGATAAATTGGTCACGGTTGGCACAGGACCGAGGTAATTGGAGAAGACTGGGAGAGGCCTTTGCCCTGCAGTGGGCGTAGATAGGCTAGTGATGATGATGATGATGATGATGATCAGTAAACGGAACGGCTTTTAAACGGAAATATTTTTTTCGGTAACTTGTAGTTTGGTTTATCGAGAGTCTACTGTATTCATTCCCGCGTACAAGAGAAAAGCAAACGTTATTGCTTCTTGGACTGCGATTTTTGTTAACTTGCCCCTGCAGATGTAAAATCAAGCAATGGGCACAAAAAGGTGAGCTGTAACTATGACGCCAAACAATTTCACCTGTACAGGCTTTTTCCCCAGTATCGTAGAATGACACTTCAACATGCCGTGTGTTAGGGCATATATCAATCTGAAAGAAGTGAAATATACTGTTATAACCTATATTGTTGTTCTCAAAATCACAATTGTCATGGCAGCTGCGGAAGAGCATTTTTCAGATATGCAGAATGTACCATCCATTTGCAAATGCCGCGTAGACTCGATCAGAATTGCATTGCGTTTAGACGTGAGCGGAACTAAGCTTAAGGTACGTCACCCCTTTCAAAAACGCATTTAAAAATACTTTTTTAGGTTTTGCATTTTCAACATCCCTGTCGTTTGACGAATATTAAAAAAAAGTGCTGTTATCTTATCGGTTCAAATGTTATGATCAATCTTTAGCCCTCCGAGACGCATCCAAAACCAAAATTGAAACATTTCGATTCCGCAGCATCTGCCATATCGTCAAAAATATTTCTTTGTATATACGTCACGTAATGCTATATTATTTGTTTACATTGTAGGCTTTTGGATACATTTTGCGGAATATTGTACATTCAATTTATTTCAAAATTTTCAATAAATGGCAGTGGGTGGCACGCTCTTGTTCACGTTGCGCGCATTTGCGTTACCTTGGGGCTGCGTTTGGTTGTCCGTGCTTTTTCGTATGCCGCTTCAAGCTCGCGGATTTAGTCTTAGCCTTGCAAGAAGACAGTTATAGTACTTTATAGCCTGCAGTTACAGTTAGAGTACGAGGTTGGTGTGCCTGACGACTGACTGTCACCGCATGACGAAAGCCGCATGTGAGTCAACAGTAACACGCAAAACTGGCAAAAAATTATGTGCCCTTCAGCTCTGCCAAAAGAAGATCGTACTGGTTAAAAGGAGGGAGCAAGGTGTGAGCCTGGAGGATTCTAGCCGCAATCACCGACTTTGAGTATACGTACAATAGGTGTAAACCTTCAAAGCCATTTTTCTTGCATCCATTTTGCATCCATCAGTTACGCGAACCGTGATAACTTTGCTTTTAGTGATTATTTTGCTTACGAAAGTTTGCGTGCTTTGTCCTCATATATAGAACTATGCAATGAACAGATTACTTGAAAAATATTGGTAACTTTTACATTGTGGCCAGTTGCGTGAAGCCCAAATGTGCCAGATATAAATTTTGAGTCTTTTTATGATTACGCAAATTAGCTTAAAGATGTTATATTCGTGGATGTTTATTCCCTAGGATATTGTTTTCACTGCGTTCCTACCAAGTCGTGTGTGATTTGCACCAACCACGTTGTAGTTATGACTGTTCGCACTAAAAGCATATTTGCGCGCATTTTGTTTTATATACAATTTTGTTAGACATTATTAGCATTTATATTATTGTATAGTCTCTACTGTCTAAGCTTTACAAGCCAGAAATATAATCATATTTTTAAATTTTATATGTTATAAAAATATAAAAAATATAATTGTAACGTTTGGATATACCAGTAATTTTTTTGTAGGTGGTGACACACCCTAAAAGCGCTTTTTCCCGAGAATGTGGCGCGCCCTGAAGCACGATTTTTACGTGCAGACAGTTCATGGTCGTTTCCTGTACACTGCGGGCTTTCTTGCCAAGATTGGGAAAAAACACGTAACAGCGCCATATTAGCACAGTCGTAGAAATGACGGCTGTGCTTAAGTAATGGCCATGTAAGCAGCAATATCTAGGAATAGAAAGTAATAAACTTACGCGTAATAACAAAGCAGTAGCGAAGTTTTTTCAACGGTGATTTGAAAGGAGCAATTTTGTTATTGTTTTCTTTTACACACAGCGTGCTAACTATGTGCACGTCCGATGGGCGTGGCTTTTTTGCACACATTACTAAACACAAGAGTGTTCGATGCCATTTTTATTCACCATCAGCATAATCTAAAAATCTAAATTGTTCTCCGTGTCATCTTTGAACGCGCATTATATTTTGTTTCTCGCGAAATTATTGCTTTAGCACGACCACTTCACGCACACCCTTGGTCCAAAATTTGTCGGCCAATCCTTAGCTTTCTCGGCCACAAAGAATTCAAAGAATCTGCATTACCTTTACATGCGACAAAAAAATTTTAAGGCAGTAATAAATAATTGTGTTTTCTCTCGCTTTCCTACGTAAACGCTTTCAGCCTCGCTCGAGACGTAAGCCTGTACATTGAAATTTTCGCAGTCTGCGCGTTTCTGAGTTAGTCAGTGGTTTTGTACGAAATATTTTCACCTATGTAGATTTCTTGATATATTTGCTATTTTTTATCCTTCTAAAATTTCCTGAATATTCGGTGGTGTGATCACCGAACGGGACGAAGAAGAGTCGTGCTTCAGTAGGTGTAGAATGGGGAAACGTTCTAATTTTTGAATGGCAGTTAAATGTGGTCGTCGTGGTAAACATAGAGCACGGTATGCGAGTTCGAGTTAATCTTGGTAAGCTCTAGAGTTCTTTTCTAGACCGTGTTGTTGGGTATTGTGTGATGTTTACTTTCATCGTTGTGGCTTGGAGAATAATTCTCGGTCGTTGAGGTACTCAGCCTGCAGACATAGCACTAATGGTCCTTTGAGCATATGTAATAATAGTTAAGCATCTAATCATAGTTCCCCTATGCGGAGTGCCACAAGAATTTGTCATATTTCTGCTTTTCTCCTATCCTGTACGCAAGAGGGTATAAACTCACAGCACTTGTCGCAGTAGTCTACATCGACAATAGTTGCCTTCGGTTTTCGAACCTCCCACTGTCGGTAAATACTGTGTTGTAATAGATTTTGAACTTTCCTCTAAATGCTAAATTGTCGCCTGTGCTCGGGAGAGTTGGGATTAGTGTTTATTGGTAGGAGAGGGGTATGAAAGGCGCTTAATTTTCGACATACCTATCATAGCAACCAGCGGTTTTATCTGCGAATCTGAGCCATTGGGCTATTTGATGACCGGGCGCAACTTTTTTTCTCTCATAAGTTCTTTTTTCACTAGAATAGGAAATATAAATACCCTTGCAGGACAAAGACCCTTGATAAGACCCTTGATGTGATCGTGAAAATTGAAACACTTGGAGCTGCAGCAGATGCTCTTGTGATATGCTCTCTTCTTCAGCCTAAGCAGCACACGCATGTACAGCTAAGCATGAGCTGTCCATCTCTGGCCAGGTAATTTCTGCAGGGCTATTCCCCCATCAGAGTGCAAAGCCCATACTCAACAGTGGGCCTTGGCCATGTGCTGAAAGTTCCCTGGTGTAAGCTGAACAGCTGCTCACCTTTGACCAACGCATCGCCAAGGGGCCTACAACCGCCCTTCGGCCGCCAGACTTCACCGCCGTCTGGCCGTTCCTTTGTTGGCCGACGGCAGTTCAACCTTTAACAACCCACGGCCGTTCAACTTTCACAGACGAGGGCTATTCATCTTAGCCAGGGGGACGGCTGTGAATCCATAGCTGCTCCGCCATAGTTGAACTTAAGCCGTGCAACTTACTCGGCCGGCCGTTCCACTGCAGCAGGGGTTTTAATTGTTTTGCAGCTCTCATCCAGCCCTAGAATAAGTATAGCCAAGCTGTTTATACAGCCAAGTGCAAAATGTATAACCTGTAACAGCAATCATTCGTGCTTTTAAGGAAAAAATTAAATTCAGCAACTGACAAAGACTGTTTATTACAAAATGTAGGGCAGATTTATTCCCTGAGTTGCTGCCCGTACAGTGATACTGCTTCCATTTGATGCGACTGGTATGGTGGTCATGGACAGAGAACAGCTGCTTTGCTCCAATGGAAACCGCAGCTGCCGCGCTCAGAAGTGCCTGCAGCAGGGAACAAAAAGAAAAAAAGGACGAGTTACAACACTGCACAGCCCACAGTCCCCAAACTCAGCAAGGCAGTTCCAGGCCCCTACAGATATTTAAACTGCCGATGTGGAATGCATCTTGCTTTAAAGGGACCATGCAACACTCTTTGAGCAGTGGAACTAAACCTGCACGACGTTGAGATTACACTGTCAGGGATACCTGAGCTAAATATTACACATGCACGTGAAACAGTGGGTGCGCAAATCACTGTGACAGACACAGAAAAACCAACCGCACTTACAATTTTCCTCATTATGCACCCCTTGCATGGCCTAACGACGTCATTGCAGCCATGGCTGTGCTATTGCCTGCTGCTGGACAACTTAGCGGCCTAATTCTCGCATTTCCTGAGACGATCCGCCGTCGTCGGCGCTGTGTACCAAACTCTTCTTAGCCTAAACCTGCATGCACATTGTTATGAATGGGCCAAGGACCACGCAGGCAGGCAGTAGACGAACACTGTTTAACACGTTGAAGAATATATTTAAGAGGACGGAGGACAAGCACAGGACGTGAGCATAGTAGAGGTCGGGATGTAACAGAGAGGATGGGTTTCGGTCACACGTACACACAGTCTACCGTTCAAAGATACACAAAGTAACCTCGGGGTTCACAAGGTCCGAGAGCAATGCCAAATAGGCCAGTCAGCTCACTCTCAGTCCATCACGACGCGTTTCTAGGCGCTCCAACAGCAGGAACGGCAGCGCCCAACAGCCGGAATGGCGCGTCAGCAGTCGGCGCACCAGCACCTCAATGACGGCGCCCAAACGAGCTCTCGAGCCTTGGCGGAGGGTAGCGCGGTCCCGTCTAGGGTGGTCCAGGCGTCTCACGGGGTAGTTCCCACGGACTGCGCCCTGTTCCGCCGCTTCGCTTCCAGCCGTTCGCGTACCAGCTTCCGCGATCCCTTACCCGCGGCTACTCTTCCTCGTCATCGTCGCTGTCGTTCTGCTGGCTCACTTTCGCGGCCAATCACTCTAGTGGCCATTCATCACATCACCCCCACCTTAAGAAAGTTGTTAGGAGAGCCAACAACTATTCTACTAGTCACGGCCCGGGTCACGGCCACAGCACACTCACGCACAGTATGCAGTCAGATATAGTCAGTTACACCATGGTTTGACAGTGCTGTTTCACATGCATGGGGCAAGCAAGCGGACGAAAGGTTTCTTATCAAACTATCAAAGTCAGTAGCTTGCATTAGACCCTGTCGTTGAACGTGTATGCAGCGGCTACTTGTGGGTCGTTCTCTGGCTGCAGATGTGGCATTTGCGCACAAGTCGCTTCACATCATTTTGCAGATCCGGCCAGTAGAATTCCTCTAAAATTCGCTGAGCAGTCTTGCGAATGCCCGCATGTCGAGGTGGGACGTTCTCATGTGCGGCTCGGATGATGAAGTCCCGAAAAATTTTCGGCACTACCATCTGCTTCAACGTCTTCCCAGTCGCAAATTGGCACACTCTATATAAGAGGGCCTCACTTTCGAGGAAAGTGTAGCGGTGACCCCGTGCGGAACAAGACTCCCTCCCAACTTTTCGGTAGCAAGACCTCAAAGTATGGTCTTTCCGCTGCTCTTGGGGTAGTCTAGCTCGGTTGAAATGAGCGCACGAGGGCGGTGGCACGTTAAAGCGTGGGGTTTGCAGTGGTTCAGTTTTCACGGCTTTTCTTGGAGGCTCGTAGATGGTACATGCGATGACTTGGTCTCCTGTAACACTTTGACAATTGTCGGAACTGTGACCTGGCCTTTTATACGTAGAGCAACTTTCATGCTCTGTGATCACAGTGCGACAGTCTCGCGCGCGGTGTCCAGGATGATCGCATACAAAGAACTTTGGTATTGCCTTTCCCGGTGTGTTGGCTACACCCCTTGTAACGTCTGGCGCATGAGTTGGAGCGTTCCCCAAGTTCGCAAGGCTTTGCGCCTCCAGGAAACGGTCCGTGACATCGGCCAGGACACTCAGGGTGGCACACTTGCGTTCCTTTAGGAAGACCATGAGCTTCGGGTGGCAGCAACAGTAGAACTGCTCCGAAATCACTAAATCGCGGAGTCCTTCATAGGTTTTGGGAATGTTCGCCATTTCCACCCAGTGGTCGAGGTAGCTGGACAGCCTCGCCGCAAACTGCCTTCCCGTCTCGCCGTCTTCCACCCGAGCTTTCCGAAACTTCTCCTGGTACCCTTGTGCCGTGAACCTGAACCGCTGGAGTAATGCTTTCTTGACCTTGATGTAGTCAAGCGACTCCTCTGCAGTCATGCGCCCAATCACCGTCAGCGCTTCCCCGGACAAGCACATACTGAGACCGACGGCCCATTTGTCCTGCGGCCACCCCTGTCCAGTCGCCACGCGCTCGAAGCGCTGCAAGTACGCGTGCAGGTCGTCGCGTCTTTCATCAAACAGGGGCAGGAGCTTCTGCGGATTCACGACGGGCACATTTGGGTTGGTTTCGTTCCCGGCAGTAACGGCGTTGGTGCTTTGCGACCCTTCTTGAAGACGAATCTTCAACTCCAGGATTCGCATCTCCCTCTCGGCAGCTTCCTTTGCTATCTCGGCAGCTTCTCGCCGTCCCTCTCTTTCCCGTTCTGAAGCTTCCTTTGCTATCTCGGCAGCTTCTCGCCGTCGCTCTCTTTCTCGTTCTTCAGCTTCACGGAGTGCCTCTCTTTCAGCTGCCCTCTCTGCACGCTGCTCCGCCCGCTGGGTGTCGATCCACTGGCGAAGTTCCAGTCCTGAGAGACCCAGCTGCGTCCCGATCGCCACTAGCTTCTCCACGTCCATGATGTAGTCTTCAATCACGTGTTTCCCAGCACTCAACTTCTTCCTGCAGATGTTATGGGTGGGATCCTGGCAGGCTCGCCACTTTTGTTATGAATGGGCCAAGGACCACGCAGGCAGGCAGTAGACGAACACTGTTTAACACGTTGAAGAATATATTTAAGAGGACGGAGGACAAGCACAGGACGTGAGCATAGTAGAGGTCGGGATGTAACAGAGAGGATGGGTTTCGGTCACACGTACACACAGTCTACCGTTCAAAGATACACAAAGTAACCTCGGGGTTCACAAGGTCCGAGAGCAATGCCAAATAGGCCAGTCAGCTCACTCTCAGTCCATCACGACGCGTTTCTAGGCGTTCCAACAGCAGGAACGGCAGCGCCCAACAGCCGGAATGGCGCGTCAGCAGTCGGCGCACCAGCACCTCAATGACGGCGCCCAAACGAGCTCTCGAGCCTTGGCGGAGGGTAGCGCGGTCCCGTCTAGGGTGGCCCAGGCGTCTCACGGGGTAGTTCCCACGGACTGCGCCCTGTTCCGCCGCTTCGCTTCCAGCCGTTCGCGTACCAGCTTCCGCGATCCCTTACCCGCGGCTACTCTTCCTCGTCATCGTCGCTGTCATTCTGCTGGCTCACTTTCGCGGCCAATCACTCTAGTGGCCATTCATCACACACATTTTTGGGGTTTCTTTTGTGCTTTGAGTGGGCGGAGTTGGAGTGATGGACTAAATACTCCCCTTTCAACGAGACAACTTGACAAGAAACGTTCATTGCTTTAAAAATGCCCTACCAGCCTGAGCGCGCACTTTTGAGCAGGCTGCAATGCCAGCTTTTTTGTGTCACCAGACCGGAAATACCCTTCCACATTGCGGAGAAACGAAGAAAACTCCCCGGCCTGTGATATAGTAAAGGCACCCAAAAAAATGCTGCGAGCCACCCCCACTTCAGAGAGAGCGCGCAGCTTTCGTCGCGGTGTCTGCAGTCGAGTTGAGAGGGAACAATTTTGCGCGATTGCCCATCGCGTGTAGTTTCGGTTATAACGAACAGATTTTTATTTTTCTTGTGGGAGGAGACGGCTGAGACACAGACTTTAACACAAAATACATTCCAAGTAGTCGATGGTAAGTGCTGCAGGGTACCTTCAAGAATGCAAAAATTCCAGAAAAAACATTTATCATGAATCTTGAGTTACCAGTACCTGTTGTCTAGTTACGAAGAATTTCGACAACCTTTAGGGATAGTTCAAACAATGTATGGCTTCAAGCCATTTTTCAAAGATACGACTGGTTACAAAAACTGCCACCGCGGCCTAGATCAAACCTGCGTATATGGGCTCAGCACCACACCTTAGCCACTGAGCCTAGCTGAGGGTGCATTACACTGTCAGTGTCTCAAGCTTGCGAATACAGTAAATGCTGCTTAGGTACTAACATTACCCTTTAGTGCAAGAAACCAAACTTTTGACTGCTCTTAATTTACATTGTTTTGGTACAATTTGTTTTTTTCACATCCTTCGCACTCTATCTAGCCAAATATAGGTTCAATATGATGACCAGGCGGTTGATGCCTCGCCAGAATTATTACCCCATAAACATGTGCGGTCACTTTACTGCCCCGAACGAATCTAAATCATCAATTCCAATTATTCGAGAAAGCGAACTCAAGATCTCGAGTAGCATGTGGCTATGCCTGATTTAAAAACGGAACCCAGCATGTAAACTTTTGCCTGCACACATTTAGAGGCACTAAAGCCATTTTATATAGACGAAAAAAATATTTTTAATGAATGAGCAGGAATAAACAAAATATGGCAAAGAAAGCATAACGGTTCGTATTGCTTCGACAAAAATCTATTTGGTTGAAATGATTGATTGATTGTAGGGTTTAACGCACCGACGCAACGCAGGCGATGAGGCTCGCAGTAGTGGAGGGCCCCGGATAAATTTCCACCACCTGGGGATCTTTAACGTGCGCTGAAATCTCGTACACACGGGCGTTTTTGCTTTTCGCGTCCATCAGAAAAGCGGCCGCCGTGGCCGGGAATTGAACCCGCGACCTCGTGCTCAGCAGCGCAACGCCTTAGCCGCTGAGCCACCGCGGCAGGTTATTTGGTTGAAATGAATTTGAACTCGCACAACAACTGGGCCTGTGCGCATAATGTAAGCACTGTGCTTAGAGCATTTTGAGAAGTCACAGTATGCAGTCGACATAAAGAAATGAAGCATAAAGATGCCTCACTCCAGGTTGCACCAACAGTGCAGCTAAGTAGCATAGACATGATCTTATTTCATAGAAAGGGGCGGGTGAGCTTGAATGCAAAAAAAGGGAAAGAAATTCAATCGACAGATCAACTTACAACTCAAGTTCACAAATAACTTTGGGACCTTGCACGCACACCCAGCGTAACCTTCCCACTGTTTTTTATATTTTGCTTAACCCATCGCAAAACAGCCGGCTAATTAACTGACCACTGACAAGGAACCCATGTACATTCGGTGCATAGATAGCGCCAAAGGATGTCAGGAGTCTGTATTCACAGAAAAGAACAGTGCCTTCCTGTATCTTCAAGAGATTCAGCTTGACTAGCCCACATTCTCTGGAAGCATGCCGGCTATGCTGCCAGAAGTGTCTTCTGAGAGCACCATAACTCCACTGGCGCGGCATCCAACATCCAATGCATAATGCTCAGTGACACGGTAATACACAAGGATCCATAGGTAAGAAGGGATATTGTGGCCGATATGCATGCGTAAATGATATGCTGCTGTCAGTTACCGCTGGTGCAGCTACAGAGACCCGAGTTTGGCCACAGCTCCAGCATCCAAAATACTTATTGCGGCACTGGTACTGCACATCCAAGACCTTGTGCTTACCCACATTACAAGCATTATGACATAACAGCTGCCCACCCTCACGCAGATGTTGAAGGACTCTTCACCCAGAAAACCTGGTTTGTACAGGCACTACATCGTGTGCGAACGAAATATAAAACAGGAATTCACTTTCTGCATGTATAAAAAGCTACATTCAACTCAATTCAAATGCCCTAAACATGCACAGCATCCTACCACTGAAAGGGCTACCTACTACTATTATTCCTGTTGTAATGCAAGAATAAACAACACCCACACGTTAGGTGGGCATAATTCCTGCTGTAAAGGCCTCACATCACTCAAACGAATACTTAGACGTCCATTTTCTTTTTCTGGGTTCCTATATCGCTCACATAAATGCAGTACGTACGTGTTATTGCTTTTCATCTTGCCAGACAGCCCCCGTCCTGAAGTTCCAGCCACTCTTAAATGAAAAGGTTGCAAAGAAAAGTTACATCAGCACAAATGTCGTTACCTTCCAAAGTAAAAAGCTCACAGTACACTACACATTCAGAGAAGTAAGAACACTCACTCAATGATTGTTTTATTATCAAGACAGTTATGTTAAAAGACCTAACCACAGAATTGATGAAAGGTGCTTAAAACCAATGCTTTGATTGATTGATTGATTGATTGATTGATTGATTGATTGATTGATTCATTGATTTATTGATTGATTGATTGATTGATTGTAGGGGTTTACGAGCCGACGCAACGCAGGCGATGAGGCGCGCCGTAGTGGAGGGCTCCGGATTAATTTTGACCACCTGGGGATCTTTAACGTGCGCCGAAATCTCGTACACACGGGCGTTTTTGCTTTTTGCCTCCATCAGAAAAGCGGCCGCATCGGCCGGGAATCGAACCCGCGACCTCCTGCTCAGCAGAGCAACGCCTTAGCCACTGATTAAAACCAATGCTATGTAAGCGTAGATAGTGTTTACAGCAATGTGAAATACACTCCGCCTAGGTGCTCCTGAACTACAAACTGTTTGAAGAAAACAAATAGCTTCCAAAGGAGAACGCGAAAAAGGGTCCGGAAAGGTTTTCAGCCAGTAACAAGACGATAAAAAAAATATCAAAACACTTTTATTGCCAAGTTAAGATTTTCAAACTATTTCCGGTTTCCATTTTTCTCAAGTAAAGTTTTACGCCCGATAAGGTGAGCAGTCGCACATTGTATTTTGCTTTGTTCAAAGTAGCACAGCTATCAAAATAAAACAAAAGCGCGGTGCAACTGCACGGCCGCATATAGAAATAGACCTAATGCGATAAAAAACGCATACGAAACAAAACACATCGATTCCTCACGATGTTATCGAGAGAACCGGCAAATATTTCAAGCTTCCTAAGGCCCTCCGCTGCGCCCACCACCTGTCCGTCAGCAACGCCAGACATATCGAGCAGCTCCAGCAAATTGCATTTAGCTTGCACGAACCACAGCTTGAGACTGACGCGGAAACGAGAAATCAAGCCAATAACACGTTTCTGGCAGCAAGCCTTAGTCACGCTAGAAAAGATCAAGCAAAAAAGAACTTCCCGAACTTCTTTGTCCGGGCACAGGAAAACGCCCCCGTTCTTCGATCGTTTGCCGCTGTATTTCAGCTTATGCTTAACCTCACGTGTTTCCAAAGTGGCAAGCATTCTTTATCCACAAAGGGCGAACACATTTTACAACGGTACATCGCACAAAAAACATGAATAACAACACGGACAACGCGCAACCACGGTCGACTTTGCCGCCAGCACTCGTTGCTGGAACAATTACATTGGAAATGACCGCAGCGCCGAAACGACCAAATAATGAGCAGAGTTACGACTTTATATTTTAAGTCAAAGCGGCCATACAACATTCCCAAATTTTTCAATCTTCAAAGAATCATTTACTCAAAATTGTCATTGCTTTCGGTGTTCACAAGTATTCCAGTTTAAATAGAATCCTGATCGGAAAGGACTGCAGCGCGGAACATAAGAGCAGAGATCACTCTTTGTATTTGCATGCAAAGTGATCACACAACGATGCCAAATTTGTCAATCTTTAAGGAATCATTCATTCAAAATTATTATTGCCTTTTGTGTTCACAAGTATTTCAGTTTTAATAGACTACTGATTGCAACTTTCCCGATTGCTGCCTTCTTGCTACTACTACTACATACTACTAAGTTGTTTAGGCGAAGAGGAAAGGAAATGCACTGGGAATATTATTGAGCCCAGCTGGGAGCTCACCTGCATACAACCCAGTTGCTCCCGGTCTTTTCTGATTGGCTGCCAGTTTTGGCCAGAAGATCTAAGCCAATCAGGCTGTATTTTTGGCGCATGGCAGCGCCTAGAAAAAACCTTGAATGTGGATGATGATGGCGAGTAAAGGTTTTTGAATCGGGGTGACGGCATGTTCCATTTCCACTGTATTAGCTATTTATTTTACCTCGGACTTGTCTTAGCTGCCGCTATCTCTGGCTCGGATTCAATGCTCCATGCGCGGTCTCGTGGACTTGTCTCGGTCATAACCAGACAAATGAAAATTCACGTGTGCCTTACAATGCTTTTCAGCTCGGACAAAATTTGGCGTTCGGCCTCCTTCAGAGCAGGCTTGCACAGGAGTCCTGAATCATTCGGCTCGCGCGTTTGCAGATCGTGATTTTGCATCAATCATTTGAAGGTGGGATCTGAGACTTGAGGGTGCGTAAACACTACCGAGGAAAATCTTTGTCGCAGGTGTCGCTCGGCTTACCCTTTTTCACCCACTTGGTCGGTAAATCTATAACTTCTCGTAAAAGGTACAACGTTTATGTGAGTCTTCATTGTTCTCGCACAGGACTATTCACCAGCATTTCTTTTTTTGTTGGGTGTTTTCTTCGTAACTTCTGCGAGGAAAACTTGGAGGAAGGAATGCTTTTATGAGATGGAGAAGTCAGCCTGGAAACAAGATGGCTTGATGAATGAAAATGACGACAAGAAATGAATACACCAGCACAGAAAAACGCACACATACACTATCAGTAGTCTAGAAACGCAAATCTGAAAGACGCACAAACGCGCACACGGGGCAAACGCTCACAGAATTTCCTCAAATCGCGGTCACGGAGAGAGGCAAGGCCGTCGCCGCCCTTGTCGCAGACGCAGTCGAATGCTGTGGGCCTATGCGAACGCTGAGTATCAGCACACACTGCACGTTCATTGTCCTAACGAACACTACAAGAGTGACAGAGAGGTGATACTCGTCTCGTCTTAAGCATGCAGGTAGTCGTTGGCGAAAGCGATGTTGAGGCTTCCTCATGTTTCCGTAGGTCATGCTGAAGTAACTGGAACTGGTCCATGCAGCATTCGGGAAGCCCAGGCGGGGTCATTTCTGTAATGGTTGGTTGGCAGTTGTAGCTGCAGCGGCGGCTAGCTGTGGCTTTTTTGTGCGTGACAGCTTACTCACCCCGTAATTGCGCATATTAGGTTAATAACCCCCAAACGAACACATTCCTTTAAACAATTACCTTTGGTTAAAGCTAGTTTTGTATAAACGAATTTATATGCTGTCAATCAAAAGTATTAGAAATCAAAATATAGAGCTAGCTCTTCTGAAACGTTGAAACTGCATTGCTGATGCCGTCATACAACTGTAATTCTGATGGAGGCAACAAACGAAAACGCCCGTGTGTTCGAGATTTCGCCGCCCGTTGAAAATCCCCAGGTGACCGAAATTAATCCGGAGTCCTCCACTACAGCGCACCTCGTCGCTTGCGTATCTATAGCGTCGGCGCGTTAAGCCACATAATCAATAATAAATCAACCAATCAAAAATTTACGCACCAGTTAATTATTTTTTTTTCAGGGCTATAACAAAATACGCCCAAATTATGCACCGTTCTTACTGGTCACGTCTAAGGGGTTGTAAAGATAAGATTGGGACCACTTCGCCTTCCACAGAAACAATGAGGGAACTAAAATTTAGGATGCCCCCTTGGTTTAATTAATGAATCGTTGCCTTCATATTTAGACTGCTATCATGGCTTCGGTGCGTGAAATTCTCGTTTTCTTGACGCGTGAAAAAAAACGTTATCTCTAACCTGAATTTCGGCAATTTTTTTTAGTGGGAGGTCTTATCGGTACATAGATCTGCTGTCATGTTTAGCGTCTGCTGAGCGGCACATTTGTTTGAACATAGCTGCTGGCCTTTTCTCAGTCCTTGAAGCCACGAGCTTTCGCCGCTGTTCGGGGCCACGTTAGTGCATTACTTGACTGTTACTTAGGTTGTAAAGCCAGGAGCTCGTTCAATAGCACATACGATTTTTGCTTCTTTGCGTCAACACAGACGGCGAATGAAAAGGGTTGCTTGATGGCTCGACATGGGCCAGTTGCATGTAATTACTGCTATCGTGATGAATGCTCCAAAATACAGATTCGATAAAATACATATTTCCGCATTGTAGTATTAGGTCGCTTGTATGAGCAAGGAAACTTGCTGACAAACGTTCTGCGTACAGTGATTTTGAAGTGCCGGGGAAAAAAGTATGCAAAGAGACCGCCAAAAGGGCGGTCTTTTTTACTCTAGGTAATATGCGTTGTGCGCCGGAGCATTGATCCTTCACCTCCTCGGCGTCGCGGTTCGTCACATAGCTTACGTTCTTAACTTGTATCAAAAATTACAATACCAATGAGGTCAGAGGCTGTACCAATGCGGTCAGTGTATATGCAGGCTCGAAAGCGGCGCGTAAAAACGTCGTTCGCCGGCCTAAATAAAGTTTTTTCAATCAATCAAAGCACGAGTTGTTTTAGGCGCACTTATTTAGTCCAAAAAAGTGACATTTATTTTTGGTTTCAAGTCTAAAGAATGGCCTAAAACGTATAATGCACAAATGAAACGCGAACACAAAAATATGAACCAGAAACACAAATAGCGCGACTTCTTTCCATGCAAGTTAAATAATCGCGCCGCTATATAACAGTAACAAAGATTGAAAATGTGTCTCTTCAAATATACCACTAGCGAGCCATTATTTTGCATTCACTATCCATATTATTTCATCAATAGCGTTCCGTTTAATATTTTCGTGTTTTCACTCATTCGTCCATGAGTGTACATGTATATACAGCACACTGTGTTCGGTGGCTGAGCACTAGCCCACGCATGACCTCCAGAATTCCAGTGATTGGAAACGGTTGGTGCTAGACCTGTGACAGACATCAGCCGTTCACCTTTCGAAGAGCAGGATTGTGAAGAAATATGCGGACCGGGTAACTTACGTTTCCAAAGGAACTTTTGAACAACGGCTGCTGACGAAACACGAGTACCCTACAACAGGACAACAGCCATTCATCACGTGTTCCCCGGCAAGCGGAAACAAAGCCGTCGCCCGGAGGCCGAGCATAAGCTGATCATCTTTTGTAAACCCGCTTTCAAGCAACAAGCGGGTACTCGGCGGCGGGAAACCTGCCGCCTGTCTTTTGATTGAACGTTGCTGGAGCAAGTGCCGTTCATCGGCGGTGGTTGAACCACCGCGTAACTTCTGCGAAACTTTCGCCCCGCTGAAACCGTGTGTACGGTTAACGAGCGACAGCTGACCAACTTTTGAACATTGACTCCCGAAAACCTTCGGAGAGGATGGTGGCCATATTCAAACAGTTTATCTTAAGTTCAACGCTGCCCCATTCGTTGCCGATGGCCGAGCGTTCCGGATTACAGCCGTAGGTTGGCCAGTGAAGAATCGGACTGGCTGTGCTGCCTGGGAGTGCGGTAGGTTTCAAGTAGGCCTCATTTGCCATGTATGACTAAGTATCAGTGCTGCATAATTTGTGCAATTTCTTTTATTCCCGCTCTTCCCCTGTAAAGGTGGTTTAGTACGTCGTCCTACTGGTAATTGATTTTATTTTTTAGCGATTCATATTTAGGCTCGGCAGCTTGTGTGCAGAGCCATGTGAAGAATTCTTACGTGACGGTTCTCTGAAAACACATGATGGCCTAATTTAGGGGGCTTTGTAAGTTCGCCGTGGTGCGCCATTTATTGTTTACAAGACTCGAGCTGTCACTATTGACAGGCCGCAAAAAAAATTGAAATGCGATTTTAAATATATTTATTATCAAATATTCTGTTTAATGTATTATTGGGACAAAGTTGGTTTGTTTCCGGATATGTTTTGAACTTTTTTTTTTGAGATCCTGGCGGCCATCTTTGGCCTATATGTACATACCTAAGTAAATTATTGTTGGCGCCGGCCTCACTTTCTGGTATTGGAGAGGCGCTTTTATGGTGGCGTAAGTGGTCCGCACGGCTGTCTTTCATGCCTGCCAAAAAAGATACTACAGACAGCATGTTCAAATAACATTTCTGCGCAGGCGTGGCGCCTACTGAAGTTGCGTTTCTTTTTGTCTCGATGATAGTATGATTGCTCTTCTTTCTGGGTTGTGCTGTTGCTCCTGTACTAACTACAAACTCTCGTATCTGGCTGCCCCGGTGGTAGTTTCCTATAAGAACGGATGGCATACCGCTGCGAGTGCTTGGTGAGCAAGGTTCGCAAAGGATTGCACGCAGGCCAAGGAAAGATTTAGAAAAATTGTCGTAATAACAATATTGCACTTTTAACGCACCTAGGCTGCACACGGCACCCTTCAGTATATCCTAAAACAGAATCCAAACTACTCAACGCGGCTTCACCTCTAGCAAAAAAACTCCTTGACAAATTTAAATACTTGAACGTTCTGTCATGATTCCTGAGGTGGCCGGACATAATGCAAAGGAAGAAGGATTTGCGAATTGAATAACCCTTACCACTTAAGTGGTTAGATGGTTATTTACATGCACCGGCTCTACACAGTCCTTTTCTATATAGCTTAAAAACAACCCGAACCTCGCACCGCTATTTCCGCGCTGGAAAAATACTGCTTCACCAACTGACCAACTACTATATATCATAGTTTGATTTTTTCTGCACCCGAAGGAAACGCACGAGAAAGTAAGGTTCGTTTATAGTTTCTTCAAGTAAATCCAGAAGTCGTAGGCGAGGTTATAACGTGTATTGGTTAGACTTCGTAGTTTTTTATTTGTGTTGTAAATATATCGAAACCACCCCAATGTCGTCCCAATTGCAAAACGTAAGCCTTCAGAAAGTGGTAAACTAGTAAACTTCCCATAGACTGTTCGGGCGAGGACGGAAAACGTTGTAAAAATAAGAATTTAATTCTGGGTTGGTTTATTAGGCGCAGCAAGGGGTTAGAAGTTTATTACATTCACTCTCTGCGAACTGTTTCTTTTAAATGTTTCAAACAAATCCAAATCAGGCAAACGAAGTTTTGCACTGTAAAAATACCCGCTTCCCCAACTGACTATATAATATATTCTCCCGACATTCCAGACATGACGTAGTAAAAACCGGCTAATATTTTTAAATGTTTGAATTTACCTGAGCACAGATATAAATCTGATGTTACTCGTTATTTTGGATGACGTTTCGTTGAGAATTTGTCAGATATGCAGTATATTGCACAATAGAACTAAGTTGTCAAAAACTATGACACATAATGTCATAGACAGTGTGTGTATGTGCTGTTTGCGGGCATTCTGTTTCGTGTGTGTTGTGCGCGTGTGTGTGTGTTCTGTGGGTTGTTTTGTGCGTATGTGTGTTTTATTGTATGTGTGCTGTGTGTGGTGTTTTTTGTGTGTGTGTTGGGTTTACATGTGTGTTGTGTGCGTTTGTGTATTGCGCTGTGTATTGTTTGTACATGTAGTTTGTGGGCTGTGTGAGTGGGCGCGTTCCTCGCATTTTTTGACGAAGAAGCCGATCGGCTGTGGAAAGTCGCTTCTCCTGTTGCCATCATTAGAAGGCCTGCCTCACTCTGCCGTGCTCACCAAACATCGGCCTTGACGAACAAAAGCAGTAAATGCCCAACGAAGCAGTTAATTTCTGGGAAGGTGAAATTGAAAGGCCTCAAAATTTTAGCATGGCAAGCCCTGAAGGCCTCGTCTTGGGTTTTGAAATCTTTCAGGGGGAAGGAAGCCTAGCACAAACAAGAGAACATAAAATTGGGGCGACTTGTCCGCGTTGTCGCAATCCACTCAAGAATTTCGGGGGAAGAGGCATTGGCGTCATCTAAAAAGGCATATTTATGCGCAAAAAATACATGTCTTTTAATAGAGAGAAAGAGCAAATCCCAATAATGCAGTCTGCTAAATGTTGCCGCAACGTCAGCATTGTCCAGACGTGCAATCTGTCCATATGAAATTTACGTATAGGATGAAAAAAAAGAGAATATTGAAGGCTGAAATAGTGGTGGTAACTGAGACCATAGTCTTGCATGTGCTCGCAAACCGAAATTTAAGATCGGCGCAATTTTGAATACATGAGAACGATTTTCTTTGGTGACCATGCGCGTCGGGAGGTGGTGCAAAAGGGGCACTTGACCCCCGCTCAAGCCACCCCATAACCATTGCCCCGCGCCTTCACCCTCTCCTTCTTTCCCCTCTATACAATGGGCTTTTCCCCGTAAACACAAAATCCTGCCGACACCCATGTCCACAGCGAAAATTTAATTTTTAGAAATTTAACTAACTAGTACAACGTAGCTCTCTTTTTTATGCGTCAATAGAAAACTCACGAGAAACAAGGATTTATCAATAATATTCTTCTATAACTGCAGAAGTGATAAAATGGGGATTACATACCCTGGTTTAACACTCGTCTGATATATTTTGAAACAAATCCAAATTATGCGGTGTTGTACCCCAATGTCAAAAAAGCACTTGCATGCTGAGCAATAAAAACCTCCTGCGTCAATTTTTTCTTCGGCCGAAAAAGCACAACAGGAGGAAGGATTGATGTGTTGTATATAAAAACTTTAGAAATAGAAAAACAGTTATTAACGTACTGACGTGACAATGCTAGCTTTTCATGCGGTTTACTTCCGCTTCCAAACGATTTTGCTCCGCCGTAGCACGATACGCCTGCAAGCGTCCAGGCGGTTACAGTTTCCAGGAACTAACACCTCTCTTTTCTGAACTGGCTCCTCTTTCCTTCTCGGTAAGGAACGCCTGAGATAGTTCCAGATAAATTCCGTGAGGTCATCTGGAGTCTTGTACTAATTAGAAGAACGGCCACATGAACTGCGACAACCACTATAGCGTACTCAGAGACAGTATTTGTTGTGACTTGCATGCTGGTGCCGGTCCGAACGCGAAAGGTGACACGTACGTCACATGTGACTCGGAGACAGATGCAGCCAACCACAAATGGCCGGAACATCGTTTGGGTACAGGGATGTCAAGATTCCTCCCTTACCCACAGGCTCAATACTAGGTGAAAAACCAGTTCAATAACAATGCTTCCGTCGAACTGTCTTTTTCAATCTCTGTTAGAATTGAATTCAAATTGTTCAGTGCTTTTGCAACGACCCCCCCCCCAAAAAAAAACTACCTTTACAAACTGAAAAACAAGCACAACCTGCCTTGATTTTTGTGCCACATAAAAGAGCACGCGAGAAAAAATGACTCGCAAAGGATTCGGTTATTATCCAAGCTGTGGTAAAATGTTTATGCAGGCTTTTTCACTACTGCCTATATCCGCCTTAAGAAACTGCTTTATCAGTTATAGTAGTTTGATTGCTGTGTAGTCAAAGAGAACAAACGAGAAACAAAACTTTATCGATACAATTGCTCAATAACTCCCGCAGTTTTTAAATATATATAACAAAAATACATGCCGTAAACTAGCTTTTTGTATATCTGTTACAAAACAAAAGACACTAAGTAGCATTTTTTTTTCTTTCTGCGACCAACATCCGTCCCGAAACGACAACTAGAATATATTAGCTTGATTTTCAGTGGAAGCAGTAAGATCAGTAAAAAAAGAAATGCCAGCACCAGTCAGAATTCTTAGTCATAAAAGTCTTTGACTCGTGCTTTTTTTCATCTCTGTTAGTAAGAAATCTAAACCACTCGTTGCTTTTGCCCTGCCACCCAAAAACGCCTTACTAAACTACTCAACTGATACCTTCTAGATGGATTTTTAGTGCAGCCTAAAATATCATGCGAAAAACAAGAATTTTATATAGACTAGTTTTTAACAGCAATGGTGCTACAACAAAGAGACAATGAAAACCGTTGACTCACACTTCCCTTTTGTAGCACTTTTATAACGAAATTCAAACCACGCAGTCCTCTTTCTCCCCCTTCCGAAACAGCCTTCACGAATGAAGAAATCCATACAAGTGAGGTTAATTTTTTCTGGGAAAAAAGGAAATACGCGAAACACAATCAATAATCAATAGGTTCGTGTATTCCCACACAATAGGTAAACTGTTTAATTCTTAACGATCTTTCCGGGGAACGGTCCTTTTCAATGTCTGTTAGAAAATATTCAAAGTACGCATTGCTTTTCCCCCGCTGCAAAATTACTGCCTCCGCAAACTGACAAACAGAACAAAAAAAAGAACAGTATCAAACAGAGCAAAAAAGAACCGAGAAGATATGGCAAGAAATGTCAAATAGTTTGTTTACACTTCTGATATTCCCATCAGTGGTAAAATGTTTATTTAAAGACACCTACCCGGAAAGTCTGGTTTTCTGGCTTGCAAGACCGGTAAACCACGTTGCTCATTTTCACCACTCCCACAAACAGCCATGCCAACCTCACCATCTAGCACCTTCGAACGATTTTTATGGTAATAGTGAAGTCAACCTGGAAAAAAGAATATTTCCTACTTTTGTCCAGGAACGGCTCCAGTAGCTAAAGATTAAATATGGCTGTTCCTACTCAATCAATATTTCAATCTCTGAATCACGTAGCGTACACTTTTTAAAGATAATAAACATAAATCACGAACTTTCAACATAGAGCTTCCGAAGTCTCTTTTTGTGTCGTCTGGAGAACACCTCAATACAAAAGTACTTAAACAGTGCAATTGGAAAGACACCCAGTAACTACGGGTAACAAATTTCGCCCGAGTATTGCGCCGCAATCGCTCTACTAGGTGTAATGTATCTCGGCGTCCTTTCTTGTACACGCCATATAAAAGCTGAATGTTCACAGCCATCAAATCCTTGTAGTTAAACTATATTGATCCGTAACTTAACCAATATCCGTAACCGTAAAGAAAACTTGCACAAATGTTTTCTCATCGTTTCGTCGTTCTCAGGAAAAACATTTAGCGGCCCAGTTCTTTCAATTTTGAAGCTTTGTAATACTTTTGTTTTGTTTTCTGCGGTACAATCTTTTAGCCGTGATTGCTTGTTCAGGGCGAATTTCCCAGAGCCAGAGGATAAAGTTTTATGAAACGGCGTGGGCATTTCAAGGTACACATCTGCGAATGAAACTCTCCGCAAGATAAGGTGCCTCTCATTCAAGACACTACACGAGCGAGAGTTGCTGGTAAACAGCCGCCATCCCGTAACCCAGTTTTCCGAGGACTCCTTAGCCCAGTTGTCGGCCTGTCATATTCGGAACCTCTTACCTGGCAGTGATGAATGCCTAACCTGGTGCGTGTACGCTATGCACGTTTTCACGTATGTATACAGGCGTCACCATACCCGGAATCGGCAAAAATTCTTATCTACCTGTGCGAGACTTGGCGTACAATAAGCAAGCGTATATCAGCTCACGTTATCTCGGACACGTTCAGGTGTGTGGTGACGGCTCTAGCAGTGCTGAGGTGCCAGGTAAATGATGACTAAATTTTTTTTGTGTATAAGTGTAAAGAAGAAACACATAAAGAGGTTCGCACACCATCACTGCGTTAGCTCCTATTACTGTGGCACGCTTTCATACCCCCAATTTTCACGCTTAAGAATGGGTCATCTTTTTAGACTCATGGCCTCCATGACGAAGACTAGTGAACCCTCCCGCCGCCAGAACCAACTTTTGAGCGACTTCAACGCGTTGGCCACGCGTCGAATACGAGACTGGTGCAGAATCTTGCTTCCGTGGCTGCCAGGTCATTCCTGCATACATGGTAGCATAATGACCGGAGCAGCCGCAAAGGAGGTCCACAATAGGCTTTGTCTGCGGGAATCCCGTATACAGTTATATACAAACTTAAGGTCATCCCTGCACTTCGATGACAATTTCAGCTATCAACTTACCAGGACATCCTTAGGAGACTGCTACTTCTTCATGCGATTCACCATCAGTGCAATTTTCAATTCAACGAGGCCTATCAAAAACAAAGGGTGTCTTCACCGAATACATCCGAACACTTCCTCCACTCGCAGTTTTCTGAATAAAAGAGTTTGGCCGGACTTGCCATTTTGCTTTGTATACTCCGTAAACAGGACATACAGGATGATTTTAAATTTGCTGCTTTCCTCAGCACTCGACCCAACGCCAAACAGGAGAAACAACTATTGCGCCGCTCTTTGGCCGAAAGTATCTATAACTTAATCGCTTTCACGGACCGTGGTAGAATCCCATTTAAGCGGCGCAGATGAAAACGGGTCTCTTATACTCCTTATCTCAAGGAAAATATTCGGTGTTGTATAACGTTTAAATTCCCGAACTTCCGTGTAATCTTGTGAAAACGTTTTAAGGTCCTTATTGGTTCCATGTGCTTTTCCCTATTATTCGTTGTTACAACACGCATATGGCTCTTTTTTAAGCCTCTTTATGCTCACCTACATGGGAAGTACCCAGCCCATAGTTTTGTGGTTTAACTTTTTCACCCTATCTATATCTCCCTTCTCAATCTGCCGGGTTATTGCAAGCTAGCTTGATTTTGTGCGGCCACATAGAACACACCACAAACAACGCTATTCATTTCAGTTAATAATTCAGTAATATTTTATATGGTAGTAATTTTTGTTTTTCAACTACCGTGCTAAAACATGGTCGGTGGCTCTATACAATGCTGAGAAAAAAATATTATTGATATTGATCACTAGCACTATTCTTATGTGTTTAAATTGCGGCCTCACTTATTCTGAAATCACGTACCAAATATTTAACAACAAAATGTTTAGAAGTGAAAAAGCAGAGAACTAGTAGCCGGCTTACCTACAAATTATTGAACAGCCATGTGCATAAAATAACTGCTTTATGGTAAGGCACCATGAGTTGATTTTGAAATGAATAAAAAAAAGGTTTACGAGACATTATTTAAAGGAGTCATGAAGGCAAAACACAAGTTTGGTTCATTCGAAAGACTGGCTCCTTGTAATTTACAGACATAACGTTTTACAGAAACTTTGCCTAAATAAGCTACACAATTAAAAAGTGGGAATGGCCACGTGACCCACTAGATTATTTTCCGCAAAAGGACCTATTATGCCATACCAGTGTGCTCTGCTATAGGCACAGTACGGCAAAAAGAAACGCAAGTTATGCAGGGCTTATATGTTTTTAGCAGGAGCATTTTTGCTCAGAAGTAATGTATATATTATTTTAAAGAAGTAGAATCTGTGGGGTAAGTATAAAAGTTGCGAAAGCACGGGTAACGATAGAAATACCGGAGCTTGCTCTTGGTACTGCGCACACTAGGCTTGTTACAGCTGCACAGCAGTATTGCGTTTTCGAGTTATCTGACACGATACTGGCCGATTGGCGTAAGCGACATCGTCTTACGCGACCCTGTTTGTCGAGTATACCGTATGCTTCACAAAACCTGTACTTTCTACCCTTACAAAATCAAGCTGCGTGCGTATATGGTCAAAATCAAAGCAAAGACGGGCAATGGCCAGTAACAGTATGGTGGCGCCACCTGGGAAGATTGACGGCAAACAAAGCTTTTAGCACTATGTCAGCCTATTGCCGCATTCAGGGCCGCTTGAAAAACTTTATTTTCGACATCTTCGCGAACGACCACAAGAAAGACACGATTTGGCTGGAGAATAAAAATTTTAACATAAATTCGATAATTAGCGACTAGAGCATTGTTTGCCGCCGGACAAGCGCTGCGTGCACTATTAAAGACCAAATCTTACGAAACAAAAAAACTTTTGCTTTGTCTTCATGGCTCCTGTAAGTTGTAAGCACTTATATGAGAGCATCACAAACAAGGTTTTTCCTACAAACAAAGGAATCAAATAACGTTCTGCCCACATACATATATGTTTTGTTATTCTCAAACGCACATCAATAAAATTTTATAGAAAACAAAATTCAGAACTAACGCAATCAATACTTTCCGGAGAACACGAAGAGGCTGTCTGAAAGCTGGCGAAAAGAAAGTTACCAGTGTCAACGTCAAAGACCAACAAGTAAAAAGTTGTGGGCTTACAATAGCTTGAGCAACAAAAATAAATTCCTTTCAAATGCAGCTTATACGTAAATGAGAAACTGCGCTGATAAACATAAACAACCTCCAAGGAAAACATACGCACTCGCTCTGAAGTCGCGCTTCTGCAGCGCCTTTGAGCACATTTTCTTACACTCTCATTCAACCACATGCGTCTTTTTAACACTCAAATTTCGTAGAAGCGTTGGTCATACCTGGACAACGTAACCTTCATAATACAGCAATAACAAACTAGCTGACACCGAACACAATAAATGGGCGGTTGAACGGGTTAAAAATTCCGGTACTTTGGGGTGAACCGCCAAAACAAAAAAAAAGACAAAAACTACCGCACTGGCACAAACCCCCGGTGACTGAGAGGGCTCGCGCCGGGAATTCCAAAAGACAATTCCCCCCTTCCCTGTCAACTCCAATATTTTCTTGATGGTTCTTGGTTGACAGGGGCGGCAGCAACGGCAACTTAGTAGTGACCATCACTATCCCTCGCGCATGAACCACCTAGTGTCGCTTCAACCACTTGTATCAAAGCTTACGTGGGTCCCTTTAAACACTGTTGGTTCCTTCCAAAGAGACGACGCAAGCAATTTCATTACTTTTGTGTATAGTTGACTGAATGGCGACATGTGACAGACAAAAATAGCGCTTTAGCGCTAAAGGCTACCTCGCTTCTCGCCATCCGGCCAAGCTATGCGCATTGGTAATGAATACGCATAGTCCCAAACAGTGCTAAATTCCCGCACGGTGGCTGCTGCGAACATCTCCGCGACTCATGCCGCCACCCATCAAACATAGGAGAAAGTGGCAGTTGTAACAGAGGAGAAAACGAAGCTGCACTACTCGATACGCTTTTCAGGTTTGGCCATCGCTTTAACATTGTCGGCGGCTTTTCTGCAAGGAGCCTGTGCTACAACGTTTGCCTTAAGTTCTTCATTTGATGGAACTGTGTTTCGTCAGTAAACTTAGAAAAGTATAACTCTGTATAAAAGGGGTCTGGTAGCAACTTTAAAAATGGTCAGTGTTCAGGCCACTTACCAGGGCACTAGCCACAAAATAGGCGTCAGAAGAAAACACTTAATATAAGTTGCATTTTTTTCTATTTTTCCGTTCTGCCGTCAAGTTCTGGGAACATTATCTTACTTAAAGGATCTTGTTTGCAAGCAGCGGCAAGTTTAACAAACCCGTGCGGATTTTATAAGAGGCTCTGCGCGCTTTCCTTACCAGTCCAATAATCCAGGTGTGACTGCTTTTAAACAATATGCCAAAAATTAAGGTCATTTTGATGAAATGGCAATCCCGGAACCAATACCTCTGCAGCGCACCGTCCAACACAAGCTTAACCATGGAATAGGAAATTCCTCCTAAGACAGGCGAAAAAAACCAAGCGGGGGTCCACGAATAGTAAAGGAGGGGGGATCACCAATGCGCAGCACCACCACACAGCCGCCCGACAAATAAGCATGACAAATAGGAGGGTTTGTTTGCGACTGGGTAAAAGTAATAATCACTAGACGCTGTTTTACCGGTTGATATTTATCGGATTCGGTGCGCTGATTTGATATTGTTCTGCCCTACGGTAATTTTCAATGGCTTCTTACCAAAGTCGGCAAATAGTTCTCGAATGTTTTAACTGTTTATTCCTGTTTTTCGGGAATTTGATAAAACAGAAGTGGCCAGTGAAGAGACCGATGTTCAATATAGTTCAACATTCTTTCAATGATAGGAAGTGGCCTTTTTGCGGCGTCGGATAGTATTTTCAAAACGCCGACGCTGGGACGAATTTATGGGGTTGTTGCTCACGTTACCTCAGTTTCTGTGATACCAGTTGCCAAGAATATTATTTTTTCAGTTCTTCGTTGTCCATCACTTATCGACTTTAGCAAGAGAGGAATTTGAAGTGGCTTTATTCGAGTTTTGTAAGGGCATAAATTTGATGTCAACTTCACGGCTTGCGTTTTGTGTAGTAAGGCCTGAATTACCCGCTATGTATCCTGGCAACGGTAGCGGTTTTATGACAATGTTCGCATGCGTGGAAATATAAATTATATTTGCAGAGCGCATGCCACGGAAGAGTTGAAACTGAGACGACCAGACCACGTACCAAGGCCGGCTTATTCGGAACGCCGTGGGGTCTCTGTGTACTGATGCCTGAGGCGCGCGAGACCACCGGCGGGTGAGCGCGCTCGTGGGCCGGCGTCACGCTGTGGCCGCTGGCACTGTGGCTTGCCGCTACAGGGCTCCCCCCGAAGAGAGGAGCTGGTGCGACGCTCTGATGAACCCAAAGTATATGACGGTCACCGTGGTGTGCAGCCACAGTGGGAAGACTCGTAGGGTTGATGTCGGCGGCCTTGACGTATGCCGGCTTCAGGCACTCTAGGGCTATGTTGTCGTGAGAGCCATTGATATCGGTGAGATATGTTGAAGATTGTCGTTGTACCACAGGGAAAAGGCCAACATAGTGTGGCTGCAATTGCCAGGGCACAAGTCCTTACCGCACAAATGCATGTGTTCGGTGTTCAAGGTGCGGAAGGTCCTCAAGGTCCTCTGGGTTTTCGTTCCCGTGTGGGCTGCGGTCGAAGGTCAGCGAGGATCAATCTCAGCGATTTCACGTAGTCCGCGGCGGAAGATGCTTGAGACGGTACCTCAAACAGGCCGCATGGTAGTCGAAGCTGGGTTCCAAAAACGAGTTCTGCCAAAGAACACGTCAGGTCAGTTTTGAAGGCGGTGCGTATGCCCAGAAGAGTGAGGGGCAAGCGCTGCACACACTGTGCTGGACAGTCGTGTGCTGTGACCGCGCTCTTAAGTTTGCGGTGAAAGTGTTCGACGAGTCCATTTCTTTGTGGCCGGTACGCTGCCGTGCGCAAACCAGTCGTTCCGAGGAGGTGAAGGAGCTCGGTGAACAAAGTAGACTCGAACTGCCGTCCGCGGTGGGTGACGATAAATGACGGCCATCCGAAGCGCGCTACCCACGTCGACAGGAATGCTGACGCTACCGTAGGCCGGAAATTTCGGGTAGCGATGTGGCTTCAGGTCAGCGTGTGAATCGGTCCACACAAGTCAGTAGGTAGCGGTAGCCTTGGCAAGGGGGCAAGGGACCGACGAGGTTGATGTGCACGACGGCGAAGCGCTCATCAGGTTGTAGGAACGTCTTTGGCGGCGGAACTGGGTACCGGTGAACCTTTGCGCGTTGGCGTGGTGCACATGAGCGGACCCAGTCGCGAACATAAGCGTTCCTTCGAGGCCATACAAAACTAGCCGCGATGAGTTTCTGCGGGGCATGAATCCCAGGATAGACCATGTTGTGCAGAGCATCGAAGAGCTCGCGACGGCAGGTTTAGGGTACGAATGGTCGTGCCTTTCCGGTCGACAGGTCGCAAACGATCTGCTTTCCGTCGAGTCTAAGTCTTTGAGCTGGAGCGGAGTTAGGGATGCGCGAAGACGCAGCAGCTCCCTGTCGTCTCCTTGGTCAGCAGCCAGCCGGTGGAGGTCGGGTGCATATTGCCGCGAACCATACATTGGGTTTGTTTATTTGTGTTTTCCTTTTACCGCCCGGCTGCGCCGGTCTGTGTTATCTCTGCGCCAAGAGAAGCGCGTGTTCCATTCTTTCTTTATGTGCCGCATGTGTTATCTGTTGTGATAGGGAGAGCATTCCGATCTAACGTGAACAGCCCAAAATAATCTTCTTGGATCTACTATGTTCTCGATGTGAATCGACGTTTCGAGAACCACGCGCGCCAAAAGATAAAAAGCCTGCAGTGCGGACGCCGGGGCATTCGATTCGACGACACTCGCCTGTGCAAGTCACTTTGTTGACCGCTGCTTTGCCGCCTCTGTATTCTTTTGAGTTGTTAGGGGAGCACAAGTTCGCTCCAATATACGTGTTTCTCATTCAAGACAACTGCATCGTCCTTGTCTTCGTGACATCTGGTAAAGGTGTGGGGTACGCCCTGGGGTACACCCTTCATGCCCACTACAACCTAGGGAAGCCGCCAAGCCACTCCAACAAGAGCCAGCCTCCACCTGCAAGATTTACCACCCGAGTTCAGTTTGATGCCAGAAGGGCCCAAGAAAAGGAACGCTGCACCCAACACCATGGTGCAAGAAACAACGTCGCCAATCGTCCTGCAGCAGCCCCGGGAACCGCCATCGTTCCGGGGAGCCCCCGCTGAAGACCCCGAAGAATGGTTGGAGAAGCTGGAGCGCGTCCGCATCTTCAACAGGTGGGACGACGAAGAAACTTTCCGGCATGTCTTCTTTTACTTAGAAGATGCTGCTCGAACTTGGTTCGAGAACCATGAGAGTTATTTGACCGACTGGACTCACTTCAAAAGGGAGTTTCTTAAAACATTCACTACCATTGTGAGAAAAGAGCGAGCTGCGCTTTTGCTTGAAACTCGGACACAACACCCCAACGAAGGGGTCGTGATCTTCGTTGAGGAGATGAAGCAACTATTTCGCCGCGCAAACCCCGAAATGACGGAAGAAAAGAAGTTACGCTTCTTGATGCGCGGTGTGAAGGAGGAGCTGTTTGCTGGACTTGTCCGCAACCCGCCCAAAACCATCGCTGAATTCTTGACCGAAGCAAGCACGATTGAGAAGGCTCTCGAAATGCGTGCTAAGCAGTATGACCGGAACTTTGTTGGCGTGGCCAGTGCGAACTACGTCGACAACATGCGGAATCCGGCTGATAGCCTACGCGAGACCATCCGCGCAGTAGTAAGAGAGGAGCTGCGGAAACCTTTCCCGACGACGCCGCAACCCCAAGTCGCTTGCCTAACTGACGTGATCCGGGAAGAAGCTCAAAACGCTTTGGGAACTTCTGTGGCATCCGAAGTACACTGCGAGCCACAAGCTATGACGTACTCCGCGGCTGTTCACCGACCCCGCCCTGCTCCAACACGTCGTCAAGAGGCCCCGCCCTACCGCCGCCCACTGTCGCCCGCCCAACCCCCGGTAGCACAAACCCAGACGCCGAGGAAGACTGACGTATGGCGAACACCGGATAATCGTCCTCTGTGCTACCACTGCGGAGAGGCCGACCACATCTACCGTCGCTGCTAATGCAAGAGACTCGGACTACATGGTTTCTCCGTCGACGCACCACGCCCCCGACCCGGCCAGCACCCATCTGAGATTGAAGAATACCTGTCGAACACCAGCCGTGGACCAGCCCGTTTCAACCGTTCGCCGTGGCCCTACCCGTATCAGTCGCCGGACCACCGTAGCAGTGCTGACTTCGCACGTGGAAGGTCTCCCAGCCCACGTGGGGGAAACTAAAGGCGGCAACTTCTGGAGGTGAAGTTGCTCTGCGGCGAAAAACTGGAAACCCTCCAACGACGCAAGGACGCGCTGAAGACAGTGATTCACGACATGCCCTCATCCCGACGACCCGACCTAACCCTGACGAGACTGCCGAACACGGCGACAGCTATACGGCGCGACGCGTACCCGACCTGACCGAGACGTCCGTTGAGAAGACGACGACAACGACGATGCACAGTGCCCGACCATCAACACGTACAAGCAGAGATACGACGCCCCGACGAACCCGGAACTCGCGGAAGACTGCATCTGACGTTTCAGGTGTCCATCGACGGCTTTGACGTAGTCGCTCTCGTAGAGATGGGAGCTGACTATTTGGTAATGAGCGGACCATTTGCGTCTAAATTGAAGAAAGTTATGACCAGATGGGACGGTCCGCACATATGCACAGCAGGAGGCCACCTCGTGACGCCACGTGGAACGTGCACATGGCGCGTCACCACAGACGGCACAACGTACCCTGCGGCGTTCGTCGTTCTGCCTGACTGCTCTCACGACGTAATTCTTGGAATGGACTTTTTGATAAACAACGGTGCAGTAATCGATCTGCAGACTAAGTCAATAACTTTTCCCCCCCATCACTCCATGACGCCGGAACCGAACCCCGAACGACGTGCTGCTGTAAGGATTGCCGATGATCTTGTCACCCTGCCACCCTGCGCAAGCTTGATGGTCGCTGTCTACTGTGAAGATGCTGCTCCTGACGTCGACGCTATCGTAGACACTGATCAAAGGGTGCTTCTCGACCGTGGTGTGTCTGTCGCAAGATGCATTGCGCGCTTCAAGGAACACCAATCCCACATTTTGGTTACTAATTTCACCGAGGAGTACCAGTATTTAAACAGGGGCGCGGCAATTGCATTCCTCGAAGAAACGCAAGAAGCAAGTGACGTGATCGCGGTCGCCAACTTTGAATGCACACCCGTAGAAATCTTTAAGCTCCCGCAGCCATTCGACGTGAATCCGGCGCTACCGCAAGAACAACGGAAAAAATTATTGGCTTTGCTGCGTCGCTATAGCGAATGTTTTTCGTCGAACGCAAAACTACGTCAGACCCCTCTAGCGAAGCACCGAATAACAACCGAAGATGGAGCCCGACCTACACGACAGTCACCGTACCGCGTCTATTCACACGAACGGGAAACCATCCGGACTCAAGTCGACGACATGCTCAGCGACGACATTATACAGCCATCGAAAAGCCCCTGGGCTGCACCCGTCGTACTCGTAAAGAAAAAAGACGGCACATTAAGGTTTTGCGTTGACTACCGGCGACTGAACAAAATCACGAAAAAGGACGTGTACCCCCTCCCCCGAATCGACGACGCCCTCGACCACCTCTGCCAGGCGAAGTACTTCTCATCGATGGACCTGAAGACCGGGTAGTGGCAAATTGAAGTGGACGAGAGAGACCGAGAGAAGACTGCATGTATAACCCCGAACGGCCTATACCAGTTCAAGGTGATGCCTTTTGGGCTGTGCACAGCACCAGCGACGTTTAAAAGAGTCATGGACACTGTGCTAGCTGGCCTTAAGTGGCACACCTGCCTCGTATAACTCGACGACGTAGTGGTATTCTCCCGGACTTTCGACGAACACCTTGAAAGGTTGGAGTCTGTACTCGAGGCCATTCGTACGTCGGGGTTGACGCTGAAGCCTGAATTGTGCCGTTTCGCATACAGAGAACTCAAGTTCTTGGGCCACGTCGTCAACGCCGCGGGAGTCCTACCTGACCCAGCAAAAACTTCAGCCATTGCGAACTTACCAAGGCCAAAAGACAAGAACGGCGTGCGAAGATTTCTCGGGCTGTGCGCATACTACCGGCGCTTCGTCGCAAACTTCGCACGCATTGCAGAGCCACTCACGCGCTTGACGAAAGATAGCACCCCTTTCAGCTGGTAAAACGACCAAGAAAAATCATTCTGCGAGCTGCAAAAACGTCTGCAAAGCCCGCCCGTGCTCGCTCATTTCGACGAAAATACCGAAACGGAAATGCACACTGACGCCAGTGATATAGGCTTGGGAGCCGTCCTTGTCCAAAAGCAAAGCGGCTGCGAAAGAGCAATCGCCTATGCCAGCCGTGGTCTGTCGAAGGAGCAGAAAAACTATTCTGCCTCTGAGAAAAAGTGCCTGGCTATTATATGAGCGATTTCGAAATTTCGCCCATATGTTTATGGAAGGCCATTCAAGGTTGTTACAGACCACCATGCGCTGTGTTGGCTCGCCAATTCGAAGGACCCCTCTGGAAATCTGGGCACAGCCCAAACAATTGGAAAAATCAAGGCGAGGTACTACTGGCCCAGCCTTACCTCTGACGTCACCCACTACGTCCAGAGCTGCCGTGACTGCCAGCGACGAAAAACGCCGCGGACAAGACCCGCCGGACTTCTGCAACCGATCGCCGTCCCATCGAGACCATTTCAACAGATTGGAATGGACCTTTTAGGCACGTTCCCTACGTCACGATCACAGAACAAGTGAATTGTCGTAGCGACAGACTACATGACGCGCTACGCAGAGACCGCCGCTCTTCCGAGGGGGACTGCACAAGAAGTGGCGAAGTTTTTTATAAGCCAAGTTGGGCTGCGACATATAGCCCCGGAAGTCCTAATCACAGACCGCGGAACGGCATTTACTGCGGAGCTGATGCAAGGAGTATTACGCTACAGCAACACGGATCACCAAAGAACGACGGCGTACCACCCCCAAACGAACGGACTAACAGAACATCTGAACAAGGCAATCGCAGATATGCTGTCAATGTACGTTGACGTTGAATATAAGACTTGGGACGAAGTGCTCCCGTATGTCACGTTTGCCTACAACACGGCTATCCAGGAGACGATGCAGCTAACGTCGTTCGAGCTTGTCTACGGTAGAAGGCCGACTATGATGCTCGACGCCATGCTTCCGCACGTAGAAGACGACGACCTCAACGCCGACGTCCACGGATATCTTCAACGTGCGGAGGAGGCCCGCCAGCTCGCTCGAGTTCGCATGACGGACCAGCAGCTCGTGGATGCGGGCCGCTACAACCTCCGACGTCGAGACACCGAGTACCAACCAGGGGATCGTGTGTAGGTTTGGACTCCCATCCGACGACGCGGACTCAGTGAGAAGCTCCTGCGACGGTATTTCGGACCCAACCAGATTCTACGACGTGTTCGCCATATTACCTACGAAGTGATCCCCGATGGTGACTACGGCACATCACGACAACGCACGCGGCCTGAAGTCGTCCACGTGGTTCGCTTAAAACCTTTCTACGGACGATGACGAACTTTTATTTTCATTTGTTCGGACTGTCGCTTACGTTAGCATCGGGTCGATTCACTCTTAGAGGGGGGGGGGTAATGCCGCGAACCATACATTGGGTTTGTTTATTTGTGTTTTGCTTTTACCGCCCGGCTGCGCCGGTTTGTGTTATCTCTGTGCCAAGAGAAGCGCGTGTTCCAGTCTTTCTTTCTGTGCCGCATGTGTAATTTTTGTGATAGGGAGAGTATTCCGATCTAACGTGAACAGCCCAGAATAATCTTCTTCGAGAACCACGCGCGCCAAAAGATAAAATGCCTGCCGTGCGGACGCCGGGGCATTCGATTCGACGACACTCGCCTGTGCAAGTCACTTTGTTGACCGCTGCTTCGCCGCCTCTGTATTCTTTTGAGTTGTTACGGAATCACAAGTTTGCTCCAATAAACGTGTTTCTCATTCAAGACAACTGCATCGTCCTTGTCTTCGTGACAATATAAAAGCGGCGAAGTGGAGGAAATGGCGTCCACCCAGCTTTGAATATCCGTAGCTGGGTTGTCAACGCCACTGACATGCTTGATATCCGTCGTGTACTCGGACAGGTAGGCAAGCTGCCGCACTTCTCGTGGCGTGTAATTGGTGTCGGGCCGGCTGATGGCGTACATAAAGAGTTTGTTGTCCGCGAACATGGTGACAGACGACCCTCAAGAAGATGTCGGAAATGACGCACAGACAGATACATTGCCAAAAGTTCAAGCCCGAAGTCACTGTACCGGGCTTGCTGTGGTGTTAGACGTTCTGAGAAGAATGCCAAGGGCTGCCACGCGCCATTTACGTGCTGTTGGAGGACAGCTCCCACAGCAGAACTCGAGGCGTCCGTCTTCAGCACGAGTGACGTCCTAGATTTGGGTGAGCCAGAGAGCGGCGTTTGCCAGCACACGTTTGATGGCATGAAAGGATGCCTAAGCACTTGCTTTCCAGTCTTCTTCCGGGGTAGAGTGCTTCCCGGAAAGCAGGCGGTGAAGTGGCTCAAGGAGAGTGGCGCAGTTAATGATAAAGGGATGGTAGAAGTTTACCAGACCCAAGAACTGGTGAAGCTTGGTGACCGACCTTGGTGTTGTGAAATCAAGAATGGCCTGGACCTTGTGGGAGATGGGCCGAATGCCTGTCGCATCCAGTCGATGTCCCAGAAAGTGGAAGGCGGGAACACCGAACTCGCTCTT
This sequence comes from Haemaphysalis longicornis, assembly GCF_048455015.1. NCBI lineage: Eukaryota > Metazoa > Arthropoda > Arachnida > Ixodida > Ixodidae > Haemaphysalis > Haemaphysalis longicornis. Next base: position 23,775,247 of record NW_027526257.1, on the reverse strand, counting down.
CGTTGCTTTGATGACAGCGCCATTGGAAGCTAAGCGTTCGAGGAGAATGTGTAGATGGTGAAGATGCTCCTCTATGGACGTACGTTAACCCAGCAGATCATCCACGTAAGCATAGGCGACTGGCAGTCCACGCGTCACTGTATCGATGAAACGCTGAATAGTTTGGGCAGCGTTCCTGAGTCCGGACGGCATTCGGAGGAACTCGAAAAGCCGATCGGTGTTGTGATGGCCGTCTTGTATATGTCCTCCTCAGTGACGGGGATCTGGTGGCACACCCGGACAAGGTCGATTTTTAAAAATATGGTGCACCGTGCAGACTGGCGGTGAAATCTTGTATGTTGAGAAGGGAGTACCGATCTGGGATGGTGGAGAGGTTCCTAAACCGGTAGTCGCCACAAGGTCGCTAGTCACCATTCTTCTTGGGTACCATGTGCAAGGGTGATGCGTTGCAGCTGGAAGATGGTCGGACAATGCCAAGTTCCAGTATTTGCTCGAATTCTGCATGGACGATCTTGAGTCTGTCGGGAGCGAGACGTCACGGACGAATGAAAACGGGCTGTCCGGTAGCGGTGATATAATGACGGACGTCATGAGTCATGGGCTGAGTCCAGTCGGGTGGTGACGTGACGGTGGGGAACTCCTTTAGCAGGGCGGCAAACGGTTCTTCAGCAACTGCAGTGCAGGAAGGCGCTACGTCAGGAGCTGCACTCGCTACGACGCCTTGAACTGAGAGGAGGGTCGTGGAGTCAAGCAGTCACCGTCACTTGATCGAGTAGAAGGTCATGTTTTGAAAGAAAGTCAAGTTTCAAGTTTTATGTTTATTTGAGACATGTAAATTACATGGCTGGGGAGAAGGGAAAAAATCCGCACCAAGGATGGCAGAGCGAACGTCTGCGACCGCAAAAATCCACCGAAAGGTTGTGCGAAGATCCAGGTCCAAAGTCAGGGATCTCTGCGCAAACACGGGAATGCGCGTGCGGTTCACTGCCTGGAGGTAGAAGACTGCGCTGGAGTTGCGGTCTTGGCATGAAGCTGGCAAGACTCTTACTTGTGCTCTAGTGTCGACGAGAAACTTTTCACCGGTGGTACGATCGACGATGTAAAACAGGCGACATTCTTCAATGGGGCCAGAACCGCTCGTCGCCGCTAGCCGTCTGCCAGGCCGTTTCCTGTCCTGAGCATGGCAAGAGGCAGTGGCGAGCGTCGGCGCCGAAACGGCGGTGGTAGACGCATACACCGGGGACAGATGTAGGGCTGCGTCAACGAACGGCATCGCGGGGTCGGGACGATGAGCGGTTGCGTTGGCCTGACGGGCGAGCAGAATGTATTGAGCTGTTTCGCCTCGTCGCCGCGACAAGTTGCTCCAGTCGTTCGCACAGGTGATCGACACTGGCACGCGACGCAGACGCACCATAGTCGGCACAAGCTGGTGTTGTGCGAAGAGCGGGTGAAACTGGCGTCGCGGTCACCACAGCGATAGGTGAAACTGTGCTCGCTACTTCCATTAACTTCTCGTCCAGGGACGCGAGCGAAGGGAGATCCATGGATGACTCGTTCCCGAGGACCACTTTCACGTCCGCAGGCAGGCGCTGCAGGAAGCGATCGCGCAGCAATGTGACGTCCATGACTCGGGCACGTGAGCCGAGGAGTTGGGTCATGCGCGGCAAGATTTGGCTCGGTCTGCGGTCGCCAAACTCTTCGATGCAAAGTAGCTGCTGCAGGCATGTGCGCTCAGATGGTTCTGTGCGTTCGAGTAGTGGTGCTTTGAGCTGGTCGTAGTCTGTTGCAGGTTGGTCTCGTATGAAGGAGGCAAGCATATCCGCAATCTCTTCCACAGCAGTCACTGGTAGAGCTCCCACGACGTAGTGGAAGTTGCGTTATGGGGAGGGGATGTCAGACAGAGCGAACTGTGACTCGGCCTGGAGGAACCAGATGGCCTGATTGTGTTCCCAATACGGCGGCAAGTGAGCCAGGGCGGCGATCTCGTTTCCGACTGCTTGCGGTGCTCGCTGGTCCGGGTCATTGCTGGACATATTTGTTTATGTAGCACTGTATATATTTCCTTATTTTACTCACTTTGTTATTTAGTGCGTTCGTGATCAATCTTAGCTCACTGTTTTGCTCATTGTGATTCGTGATTGCCCGTCTTTCTTGGACCACGTGTTGTGGTCTGTAGTAAGAAATAAATAAACAAATAAATAAAATAAAACTTCGCTGAGACGGATATCACGTCCGGGTCACCAAATGTAGAGTGCAAGCCAAGGAGGAGTTGAAACAGAGACGACCAGACCACGTATCAAGGCCGGTTTATTAGTAGCGCCGTTGGCGTGCGAGCCCTCAGGCGGGTCAGCGCTCCCGTGGGCCTGCGTCACGCTGTTGCCGCTGGCACTGTGCTTGCCGCTACATATTAAACCAATATTCTCGAGCTTGGTATGGGGCTAGTTGGTATTTAACGTGAACCATTGCTTGCACTAAGCCGGACATCGACGAAGAGGTAGGCACTCGTTTGTGTACATTTTCGTCAATATCCCGCTTAGCGCCAGCAATAGGCCAAAAAAACACCTTGAGAGTGGCAATAGTACCAATAAATTGTCGCTAGTATTTTTGCGTAAAAGTCAGGTGAAAGTCAGGTGAAAGGTTCTGCGCTTTGAATGTGCAGGGCGTGAAGGGAATCGGCATGTGAGGAAAACTCCGAACCCCGCCAAGCGTTTCTGCTAAGCGCTGTCTGTTACGTGTGGCCGCGCTGGTCATTTCACCGAAGGCGGTGCTGTACAATGTTTAAGAAGTAGAAGAAGGGATCAATGCAGATGACTTGTTTCGGTGTTGGCTGGAGTGCTGCTGAAGTGTTAAGTAGTGGTAAAATTCGTTGTCCGGCTTGGTTGTTACCGATTGCGCTGAAGGGCTCTAGTCGGCCTGCAGAAACAAGATCCTCGCCATAAAGTCGAAGAGCTTGAAGCGAATTCTCATTTAGGCATAACTGTCAGGCCCGTGAATACATACGCGGATACGTATATATATTGTCACGTGTACAAGAAGTTTAAAGAGGACGACGACGAAGGGAACGCCTCCAGCCACCTGTCTTCAGCGCGTGCCGACGAACTGTCGACGACGACGAGGAGGAGCAGAGTGGCTCGGGCAGTGGCGCGCGAGAGCACGTGGACCGAGCTGGACGATCGAGAACGGCAGTCTAGCGCGTGGTGGGCCGGAGGAAGCAACTTCTTCGCTGAGTGACTAGGAGGCACAAGTTAGCCTTATTAAATTACCATCACCCACTCGGACTATTTCGTCATTATTCTTGTTACGTGTCACTGGTGGAGGTGCGGGGTAAGCCCCTAATGTTCAAGACCCCTCCTGCTTCTCGTCTGTCCAGCCCCGAGCGGCCTACCTTCGTGGACACACCAGTTCATCGCTCCAGCCGGCGCCTGTTAGGCTTATCTCCCGAGTTCAGCGCCCTGTCTGGAACACGCTCTGCTCGTGGCCCCCAAGCGATGGCGTCAGCGAATGCAGCGCAGGTGACGTTCCAGCAGCCTCGTGAACCCAACTGCTTTCACGGGGAGGCCTTCGAAGATGTAGACGACTGGTTGGACCACTTCGAACGCGTCGCCAGATTCAACCAGTGGAACAACAACAACAAACTGCATAACGTCTATTTCTCTCTTAAAGACGGCGCGGAGACCTGGTTTCTAAATAACGAGGCGAGTATGCAGACGTGGGAAGAATTCCGTGAAAAGCTTCTCGAGACGTTTTCGAGTACAGACCGGTGTGACCACGCGATGCGTTTGCTCGACTCCCGCATCCAAAAACCGAACGAAAGTGTTGCCATGTTCGCCGAAGATATGGCACGCCTGTTCAAGCGGGCTGATCCTGCGATGGCCGAAGCTAAAAAATTGCGCTACCTGATGAATGGGGTGAAAGAACAACTTTTCGCCGGACTGGTGCGAAATCCTCCTCAGACGGTGCAGGCGTTCATTAAGGAAGCCACTGCAATTGAACGCGCCCTTCAAGAGCGGTCTCGCCAATACAACAGGCATACGAACCATGCATCGAGCAACGTTGCCATGCTGTCCACTGTCAACGAGAGGGACCTGCGTGACCTCGTTCGGACCATCGTCCAGGAAGAACTGCGGAAATTGAAAGTGAGTTCCCCAGAGCCGGTAATCGCTTCTGCCTTTTCGATCGCCGAAATCGTACGCGAGGAACTCCGACAAACACTTGTTACCCCGGAACACAGTGTAGAAGCGCCCCAAGTAACCTACGCAGGGGCCCTCCGTCGCCGCCAATTCGTCCCTGCAGTGCCACGTCAGGAGCCGCTAGCTGACTTCATGCCTCCCCCACGGCCTACTTTCCGTCCTCAGGTCCGCAAGACCGACGTGTGGCGCACGGTGGACAACCGCCCCCTGTGTTACCATTGTGGAGAACCAGGTCATGTCATCCGTCGATGCCCGTACCGCGAGATAGGGCTGCCGGGATTCTCACCTACCGCTCGCCGTCCACGCATCGGGGAACGACCAGCAGCAATCGATGATTACCTGGCTAATGGGCCCGCCAACACGCCGAACCATTATCGGTCCCGCTCTCCGTCGCCGGCTCGTCCCAGTTCCCCCTATCGCGGCAGCGAGACACGAGGACCAAGGTCGGCAAGCCCCCTTGGGGGAAACTAGAAGCAGCAACCTCAGGAGGGAAGGTTGCCGACGGCCGAATTACTAATGTCCCTCCATCAGCGCCGCGATGCGATCCACAGACGAATTCCCACGAAGAGGTGAGCGCGGACCTCTCCGTATGTGTCGACGGGCACCCCATAGTTGCTTTAGTGGATACCGGTGCAGATTACTCAATTCTAAGCAAAAAACTGGCAGATCGCCGGCGGAAAGTAAAGACCCCATGGAGTGGACCCCAGATCCGTTCCGCAGGAGGTCATCTAATGACGCCCATTGGAAAGTGCACCGCGAGGATTGCCATCGGTAACTGTGATTTCGTTGCCACCTTCCTCGTGCTCCCACAGTGCTGCAGAGACATGATCTTGGGAATGGACTTCCTGCGGGAGCACGGCGCCGTCATAAACATTCGTGACCGTTCAGTCATTTTTTCGCCAAACGGTACGTCCACAGAAAGTGAAAGAGAGCGAATTCACGTACCTCTGCGCATAGGTGGCAGCGACGTACTAATGCCTCCTAGGTCATGCGCGCTTGTTTCAGTCGTCTGTGACAATCAGCACAGTGGTGATGGCATAGCCGAGCAGATAAGCGGCCTTTTGCTCAACCAAGGAATTGCCATTGCCCGGGGTCTGGTGCACCTTACCGAAGGCTGCGCGCAGGTGTTGCTCACAAATTTCACTAACGAACGTCAGCGCATCGCGAAGGGAACTGCAGTGGCCTGCTTTGAAGAAATCGACGACGGGCAAGCCTGCTTTGCACTACAGAGCGATACGTCTAGCGATTGTACATCTCCTGCCGCTGTTGACGTGAACCCTGACTTGCCACCTGATAAGCAACAAGTTCTGTACGAGCTGCTGAACCAGTTTGCCGACTGCTTCTCCACGACATCAGGCGTCCGTCAAACTGCACTAGTGAAACACCGCATCATAACAGACGAAACTGAGAGACCTATTCACCAGATTCCATACCGTGTATCCTCAAGAGAACGCGAAGCGATACGGGACCAAATCGAACAAATGCTTAAGGACGACGTCATCCAACCGTCAAGGAGCCCATGGGCGTCACCTGTCGTGTTAGTCAGGAAGAAAGATGGCAGCCTCCGTTTTTGCGTGGACTATCGCAAGCCGAACCACGTGACGAAGAAGGACGTATACCCTTTGCCAAGGATCGATGACTCCCTCGACAGGTTGCGCCATGCGCGCTATTTCTCATCCATGGACCTAAAAAGTGGATATTGGCAAATAGAAGTGGATGAGCGTGATCGCGAAAAAACAGCCTTTATCACGCCAGACGGTTTGTACGAATTTAAGGTTCTTCCTTTCGGACTATGCTCTGCACCAGCAACATTCCAAAAGATGATGGATACCGTTTTGTCCGGGCTAAAATGGCAAACATGTCTGGTGTATCTGGATGATGTGATTGTATTCTCGCCGACGTTTGACGAGCATGTCAAGCGGTTGTCCGCAGTGCTACAGGCTATACGGTCCGCCGGACTCACACTGAAGCGAGAAAAATGCCACTTTGGATTCAAGGAACTACGCTTTCTAGGTCACGTCGTCAGCCGTGATGGAGTTCGTCCAGATCCTGATAAAATTGCAGCTGTTTCCAAGTTTCCCACGCCGGTTGATAAAAGGGCTGTTCGACGGTTTTTAGGACTCTGCTCCTACTACAGGCGCTTTATCGCAAACTTTTCCCGAATAGCGGCCCCACTTACTCACCTTACCCGGGATGACGTTGTGTTCCAGTGGACCGACAAGGAGCAAGTCGCTTTCGACGAACTTAGACATCGCCTACAGACACCACCCGTCCTAGCCCACTTTGACGAAGAGGCTCCTACGATCATCCACACCGATGCAAACAACGTCGGACTTGGAGCCGTTCTCATACAGCTACAGGATGGAGTCGAAAGAGTGGTTGCTTACGCAAGTAGGTCTCAGTCCCGTGCGGAGATGAACTATTTAACAACCGAGAAAGAATGTCTAGCGGTTGTTTGGGCCACAAGCAAATTCCGCCCATACATATACGGCCGGCCATTCAGTGTTGTGAGCGATCACCACTCGCTCAGCTGGCTAGCAAATTTGAAAAACCCTTGTGGACGTCTCGCACGCTGGAGTCTGAGGCTGCAGGAATTTGACATGGTTATCCCATACAAATCTGGAAAGCAGCATAGCGATGCTGACTGTCTCTCACGAGCCCCCGTTGAGCCTGCAGGTGGAGAAGACGACGTTTCATTTGTGTGTGCAGTGCAGGCGACAACCGTTGCAAATAAACAGCGGAATGACCAGGAACTGCGGCCGCTAATTGATTTCTTGGAGGGACACACTTCGACTGCACCTAGGCTATTCTCCCAGAGGGCTTTCCTCCTTTTGCTTGATTAATAACGTACTGTACAAGAAAAACTTTACCCCCAACGGCCGAATCATCTTGCTTGTAGTTCCAACTCCCCTGCGAGAAGAAGTTTTGCAAGCCTGCCACGACGAACCCTCGGCCGGTAACTTGGGCTACACTCGAACATTAGCAAGGATACAACTAAGCTAATACTGGCCTAGGCTGTCCAGCATTGTCAGGGAGTACGTCCGTACCTGCAGGGATTGCCAGCGACGCAAAATGCCCCCGAACCGACCTGCCGGCTTGCTCCAGCCAATTCAAATACCTGCGAGGCCATTCGAACAAGTTGGAATGGATCTGCTTGGCCCCTTCCCAACATCTTCGCAAGGTAACAAATGGATTATCGTGGCTACAGATTACCTGACCCGGTATGCGGAAACAAAGGCTGTCTCGCGGCGCACTGCAGAAGAAGTAGCCCAATTTTTCGTTGAAAACATCGTGCTTCGACACGGTGCTCCTGCTTGCGTTATCACGGACAGAGGCACAGCCTTTACAGCCAAGCTAGTGAGCGCCATCATGACGCTGAGTGGCACATCCCACCGACGAACGACCGCCTACCATCCTCAAACCAACGGGCTTACGGAGCGCATGAATAAAACAATTGCCGACATGTTAAGCATGTACGTGGATGCCGAGCACAAGACCTGGGACGTCGTTCTACCTTACATCACGTTCGCCTATAATACGGCACAACAGGAAACGACGCGGATGACACCTTTCCAGATTCTTTACGGTCGAGAGGTTTCTACCATGCTGGACGCCATGCTCCCTCACTATTCAAGGGACGATGCTGCACCTTCCTTCGACTTCACACAGCGCGCCGAAGACGCACGGCAGATTGCGCGTCAGAGGATACGGCAACAACAGCACTTTGACGCTGCGCGTTACAATCTCAGGCATAGGCACGTGCACTTTGTAGAAGGCGACCAAGTCTGGATATGGACGCCGGTTCGTCGACGGGGCTTATCGGAAAAGCTGCTCCGGCGATTTTTCGGGCCCTATACAGTGCAAAGGAAGTTAAGCGACGTGACTTATGAAGTTTTTACGTCCTGTCCTTCTCCTCGAGCACGCGGCCGGCCACAACCTGAAGTAGTCCACGTGGTACGCATGAAGCCTTATTTCTCCCGATGACGACTTTTGTGACCTCAGCGCTACGTGACCCCGCCATTTACGCAGCATACCATACGGTGACTCTACGCATCGAGACGATGCTCTCTTGGGAGGGGGGCAAATGTCACGTGTATAAGAAGTTTAAAGAGGACGACGACGAAGGGAACGCCTCCAGCCACCTGTCTTCAGCGCGTGCCGACGAACTGTCGACGACGACGAGGAGGAGCAGAGTGGCTCGGGCAGTGGCGCGCGAGAGCACGTGGACCGAGCTGGACGATCGAGAACGGCAGTCTAGCGCGTGGTGGGCCGGAAGAAGCAACTTCTTTGCTGAGTGACTAGGAGGCACAAGTTCGCCTTATTAAATTACCATCACCCACTCGGACTATTTCGTCATTACTCTTGGTACGCGTCAATATATATATATATATATATATATATATAAGCAGTAAAAGAAAACTTCTCGAGGAGCCAGAAAAAATACTTGAGAAAATGGTAGACGCACGATTAAAAACAAAAACCGTGGTTTACTGACGTTTCGACTGCGGGACCAGTCTTCATCTTGACACTCAAGATGAAGACTGGTCCCGCAGTCGAAACGTCAGTAAACCACTGTTTTTGTTTTTAATCGTGCGTCTACCATTTTCTCAAGTATATTTATATATATATATATATATATATATATATATATATATATATAATATATATATATATATATATACATATATATATATATATATATATACAGAAAGAAATGCCGGCAGTCTACAACACCAAGGAAGGCATAGAGGAATCGTTAGACTATTTTTTATAGTTAGTGACGTTACATTATTATTTTTTTATCAATTACGAGAGAAAGGAAGAAAGAATAACACACGCCCAGAGTAGGGACCCAACCAACACCTTTCGATTAGATCTCGAATGCCTTACCAATTCGGCTATCTGGGCGACTGTGTTCTCCTTCGCTTTCTGGGGTATTTATATTTACTACAACTGTATCTGACGCTTGAGGGTGGAAGCCAGCGCCACTCAGACTAAACGGGGAGAAGGGGACCTTCTTTTCAACCCCCGGGGCGTGAGGCGAACGTCTACAGGCTGTCATAAGCGGGTAACTGGCGGGAAACCCTCTTATGCTACCTTGGTATCAAGGCTGCCAGAACGGAGGCTCTCGCTAAGCTTTCGCACGATAATAGGGTTTGGAAATGAGGGGCTTTTTAGGAAATACAGAAAGAAATGCCGGCAGTCTACATCACCAAAGAAGGCATAGAAGAATCATTAAACTATTTTTTACAGTTAGTGACGTTACATTATTATTTTTTTATCAATTACGAGAGAAAGAAATAAAAAAAATAAAGAAAGAAAGTGGCGCGGGCTACCACCCTCAAGCGTCAGATACAGTTGTAGTAAATATAAATACCCCAGAAAGCGAAGGAGAACACAGTCGCCATGATAGCCGAATTGGTAAGGCATTCGAGATTAAATCGAAAGGCGTGGGTTCGGTCCCCACTAATGGCGTGTGTTTTTCTTTCTTTCTTTCTCTCGTAATTGAAAGAAAAAATAATAATGGAACTTCACTGAGTGTAAAAAATAGTCTAACGATTCCCCTGTGCCTTCTTTGGTGTTGTAGACTGCCGGCATTTCTTGCTGTATTTCCTAACGAGCCCCTCATTTCCAGACCCTATATATATATACATATTTATAGACAAATATAGTTGAGAAAATATGGTAGGCGCAATCATGCGCCTACCATTTTCTCAATAGTTCTTCTGGCTCCTCGAGAAGTATCTTTTTCTGCTTATATTTATGAATATATATATATATATATATATATATATATATATATATATATATATATATATATATATAGAGAGAGAGAGATAGAGAGAGAGAAAAATCGGTATAGCTTCTAACAAAACTGTTTATTGGTCGACGTTTAGATCGGATGTCGGTGTTTCTCAAGACAGCATTTTGTATTTCTGTGCACGTATTTATAAGCTCGTCGTCCAACGACGCCGAAAAAAGAGAAAGGGGGACTTGGGGAGAAAGGGAGCAACAAACACGCTCTCGGCGAGGTGAGGTGAATGTTTCCAAAAAAGAGAGAGAGAAAAAGAGCAAAAGAAAGAAAACGCAAAATAAAAACAAACCTAAACATGCAGAAAAGAGAGAGGAGTACACAACTCTTTCAACACGCTGTCCTCCATCGTTCGTCAGCTTGCAGAACGAGTGACAGGTAGCGCCCGCTGTAGAAGGGGGCCGCTCTGCTTAGGAAACGAAAGTGCAAAGCAGTAACAGGGACGCTCTCACATTATCACTGGGAGGCACAGAATTCTAATGGTCACTGACATTACGGGAAGAGTTGACAGGAAGCGGTCGCAGCCGCAAACATTTCTCAGTGACGCCAACCCTACAAAACAAACAGGCAGGCTCGTTAAGAGTGTAGGTACGATCTCCGCACTGTGGCTCAAAGCATGCACGATTCCGCCTACCGGCAGGATGGGTGAGCGCCATTTAGCATTATCAGCTCTATTCTTCTGCCCTGTCCGGGCAGCCGACAGGGTCGTCTCTGACCATGAACCAGGGAAAAGGAGCTTAACTAATACTATAACCGCACGCGGGAGTCGCGCGGGTTCTTTGTTGGAGTAAACGGCGGCGGGCGCCTCGATGTTGTTTGTGGCATATGCCGCCTGTGCGGAAACCCCAGGAAGGGAATAAATAAAATAAGAATAGCTTGATTACTTGTTTAAACAACACAGAGACTTACAATTTAAATAGGGGATTATTCTGCAGCCAGATTGTCAACAGCATGTATAGACGACATAATGCCCGGGCTAACATTCATTCCTGCCTTTACGGTATTGAATTTGTAAATAATGTAAGATTCACGTTGTTCGCGTTCTCTTGTAGTAGAAAATCCACTCTGTAAAAGTGTGACCCCGATTGAGTCCAACGGGTGGTTTTCGGAGTTAATGGTTTTCGGAGTTGAACGGCACTGCGATGGGTACTCGAATGGCACCCAACTACGCTAATATATTCATGAACGATCTCGAAACAAAATTTCTATCAACCCGTGAAATTAAGCCAGTCTTTTACAAACGCTTTCTGGACGATGTATTCCTTATTTGGACCGGTACGGAGGACGACTTAACCAACTTCATCGAGTGTTTCAACAAGGCCCACCCAAGCATCGCATTTACTTATACCTATTCAACCACAGAAATCAATTTCCTTGACGTGCATATAAATACAGACAAAGGAGAACTGATCACTACCGTGTACAAAAAACCTACCTACAGGCAGCAGTACCTGCACTTCGACAGTGGTCATCCGCGCAACTGCAAAACGAGTATCCCATGCTCGCAGGCCCACCGATTTAGGAGAATTTGTTCCCGCACCGAGGACTTCGAGGCAAACGCAGAAAACTTGCGCAATGTACACGCGAAGCAACAATATCCACCACCCATAGTCAACGACGCTATTTGCAAAGCGGTCAACCTTGATCGCCAAGAGTTGCTGCACCATGAAAAACAACTAAACCAGAAGGGGAGAGGAAACCTAGTTTTGACGTTCGGGGGCAATTCCCCAAAGATAAACAAAATCTTGAAAAAGCACTTCAACATGCTACAACAGAGTAAACGGCTTTCGAAAATCTTCCCCACCCCTCCTCGGGTCGTATACCGGCGCCGCCAAAATATTAAAGATAACTTTGTACACGCCAACACTGAGAGGGCACCCAAGGGTGGGTGTCGACCATGCGGAAAGGCACGGTGCCGCATATGTAAACACATGCAGACAACCACGGTGGCAGAAAGCACCAACTCCCATTTCAAGCATTTAATTTACGCCACACTCGACTGCGACTCTTCTAATGTGGCGTACCTTCTTGAGTGCGGTGTTTGTGGCGTCCAATACATTGGCCAGACGGACAGAGCATTCTGAATGCGCTTCAAAAACCATCGCGCACATGTTCGTGCACTCCCGGATCTACCCTTATCACGACATATTAACTCCGAAAACCACCCGTTCGACTTCATCAGGGTCACACTTTTACAGAGTGAATTTTGTACTACAAGAGAACGCGAACAACGTAAATCTTACATTATTCACAAATTCAATACCGTAAAGGCAGGAATGCATGTTAGCCCGTGCGTTATGTCGTTTATACATGCTGTTGAAAATCTGGCTGCGGAATAATCCCCTATCTAAATTGTAAGTCTCTGTGTTGTCTAAACAAGTTTTCAGGCTATTCTAATTTTATTCATTTCCTTTCTGGGGTTTCCGCACAGGCGGAATATACCACGAACAGCCTCGAGGTACCCGCCGTCGTTTACTCCAAGAAAGGGCCCGAGCCACTTCCGCCTGCCGGTAGAGGATTAGTTAAACGCCCTTTCCCGGGTCCATGGTTAGGAACGACCCCTTCGACCGCCCGGACAGATCGGAAGAATTGACCGAAGTATGATGAATGCCGCCCACCCGTCCTGCCGGTCGGCGAAACCTTGCATGTTTTGAGCCACAGTACGGTGATCGCACCTACACTCTTAACAAGCCTTCCTATTTGTTTGAAGGGTTGGCGTCACTAAAACATGTGTGCGGCTGCGACCGCTTCCTGTAAACCATTCCCGGAATGTCAGTGACCATTGAAATGCTGTGCCCCCAGTGATTTTATGAGATCCTTTCTGTTACTGCGTTGCGCTTTCCTTTCTCGAGCAGAGCGGCGCCTTTTTAAAGCGGGCGGCCCCTGTCGCTCTTTCTACAAGCTGACGAATGATAGAGGACAGCGTTTTGAAAGATTTGTGTACTCTTCTCTCCCTATGCATGTTTAGGTTTGTTTTTATTTTCTCGTTTTTTTTTCTCTCTCCCAATTTCTCTTTTTGTTAACCTTTACCTCAACTGGCCGAGAGGGTGTGTTTGTTGTTGCTTTTCTCCCCAAATCCCCCCCTCTCTCTCTATCTCTCTCTTTTTCGGCAGGGTTGGACGACGAGCATGCAAATACGTGCAGAGAAATACGAAATGCTGTATTGATAAAGGTCAGCATCCGACCGAAACGTCGACCAATAAACGGTTTTGTTAGAAGCTATAATCATTTTTACAATGTATATATATATTTATGTATATATATATATATATATATATATATATATATATATATATATATATATATATATATATATATATATATATATATATATATATATATACACACACAAAGAAAAATGCCGGCAGTCTTAAACAACAAAGAAGGCATAGGGGAATGGTTAGACGATTCATTACCGTTAGTGACGTTACACTATTTTATTTTATTGTTAATTACGTGAGGAAGAAACAAATAAAACACGCGCCCAGAGTGGGGACCGAACCAACGCCTTTCGATTAGATCTCGAATGCCTTACCAATTCGGCTATCTGGGCGACTGTGTTCTCCTTCGCTTTCTGGGGTATTTATATTTACTACAACTGTATCTGACGCTTATATATACAACTGTGTATATATATATGTATACATACATAGTCTTGTGCAACGTTCCGTATAAGCAATAAGTAATATTGTAACTAAATGACGAAGAAGTAGACTGTGCAGCCTAGTTCAATGGTCATCTTATACCGACAAAGACGAAGACGGTTGCTGCAGCGTAGTGCATCGGTGACCTTATACCGAGGAAGACGATGACAGTTGGTGTGCGGCATGGCTCGAGTTTTGATGGCCGAATTGTAAACACCTTGCATCTCTTTCTGTAAATAGATCGCTTCATCATCCACTATTGTGCATGACATCCGTTCCACGACCACGCAACATGTTTTGGTGGAGGTTGAGGTCCTGATCCCCTTCGTGTCACCTCCAGCTACGCCCGTCTCCGTTCCTAAAGCGACCACCTCAAGGCTCAAAGATCGCATCAGCCCGACCAGCCCCGGTGAGCCATTGGCCAGCGCGTTCCCCAGCCTGGTGCCCCCGGCACGGGATCCGACGAGACCAGCCGACCAGACTAGCCCCGAGAAGACCAGAAGCCGACGACATTCCCCTGTCCAGTTCTTCGGCATGATTCCAAGGGCTTTGATTTCCTTCATTGCGTAGGCGGCATCACTGTTCTGGGAACATCTTTATGAACCGATTATCGTCTCAGTGGCGGCAAGGAGTTCACTTTTCATTCGTTCTGTCTGTTTTTTTTCCTTTATATACAATAATATCATACAGTTGAGTGCGTTCCCTAATCCAGGAAGTTCTTTTTCTGTTCCTATATGCTACTCCTAACATAATTTTTTGCATTGCCCATTGGGTCGATCTGTTTGCTATGCGTTTGTTTAATAAGGTGCCAAATGTCAGTTCCGCATGTCATCACCGGCAGTATGCACTGGTTGTGTATTTTTTTTAGTGAAAGGGGTAGCTTAGTATTTATTTTTTGGAAGTGCTTTCCGAGTGTTCCCCATCAAACACCTGATCTGTGCAGAATTTTTCTAACATGTTGAGGTCAGCAGTAAAAATGTTTGTGAGTTAGTTATATTGTTTGAATGTTTTGAACGTTTCGTTTTTTATGCTGAAGAGGGTGCGTTACACAAGCTGATTACCCATTACTTTAAATTTATTCGTAGTGTTTGTAGTTTCATGTCCAAGCTTTCTGACTGTGGTGGCTCTGTTCCGTTCCGTTTTTGTTTCGCTACCTCGTTTTACATGCTCTCTGTCCAATTCCACGAAGCACGAATGAAATCGGATTTGAATTTCAGCATTGAAAAAGTCACTCCTACATGCCATATTGCCATATTGTTCTGCCTTTCAAAGAAAACATTCAGGATTTGAAGAATGGTTGTCGTATCGTTTTTTAACCTTTTATTTACCCGTAACTTGCCGCCTTTTTTTCTGCCTCATTTTTATTTATAATGGTGTTAAGTAAATTGCGAATGCTGCGTAATCATAACAATGATTTTTGTATTGTGCCCCAGTGTGCTAATATGGCTGGAGGTGCCTTTGATGTTATACCAATTTGAGGCCTTGAAGTGCTGAGCGAATGATGAGTACAACGATACACAGCAAGCCGAAATTGGCGTGGAAGTATGTAGTATGGCTTATAATGTTCATGTTGTTTGACTCCTGCTTGGTTGTGGATGTAGTTACACTGCATATTGGCGATTTTGGAAAAACTGTATCTAGAAAAATGTATTTTGTATTGTTTAACTACAACGAATAAATTACAACCGACATAGTTACCTTGGATAAAGAAAATGCTTTGTATATGGAGTCATACAACGCAGACAAGTCATGCGGAACCACATGCGCCCCTTTTGACAGTGGAAAATACTAATGACAGCTCTAACTGCTACGCAACTGCGCGATGGAAATGAGCATGTCGACTTTCAAACTTGGGGTTTTTTCTCTCAATCACTACATTTTACTGGTATTATTAGTGTCAAAATTTGAGTATTTGTTGTATAGTTTTCTTATTGCTAAAGACTCTCTATGTGAAATCCACATATTTTTTTATTTCAGTTGCGACGAAAAGAGAGCAGACTCCGGAACGTAATTGTTTTTGAAAGTTCTTACGATGGAGTACACACGCCAAAAATATAACACGCCTTATACACTGTCAGAAGTATTCAGAACGTTGAATTGGGAACAGGTGGGAGTACGGGGTAATAGAGAATACCCCAGTAACATCAGATTTGCTGATGACATTGCGTTGCTATGTAACTCGGGGGACGAATTGCAAAGCATGCTTTCCGCACTGGATGAACAGAGTAGAGCCGTGGAACTGAAAATTAATATGCAAAACAATAAAGTAATGATCAATACCCTCCGGATAGCACAGCGGTTCGAGATAAGTGGCGAGGCAGTGGAAGGGGTAAGCTAATATATCTACTTAGGCCAAGTTGTGACCCCGTATCCCAACCATGAGGCAGAGATAATTAAAAGGATCAGAATAGGGTTGGGTGCATATGGCAGGTATTCTCAGATAATGAATAGCAGCTTACCATTGTCGCTGAAGAAGGAAGTGTATGACAGCTGCATCTTACCGGTACTCACCTACGGGGCAGAAACTTCCAAAATGACTAAGAGGGTTCAACTTAAATTGAGAATGACTCAGCGGGCAAGGGAGCGTAAAATAAGAGGTGTAACATTAAGGACCAAGAAGAGAGCGGAGTGGGTCAGGGAACAAACACATGTTAAGGACATATTAGTAGATATTAAGAAGAAGAAATGGACGTGGGCAGGGCATGTAATGCAAAGGCAAGATACCCGCTGGTCATTAAAGGTAACAGAGTGGATCCCTAGAGAAGGCAAGGGCTGCTGGGGGCGGCAGAACGTTAGATAGGCAGATGAGATTAAGAAGTTTGCGGAGATAAATAGGTCACAGTTTGCATAGTACCGAGATAATTGGAGAATAATGAGAGAGGCCTTCGCCATGCAGTGGGTGTAGATAAGCTGATGATGATGATACACTGTACAAAATATACAGTTAAAATATCGGTGTATCAAACAGCTGTGTACAACGTAAAACTGTGAAGGAACGCGGAAGTAAGAACCAGAATTTACGAAGAGCTTTTTGGCTGACTCCTTACACTGTGTTGCTTTAGGGAAAGAAACAAGAAAAAAAAATCTAAAATATTTGATTGTGACTTTTACCTCAGTGTTTGTAAGGAATGATCACCGGATATATTTTCAGGTCGAGTTAATCATTTCTCCTCCCGAAATGAACAAAATTATTGATTGTATGTTTGAAGTTATGGGTGGAATCAAGGAAAGGTGCATTAATTTGGTTGCGGTGAGTATAATTTCCAAATGATACCTTTCTGTTTGCGGAAAACATGATTAAGGGTAACGCTGGCATTCCTAACTAGAGACGCAGTGACCAAATTGCGTATTTAGGCGAGGTGTAGTGTATAAACTGCTAAATAAAAGGCCATCCTGCTAACTGCTTCTTCATGCTTAACTGCTTCTAACTGCTTAACAACTTTGGGCGGCGGAGGAACATTAAGAGCAGTGATTGCACTTTTGAAACAACAAAGACTTAGATAAAACAAATGGTTAAAAATGTATATGCTGCGTTTTCTCCTGAAAAAACACAGGGTTTCAAAAGGCTCACAAAGGAGGCCCAAATGTTTGTGGATGCCTACACCTGTTCTAGACCATGTCAATGTGGTTACACACACATCAAAAACGTGACTAAAATTATTATAAATCACCTGCAAAATACGTGTTGGATGCAAAATTGACTTCCCTTAACAGAGGCCTTTCAAGAAAAAAGTTGGTGAAATACTGGTCCTTGGGAAACTATTCAAATGGTTTTTTCTTCTAATAAGGGTACGAAGCAGAGTAGACCTCCGTCCCGTTGCCCTTTTCTGCCCCATGTAATATTGCCGAATTTAATTACGGTGGAAAACGGCTGTGTGTGCGATTGAATACAGAGCAGAAGATGCAATCTAATCGTTCAACCATATTAGCTTTAGTAAGAGCACAATCCGGCCCATTGTTGTTTATTACTTGTGTCCCACGTTTAGACACAACAAAAATTACCAAAGTGTACTGTTGGGCGAGTTAGTAGTTGATTGTAAAAAAATGCTTATAAATTACTGCCCTGCCTAAAATGAGTCTAGAGTTGAGTAGAGATCGTAACATTCTAGCACAAAAGAAGCCGAATAATGATCTAACTGTAAGACATAAAGTAGAAGAATTCAGGATCGTGCTGAAGCCCCGATATTCAGCTCTTACCGAGGAAGAAGAGTTTACGACCCAGGAAGCCACCGACAACTTTGCACGCATTATCACGGAGTGTGCAGTAGAAGTCGGGGGCACGATGGCAAGACAGGATACTGGTAAACTTTCCCAGGAGACAAAATATCTCATTAGAATACGGCAAACGTTCACAATCTCCACCCCAGCGCACCGAATAGAACTAGAGGAGATTTCAAAGTTAATCGATAAGCGTAAGACCGCTGACATACGCAATTTTTTATAGAGAGCATGGAATACGTTGTAAATAACAGAGTTAGCCTGAAAGCAGTGCAGAGCCGTCTTGGCGTGGGGAAAAATCAGATGTATGCGCTTAAAAATAAGCATGCAATGCCATCACAAATAGGGGTGAAATATTCACAGTGGCCGAGGAGTTATTAGAGATCTGTACAGTAGCCGGGACATCCAGGATAATGCAGAAAGAGAGAGTAGATCAGAGGAGATAGACATCCCACCAGTAACGACCGAACAAGTAAGAAAGCCTTTGAAATAAATGAAAGGGGGTGAAGCACGTGGTGAAAATCAGATAACAGCAGACCTCTTGAAGTATGGTGTATAAATTGTACTTGAAAAACTGGCAAACCTGTATACGCATGCCGAATGACCGCACGTGTACCGGAATCTTGGAAGAACGCAAACACCATCCTAATCCGTAAGAAAGGCGTCATGAAGCACTTGAAAAATTACAACCCGATCAGCTTACTGTCAGTCGTCAACAAGGTTTTTACAAAGGTAATCGGTAACCAAATTTCTCCCACCTTAGACTTGAGTTAACCGCAAAGAAGAAGCAGGTTTTGGTAAAGCTCATTCAACAATGGACCATATTCACACGATCAATCAGGTCATAGAGAACTGCACTGATTTTAAAGAACCCCTATATATAGCATTCATAGTTTATGAGAAAGCACTTGTCTCGGTCGAAACCCTAGCCGTCATTCAGACATTACGGAACCATGGGGTAGATGTGCATTACGTAATAATACTAGAGGATGTCTACAATGGGTCTACAGCTACCATCATCCTCCATAGGGAGAGCAGTAAAATACCTCTAAGGAATCGCGTCAGACAAGGAAATACAACCCCTACAATGTCATTCACAGCATGTTTAGAATAATTATTCAGAACGTTCATTGGGAACAGTTTGGAGTAAGGGGGTATGGAGGATACCACAGTAACATCAGATTTGCTGATGACGTTGCCTTGCTAAGTATCTAGGGAGACGAATGGCAAAGCATGCTTTCACCCCTGGACGAACAGAGTAGTACCATGGGCCTGAAAATATATGCAGATTACTAAAGTAATGATCAATAACCTCGGGACAGCACAGCAGTTTAGGGTACGGGGCGAGGCAGTGGAAATTGCAAGCGAATATATCCACTTAGGACAAGTTGCGACCCCAGATCCAAACCATGAAGCAGAGATAATTAGAAGGATCAGAATGGGCTGGATGGCATACGGCGGACCTTCCCAGGTAATGAATAGTGGCCTACCATTGTCCCTGAAGAAGAAAATGTATGACAGCTGCGTCTTATCGGTACTCACCTACGAGGCAGAAACTTGGGGGCTCACTAAGAGGAATAAACTTAAATTGAGAACGACTCAGCGGACAATGGAACGGAAAATGATAGGTACAACATTAAGGGAGAACAAGAGAGTGGAGTGGGTCAGGGAACAAACGCGTGTTAAGGACATATAGGTAGAAATTAAGAAGAAATAAATGTGGGCAGGATGTTTAGTGTGAAGGCAAGATAACTGTTGATCATTAAGGGTAACAGACTTGATCCCTAGGGGAGACAAGCGTTGCTAGGGGCGGCAGAAAGTTAGATGGGCAGATGAGATCAAGGAGTTGGCAGTAATAAATGGGTTACAGTTGGCACAGGACCGGGGTAATCGGAGAATAACGGGAGAGGCCTTTGCCCTAGAGTGGGCGTAGATAGGCTGGTTATGATGATGATGATGATGACTTTTATGCGTGATATATTCTCTGGTCCTTCATTTACATGAGCAAAGCAACAGTAACAGATCATAGTCACAAGTTCAAAACAGCACTGTCCTTGCAGCACAAGCACATTAAAGTGGTCGCGAAGTAATACCCTAAAAAAACTTTGTGGGGGAACTTATATCTGTTTACAATTGATAAACAAACAATGCATACCTTTTCTGCGGCCCGATATTGGCAAACAAAAAAATGCAGTTAATGGGACACCGCGGCCTTCCGCCTCAAACCCTGAAGTGACGACTTGGTAAGAAGGCAATCACAGTTCCCAATCTTATGCACAACATGTCGGCGCAGAGCGTGCTCGCAAAAGGTCAGATATATATATATATATATATATATATATCTGCGCCATGATGAACCTCACCCTGTAACTGAACGGGAGAGGTCTGATGGTCAAAATGGTCAGACTTTCAGTTAACAGTGCAGATGAGTAACGCAGGCAGGGGTAACCAGGTTGAAAGCAAACTTGGTTTTGTAAACTATTTACGCTGTTTCGAACGAGTCTAAACGTCAGACGTCTGTTTCACGAAGACTGTATTCTGACTTACGCGAACATGAAACCTCTGAACTAAGGAAATGAATGGCCGAAAACCCAAAATGAGAATTTACGACATAGCACGAATATTGAAGGAACTTCGAGTAGTGGAAAATTAACGTAACCCGTCATTTACTTAATTAGCGCCAAAAATTACACCGTCTTCCCGAGGTGAACCCTGGGGTGATGCAAAGCATCGTGGAGTTCCCTTTATATTCACTTGCGTTGGTTACCCACATCGCGTGAACGTTGTTGGAAACTCTGCTAGGCTTCGCATCACCTCAGGGTTCCCCTCTGACAAACGGCTCGGTTAATTGGTTGGCTGATGCTGGCTGAACTTGTGTCAGCGAATCCGCTAGCAGGACTGTCGGTACTCATCAGACGCCGGAGCGAGACTCATCCTACGAAGCTACTGAGGCAGCGGAGCATGCACGCGGTTATATAAAGAGCTGGCGTGGAGAGAGAGGGGCGCATGCACGCGCTATCCCGCAGCTGGCGTGGAGAGGAGAACGGAGAGAGCGTGACGCTATTGCACAGCTGGCGTGGAGAGGAGGACGAAGGGAGTAGCGCGCTATCGTGCAGCTGGCGTGGAGAGAAGGACGGAGTGAGAAGCGCCTTATCGCACAGCTGGCGTAGAGAGGGGTATCAGAAGGAGAGGTGCGGACGCCAATTGACAATGCACAACGGACATCGCCCCGAGAAAAAGATGCTTTGCATCTAAAATAACTAGCGAGAAGCATTGACACAGCGCTGAGTCCCACCATCCCTCAGTTCTATTGCTTTGATCTTTCCTGCAATAAACAATGTTGACGTTTTATCGTTAATTGGAAATGCTCCTCATTGGCTCACTGCAGAAACGTTGAACCTTAAGTTCGCGCTTAAACATTGAACATGATTAGAATTGATGAAAACACCTCAGTGGTGGGTTACCAATGAGAAGTGGCTTTTAGGCTGCAGTGTTCTGCCGCACGAAATTTTTTGCCGTTAAGGTAGTAGGTGAACTGACACCAATGCAGGCTAGCCGTATCATTGGGCTGTCCCGGCAGCCACAAGTTCGAATCACACAGGGGGCACTTTTTTTCTTTGAGGGATCTCTGCCATTTCATTTAAAAGAGGTATAGCAGGGAAACTGGCTACATATCGTACAAACAGCCAGTAGGTATGAGTCATAGCGTCTAAAGTAGGCTATGTCTGAGTTCTGCTTCAATGGTTGCCACACAATTGAAGCGGTCGTGATACGGGTTACGTCAAGAGAAAACTGGTTCCATAACTGGTTTCGAATAAAGAGTGCAATATTTTTAAAATATCGGGTTTAAAGTTGTACAGAAAATTATACTCAATGTACGATTACTTTTGAATGTTTTCACTGTGACGTCACTGCTACTGGCGCTGCGGACTGGCGATGCGCGCATAGTCACTTGCGATACGCCTCAAAACAAGAATGTCAAAGGTTTATCCTTAATAGCAGAAGGGATGAATTGTGAAAATATTTTGGATTTATGTTCTTAAAAGGTAGTTCAAGAAGGCAAAATTAAGAAAAGACACGTGCATTTTCTCTTCGCGACCCCTTTAAATTTGCGCGAGATTCAAATTTGAAGACATTAGATTTGAAACCAAACTTTATTTTCTTTCATTGTGACTTAACCATGCCTTTTCATATACACCGAATCCTGTTAGTGGCAACCCTTTATTTGAACAATGCTGCCTATGAATAATTGCATTAGCTGGGTCTGCCAATGAGTGCATCAATGGTTTGAAACAATACTTGAAAACACCGGCAAAGCAATTACAAATGCAGATTCAGAGAAAGAGAGTAGCTGACGAATACTGGCACACAGTATCAATTACTATGCAATGCAAGAACACTACAAGCAGTTCATGGCTGTTCCTGCAAAAAATTACACCACCTTCCCGTAGGGGTACCCTGAGTAGTATGCGAAGCAACTATCGGGTCGACTGAAGTTCCCATTAGTTTTCAGTTCGTCGTTTCCGTTGACGTTCAGGTTCGCGTGCCTTCGTTGTATCAGTAGCTTCTTGACGTAGTTAGAATGATTGAAGGAATTAAGGCGCGTTTGTAGCACATGCTCCTCTATTGGTTTGTAGCGCAGTGTGAAGAGTGCCGTGTACCTTCGGTTCCGGCCAGAGAATCGTGGAATCAAAACCGGGCGCCGCCTAAATACTTGCTTCTATAGTGGACTGCGCTGGCGTCAGCGCAAACGCTGACGGGGCTGAAGAGACGCGCATGCGCAGTGGAGTGCGGACGGCTGCCAACCGCGAGAACCAGGCAGGGAGGGACACATCCCCGAGCATAAGATGCTTCGCATCTAAAAGAACTGTGACAAGGAAATTGGCAGTCTCCTTCACATACCCGTTTTTCCGTATACTTCATCTCTTTGGTATACAGGTCTGTTGATACAATCATTTTTCTTCTTATGAGGTAAGCCTCTTGCGTTTCCCTCAAATGCCTTTCGCTGCACTTGCACAATATTTTTTTTGCTCATAGGGTAATGGACTCCATATCTCCACCAACCAGTGCAAGTCCTGCATTCACAAAGCTAAGATACGTTTCGGCGTGCAGATTGTCAGTAGCAAAGAATCCGAATTCCTGCAGACATTTGTGTTAGCGTCAGTGCATAGGGTACACAAAAAGGAGAACAACCGAAAATGCTAACAGTAACACGAAAAAGGAGCGGGGAATAAAAACCCTGAAGTTCTATCACACATTCAAAATGTGTACCGTACCGTAGGAATGGTAATCAACTACAGGAGGTGATGTGGTGTTTTTCCCACACACCGAGCATGTAAGAATGTGCGTCTGCCGTGTTAGGAAGAATAAAGAGACACTGCAACACTCTTTGGGCAGTGAAAAATACCTGTACAACTATTCGATTGCGCTGAGAGGAATACCTGAGCCAAGTATTACACGTGCTGATGAATCGTCAATCACGCAAATCACTGTAAACGAAACGAAAACACCAAGCGCGCATTCTACAATTTTTCCTATTAATTTATACACCACTGACACCTCCGAAATTACGCTATTTCTGCCATGGCTGACCCATTGGCGGTCGCTGGTCAACTTTAGGGCTTATTTCCAGAATTTTTTGTGACGCTTTGCGGCTGTCGGCGTTGTGCACTAAAACTCTTCTATGTCTGAACCTGCACAAAAAGTTATAGCGTTTCTTTTGTTTTGAGTGCGCGCGAAGTGTGTGCTGGGCAAACTGAATACTTTCCTTCCCATCACCCCTTGAACACAAACTTTTATGGCTTCCAAAAGCCTGAGTACGCATTTGAGCTCCGGTAGCCATGCCTTTTTTTGTTGCTGCCGACGGAAAATAGACCCCTCCACGTTTCGGAGAAAAGGGAAAAACTACCAAGCCTGCGATATATCGAACGCCGCCTAAGAGAACACCGCGATTCAACTCCTTCTCCAGGAAAGAGCGCGCAGGTTTCATCGCGTTGGCCCAGTTGTCCGCAATGTGTTGAGAGGGAACTATTATGTGCGATATCTCATCGCTTTTAGCTTCGGTAAAATTGAACAGATTTTGATAATTCCTGTGGGCTGAGATTGCTGGGACCATAAACATTACCCCAAAATACATTCTGAGTAGTCCATGGTAAGTGCTGCAGGTCTCTTTGGTGGGCAAGGGGGCAAGAAAAAGCACAACAATGCTTACAGAGGTTGCTGTGTGGGGACATTGCTTATGATATGCGCCTTTCAAGTGACAAGGTCTACATATAGCACACTGGAAGGTGTGCGAAAGTGCGATAGCGTGAACATAAACTGTCATTTGAGTACTGCTCAAGCGCCCGTCACCCCATCCATAGCTCCGCAAGCGCATTGGAGACTTTGGTAAAGCAAGTGAAAATATTCCCAGTGCAGAGATGCTTGAGCAAGGGAGATACAGGAAGCTTACCGTATAGAAAACTACGGATGCGAATCTGTCAGTGATCATTGCAGTTCCCACCTCAAATTGCATGAAAGGTTTTTATATGCGTGTTGAAAATAAACATGATTAGGATTTGCTATTCTAGTTTTGTCACCTACTTTCAATTTTACAAAAAAAAAAATTATTTGCCTGCAAAGCCCCCTTCCCCGAACCAATGTGCCTTCCGGCTCCCTCCATGACTGCTGCGTGGAACGCGGCTCTCTGCCTGAAAAGGCTGCTGACCCCTGCTATAAAATGGCAAACAATGTTCAACCTGCGACTACTTGCCTAATTCGAAGTGAATGAAAAGAAGCAAGATATCTTCTTTGCATGCATCACGCAAGCATACAAGCCCATTATAGCATTCGTAATTTCAATTATCAGCCCATGAAGACTTTCCAAGGTTGAGGCTAGGCCACGTTAATTCTAAGTTGAAAAAGACGAGAATAAAAAATGGTCGAGATACATAGGACCTATAAACAATGAAAACACAAGGGCTGATGTGCGCACTTATTTTATTGTCTTGTGTGTTGCCTTTTTGGGCATTTCTATTCTTTTCACTCAAGACAACATATATTTTTATTGAAGACCGGGCAGTAGCTCACAGTTTTCAACAATTGTGTTCAATAGAAAACACTGACGAAATCACCGAAGGGTAAGTGTTTAAAGGATTACTAATACGAAATGTTTGTGCCACGTTTGGGCATATGACGTGATGACCAAAGCAGAGCAGTGGGGCCCAACAGCAGCAGGCTACCTTGGGCAGTCAGCAAAATACATTCTACACCATTGTGATGAAACGAAAGCTTTGGAATCGCTGATGAAGCCTTGCTGAGGTTATCAGTGTTTTAATTGCGCAATGATATAACCATGGTGTTTTTTTGCTTTATGCGGTGGCGCTAAGTAAAAGCGGGCAACTGAACCTCACCTGAACCATCAGAGATTTATGAGAGAATTCCAGGCGTGATTTGTGGATAATTGTTTCAACTTTAAAAGCTGCTGTGATGTAAAGAGGCATTGAAAGAATGATGCAACATTCCTACCATTTGCATAACCGATTTCATTTATTTTATGCTGCTCTCCCTATGCACCAGCATTGTAGCTGTTTGTACTTCGTGTTATGATTAGAAAATATGGGTAATTTTGTCATGGATCACAACAAGTTGTGGCTAGAATTCGACAAAACTGTATAAATAAATAAATATTTTCTTTGTCGCCGCACAATCATCTATTAAAATAAAGTATACCAAGTCCACCATGGCAAACTAGCAGTCCAGGTTTGGTCATTACATAACCAAATGAAGTGCGTGCTGAAAAAAGCCTGAGTACTATTTCATTGCATCAATCGGAAAAATAAAGCCCATAAAAGGTGTATTTTGAGAATACGAATTGCTACAGTTTTATCAATATTGAGCATCATACTATATAACCCCACCTGTAACTGTATCAATAAAGCAGTGCTACTGAGGCAGCATTTTTATTTAAACCATCTCTAGCATCAAAATTCTTCATACGCGCCACTGCGTAAAAAGGTCTGTGCGAATGATAAATATTCTTTTGTCATGAAAATACAAAACCTGGAACACGTACCTATATATTGCCCTTTTTACTGCCTACACACCGTTGGCTTTATTTCAGTTGTTTAAGTTATGGCAGAGTACCGCATTTTGTTTTTAGCGTTGTGTAATAAAGTCACGGTATTTCAAGAAGCATACGCTGCAGAACTCTTGCGAATAAATGACCCCGCAGTGCTGAACCTGAACAAAAAAAGAACAAAGAAAGCACACGCTGTAAGAAAAAAATAGGCCCATTTTTTTGCACAACGGCTATGAATGGTTAGTTATCTAGATTGTAATACTCTGCTCCCGGAATATTTTCGAGGCCACGCTAGTTGCAGGAAACACTAAGTACGCCCGCACTAGCTGTGAAGCCAGGGATATTGCAGCATGCAGAGTCGTATTTGGCCAAGAAAGATGCCAAAAAAGGTGTGTTGGTGTGTGTGGGAGTAGGGGTTGGGTGGACGTGGCAATCGGTAGTTGCTGACTAAAGCCGCCAGAGGTTGTTTTGCAAGTAAAGATAGAAAATCTACTTTTTGTAGAAAAACATGCGTGAATGCATTTGAGTACTCATTGTTTTGCCGTACGGCACTTTCCAATCTCAATGATGACTTATTTTGAAAAGGTTCACAGCGCTGTAGAAAGCCACGGCTGCTTATACCTGATAACGATTACTGCTCTAAAATTACAACCATGCTGCAATCATAACTTCTCTACCAGAAATACTGTTTTGCGAACAACAAAATATTGACATCACTGTTTCACTGAACATCACATTTACTTCTTTTAAGGCAGCAGTTACTTTGTAGTGCAGAAACACGGCTTGCTGGATTATTTTTTATATTAGATTTTTCAAGGAAGATTTGCAACCTACATTAAAGGCTAGCAGTGTACTGTGTTCGCAATGCAAAGGAAAATTTTACGATCTTCCCGAAGGGAACCGTGAGAAGTATGCGAAGCATCCACGGGGTCAACGGAAGTTCTCATTTTGTAGTTCCGGTGAGCGTGTCTCCGCAGTAACCAGGCGCTGATTAAGCGATGCGAGAGACCTCACGGAAACTTCCAAGCACTAATCTCCCATCTGACGACGATGGAACACGGCCCGCCGCGACTAGAAGACGCACGCTGACTCGGACGACAATGAAACGTCGAAGGCGCGTGCAGCGCGCTCGTCTCGTACCGGCCCAGGAAAACACAGGCCACACTATCGCTCCACGAGCCCATAAAGGGTAAGACACCACCGGGCGTTCAGTAAGCCGAGCACGCGTGGTGGGAGTGTGGACGCCGCACAACGGGACGCACAACGGCGCACGGACAAGGCCCCGAAGAAGAGGAACTTTGCCCCTAAAGGAACCCGCCGGCCATATAAATGCCTCTACTGCAGCGCTCGGGGGATAGCAACGGCCCATGCCCTACCACAAAGCTGGGAAGCACGCACGAACCACCCTTTCCAAGCAAAATGCCTACATGATGCTAGAACACGATCTTGTGTCAAATGTCATCACATCTAAAAATACACTTTTTTTCTTTCGTGCAAGAAAATGCTCAATTTCGTACTATCTTAACTGGACCTTTACAAATCGATACCTACCTTGACTAGTTAGAAGTTATTGATCGAGGCCTGTACTGTAATATATGCTTAGCATTCTCTACCGCAGCATTGATTCATTACTTCAGGCATTCTATGACTCTAGTCACCTACCGGGAGAAATGCACACAACACGCCCTTTTCCACACTGGCATAGTGAATGGCAAAAAGAGCCGCTGTCTCTCGAGCGATTCCCGCAGCACTGACGGGAACATTTTCAGCTTATTCTATCCAATGGCCCACAACAGTGGTTACAAACTATTGCAGTAAAGGATACGAAAAAAAGACTGAGCAAGCCTTGTCTTTGCAGCACAAGAAGTTGTAAACTTGTGCTTTGTTACTGCACTAAAGGTTTCCAGGATGAATAAATAAATGTTGCAAAAAAACGTTAATTATGAATCTCTTTCGAATTTACATTGTTAATATTTTGTTCTTTGTATGGTTATAATTTCTTTCATCCAGCTGCCCCCAGTCAGCAAGTTTGTAAGCACACACTTGGATTTGAGGGCACACATCGTGAACTTGTGCGAGAAGCTGCATCTTTCACGGTTTTCTAGAATACTATCAATTTCACAAAAATATACCGCCATTGCGATTAGATAGTGCCATTACCATCAAACAGTGAGTACTCAATTGCGTTCCCGACAGATTGTCTCAGCACCGTGATTTTGGCAAGCACAATTTTATTCAACGACTCAGCACCGTACAGCTTTACAGTCCACTAGAGAGCACGCTCATGGTGAGGTAGAACTAATTGCATGCCGCGTTTGCCAATGCTGTCCGCAGCCTGCCGATGCACCGTGCCAGGTGTGGTATTTTCCGATACAAAACCTCTGGGTGGTATATTTTTGTATGGCAGTCCTCTTGAAGATGAAAGCTGTACGCAAATTTTACACACTTTTTTCTCCAGCATGCAGGTCTGCGTGCCTTGGGTGAAATTCGCAATGGTCAAAGGCTACTTGTTTCAGCCTCACTGCGCAGTTGCTGACTACAAAAAAATAACATATTCACAGGATAGTTATCCAACAAACACAATAACCAAATTATTTTGGGGGCCCTGGATAAATATCCACTGCCAATTGAACATACTTTGAATCCGGTAGCTTTGCAAGAATACGCGCTGCCATACGCTATTTTTGGAGCCCAGTTATTGATTCCCATCTCATTATCTATGGTTTATTTCTGTTCCCTACAGGTTAGCTCTGCTTATTGTAGAGACGAGAAAAAAACGAAAATTAACCCCTTTCTAGCGCTACAGCTCAGCTCTGCGGGAAAGATGAGCGCACAGCTTATTAATAGGGTTTAGCGGTAGTGTGCAGTAATCACCCGCAAAAAGCCCGGCACTGTACAGCCTGGGGAAATATAGCTCCTCAAACCGCCATTTCGGTGAGAGAGACACACAGCATGGTACATTGGCGGCCAGTGTACAGCATACGCTATCCTCGCATGCATCTAGCTTTCACCCGCCTTTAACCAACTTTTTTTTGCACTGTTAAACTATGGGTTGCTAACATGTTGTACAACAATGAACTTTGAACCTTTCAAATCAGAATAGGTTCCGAATAAACCGCACGATATGCTGTCCAATGCGGCTGGTTGCATTTGTTGGCGCAGTGGCTGCTCCCACTATCCCCCCGAGAAATGTCTGCACAGCTCCACACCAATCCCGAAAGATTGGCGCCGCACTGAGAAGGTTAGGAAATGGGGGTCTATAGTAAAGTATCTACCAAACGGATGCGTTAAAACGTCCCTAGTATTTGAAATTTATAATTAGTTTTAGCAAACTTTTATTAGCGACTTAAGATGATTCATCTCTAAGCAGTCTGGAAACTCGACTTTTTGCTGTCATGCTCCAGTATGCTGAACAATCAAAACAATAATGGAGGTGAACATACATCATATTTTTCCTAGATGAAACTTGAACTGGGAATTGCAAGTACGAAGTTTGCTCTAGGTACTCGATTAGAACGCCTTTTTTGCAATCTGAAGTCAGCGCTCTCGTTACAGTCCAATACCCAAATTCAAGTCGCCTAAAAAGTGATATGATGCACTTGACTTGTCATCAACGACTGCAGGTTTAACCATTTGGCAATCTATGTCAGCAAGATGTTCCAGAGCCGTCCGCGTCCACTACAAGGCAAGACCGACTTTTTCCGTTTCTTAGATTTTTTTCTTTGGTGGTTTTCAGCATGCGCTGCGTTTTTCCGGTTTTTCACCCGTACCTTTGTTTTCAGGCATAGGTAGCTTTCATTGCCCTCAAGTGTTTCCACACCTCTTCAGCTGCCTTTGTTACTGCAACACGTTGCAATCAGTATTACCCCATATTCAAGAGATGCTAGTTTAATGGCTCAAGAAATTGGCAATTCCGAATCTCCCCGAAGAAGGTATCAACCGTCTGTGGATAGCAGGTACTGTGGGAGCACCGCTTTACGGGCGAACCCGGTCCAAAACGTTTCTGTGTTAATTGCTACATCTTCCATGACGAATTACAGTAGAATGGTGCTGATTTCGTCACCAAAAAGCGCAACCACCTCTTGGCAGTCAGTGTTGAACGGATACAGCACAAAACAAGCTTTTCGCTGGAGAGATGGGATTCCTGCGAATTTATAAGTGTCACAGGTGAGCGCCTAGCCCCCGCGTTTGAAAAATAAAGGTGCTTTTTCATACCTGCAATTGCCTCACGTGAGTACTTCGGCAACCCTTTTTTGGCGCGACTAAAAGTTGCCCCTCGCGTTAGATTTGTGGTTTTATTTTTTATTTCTTGATACGATGAAGTCCTCCTTCAAGTTACAATCGCGGTCGCACTACAATCGAGTGAACTTGGTAACGTGGTTGTCTTTGGCATTATTATTGAAAGACACACTTCAAAATTAGCATACGCTATGTTGTGTGTGCTTTGTCTGGACTGATCTTCATCATAAGAGCACGGCTATAAGCGACAACGAAAATAAATTCTATTTCTCTTTTATTGTCTATGAGAGAAACGCTTTGAAGGTGCTAAAAATTATTAGACTGTTGCGGGTACCACCTGCTTCCTATGCTAGCGACGAATTAACAAGAAACTAAATACCGCACAGTGTAAGCACTCAAAATGTGATTGGTACGCGAGAGGCCACGACCAAATTATTACGGAGCACTGCCTTGATTCCCCGACGTCTGCCTAAAGTAGACCATTGCGGAGCGGTAGTCAGTATGGTCTACATTACGCAAGCATACCCACCCGTACATTTCATGTATTTACTATGCCTGGGGTAATAACCAACGTTTGCCCCCTTATCCCACGAAAAAGCACTAATAAAAGTGATGTGGTTAAGTCACGCCGTCAGATTGGTTGATAGTGCGGTTGAACGCGCTGAAGGTGCACATGGGCTATGAGGCGCGCAATTTAGGATGGCTCAAGAATAATTTTCACCACCCGGGAACATTTACCTTACGCTTAATTCTCGACAAAAGGGTGGTTCACTTTATTAAAATATCATTAAAATATTGAACCTGCGTATTTGGGCTCAGCAGCACAGCTTAGCCTCAGAGCCTAAATGCGGGTGCGTTATGCTGTTAGTGTCTCAAGCCTCGGAATACAGTAAATTCTGCTTAGGCATTAACATTACCCCTTTGTGAAATATACAAAACTTTTGACTGCCCCTGATTTACAATATTTTGGTAGCATTTGTTTTTTTCACATTCTTCGCATACTATCTAGCCAAATATATGCTCAATATAATGACCAGGCGGTTGATGCCTCACCAGAATTACCACTTCATTACATGGGCACTCACTGAACTGGCCCAAAACAATGAAATCGCCTATTTAATTATTCCAGAAAGCGAACTTGTGTTCTTGAGTAGCATCTGGCTATGCTTCATTTAAAAGCAGAACCTAACGTGCAAACGTCTGTCTGCACACATTTGGAGGCACTAAAGAGAATTTATACAGGGTGTCCCAGCTATCATGCACCAAGATTTAAAAAAAGACCAATGGTGTAACTCGAAGAAAACCTAGTGCATAATGTTTGCAGTGCTGTGGAGAAGCGGAGAGTATTTTTTTCGTTATTGAGACTTAACTAATTTATTGTAATTAATTATCTAACTCGAGAATTACTGCCCTAATCACTGAAGTGTCAATGAGGCACTTGTAGGTACACACGAGGGGCACCTAAGTGCGGGGTTTTCAGCGACGAACTAATTACGTACTCATTTATTCTCACTGATAAAGAAAACCCGCGAAATATGAAAAATACCCCGTGACGGCGCTTCCGCGCGCATTGTAAAGCAGCGTCCCCAAATTAGCTGATTGAAAGCAACTGCTCCGCGTGTTACCCGCCTGTAGAGACAGCGCATCACCTTGATAATGGCATCCATGGAAGGAGCAGCGACAGCAAGATTCGCGGGGCGCGTGTGCAGATAAGGCGCAAACTCGGTCTCGATTTCTTTTTTCTTTCTTTTGTTTATTTCACTCTGGCTAACTCAGAGGCAGCCTGTTTGAGGGCCCTGCTTTACGATGCGCGCGGAGGCGCCATCCCGTGGTATTTTTTATATTTCGCGGGTTGTCTTTATCAGTCAAAATAAATGTGTACGAATTAGTTCGTCGCTGAAAATACCGCTAATAGATGCCCCTCGTGGGTACCTACAAGAGCCTCATTGACCCTTTAATAATTAGGACAGTACTTTTCTAATTAGATAATTATTTATAATTAATTAATTAGGTCTCACTAACGAAAAAAATACTGCCCGCTTCTCCACAGTACTGCAAACATTATCCACTAGGTTTTCTTCGAGTTACGCCATTACTCTTTTTTAAAATCTTGGTGCATGATAGCTGGGACACCCTGTATAGGGGAAATGCAGTTTTTTTAACTATGGAGCAAGAATAAGATGCGATACGACAACGTTTACTTCCTCCAGAAGAAACTGGAAGGCCGCCCACGCTAAAACTAGATGAAGACAGTTTGACAAATGCCCGCAAATCCTCTCTTGGCAGAGACAAAAAAGGACACTCATAACGAAAGCGAATTAATGAGTACAATCTTGGTATGTAGTAATAAAACACTAGAAGCTGAATTCGAAATATTTTTCAGGAATTACGGTTATAAAATTTACCGTTGCTACAAATGAACCAGGAAAGACCGTTCTACACACTGAAAACATGAAACAACAGCAATAGCACATCAATACAAAACATCAGCAATGAATGCAACAGGGATGGAAACTGCAAGTTGACGAAGTAATGCCGCAATTGTTTGCGGGAAATGTGACTTGTATGGCACGTGTGCATTTAAAGTGGGGGAGAATGTTTAAATGTTGAGCCCTATATTTAAATTATTTCGGAATCGCAGAACTACACATTGTGCTGTGCTACTTGCACGTGATACAGCATCCCTTGCTGCCAGGAATGAGACTGATACTAAAACGCTTTTTAGGGCGATTGGTGCAGGAACAATTGCAATTAAAACACGAAACCTGTAAAAGTTGCTGACTTTGAAATTATTATATATCGGGGGAAAAATTAATGTTGACGACAAATGCGGAATATTGGCGATGTTACGTAACATTTTCTTTTGCCACCACAAAATTTTTATTTCATATGTCTTATTTGTAGTAACACAAACAAGTCTACAATAGTTAACATGCGATGCAAATATTGCGTTTTAAATTTTCAATTTGGCCGGTGCAGGAATAAAATCCCAGCATCGGGATAAAGTTCTGATGACTGAAAACAGTTTATTACAAAGGTTAACTATGTGAGTATCCAAACCTAGTGGTGCAGAAAATGTAGAGCCTCGAAATTTGTGTTCGCCTAATATGTATAACTTTATTCTCATAAATTATGTTACTTTGCATGTCAAGCATTTTACTTTAAACCTCAATAAAACTACTTTATTCTTGGTGGAATTTGGTTTTTTGACAGCGAACCTTTATTTCTGTGTCATTTCTACGAGCCCCTCATTTCATATTCTGATTCGCTACATGCATAGCGAGGGCCTTCGTTATCGCAGTCTTGGTGCCATAGGAAGCTTAAAAGGGTTCAACGCTGGTTGAATACTCTCGACATGTCGTAGACAATCGAGTCACGGCCGGGGAATAAAAAGAAGGTCCCCTTCACCCCAAGAAGTCGCAGTGGCTTTGGCTATCACCCACAAGCATAGGAAAAAATTACTTTGACATACATACCACAGAAAGCGGAGGGGAAAATCGCCCCGCTGGTCGTGTAGTGGTCATCGCACCAGACCGCTATTCTTGATGTCGATGGGTTCGGAACCCATCTGGCGGAAATTTCCTCTCCACTTTCTTTCCAAATTCCTTATCTGTTTCGATGACCTAAAACCTCCTCCACTTTGCTTTCCGAGGTTTTCTTGACCGCCAGCCTTGATTTCTGTGTTATTTCTACGAGCCCCTTATTTCCTGTTTGAATTCACTACATGCATAGCGAGGGCCTCTTTTCTGGCAGTATAGGTGCCTAGGAAGCTTAAGAGGGTTAAACGCTGGCTGACCACTCTCAAAATGTCGTACACAATCGAGTCACTGCCCGGGGAATAAAAAGAAGGTCCCCTTCACTCCGAGGAGTCGGGGTGGTGCTGGCTACCACCCCCAAGCACAGAAATGAATTACTTTAAAAATTCCTTGAAAAGCGGAGGGAAAAATCGCCCCGCCGGTAGCGTAGTGGTCATCGCACCCAACCGTATTCTGGAGTTCGTGGGTTTGGCTCTCACCTGGCGGGAATTTTCTCACCGCTTTCTTTCTTTCTTTCCAAATTCTTTTTCTGTTTCAATGACCTACAACATCCGCTCCTTTGCTTTCCGAGGTTTTTTTTTACTCTTAACCTTTATTTCTGTGTTATTTCTACGCTCCCCTTATTTCCTATTCTGATTCGCTACGTGCGTTCCCAGGGCCTTATTTCTGGGAGTCTTGCTGCCATAGGAAGCTTAAGAGGATTCAACGCTGGTTGACCACTCTCGTCATGTCATAGACAATAGAGTCGCGGCCAGGGGATTAAAAAGAAGGGCCCCTTCACCCCGAGAAGTCGCAGTGGCTCTGGCTACCACCACCAAGCACAAGAAAAATTGTTTTGACATAAATACTCCAGAAAGCGGAGGGGAAAATCGCCCCGCCGGTCGCGTAGTGGTCGTCGCGCCAGACCGGTATTCTGGACGTCGTGGGTTCAGTTCCCTCCTGGCGGGAATTTTTTCTCCACTTTTTTTTTCTTTCCAAATTGTTAATCTGTTTCAATGACCTACAACTTCCTCCCCTAGGCTTTTCAAGGTTTTTCTGACTGAAAACCTTTATTTCTCTCTTAATTCTACCAGCCCCTTATTTGGTATTCTGATTCCCTACATGCATAGCGAGGGCCTCAGTTTTGCCAGAGTGGTGCCTTAGGGAGCTCAAGAGGGTTCTACACGGGTTGACCACTATCGAAATGTCGTAGACAATCGAGTCACGTCCCGGGGATCAAAAAGAAGGTCCCCTTTACCCAGAGGAGTCGGAGTGGCGCTGGGTACCAACCCCAAGAACAAGAAAAAATTACTTTGACATAAATACTCCAGAAAGCGGAGGGGAAAATCGCCTCGCCGGTCGCGTAGTGATCTTCGCACCAGACCGGTATTCTGGATGTCGTGGGTTCGGCTCCCACGTGGCGGAAATTTTAGATGCGACGCTCAGAGCATCTCTTGTCGGCAGCCTTGTCCTTCCTACGTGCTTCCGTTGTCCGCAGCCACTCCCCCTTCTACTCTCCGATAGCGAACACTCTCTGGCGAGGGGATTGGATTGGATTGGCTTGGCTTGGCTTGGCTTGGATTGGATTTTTATTATATTCGATTGGATTGGATTTGAATTATGTTGGATTGTGTTGCGTGTAAGCAGCGGCAGATGCACTGGCACCGGCGTGTGCCCAGGTGAGAGCGTGTGCGGCCCAGCGCGCTCTCAATCCACCGGTGGGCGGCGCTGCACGTGGTGCAGCCCATGTGCAGTACTTTCTCTCTCCGTGGTTTCCTCTCCTTTGGGTGCGCTGCGCATATATAGTGCCAATAATATAACCGGTGTACCGCTCTCCGGTGGCCTTTCGGTCGACGGTTGCTCTCCGCTGGCGCTTGAACCCTCTCAGCGTCTCATCACACCAGGGTTCCCTCGAGGGTAGGAGGGCGTAATTTTTCTTTTCCCTTTCTTTCTTTCTTTCCATATTACTTATCGGTTTCAATTACCTTCAACATCTTCTCCTTTGCTTTCCGAGAATTTACTGACTGTCAACCTTTATTTCTGTGTCATATGTACGAGCCCCTTATTTCCTATTCTGATTCGCTACGTGCATTGCGTAGGAATCTTTGCTGGCAGTCTTGGTGTAATAGGGAGCTTAAGAGGGTTCAACGCTGGTTGACCACTCTCGACATGCCGTAAACAATTGAGTCACGCCCCGGGGAATAAAAAGAAGGCCCCCTTCACCCAAAGGAGTCGGAGTGGCGCTGGGTGCCACCCCCAAGCACAGAAAAAAATTACTTTAAAAAACGTCATTAAAAAGCGGAGTGGAAAATCGCCCCGCCGGTGGCGTAGTGGTCGTCGCACCAGACCGTATTCCGGAAGTCGTGGGTTCTGCTCTCACCTGGCGGGAATTTTCTCTCCGCTTTTTTTCTTTCTTTCAAAATTCTGTATCTGTTTCAATGACATACAACATCCTCCCCTTTGTTTTCGAGGTTTTTTGTACTGCCAACCTCTTTTTTTGTGTTATTTCTACGTGCCCCTTATTTCCTATTCTGATTCGCTACGTGCATTGCCAGGGCCTCTTTTCTGGCCATCTTGGTGCCATAGGTAGCTTTAGAGGGTTCAACGCTGGTTGACCACTCTCGTCATGTCATAGACAATAGATTCACGGCCCGGGGATTAAAAAGAAGGTCCCATTCACCCCGAGAAGTCGCGGTGGCTCTGGCTACCACCCCCAAGCACAGGAAAAAATTACTTTGACATAAATACCCAAGAAAGCGGAGGGCAAAATCGCCCCGACGGTCGCATAGGGGTCGTCGCCCCATACTGGCATTCTGGAGGTCGCGGGTTCAGTTCCTACCTGCCGGGAATATTCTCTCCGCTTTCTTTCTTTCTTTCCAAATTCATTGTCGGTTTCAATGACCTACAAAATTCTCCCCTTTGCTTTCCGAGGTTTTTTTGACTGCCAACATTTATTTCTGTGTTATTTCTACCCGCCCCTTATTTGCAATTCTGATTCCCTACATGCATACCGAGGACCTCTGTTCTGGCAGTCTCAGTGCCATAGGGAGCTTAAGAAGGTTCAACACGGGTTGACCACTATCGAAATGTCGTAGACAATCGAGTCACATCCCGGGGATAAAAAAGGAGGTCCCCTTTACCCCGAGGAGTCGGAGTGGCGCTGGGTACCAACCCCAAGCACAAGAAAAAATTACTTTGACATAAATACTCCAGAAAGCGGAGGGGAAAATCGCCTCGCCGGTCGCCTAGTGGTCTTCGCACCAGACCGGTATTCTGGATGTCGTGGGTTCACTTCCAACCTGGCGGGATTTTTTCTCCAGTTTTTTTTCTTACTTTCCAAATTCTTTATCTGTTTCATTGACCTACAACTTCCTCCCCTAGGCTTTTCAAGGTTTTTATAACTGCCAAACCTAAATTCTGTGTTAATTGTACGAGCTTATCTTTTCCTATTCTGATTCGCTACATCCATAGCGAGGGCCTCTTTTCTGGCAGTCTTGGTGTCATAGGGAGCTTAGGAGGGTTCAACGCTGGTTGACCACTCTCGACATGTCGTAGACAATCGAGTCACGTCCCGGGGATCAAAAAGAAGGTCCTCTTTACCCCGAGGAGTCGGAGTGGCGCTGGGTACCACCACCAAGCAAAGGGAAAGATTACTTTGACAGAAATACCCAAGGAAGCGGAGGGGAACATCTCCCCGCCGGCAGCGTAGTGGTCATCGCACCAGACCAATATTCTGGAGGTCGTGAGTTCGGATCTCACCTGGGGGTATTTTCTCTCTGCTTTCTTTCTTTCTTTACAAATTTTTTATCTGTGTCAATGACCTACAACATCCTTCCCTTTGCTTTCCGAGGATTTTTTGACTGCCAACCATTATTTCTTTGTTATTTCTACCAGCCCCTTAATTGCTACTATGATTCCCTACAAGCATAGCGAGGTCTTTTCTTCTGGCAGTCTTGGCGCCATAAGGAGCTTGAGGCGTTCAACGCTGGTTGACCTAATCGCGACATTTCGTAGACAATCGAGTCACACCCGGGTTTTTAAAAAAAGGTCCCCTTCACCAAGAGAAGTTGCAGTGGCTCGGGCTACCAACCCAAGCACAGGAAAAAACTACTTTGACATTATTACCCCAGTAAGCTGAGGGGAAAATCGCCCCGCCGGTCGCGTAGCGGTCGTGCCACAAGACCGGTATTCTGGAGGTGGTGGGTTCAGTTCCCACCTGGCGGGAATTTTCTCTCCGCTTTCTTTCTTTCTTTCCAAATTCTTTATCTGTTTCAATGACCTACACCTTCCTCCCTTTTGCTTTCCGTGGTTTTTTTGACTGCCGACCTTCAGTTCTGTGTTATTTCTACGATCCCCTTATTTGCGATTCTGATTCCCTCCATGCATACCGAGGGCCTCTGTTCTGGCAGTCTCGGTGCCGTAGTGAGCCTAGCAGCGTTCAACGCTGGTTCACGACTCTCGACATGGCTTAGAAAATCGAGTCACGCCCCAGGGAATAAAAAGAAGGTCCCCTTCTCCCCGAGAAGTCGCAGTGGCTCTGGCTACTACCCCAAGCACAAGAAAAAATCACATTGACATAAATACTCCAGAAAGCAGAGGGGAAAATCGCCCCGCCGGTCGCGTAGTGGTAGTCGCACCAGACCGGTATTCTGGACGTCGTGGGTTCAGTTCCCTCCTGGCGGGAGTTTTTTCTCCACTTTTTTTTCATTCTTTCCAAATTCTTAATCTGTTTCAATAACCTACAACTTCCTCCAATAGGCTTTTCAAGGTTTTTCTGACTGAAAACCTTTATTTCTCTGTTATTTCTACCAGCCCCGTATTTGCTATTCTGATTCCCTACATGCATAGCGAGGGCCTCAGTTCTGGCAGTCTTGGTGCCATAGGGAGCTTAAGAGGGTTGAACGCTCGTTGACCACTCTCGACGTGTCGTAGAGAATCGAGTCACTCCCCAGGGATTAAAAAGAAGGCCCCCTTCACCCCGAGGAGTCGGAGTGGTGCTGGCTACCATTTCCAAGCACAGGAAAAAATTACTTTGACATAAATACCCCAAATTGCGGAGAGGAAAATGTCCAGCCGGACGCGTAGTGGTCATCGCTCCAGACCGTATTTTGGAGGTCGTGGGTTCGTCTACCACGTGGCGGAAATTTTAGATGCGACTCTCGGAGCATCTCTTGTCGGCGGCCCTGTACTTCCTATGTGCTTCCGTTGTCCGCAGCCACTCGCCCGCTCTTTTCTCCGATAGCGAACACTCTCTGGCGAGGGATTGAATTGGATTGGCTTGGCTTGGCTTGGCTTGGATTGGTTTTGGATTAGATTGGATTGGATTGGATTTGAATTATGTTAGATTGTGTTGGGTCACAGCCGCGGCAGATGCACTGGCGCCAGCGTGTGCCCAGGTAAGAGCGTGTGAGGCCCAGCGCGCTCTCACTCCACCGGTGGGCGGCTGCGCTTATATATTGCCAATAATATACCCGTGTGCCACTCTCCGGTGGCCTTTCGGTCGACGATTGCTCTCCGCTTGCGCTTGAACCCCCTCAGCGTCGCATCACACCAGGGTTCCCGCGAAGGGAAGAGGGCGTTTTTTTTCTCTTCCCTTTCTTTCTTTCGTTCCATATTTCTTATCGGTTTCAATTACCTACAACATCTTCCCCTTTGCTTTCCGAGGTTTTACTGACTGCCAACCTTTATTTCTGTGTCATATCTACTAGCCCCTTATTTCCTATTCTGATTCGCTACGTGCATTGCGTAGGACTCTTTGCTGGCAGTCTTGGTGTTATAGGAGCTTAAGAGGGTTCAACGCTGGTTGACCACTCTCGACATGCCGTAAACAATTGAGTCACGCCCCGGGGAATAAAAAGAAGGCCCCCTTCACCTGGAGGACTCGGAGTGGCGCTGGCTACCACCCCCAAGCACAGAAAAAAATTACTTTAAAAACTTCCTTAATAAGCGGAGGCGAAAATCGCCCCGCCGGCAGCGTAGTGGTCGTCGCACCAGAGCGTATTCTGGAAGTCGTGGGTTCTGCTCTCACCTGGCATGAATTTTCTCTCCACTTTCTTTATTTCTTTCAAAATTCTTAATCGGTTTCGATGACCTACAACATCCTCCCCATTGCTTTCCGAGGTTTTTTGGACTGCCAACCTCTTTTTTGTGTTATTTCTACGAGCCCCTTATTTCCTATTCTCATTCGCTACGTGCATTGCCAGGGCCTCTTTTCTGTCAGTCTTGGTGCCATAGGTAGCTTAACAGGGTTCAACGCTGGTTGACCACTCTCGTCATGTCATAGACAATAGAGTCACGGCCCGGGGATTAAAAAGAAGGTCCCATTCACCCCGAGAAGTCGCGGTGGCTCTGGCTACCACCCCCAAGCACAGGAAAAAATTACTTTGACATAAATACCCAAGAAAGCGGAGGGCAAAATCGCCCCGCCGGTCGCATAGGGGTCGTCGCCCCATACTGGCATTCTGGAGGTCGCGGGTTCAGTTCCTACCTGGCGGGAATTTTCTCTCCGCTTTCTTTCTTTCTTTCCAAATTCATTGTCGGTTACAATGACCTACAAAATCCTCCCCTTTGCTTTCCGAGGTTTTTTTGACTGCCAACATTTATTTCTGTGTTATTTCTACCCGCCCCTTATTTGAAATTCTGATTCCCTACATGCATACCGAGGACCTCTGTTCTGGCAGTCTCAGTGCCATCGGAGCTCAAGAGGGTTCAACACGGGTTGACCACTATCGAAATGTCGTAGACAATCGAGTCACGTCCCGGGGATCAAAAAGAAGGTCCCCTTTACCCCGAGGAGTCGGAGTGGCGCTGGGTACCAACCCCAAGCACAAGAAATAATTACTTTGACATAAATACTCCAGAAAGCGGAGGGGAAAATCGCCTCACTGGTCGCGTAGTGGTCTTCGCACCAGACCGGTATTCTGGATGTCGTGGGTTCACTTCCAACCTGGCGGGATTTTTTCTCCAGTTTTTTTTCTTATTTTCCAAATTCTTTATCTGTTTCATTGACCTACAACTTCCTCCCCTAGGCTTTTCAAGGTGTTTATGACTGCCAAACTTAAATTCTGTGTTAATTGTACGAGCTTATCTTTTCCTATTCTGATTCGCTACATCCATAGCGAGGGCCTCTTTTCTGGCAGTCTTGGTGTCATACGGAGCTTAGGAGGGTTCAACGCTGGTTGACCACTCTCGACATGTCGTAGACAATCGAGTCACGTCCCGGGGATCAAAAAGAAGGTCCTCTTTACACCGAGGAGTCGGAGTGGCGCTGGGTACCACCACCAAGCAAAGGGAAAGATTACTTTGACAGAAATACCCAAGGAAGCGGAGGGGAACGTCTCCCCGCCGGTAGCGTAGTGGTCATCGCACCAGACCAATATTCTGGAGGTCGTGGGTTCGGATCTCACCTGGGGGTATTTTCTCTCTGCTTTCTTTCTTTCTTTACAAATTTTTTATCTGTGTCAATGACCTACAACATCCTTCCCTTTGCTTTCCGATGATTTTTTGACTGCCAACCATTATTTCTTTGTTATATCTACCAGCCCCTTAGTTGCTACTATGATTCCCTACAAGCATAGCGAGGGCTTTTCTTCTGGCAGTCTTGGCGCCATAGGGAGCTTAAGGCGTTCAACGCTGGTTGACCACTCGCGGCATTTCGTAGACAATCGAGTCACTCCCGGGTTTTTAAAAAAAGGTCCCCTTCACCAAGAGAAGTGGCAGTGGCTCGGGCTACCAACCCAAGCACAGGAAAAAACTATTTTGACATTATTACCCCAGAAAGCTGAGGGGAAAATCGCCCCGCCGGTCGCGTAGCGGTCGTGCCACAAGACCGGTATTCTGGAGGTGGTGGGTTCAGTTCCCACCTGGCGGGAATTTTCTCTCCGCTTTCTTTCTTTCTTTCCAAATTCTTTATCTGTTTCAATGACCTACACCTTCCTCCCCTTTGCTTTCCGAGGTTTTTTTGACTGCCGACCTTCAGTTCTGTGTTATTTCTACCAGCCCCTTATTTGCGATTCTGATTCCCTCCCTGCATACCGAGGGCCTCTGTTCTGGCAGTCTCGGTGCCATAGGGAGCTTCGAGTCACGCCCCGGGGATTAAAAAGAAGGTCCCCTTCACCCCGAGAAGTCGCAGTGGCTCTGGCTACCAAACCGAAGCACAAAAAAAATTACTTTGACATAAATACTCCAGAAAGCGGAGGGGAAAATCGCCCCGCCGGTGGCGTAGTGGTCGTCGCACCAGACCGGTATTCTGGATGTCGTGGGTTCAGTTCTCACCTAGTGGGAATTTTTCCTCCGCTTTTTTTTCTTTCTTTCCAAATTCTTTATCTGTTTCATTGACCTACAACATCATCCCCTAATCTTTTCAAGGTTTTTCTGACTGCCAACCTTTATTTCTGTGTTAATTGAACAAGCTTACTTTTCCTGTTCTGATTCGCTAAATACATAGCGAGACCCTCATTTCTGGCCGTCTTGGTGTCATAGGGAGCTTAGGAGGGTTCAACGCTGGTAGGCCACTCTCGACATGTCGTTGACAATCGAGTCACGCCCCGGGGATCAAAAAGAAGGTCCCCTTCACCACGAGGAGTCGAAGTGGCGCTGGGTACCACCCCCAAGCACAGGGAAAGATTACTTTGACAGAAATACCCAAGAAAGCAGAGGGGAACATCTCCCTGCCGGCAGCGTAGTGGTCATCGCACCAGACCGATATTCTGGAGGTCGTGGGTTCGGATCCCACCTGGGGGTATTTTCTCTCTGCTTTCTTTCTTTCTTTACAAACTTTTTAGCTGTGTCAATGACCTACATCATCCTCCCCTTTGCTTTCCGAGGATTTATTGACTGCGAACCATTATTTCTGTGTTATTTCTACCAGCCCCAATTGCTATTCTGATTCCCTACAAGCATAGCGAGGGCCTCTGTTCTGGCAGTCTTGGTGCCATAGGGAGCTTAAGGCAGTCAACGCTTGTTGACCACTCTCGACATTTCGTAGACAATCGAGTCACTCCCGGGGATTAAAAAGGTCTCCATCACCAAGAGCAGTCGCAGTGGCTCGGGCTACCAACCCGAGCACAGGAAAAAAACTACTTTGACATTGTTACCCCAGAAAGCTGAGGGGAATATCGCCCCGCCGGTCGCGTAGCGGTTGTAGCACCAGACCGGTATTCTGGAGGTGGTGAGTTCAGATCCTCCTCGCGGGAATTTTCTCTCCACTTTATTCTTTCTTTCCAAATTCCTTATCTCTTTCAATGACCTAAATTTCCTCTACTTTGCTTTCCGAGGTTTTTTTGACTGCCAAACTTTTTTTCTGTGTTATTTGTACGAACTTCTCTTTTCCTATTCTGATTCGCTACGTGCATAAGGACGGCCTTTGTTTTGCCAGTCTTGGTGCCATAGGGAGCCTAAGAGGGTTCAACACTGGTGGACCACTCTCGAAATGTCGTAGACAATAGAGTCACGGCCCGGGGATTAAAAAGAAGGTCCCATTCACCCCGAGAAGTCGCGGTGGCTCTGGCTACCACCCCCAAGCACAGGAAAAAATTACTTTGACATAAATACCCAAGAAAGCGGAGGGCAAAATCGCCCCGCCGGTCGCATAGGGGTCGTCGCCCCATACTGGCATTCTGGAGGTCGCGGGTTCAGTTCCTACCTGGCGGGAATTTTCTCTCCGCTTTCTTTCTTTCTTTCCAAATTCATTGTCGGTTACAATGACCTACAAAATCCTCCCCTTTGCTTTCCGAGGTTTTTTTGACTGCCAACATTTATTTCTGTGTTATTTCTACCCGCCCCTTATTTGCAATTCTGATTCCCTACATGCA
Organism: Haemaphysalis longicornis; assembly: GCF_048455015.1. Classification (NCBI taxonomy): domain Eukaryota; kingdom Metazoa; phylum Arthropoda; class Arachnida; order Ixodida; family Ixodidae; genus Haemaphysalis; species Haemaphysalis longicornis. The sequence continues at coordinate 23,731,758 of NW_027526257.1, read as the reverse complement.
TACCGAGGACCTCTGTTCTGGCAGTCTCAGTGCCATCGGAGCTCAAGAGGGTTCAACACGGGTTGACCACTATCGAAATGTCGTAGACAATCGAGTCACGTCCCGGGGATCAAAAAGAAGGTCCCCTTTACCCCGAGGAGTCGGAGTGGCGCTGGGTACCAACCCCAAGCACAAGAAATAATTACTTTGACATAAATACTCCAGAAAGCGGAGGGGAAAATCGCCTCACTGGTCGCGTAGTGGTCTTCGCACAAGACCGGTATTCTGGATGTCGTGGGTTCACTTCCAACCTGGCGGGATTTTTTCTCCAGTTTTTTTTCTTATTTTCCAAATTCTTTATCTGTTTCATTGACCTACAACTTCCTCCCCTAGGCTTTTCAAGGTGTTTATGACTGCCAAACTTAAATTCTGTGTTAATTGTACGAGCTTATCTTTTCCTATTCTGATTCGCTACATCCATAGCGAGGGCGTCTTTTCTGGCAGTCTTGGTGTCATACGGAGCTTAGGAGGGTTCAACGCTGGTTGACCACTCTCGACATGTCGTAGACAATCGAGTCACGTCCCGGGGATCAAAAAGAAGGTCCTCTTTACACCGAGGAGTCGGAGTGGCGCTGGGTACCACCACCAAGCAAAGGGAAAGATTACTTTGACAGAAATACCCAAGGAAGCGGAGGGGAACATCTCCCCGCCGGTAGCGTAGTGGTCATCGCACCAGACCAATATTCTGGAGGTCGTGGGTTCGGATCTCACCTGGGGGTATTTTCTCTCTGCTTTCTTTCTTTCTTTACAAATTTTTTATCTGTGTCAATGACCTACAACATCCTTCCCTTTGCTTTCCGATGATTTTTTGACTGCCAACCATTATTTCTTTGTTATATCTACCAGCCCCTTAGTTGCTACTATGATTCCCTACAAGCATAGCGAGGGCTTTTCTTCTGGCAGTCTTGGCGCCATAGGGAGCTTAAGGCGTTCAACGCTGGTTGACCACTCGCGGCATTTCGTAGACAATCGAGTCACTCCCGGGTTTTTAAAAAAAGGTCCCCTTCACCAAGAGAAGTGGCAGTGGCTCGGGCTACCAACCCAAGCACAGGAAAAAACTATTTTGACATTATTACCCCAGAAAGCTGAGGGGAAAATCGCCCCGCCGGTCGCGTAGCGGTCGTGCCACAAGACCGGTATTCTGGAGGTGGTGGGTTCAGTTCCCACCTGGCGGGAATTTTCTCTCCGCTTTCTTTCTTTCTTTCCAAATTCTTTATCTGTTTCAATGACCTACACCTTCCTCCCCTTTGCTTTCCGAGGTTTTTTTGACTGCCGACCTTCAGTTCTGTGTTATTTCTACCAGCCCCTTATTTGCGATTCTGATTCCCTCCCTGCATACCGAGGGCCTCTGTTCTGGCAGTCTCGGTGCCATAGGGAGCTTCGAGTCACGCCCCGGGGATTAAAAAGAAGGTCCCCTTCACCCCGAGAAGTCGCAGTGGCTCTGGCTACCAAACCGAAGCACAAAAAAAATTACTTTGACATAAATACTCCAGAAAGCGGAGGGGAAAATCGCCCCGCCGGTGGCGTAGTGGTCGTCGCACCAGACCGGTATTCTGGATGTGGTGGGTTCAGTTCTCACCTAGTGGGAATTTTTCCTCCGCTTTTTTTTCTTTCTTTCCAAATTCTTTATCTGTTTCATTGACCTACAACATCATCCCCTAATCTTTTCAAGGTTTTTCTGACTGCCAACCTTTATTTCTGTGTTAATTGAACAAGCTTACTTTTCCTGTTCTGATTCGCTACATACATAGCGAGACCCTCATTTCTGGCCGTCTTGGTGTCATAGGGAGCTTAGGAGGGTTCAACGCTGGTAGGCCACTCTCGACATGTCGTTGACAATCGAGTCACGCCCCGGTGATCAAAAAGAAGGTCCCCTTCACCACGAGGAGTCGAAGTGGCGCTGGGTACCACCCCCAAGCACAGGGAAAGATTACTTTGACAGAAATACCCAAGAAAGCAGAGGGGAACATCTCCCTGCCGGCAGCGTAGTGGTCATCGCACCAGACCGATATTCTGGAGGTCGTGGGTTCGGATCCCACCTGGGGGTATTTTCTCTCTGCTTTCTTTCTTTCTTTACAAACTTTTTAGCTGTGTCAATGACCTACAACATCCTCCCCTTTGCTTTCCGAGGATTTATTGACTGCGAACCATTATTTCTGTGTTATTTCTACCAGCCCCAATTGCTATTCTGATTCCCTACAAGCATAGCGAGGGCCTCTGTTCTGGCAGTCTTGGTGCCATAGGGAGCTTAAGGCAGTCAACGCTTGTTGACCACTCTCGACATTTCGTAGACAATCGAGTCACTCCCGGGGATTAAAAAGGTCTCCATCACCAAGAGCAGTCGCAGTGGCTCGGGCTACCAACCCGAGCACAGGAAAAAAACTACTTTGACATTGTTACCCCAGAAAGCTGAGGGGAATATCGCCCCGCCGGTCGCGTAGCGGTTGTAGCACCAGACCGGTATTCTGGAGGTGGTGAGTTCAGATCCCTCCTCGCGGGAATTTTCTCTCCACTTTATTCTTTCTTTCCAAATTCCTTATCTCTTTCAATGACCTCAATTTCCTCTACTTTGCTTTCCGAGGTTTTTTTGACTGCCAAACTTTTTTTCTGTGTTATTTGTACGAACTTCTCTTTTCCTATTCTGATTCGCTACGTGCATAGAGACGGCCTTTGTTTTGGCAGTCTTGGTGCCATAGGGAGCCTAAGAGGGTTCAACACTGGTGGACCACTCTCGAAATGTCGTAGACAATAGAGTCACGGCCCGGGGATTAAAAAGAAGGTCCCATTCACCCCGAGAAGTCGCGGTGGCTCTGGCTACCACCCCCAAGCACAGGAAAAAATTACTTTGACATAAATACCCAAGAAAGCGGAGGGCAAAATCGCCCCGCCGGTCGCATAGGGGTCGTCGCCCCATACTGGCATTCTGGAGGTCGCGGGTTCAGTTCCTACCTGGCGGGAATTTTCTCTCCGCTTTCTTTCTTTCTTTCCAAATTCATTGTCGGTTACAATGACCTACAAAATCCTCCCCTTTGCTTTCCGAGGTTTTTTTGACTGCCAACATTTATTTCTGTGTTATTTCTACCTGCCCCTTATTTGCAATTCTGATTCCCTACATGCATACCGAGGACCTCTGTTCTGGTAGTCTCAGTGCCATAGGGAGCTCAAGAGGGTTCAACACGGGTTGACCACTATCGAAATGTCGTAGACAATCGAGTCACGTCCCGGGGATCAAAAAGAAGGTCCCCTTTACCCCGAGGAGTCGGAGTGGCGCTGGGTACCAACCCCAAGCACAAGAAATAATTACTTTGACATAAATACTCCAGAAAGCGGAGGGGAAAATCGCCTCACTGGTCGCGTAGTGGTCTTCGCACCAGACCGGTATTCTGGATGTCGTGGGTTCACTTCCAACCTGGCGGGATTTTTTCTCCAGTTTTTTTTCTTATTTTCCAAATTCTTTATCTGTTTCATTGACCTACAACTTCCTCCCCTAGGCTTTTCAAGGTGTTTATGACTGCCAAACTTAAATTCTGTGTTAATTGTACGAGCTTATCTTTTCCTATTCTGATTCGCTACATCCATAGCGAGGGCGTCTTTTCTGGCAGTCTTGGTGTCATACGGAGCTTAGGAGGGTTCAACGCTGGTTGACCACTCTCGACATGTCGTAGACAATCGAGTCACGTCCCGGGGATCAAAAAGAAGGTCCTCTTTACACCGAGGAGTCGGAGTGGCGCTGGGTACCACCACCAAGCAAAGGGAAAGATTACTTTGACAGAAATACCCAAGGAAGCGGAGGGGAACATCTCCCCGCCGGTAGCGTAGTGGTCATCGCACCAGACCAATATTCTGGAGGTCGTGGGTTCGGATCTCACCTGGGGGTATTTTCTCTCTGCTTTCTTTCTTTCTTTACAAATTTTTTATCTGTGTCAATGACCTACAACATCCTTCCCTTTGCTTTCCGATGATTTTTTGACTGCCAACCATTATTTCTTTGTTATATCTACCAGCCCCTTAGTTGCTACTATGATTCCCTACAAGCATAGCGAGGGCTTTTCTTCTGGCAGTCTTGGCGCCATAGGGAGCTTAAGGCGTTCAACGCTGGTTGACCACTCGCGGCATTTCGTAGACAATCGAGTCACTCCCGGGTTTTTAAAAAAAGGTCCCCTTCACCAAGAGAAGTGGCAGTGGCTCGGGCTACCAACCCAAGCACAGGAAAAAACTATTTTGACATTATTACCCCAGAAAGCTGAGGGGAAAATCGCCCCGCCGGTCGCGTAGCGGTCGTGCCACAAGACCGGTATTCTGGAGGTGGTGGGTTCAGTTCCCACCTGGCGGGAATTTTCTCTCCGCTTTCTTTCTTTCTTTCCAAATTCTTTATCTGTTTCAATGACCTACACCTTCCTCCCCTTTGCTTTCCGAGGTTTTTTTGACTGCCGACCTTCAGTTCTGTGTCATTTCTACCAGCCCCTTATTTGCGATTCTGATTCCCTCCCTGCATACCGAGGGCCTCTGTTCTGGCAGTCTCGGTGCCATAGGGAGCTTCGAGTCACGCCCCGGGGATTAAAAAGAAGGTCCCCTTCACCCCGAGAAGTCGCAGTGGCTCTGGCTACCAAACCGAAGCACAAAAAAAATTACTTTGACATAAATACTCCAGAAAGCGGAGGGGAAAATCGCCCCGCCGGTGGCGTAGTGGTCGTCGCACCAGACCGGTATTCTGGATGTCGTGGGTTCAGTTCTCACCTAGTGGGAATTTTTCCTCCGCTTTTTTTTCTTTCTTTCCAAATTCTTTATCTGTTTCATTGACCTACAACATCATCCCCTAATCTTTTCAAGGTTTTTCTGACTGCCAACCTTTATTTCTGTGTTAATTGAACAAGCTTACTTTTCCTGTTCTGATTCGCTACATACATCGCGAGACCCTCATTTCTGGCCGTCTTGGTGTCATAGGGAGCTTAGGAGGGTTCAACGCTGGTAGGCCACTCTCGACATGTCGTTGACAATCGAGTCACGCCCCGGGGATCAAAAAGAAGGTCCCCTTCACCACGAGGAGTCGAAGTGGCGCTGGGTACCACCCCCAAGCACAGGGAAAGATTACTTTGACAGAAATACCCAAGAAAGCAGAGGGGAACATCTCCCTGCCGGCAGCGTAGTGGTCATCGCTCCAGACCGATATTCTGGAGGTCGTGGGTTCGGATCCCACCTGGGGGTATTTTCTCTCTGCTTTCTTTCTTTCTTAACAAACTTTTTAGCTGTGTCAATGACCTACAACATCCTCCCCTTTGCTTTCCGAGGATTTATTGACTGCGAACCATTATTTCTGTGTTATTTCTACCAGCCCCAATTGCTATTCTGATTCCCTACAAGCATAGCGAGGGCCTCTGTTCTGGCAGTCTTGGTGCCATAGGGAGCTTAAGGCAGTCAACGCTTGTTGACCACTCTCGACATTTCGTAGACAATCGAGTCACTCCCGGGGATTAAAAAGGTCTCCATCACCAAGAGCAGTCGCAGTGGCTCGGGCTACCAACCCGAGCACAGGAAAAAAACTACTTTGACATTGTTACCCCAGAAAGCTGAGGGGAATATCGCCCCGCCGGTCGCGTAGCGGTTGTAGCACCAGACCGGTATTCTGGAGGTGGTGAGTTCAGATCCCTCCTCGCGGGAATTTTCTCTCCACTTTATTCTTTCTTTCCAAATTCCTTATCTCTTTCAATGACCTAAATTTCCTCTACTTTGCTTTCCGAGGTTTTTTTGACTGCCAAACTTTTTTTCTGTGTTATTTGTACGAACTTCTCTTTTCCTATTCTGATTCGCTACGTGCATAGAGACGGCCTTTGTTTTGGCAGTCTTGGTGCCATAGGGAGCCTAAGAGGGTTCAACACTGGTGGACCACTCTCGAAATGTCGTAGACAATCGGGTCACGGCCCGGTGAATAAAAAGAAGGTCCCCTTCACCCAGAGAAGTCGGAGTAGCTCTGGTTACAACCCCCAAGCACAGGAAAAAAATACTTTGACATAAATTTCCTAAAAAGTAGAGGGGAAAATCGCCCCTTCGATAGCGTAGTGGTCATTGTTGTGGATAATGAATAAAAGAGGCAGGGCTGCACGGGCACGCGATTACGGGTATAGCTCGCGCCTCTTGCTCGGGGCAGTTGGTTCGTGATCAGCGCAGCGAAAGGGCGACCGGCTGTCTGGCTCCTTTCTTACGTCGCGATCCGCGACATTCTTGTGCCGCGAAACCCGGGAGCCGACCCACGAGCAGACCTGACTTGACGCGGCGCAGACAGCGAGGACGCAAGGCCTGGAATTCCCGCGAGGCTGCGCCATTCCGCCGGCGTCGTCATCGAATGCTGTCCGCCGCCGCTGCTCGTGCCGAGGACACCGGGTCGCCTGGTTTGGGCGAGTCTCCTGCTATGGACAAGGTCCGCCGCCACCGTGGGGCGGTTCGGGCCGCAATAACCAAGGGGATTGCCACCATTGAATCCCTGCTTCTGGATCCGGCCACGCCTGCTGTTGCTTTTCAAGGACCTCTGAACCTCGTCAACATGAGGTATGAGCAGATGAATGCTCTCGACCAGAATATTCAGGAGGGCCTCAGCGAGGAGGACTTCGAGGCGGATCTGGTTGCCTCGTGGGATTACGACGCTAAGGTGGTGGACATTCGGGCGCGTATCGAGTTTGCCACAAGGCCCGCTGATACACCACACGCCGTCGCTGGAGGTTCCGGAACGGGAGATCGCCCGGACGACGCCCCGAGCACCACCCTGCGTCAGCCGGCGGTCTCTCCCGTTATCACCAGCGCGCGCTTCGCCGCGCTACCCAAGCTGCACATCCCGACATTTTTGGGCGACCGACGGAGCTGGCAAGCGTTTTGGGACCATTTCGATGCCATCATTCACAGCAATCTCGCCTTGGCTCGCATCAAGAAATTCAAGTATCTAACATCGTACTTGACGGGCAAGGCGAAGGCGGAAATCGAAGGGATCCGACTCGCGGAGGCCAACTAGGATGTGGCGATAGGCACCCTCACCGCCCAATTTGGCCGTACCGACCTGCTTGTCGAGGACCATATCGACAGCTTGCACGCCTTGGCCCCTGTGCGGAGCTCTTCAGAGGTCGGAAAACTCCAAAACCTCTACGACCAGATATTCTTCCGTGTAAACGCTCTGAAGAGTCTGGAAGTGGCGGCGACGGAGTGCGCGGTGGTCCTCCATCGTGTACTGATGAAGGCCCTGCCACCCGACCTCGGGATCCTGCACCGGCAGAGGGCTAAGGAGGCATCCTCGTCGGACGGAGCAGCCAGCTCGTCCGGAAGTGCGAGGCAAGTGAGCGAGAGAGCCAGCTCGTCGGAAAGGGCGAAGCAAGTGGACAAAATACTGGACTTCCTGCGCATCCAGGTAGAAGTCCGCGAGGAAGGCCACTTCGACCTTCCCAGGGTTACAGAGCGGTGCCCTCACGAAACGCGCGAGGCCCCAACTTCCGATTGGGGTCTTCCATCGGCTGCGGCCTTACCAGCGGGTGCTTCGCTGCCTCCGACGAGGGCGGAACCACGGTCACAACCATCACAGCGGCAGTGCCCTCTATGTGCGGCAGACCACCGTATAGCAGAGAGCACGGTACCGATGTCACCTCAAGAAAAGCGCCGCAAGTTACGAACCGTGGGACGCTGCTTCCTTTGCGGCACGAAGGATCACTTTGCCCGGTGCTGCAGGCTGTCGAGGTCGTTGGTTTGCGTCCGTTGCTCCAAAGGGCATCTCACAGTTCTATGCAACATAGCACACCCGCCGCAGGCAGCTGCGAATGGAAGAATTCGTATGGCCGAAGGTGGTCAGGTCACCGCGCCGAACGACGGACAGGCAACTCCTAGCGTCACGTCCGCATCGTCCGGGGTCTGCACCGCGGCGCGTATCTACCTGCAAACCGGGAGGGCGTGGGCGATTGGAGCCAGCCACAAGCTGATAGTCCGCATACTGTTGGATTCCGGCAGTCAGCGCACGTTTATTCGGCGTGACCTGTCACGTACACTGCGTTGCCCAGTACAGGGTGTTGAGGACTTGTCGCTCGTTACCTTTGGAGACTCCCGTCCGAGGTCATCCGTGCGAGGCAATCGCGTCGCAATCACTCTGAAGAGTCAGCACGGCGGGAGACGCATCACCATCGAGGCTTTGGAGGTCCCCGAAATTTGCGCGGTGACAAGAACACCTGTAAACGCAGAAGTCCTGAGTAAGATGGCAGGGCGCAACCTGACTGCTGCAGACGTTCGGCTGACGGACACCCACATGGAGGATCGAGTCAGCATCCTCATTGGCTCCGATTCGTTCTGGAAGGTGTCGTCGGGAAGAATATCACGTCTTACCCCTCACCTCACGGCAGCCGAAACAATCTTCGGGTGGACTGTCCAGGGAGCCGACCTTGACAACGGCAGCCATGGCGCATCCGAACCCTCCTGCGCAATGTTCATCACTCACGCGGACCCATTGGGAAGCAACCCCGAGTAGGAGATGGACCCGTCCGATCTGTGGCGCTTATAAGCCATTGGCATCAAGGAAACGGCAGAAGGGCCTGGACTAGACGCCGAGGCCACGAAGCAGTTTGAACGGGAAATCCGCAAGCAGGACTGCGGCACGAAGTCCCACTCCTGATTCAAGAGCCAGAACTGGAGGCCCACCATGACAACCATGCACTTGCGGAGCAGCGATTGCGCATGCAGCTCAGGCGTTTCCGCAGCCGACCGGACTTGTTGTCACAGTATGACAAGGCAATACGTGATTATTTTAAGGAGGGCCATGCGGAGCGAGTACCCGCTCAAGGAACGTGTGGGACGCCGAATACATATTACATGCCGCATCATGAAGTGGTCCGACAAGATGCAGTCACGACTAAACTTCGAGTCGTCTTCGACGCCTCGTAGCACGCACCGGGCCATCCTTCGCCATTGGCTGCTGGGAGCACCGGAGCACCAAACCATTACTCCGCCGTCATCCGGCACGGCAACACCGTGGTGCCCTCTGGTGAGAGCAGGATAGCCGCGGAGGCTTAAAAGGTGGCAAACATTCCCGCTGCGTGCGAGCCGTGCGTTTCTGACCATCGGAACGTCCTTACAGCTGTCGACGAGTCTGACCCGCCAGTGATGCCAGCGGAGAGCACGACAGATTGCACTGAGGCACAAGTGGGTGTACAGAGCCGCCCGCCCTGCGGTGACTGCGTCGTCGTTCAGGACGACCACGAAACTGACCTCTCCAAGGACCCCATGACCACGATGTACGGTGATGCGAACCCGTCCAGCGTGATGCTCCCTGACGCTTCGGACATCGCTGCCGCTCGGGGGAGTGCCTTGCTGAGAGAGCATGTGGCTGTTAAGTGTCGCGAGCGGGCGCCGTTCCCACTTGTACGACGGTGGCCATATCGCTCAGGGCGCTGGCTTCTCCGTTGGAATCTCAGCAAGCGTCAGCGCTTCCTGGTATCCCCGACACTGATCGGCGCACCGGCCTTCCGAATTGATGATGATGATGATGTCCTCAAATTTTTGGCACGTACCCACAAGGGGGGATTGGCCAGGGCGAAACCGGTTCAAAACGTGGGACTTCAAAATGCTTATTTCCGGAAAGAGGCTGTAAAAGGAAACTTAGATGTGAATGAAACCCGAATTACCCATTAATCAGCACCGCTTAGCAATTCAAACGACCTGAGGCAGAGAGAAAAATTTGAATGCAATAGTTGGATCTCACGAGCCGTCGGGCGACCCTTGTTGCGGCGAGCTCGTGAACGACAACCAGGCAGCTTTAACTGCCGCGCTTGGCGGCCCCCTGGGGAAGCTCCTGGAAGCCACACCATCCGCTGCCGCGATCACCGTTCCGGACGCACGGTTGCGCAGCTCATGATCAGGATCCGTGCAGTTCACGACAAGGAGTGATCACTGGTGTCCAGCTACCAGCCACGCCGCACTGTAGTGGCGACACACATGCCTACAAGGGGTACACGACTGCGCCCGTTAACCGAAGACTGGGCCGCAAGTACGTGGTATTTCCCTATGATCCTGGTGGCTACGGATGGCTAGGGGGTGACCAGACGGGACACGGAGTTCCCGGACATCGTTCGTGTAGTCTACGTTTGGTGAGCGCGCTCGCAGTTGGCTACTGCGTGGTCACCCTGGCACTTCGGATGCCGTACGAATTCCCATACGATCCTGGTGGCGGCGGTGAACCGTGAGGCGACAAGGACGGCGACAGAGACACCGGCTTTCATCTTGCTGCCAGCCATTACCAGAAGTACCTCGTTGCTCCATTGCCATCAGCCACACCAAGATCACCCATTTAGGATGATGAAGGGATGTTTGTAGGCAGGATCAAAAGAATCTGGCCGCCGCAAGCTGAGTAAGATGATAGTGACGGATCTGTTCTCGTGGTGCAATGGGATAAGGATGACTAGGCGACTGGTTATGAACCCCTTGGTCTACGTTTGGGTCCTGCCTCCCGTTTGCCGGCGCATCCTCATTGTGTCGGCGGACTCAGGGTGCAGGCATGTTCACGATGGTCTCTACAAGTAGCTTTCCTTCCCTGTGACTCGTTCCGTTTCTCCCCTGCTGAAATTCGCAGTGCGCCTCTGACTGCCTTTTTCAGCCATCGTTCATGGGTACATTTGTTCTCCCTTTGGAAGCCACATGCGCACCTTGGGGGCGGGGGGAGTGTGTTGTGGATAATGAAAAAAAGAGGCAGGGCTGCACGGGCACGCGGGTACGGGCATAGCTCGCGCCTCGTGCTCGGGGCAGTTGGTTCGTGATCAGCGCAGCGAAAGGGCGACCGGCTGTCTGGCTAATTTCTTACGTCGCGATCCGCGACAGTCATCGCACCAGAGCGGTATTCTGGAGGTCTTTGTATCGGATTCCACCTGGCGGAAATTTTCTCTCCGCTTGCTTTCCTTCTTTTGATATTTTTTATCTGTTTCAATGACCTACAACGCACTCCCTTTTGCTTTTCTAGGTTTTTTTTACCGCAAGCCTTTTTTTCTGTGGTAATTTTACGAGCCACTGATTTCCTATTCTGATTCCCTATATGCCTAGCCAGGGATTCAGTTCTGGCAGTCTTGGTGCCATTGTGAGCTTAAGAGGGTTCAACACTGGTTGACCACTATTGAAAGGTCTAAGACAATCTCGTCACGGCCAAAGAATAAAAAGAAGCTCCCCTTCACCCAGGGAAGTCGGAGTAGCTGTGGCTACCACCTCCAACCTCCAAGCACAGGAAAAAAATACTTTGACATAAATTCCGTAAAAAGTAGACGGGAAAATGGCCCCGCCAATAGCGTTGTGGACGTTGCACAAGACCGGTATTCTGGAGTTCGCGGGTTTGGATCCCACCTGGCGGAACTTTTCTCTCCGCTTGCTTTCCTTCTTTCCAAATTGTTTCTCTGTTTCGATGACCTACAACTTACTCTTCTTTGCTTAACGGCGTTTTTTTTGACTGCCAACCTTTATTTCTGTGGTATTTTTACGAGCCACTTATTTCATATTCTGATTCCCTACATGCATCGCGAGGAATTCTGTTCTGGCACTCTTGGTGCCATAGTGAGCTTAATTAACAGGGTTCAACACTGGTTGACAACTCTCGAAATGTCGTAGACAATCGGGTCACGGCCCGGTGAATAAAAAGAAGGTCCCCTTTACCCAGAGAAGTCGGAGTACCTCTGGTTACAACCCCCAAGCACAGGAAAAAAATACTTTGACATAAATTCCCTAAAAAGTAGACGGAAAAATCGCCCCGCCGATAGCGTAGTGGTCATCGCACAAGACCGGTATTCTGGAGGTCGCGGGTTCGGATCCCACCTGGCAGAAATTTTCTCTCCACTTGCTTTCATTATTTTCAAATTTTTTATCTGTTTTATGACTCACAACATCCTCCCCTTTGCTTTCCGAGCTGTTTTTTGACCGCCAACCTTTATTTCTGTGGTATTTTTACAAGCCACTTATTGCTTATTTTTTTCCCTACATGCATAACCAGGGATTCAGTTCTGGCAGGCTTGGTGCCATAGTGAGCTTAAGAGGGTTCAACACTGGTTGTCTACACTCGAAATTTCGTAGACAATCGGGTCACGGCCCGATGATTAAAAAGAAGGCCCCCTTCACCCAGAGAAGTCGGTGTAGCTTTGGCTACCAGCCCCAAGCACAGGAAAAAAATACTTTGACATATATTTCATAAAAAGTAGTGGGGAAAATTGCCCCGCTGGTAGCGTAGTGGTCATCGCACCAGACCGGTATTCTGGAGGTCTTGGTATCGGATTACACCTGGCGGAGATTTTCTCTGCGCTTGCTTTCTTTCTTTTCAAATTTTTTATCTGTTTCAATGACCTACAACTTACTCCCATTTGCTTTCCGAGGTTTTTTTTTTGACCGCCAGCCTTTTTTTTCTGTGGTATTTTTACGAGCCACTTATTTCCTATTCTGATTCCCTTCATGCATCGCGAGGGATTTTGTTCTGGCAGTCTTGGTGCCATAGTGAGCTTAAGAGGGTTCAACACTGGTTGACCACTCTCGAAATGTCGTAGACAAAATCGGGTCACGGCCAGATGATTAAAAAGAAGGTCCCCATCACCCAGAGAATGCGGAGTAGCTCTGTATACCACCCCCAAGCACCGGAAAAAAATACTTTGACAAAAATTCCCTAAAAAGTAGAGGGGAAAATCACCCCGCCGGTGGCGTAGTGCTCATCGCACCAGACCGGTATTCTGGAGGTAGCGGGTTCGGATCCCACCTGGCGGAAATTTTCTCCCCGCTTGCTTTCCTTCTTTCCAAGTTTATCTGTTTCAATGACCCACAACTTACTTCCATTTGCGTTCCGATGTTTTTTTTGACCGCCAACCTTTATTTCTGTGGTATTTTTACGAGCCACTTATTTCCTATTTTGATTCCCTACATGCATAGCCAGGGATTCAGTTCTGGCAGTCTTGTGCCATAGTTAGCTTAAAAGGGTTCAACACTGGTTGACCACTCTAGAAATGTCGTAGACAAAATCGGGTCACGGCCCGATGATTAAAAAGGTCCCCTTCACCCAGAGAATTCGGAGTTACTGTGGCTACACCCCCCAAGCACAGGAAAAAATACTGGCATATATTTTATAAAAAGCAGTGGGGAAAATTGCCCCGCCGGTAGCGTAGTGGTCATAGCACCAGACCGGTATTCTGAAGGTAGCGGGTTCGGAACCCACCTGGCGGAAATTTCCTCTCCGCTTGCTTTCCTTCTTTCCAAATTTTTTATCTGTTTCAATGACCTACAGCTTAGTCTTCTTTGCCTTCCGAGTTTTTTTTTTTTGACCGCCAACGTTTATTTCTGTGGTATTTTTACGAGCCACATATTTCCAATTCTCATTTCCTACATGCATAGCGAGGGACTCTGTTGTGGCAGTCTTATTGCCATAGTGAGTTTAAGTGGGTTCAACACGGGTTGACCAGTCTAGAAATGTCGTAGATAATCGGGTCACGGCCCGATTATTAAAAAGGTCTCCTTCACCCAGAGAGAGAGAGAGAGAGAGAGAGAGATAAAATTTTATTTGTCATCTTTGCTGAGCGTAACCACCCGAGAGGGAGGTTCCGGGTGGGCGCTTCGTCAGATGGCGGCCAGGAGCCCATGGACCCAGGCGGCGTCTTCCGCCAGCTGGATGACCGCAGCTTGTACTTCGGGAATGCAGCTGAGCAGCGCGGCCTCCCACTGCTCGGAATTACTGATGTGGAATCCGGGGTTGGCGGACTGGGGTTTGAGATGGCGGACCCAAACCATGTGGGTGAGTGAAGCAGCTGGCAGTCCACACCATTTGCATGTGCCCTGGTACCTTTCTGGGTACGGTCGATGGCATAGGGCGGGGTGGGGGAAAGTGAATGTCTGCAGCCTACGCCACGCTACTGATTGTCCTCTTGTGAGGGATCTGTGAGCTGCCGGAAGTTTCAGGGGACTCAGCCTATAGTGCTGGGTAATTTCTTGATATGTCCAGAGCCGATCCCTCCCCCACGTGTCAGACGGCACCTCTTCGGACTCGGAGTCAGCCTGGTTGCAGAATCCTCGGGCTGCCTCGTGTGCCATCTCGTTCCCCGGGAGGGACGAGTGCGCTGGTGTCCAAACCAGACGGACTTGTCTTGATGTGTTCTCAGAGCGGGTCCGTAGTATATGCGCCGCTTCCGTAGAAACTATCCCTCTTGCGTAATTCCGCATGGCGGTTTTGGAATCGGATATGATTACGCTGGCCCGTGTACCCGTGATGGCGAGGGCGATGGCCACTACTTCTCCCGTATCTGTGCGGGACGTGTTGACTGAGCACGAGGATACTGCATTACCTTGGTGGTCAACCACCACTACAATTACCGCGCTTCGACCAGGGTAGCTTGCCGTGTACACGTAGCAGACCTCTGGGTTAGAGTGGTACTGCTTGTGCAGTGCCATGGCCCTTGCTTGTCGGCGCTCCTGGTGGTGTGATGGATGCATGTTGCGGGGGATCGGTGCCACACTGATGTGCTCCCGGATTTCCCGATGTAAGGTGGTCTTGTGTCCACGTTGATGGGTGTAAGGAATGCGCAAGGATTCTAGGATGGTTCTTCTGGTGGTGGTAGCTGCTAAACGATTGTATTGGGCCGTACGTTGGGCTTCAATGAGCTCGTCCAAGGTGTTATGGATGCCAGTCTCTAGCAGCCGGTCTGTGGCGGCGCTGATAGGGACGCCGACTGCTGCCTTGGTGGCTTTTCGAATAATTCGATTAATTTTTTCTATTTCTGCTTTCCTGAGCTTTAGATATGGGGCGACGTACGTAATTCTACTGATTATAAAGGTCTGTACAAGGCGGAGGAGGTTGGGCTCCTTGAGGCCATGCTGTTTGTTTGCGATCCTTGTTATTAATCTGCTAATCTGGGCAGCTGCATTGTGCAATGCTTGAATGGTTGCTGTGTTGGTGCCTTTCTCGTGAATCCGCAGACCCACAATGCGAATGCAGTCAGTTTTGGGGATGGCGTTCCCTTGGAGGAATACTTGAATGTCTGGAGCAGATGATGGGCGCCTGCCTGGCCTTTTGGGGTTGTACAGAAGGATCTCTGATTTCTTTGGGGAACAGGCCAAACCTCTATCGTGTGCGTATGTATGTACAACATCAGCGGCTGCTTGCAGGTGTTCCTGTATCTCCGCATCACTACCACCTACTGTCCACACCGTAATGTCATCGGCGTACAAGCTATGGCGAATGTTGGGGATCTGGTCGAGCAAAGGAGGCAGCCCAAGCATGGCGACATTGAAAAGGAAGGGGGAAAGCACGGAGCCTTGTGTTGTCCCCCTGCTGCCCAGGCTTATGGAGTCCGATTTGAGACCCTGGATGTTCAGTTGAGTGCTTCGTTGCGAAAGGAAGTCCGCAATGTAGGTATATGTCTTGACACCAACGTTGAGGTTGTTTAGATTATTAAGTATGGCCGCATGGCTCACGCAATCAAAAGCCTTCGTAAGATCCAACCCAATGATTACCCGCGCGTCGAGGGGGGATGCTTCAGGGTTGTTAATTCTCTCATGTTGCAGCTGCAGCATCACATCCTGAGTAGATAAGCCGGGCCTAAATCCTACCATGGTGTGAGGAAATAACTGTCGTTCTTCCATGTGCTGGTGCAGTCGACTGAGAACTACATGCTCCAGTAGCTTACCAAGGCATGATGTTAGTGAGATGGGCCTGAGATTTTCCAATTTCAGCTCCTTGCCCGTCTTCGGGATGAGGGTGACCAAGGCATGTTTCCATACAGAAGGCAGCTTACCTCTATCCCACACCCTATTCATGTAGTCGGTGAGCGCGGCTATGGATGAGTCATCGAGGTTTGCGATGACCTTGTTAGTGATGCCATCGGGCCCGGGCGCGGATCGTGTGTTTAGTTTGGTGATGGCCGCATACACCTCAGCTCTACTTATGGGACTGTCCAGCACTGAGTTTGGTTCCCCCGTGTAGGGTCGGGGCGATTCTTCTGAACTTTGGGGTATGTACAGGTGCTCTAGTTTTTCCAGCAGCGTTTGCGAATCAGATTTTTCGGAATGCAGCAAGGTTAGCATATTGTTGCGTTGAACGATGCGCTTTCCTTCGCGATTTAGCAGGCTTCGGATCGTGTGCCACGTGCCTGGTGTGCTTATTTGTCTCTCCATGAGATCACACACGGCATTCCAGTGCTGATTGCTTAAATAGGCGGCATGCTTTTCTATATCCTTGTTTAGACGAGCCAACCTTCGCCGCAGGGGGCGGTTGTGTCTGTTTCTGTGAAGGCGTTTCTGTATGCTTTCCTTCGCCTCCCACATATGAACCAGCCGCGAGTCTACTTGTTCGAGATTTGCTTCTTCAGGAACGATTTCAGTGGCCAAGTCGATGTGCTCATGTACGATTTTCACCCACTCCTCGACATCTTCGATATTAGGGCAGTCTTGCGTTTGTCGGATTTTCCGGAAGAGGTCCCAGTCTGTGCGCTTGCGCCCCACTGATTTCGTCGGCCCGGCTACGAGGAGTGTTTCCACGATATAATGAGCGCTGCCTAGGTCGATAAGCGTGTTTCTCCATTGTGCGCTGTTCACGTTCTTTACAATACTCAGATCCGGCGTGGTATTGCGCTGGACGCTGTTGCCCTGTCTGGTTGGGTGCGCCGGATCCGTTCAGACGCTGAGATTCAGCTGTTGCCGGGTATCAAATACCTGCTGACCCTTTTTTATGGGTCGGGGGTATCCTCAAGCTGGGTGGGGTGCATTAAAATCCCCAACGATAACCAAATAATGACCATTGGACACCTGGTGAGCCATCTGGAGTAAGTACCCGACATTGCGGTATAGTCTTGGGGCGCTGCATACATTGAGGACGTACAACTTTTGCTTCTTCTTGGCGGTAGCGGGCAGGATTTCAAGAAAAACATATTCCGGCCCCTGACATTCAAGCGATATTTGCTTTGCTGGAATATTTCGATGCACGAGGGTAGTGACCCCTCTTGGCGAGGGTGCAGCGGCATCTGTAGGAACGTAGTGGTAACCCGTGTATCCCGAGAGTTTAGCTGGGACCTCTGTCTCCTGTAACGCTATGATATCTGGTGCACTCTGGTGGTTTTGCCGTATGTGGTTGATATGCTGTTGTAGGAGCCCTCGTTTGGACCTGTATCCTCTACAGTTCCACTGCCAGGTGCAGTAAGAGTGGTTATCATTGTGTTTGCCTGGTTCTTGCGCCATGGTGATCAGAGGCTGTTTGAACGGCAGACAATTGTACGGCTTCGGCGTAGGGGGGTGCACCATGTCCCCTTGGGAAAAGAGAGGAGCGAATAGGACCGACTTGCGTGGGTGGTGTTGGCTACGATGTACACGCCGAAGGGAGTTGAGCTACCTTAAATTCGAGAGCGCTGACCTTGAGGTCAATAGTCTCCCTGAAATTCGCCAATGCAGTGGCTAGAGAATTCACTGCGCATTGAAGCTCCTCAAATCCCTGCTTGAAGCGCTGCTCCAGTTGTTCCATCTGATGGCTTTCTTGCGATGGGCTATCAGCCGCCTCCTCAGAGATGTCGGAGTAGCTGTGGCTACCACCCCCAAGCACAGGAAAAAAATACTTTGACATAAATTCCCTAAAAAGTAGAGAGGAAAATCGCCCCGCCGGTAGCGTAGTGGTCATCGCACCAGACCGGTATTCTGGAGGTCGTGGGTTCGGATCCCACCTGGCAGAAATTTTCTCTCTGCTTGCTTTCCTTTTTTCCAAGTTTATCTATTTCAATGACCTACAACCTACTCCCCTTTGCGTTCCGAGGTTTTTTTGTACGCCAACCTTTATTTCTGTGGTATTTTTACGAGCCACTTATTCCCGATTTTGATTCCCTACATGCATTGCCAAAGATTCGGTTCTGGCAGTCTTGTACCATAGTGAGCTTAAGAGGGTTCAACACTGGTTGACCACTCTCGAAATGTAGACAAAATCGGGTCACGGCCTGATGAATAAAAAGGTTCCCTTCACCCAGTTAAGTCGGAGTTGCTCTGGCTACATCCCCCAAGCACAGGAAAAAAATACTTTGACATATATTTCATAAAAAGTAGTGGGTAAAATTGCCCCGCCGGTAGCGTAGTGGTCATCGCACCAGACCGGTATTGTGGAGGTCTTGGTATCGGATTCCACCTGGCAGGAATTTTCTCTCCACTGTCTTTCTTTCCAAATTCTGTCTGTTTCAATGAACTACAACTTCCTCTCTTTGCATTCCAATGTTTTTTTAACAGCGAACCTCTTTTTCTGCGTTTTTTCTACGAGCCCCTCTTTTCCTATTCCAATTCGATACATGCATAGCGAGGGCATTTGCTATCACAGCATTGTGCAATAGGAAGCTTAAGGGGGTTCAACGCTGGTTGACCACTCTCGAAATGTCGTAGACAATCGGGTCACGGCCCTATGATTAAAAAGAAGGTCCCTTTCACTCAAAAAAGTCTGAGTAGCCGTGGCTACCACCCCCAAGCACAGGAAAAAAATACTTTAACATAAATTCCATAAAAAGTAGAAGGGAAAATCGCCCCGCCTGTAGCGTAGTGGTCATCGCACCAGACCGGTATTCTGGAGGTCGCGGGTTCAGATCCCACCTGGCGGAAATTTTTTCTCCGGTTGCTTTCCGTCTTTCCAAATTTTTTATCTGTTTCAATGACCTACAACTTACTCTTCTTTGCTTAGTGGCTTTTTTTTTTACCGCCAACCTTTATTTGTGTGGTATTTTTACGAGACACTTATTTCCTATTCTCATTCAATACATGCATAGCGAGGGATTCTGTTGTGGCAGTCTTGGTGCCATAGTGAGCTTAAGAGGGTTCAACACGGGTTGACCACTCTAAAAATGTCGTAGACAATCGGGTCACGGCCCGATAATTAAAAAGGTCCCCTTTACCCAGCGAAGTCGGAGTAGCTGTGGCTACCACCCCCAAGCACAGGAAAAAAATACTTTGACATAAATTCCATAAAAAGTAGAGGAGAAAATCGCCCCGCCGGTAGCGTAGTGGTCATCGCACCAGGCCAGTATTCTGGATGTCGCGGGATTGGATTCCACCTGGCGAAAATTTTCTCACCGCTTGCTTTCCTTCTTTCCAAGTTTATCTTTTTCAATGACCTACAACACACTCCCCTTTCCGTTCCGAGGTTTTTTTTGACCGCCAGCCTTTATTTCTGTGGTATTTTTACGAGCCACTTATTTCCTATTTTGATTCCCTACATGCATAGCCATGGATTCAGTTCTGGCAGTCTTGTGCCATAGGGAGCTTAAAAGGGTTGAAAACTGGTTGACCACTCTCGAAATGTCGTGGACAATATCGGGTCACGGCCCGATGATTAAAAAGGTCCCCTTCACCCAGAGAAGTCGGAGTAGCTCTGGCTACACCCCCAAGCACAGGAAAAAAATACTTTGACATAAATTCCACAAAAAGCAGAGGGGAAAATCGCCCCGCTGATAGCATTGTGGTCATCGCACCAGACTGGTATTCTGGAGGTAGCGGGTTCGGATCCCCCCTGGCGGAAATTTCCTCTCCGCTTGCTTTCCTTCTTTCCAAATTTTTTATCTGTTTCAAACACCTACTACAACTTACTCTTTGCTTAACAGCGTTTTTTTACCGCCAACCTTTTTTTCTGTGGTATTTTTACGAGCCACTTATTTCCTATTCTCATTCCCAACATGCATAGCGAGGGATTCTGTTCTGGCAGTCTTGGTGCCATAGTGAGCCTAAGATGGTTCAACACTGGTTGACCACTCTCTAAATGTCGTAGACAATAGGGTCACGGCCCGATGATTAAAAAGGTCCCCTTCACCCAGAGCAGTCGGAGTAGCTGTGGCTACCACCCCCAACCACAGGAAAAAAATACTTTGACATAAATTCCATAAAAAGTAGAGGGGAAAATCGCCCCACCGGTAGCGTAGTGGTTATCACACCACAACGGTATTCTGGAGGTCGCGGATTCGGATCCCACCTGGTGGAAATTTTCTCTCCACTTGCTTTCCTTCTTTCCAAATTTTTCATCTGTTACAATGACCTACAACTTACTCTTCTTTGCTTTCCGAGTTTTTTTTGGCCACAAACCTTTATTGCTGTGGTATTTTTACGAGCCACTTATTTCCAATTCTGATTCCCTACATCCATAGCGAGGGATTCTGTTCTGGCAGTCTTGGTGCCATAGTGAGCCTAAAAGGGTTCAACACTGGTTGACCACTCTCGAAATGTCGTAGACAATCGGGTCACGGCCCGATGTATAAAAAGAAGGTCCCCTTCACCCAGTTAAGTCGGAGTTGCTGTGGCTAGACCCCCCAAGCAGAGGAAAAAAATACTTTGACATATTTTAATAAAAACGAGAGGGGAAAATCGCCCCGCCGGTAGCGTAGTGGTCATCGCACCAGACGAGTATTCTGGAAGTCGCGGGTTCGGATCCCACTTGCGGAAAGTTTTTCTCCGGTTGCTTTCCTTCTTTCCAAATTTTTTATCTGTTTCAATGACCTACAACTTACTCTTCTTTGCTTAGTGGCTTTTTTTTTGACCGCCAACCTTTATTTCTGTGGTATTTTTACGAGCCACTTATTTCATATTCTGATTCCCTACATGCATCGCGAGGGATTCTGTTCTGGCAGTCTTGGTGCCATAGTGAGCTTAAGAGGGTTCTACACTGGTTGACCACTTTAGAAATGTCCTAGACGAAATCGGGTCACGACCCGATGATTAAAAAGGCCCCCTTCACCCAGAGAAGTCGGAGTAGTTCTGGCTACCTCCCCCAAGCACAGGAAAAAAATACTTTGACATAAATTCCATAAAAAGCAGAGGGGAAAATCGCCCCGCTGGTAGCGTAGTGGTCATCGCACCAGACCGGTATTCTGGAGGTCGCGTGTTCGGATCCCACCTGGAGGAAATTTTCTCTCCGCTTGCTTTCCTTCTTTCCAAATTTTTTATCTGTTTCAATGACCTACAACTTACTCTTTTTTCCTTAACGGCGTTTTTTTTGACCGCCAACCTTTATTTCTGTGGTATTTTTACGAGCCACTTATTTCCTATTCTCATTCCCAACATGCATAGCGAGGGATTCTGTTCTGGCAGTCTTGGTGCCATAGTGAGCCTAAGATGGTTCAACACTGGTTGACCACTCTCTAAATGTCGTAGACAATCGGGTCACGGCCCGATGATTAAAAAGGTCCCCTCCACCCAGAGAAGTCGGAGTAGCTGTGGCTACCACCCCCAAGCACAGGAAAAAAATACTTTGACATAAATTCCATAAAAAGTAGAGGGGAAAATCGCCGCGCCGGTAGCGTAGTGGTCATCGCACCAGACGGGTATTCTGGAGGTCGCGGGTTCGAATCCCACCTGGCGGAAATTTTCTCTCCGCTTGCTTTCCTTCTTTCCAAGTTTATCTGTTTCAATGACCCACAACTTACTCCCATTTGCGTTCCGGGGTTTTTTTTGACCGCCAACCTTTATTTCTGTGGTATTTGTACGAGCCACTTACTTCATTATCTCAGTCCCTACATGCATAGCGAGAGATTATGTTCTGGCAGTCTTGGTGCCATAGTGAACCTAAGAGGGTTGAACACTGGTTGACGACTCTCGAAATGTCGTAGACAATAGGGTCACGGCCCGATGATTAAAAAGGTCCCCTTCACCCAGAGAAGTCGGAGTAGCTCTGGATACCACCCCCAAGCACAGGAAAAGAATACTTTGACATAAATTCCCTAAAAAGTTGAGGGGAAAATCACCCCGCCGGTGGCGTAGTGCTCATCGCACCAGACCGGTATTCTGGAGGTCGCGGGTTCGGATCCCACCTGGCGGAAATTTTCTTTCCGCTTGCTTTCCTTCTTTCCAAGTTTATTTGTTTCAATGACCTAAAACTTACTCCCCTTTGCGTTCCGAGGTTTTTTTAAAGCACCAACCTTTATTTCTGTGGTATTTTTACGAGCCACTTATTTCCTATTCTCATTCCCTACATGCATAGCGAGGGATTCTGTTGTGGCCGTCTTGGTGCCATAGTGAGCCTAAGAGGGTTGAACACTGGTTGACGACTCACAAAATGTCGTAGACAATCGGGTCACGGCCCGATGATTAAAAAGGTCCCCTTCACCCAGAGAAGTCGGAGTAGCTATGGCTACCACCCCCAAGCACAGGAAAAAAATACTTTGACATAAATTCCATAAAAAGTAGAGGGGAAAATCGCCCCACCGGTAGCGTAGTGGTCATCGCACGAAACAGGTATTCAGGAGGTAGCGGGTTCGGATCCCACCTGGCGGAAATTTTCTCTCTGCTTGCTTTCCTTCTTTCCAAGTTTATCTGTTTCAATGACCTACAACTTACTCCCCTTTGCGTTCCGAGGTTTTTTTTAACCACCAACCTTTATTTCTGTGGTATTTTTACGAGCCACTTATTTCATATTCTCAGTCCCTACACGCATAGCGAGAGATTCTGTTCTGGCAGTCTTGGGGCTATAATGAGCTTAAGAGGGTTCAACACTGGTTGACCACTCTCGAAATGTCGTAGACAATCAGGTCGCGGCCAGATGATTAAAAAGAAGGTCCCCATCACCCAGAGAATGCGGAGTAGCTCTGTATACCACCCCCAAGCACCGGAAAAAAATACTTTGACATAAATTCCCTAAAAAGTAGAGGGGAAAATAACCCCGCCGGTGGCGTAGTGCTCATCACACCAGACCGGTATTCTGAAGGTAGCGGGTTCGGAACCCACCTGGCGGAAATTTCCTCTCCGCTTGCTTTTCTTCTTTCAAAATTTTTTATCTGTTTCAATGACCTACATCTTAGTCTTCTTTGCTTTCCGAGTTTTTTTTTGATCGCCAACGTTTATTTCTGTGGTATTTTTACGAGCCACTTATTTCCTATTCTGATTCCCTACATGCATAGCGAGGGATTCTGTTCTGGCAGGCTTGGTGCCATAGTGAGCCGAAAAGGGTTCAACACTGGTTGAACACTCTCGAAATGACGTAGACAATCGGGTCACGACCCTGATGTATAAAAAGAAGGTCCCCTTCACCCAGTTAAGTCGGAGTTGCTGTGGCTATACCCCCCAAGCAGAGGAAAAAAATACTTTGGCATAATATCATAAAAAGTAGAGGGGAAAATCGCCACGCCGGTAGCGTAGTGGTCATTGCACCAGACCGGTATTCTGGAGGTCGCGGGTTCGGATCCCACCTGGCGGAAATTTTTTCTCCGGTTGCTTTCCGTCTTTCCAAATTTTTTATCTGTTTCAATGACCTACAACTTACTCTTCTTTGCTTAGTGGCTTTTTTTTGACCGCCAACCTTTATTTGTGTGGTATTTTTACGAGCCACTTATTTCATATTCTGATTCCCTACATGCATTGCGAGGGATTCTGTTCTGGCAGTCTTGGTGCCATAGTGAGCTTAAAGGCGCAACCACATGCGACGTTTTGGTCGCGTTTGGAGACCGTCCGCGGCGACGCGCGTTCAGCGCGCGCCACCAAATACACAGCAGCGCGCTCGGAGCGCCGGTGTCTGCGCATCCCAGATTTTCGGTCCGTTTTCGGCGTCTGCGCCGGATGTTGCTGTCCTCAATCTCCGGTCCCCCTCCCACGCAACATGGCGGCTCTTTATTTGGCGGCTCTTTAGCACTTTATTTAATAGAACATCAATTTAACGTGTTTTGTTTGTTGAAGTTTTGATTATTCTTCAGTTTATTAAGAATGACTTAAACAGAACGATGCTGCCTTTAGCAAAGGAAGTCTGGTAACTTGGATCGGAGAAGCGCTCTTCGCGCGTCTCATGTGGTTGCTCGCAATCTCCAACGCCCGTTCCGCGTCGGCGCCAGGCGCCGCAGACGGTTGCAAGACGCGGCCAAAACGTTGCATGTGGTTGCGCCTTAAGAGGTTTCAACACTGGTTGACCACTCTAGCAATGTCGTAGACAAAATCGGGTCACGGCCCAATGATTAAAAAGGTCCCCTTCACCCAGAGAAGTCGGAGTAGCTCTGGCTACAACCCCCAAGCACAGGAAAAAAATACTTTGACATAAATTCCATAAAAAGCAGAGGGGAAAATCGCCCCGCTGGTAGCGTAGTGGTCATTGCACCAGACTGGCATTCTGGAGTTCGCGGGTTCAGATCCCACCTGGCGGAAATTTTCTCTCCGCTTGCTTTCCTTCTTTCCAAATTTTTTATCTGTTTCAATGACCTACAACTTACTCCCCTTTGCGTTCCGAGGTTTTTTTTTAACCACCAACCTTTATTTCTGTGGTATTTTTACGAGCCACTTATTTCATATTCTCAGTCCCTACATGCATAGCGAGAGATTCTGTTCTGGCAGTCTTAGGGCTATAGTGAGCTTAAGAGGGTTCAACACTGGTTGACCACTCTCGAAATGACGTAGACAATCGGGTCACGACCCTGATGTATAAAAAGAAGGTCCCCTTCACCCAGTTAAGTCGGAGTTGCTGTGGCTATACCCCCCAAGCAGACGAAAAAAATACTTTGGCATAATATCATAAAAAGTAGAGGGGAAAATCACCCCGCCGGTGGCGCAGTGCTCATCGCACCAGACCGGTATTCTGGAGGTCGCGGGTTCGGATCCCACCTGGCGGAAATTTTCTCCCCGCTTGCTTTCCTTCTTTCCAAGTTTATCTGTTTCAATGACCCACAACTTACTTCCATTTGCGTTCCGAGGGTTTTTTTGACCGCCAACCTTTATTTCTGTGGTATTTTTACGAGCCACTTATTTCCTATTTTGATTCCCTACATGCATAGCCAGGGATTCAGTTCTGGCAGTCTTGTGCCATAGTTAGCTTAAAAGGGTTCAATACTGGTTGACCACTCTAGCAATGTCGTAGACAAAATCGGGTCACGGCCCGATGATTAAAAAGGTCCCCTTCACCCAGAGAATTCGGAGTTGCTGTGGCTACACCCCCCAAGCACAGGAAAAATACTTTGACATAAATTTTATTAAAAGTAGTGGGGAAAATTGCCCCGCCGGTAGCGTAGTGGTCATAGCACCAGACCGGTATTCTGAAGGTAGCGGGTTCGGAACCCACCTGGCGGAAATTTCCTCTCCGCTTGCTTTCCTTCTTTCCAAATTTTTTATCTGTTTCAATGACCTACATCTCATTCTTCTTTGCTTTCCGAGTTTTTTTTTTGATCGCCAACGTTTATTTCTGTGGTATTTTTACGAGCCACTTATTTCCTATTCTGATTCCCTACATGCATAGCGAGGGATTCTGTTCTGGCAGGCTTGGTGCCATAGTGAGCCTAAAAGGGTTCAACACTGGTTGAACACTCTCGAAATGACGTAGACAATCGGGTCACGACCCTGATGTATAAAAAGAAGGTCCCCTTCACCCAGTTAAGTCGGAGTTGCTGTGGCTATACCCCCCAAGCAGACGAAAAAAATACTTTGGCATAATATCATAAAAAGTAGAGGGGAAAATCGCCACGCCGGTAGCGTAGTGGTCATTGCACCAGACCGGTATTCTGGAGGTCGCGGGTTCAGATCCCACCTGGCGGAAATTTTTTCTCTGGTTGCTTTCCGTCTTTCCAAATTTTTTATCTGTTTCAATGACCTACAACTTACTCTTCTTTGCTTAGTGGCTTTTTTTTTGACCGCCAACCTTTATTTGTGTGGTATTTTTACGAGACACTTATTTCTTATTCTCATTCAATACATGCATAGCGAGGGATTCTGTTGTGGCAGTCTTGGTGCCATAGTGAGCCTAAGAGGGTTGAACACTGGTTGACGACTCTCAAAATGTCGTAGACAATCGGGTCACGGCCCGATGATTAAAAAGGTCCCCTTCACCCAGAGAAGTCGGAGTAGCTGTGGCTACCACCCCCAAGCACAGGAAAAAAATACTTTGACATAAATTCCATAAAAAGTGGAGGGGAAAATCGCCCCACCGGTAGCGTAGTGGTCATCGCACCAGACAGGTATTCTGGAGGTCGCGGGTTCGGATCCCACCTGGCAGAAATTTTCTCTCCGCTTGCTTTCCTTCTTTCCAAGTTTATCTGTTTCAATGACCTACAACTTACTCTTCTTTGCTTAACTGCATTTTTTTACTGCCAACCTTTATTTCTGAGGTATTTTTACGAGCCACCTATTTCCTATTCTCAATCCCTACATGCATAGCGAGGGATTTTGTTGTGGCAGTCTTGGTGCCATAGTGAGCTTAAGAGGGTTCAACACGGGTTGACCACTCTAGAAATGTCGTAGACAATCGGGTCACGGCCCGATTATTAATAAGGTCCACTTCACCCAGAGAAGTCGGAGTAGCTCTTGCTACCACCCCCAAGCACAGGAAAAAAATACTTTGACATAAATTTCATAAAAAGGAGAGGGGAAAATCGCCTTGCCGGTAGCGTAGTGGTCATCGCACCAGACCGCTATTCTGGAGGTTGCGGGTTCGGATCCTACCTGGCAGAAATTTTCCCTCCGCTTGCTTTCTTTCTTTACAAATTTTTTTGTTGCAATGACCTACAACTTACTCCCCTTTGCTTTCCGAGGTTTTTTTTTGACCGCCAGCCTTTATTTCTGTGCTATTTTTACAAGCTACTTATTTCCTCTTCTCATTCCCTACATGCATAGCGAGGGATTCTGTTCTGGCAGTCTTGGTGCCATAGTGAGTTTAAGAGGATTGAACACTGGTTGACGACTCTCAAAATGTCGTAGACAATCGGGTCACGGCCCGATGATTAAAAAGGTCCCCTTCACCCAGAGAAGTCGGAGTAGCTCTGGATACCACCCCCAAGCCCAGGAAAAGAATACTTTGACATAAATTCCCTAAAAAGTAGAGGGGAAAATCACCCCGCCGGTGGCGTAGTGCTCATCGCACCGGACCGGTATTCTGGAGGTCGCGGGTTCAGATCCCACCTGGCGGAAATTTTCTCTCCGCTTGCTTTCCTTCTTTCCAAATTTTTTATCTGTTTCGATGACCTACAACTTACTCTTCTTTCTTTAACGGCGTTTTTTTTTTACCGCCAACCTTTATATCTGTGGTATTTTTACGAGACACTTATTTCCTATTCTCATTCCCTACATGCATAGCGAGGGATTCTGTTGTGGCAGTCTTGGTGCCATAGTGAGCCTTAGAGGGTTGAACACTGGTTGACGACTCTCAAAATGTCGTAGACAATCGGGTCACGGCCCGATGATTAAAAAGGTCCCCTTCACCCAGAGAAGTCGGAGTAGCTGTAGCTACCACCCCCAAGCACAGGAAAAAAATACTTTGACATAAATTCCATAAAAAGTAGAGGGGAAAATCGCCCCACCGGCAGCGTAGTGGTCATCGCACCAGACAGGTATTCTGGAGGTCGCGGGTTCGGATCCCACCAGGCGGAAATTTTCTCTCCGCTTGCTTTCCTTCTTTCCAAGTTTATCTGTTTCAATGACCTACAACTTACTCCCCTTTGCGTTCCGAGGTTTTTTTAAGGCACCAACCTTTATTTCTGTGGTATTTTTACGAGCCACTTATTTCATATTCTCAGTCCCTACATGCATAGCGAGAGATTCTGTTCTGGCAGTCTTGGGGCTATAGTGAGCTTAAGAGGGTTCAACACTGGTTGACCACTCTCGAAAGGTCGTAGACAATCAGGTCGCGGCCAGATGATTAAAAAGAAGGTCCCCATCGCCCAGAGAATGCGGAGTAGCTCGGTATACCACCCCCAAGCACCAGAAAAAAATACTTTGACATAAATTCCCTAAAAAGTAGAGGGGAAAATCACCCCGCCGGTGGCGTAGTGCTCATCGCACCAGACCGGTATTCTGGAGGTCGCGGGTTCGGATCCCACCTGGCGGAAATTTTCTCCTCGCTTGCTTTCCTTCTTTCCAAGTTTATCTGTTTCAATGACCCACAACTTACTCCCATTTGCGTTCCGAGGGTTTTTTTGACCGCCAACCTTTATTTCTGTGGTATTTTTACGAGCCACTTATTTCCTTTTTTGATTCACTACATGCATAGCCAGGGATTCAGTTCTGGCAGTCTTGTGCCATAGTTAGCTTAAAAAGGTTCAACACTGGTTGACCACTCTCGAAATGTTGTAGACAAAATCGGGTCACGGCCCGATGATAAAAAGGTCCCCTTCACCCACAAAAGTCGGAGTAGCTCTGGCTACCACCCCCAAGCACAGGAAAAAATACTTTGACATACATTCCATAAAAAGCAGAGGGAAAAATCACCCGCTGGTAGCATAGTGGTCATCACACCAGACCGCTATTCTGGAGGTAGCGGGTACGGATCCCACATGGCGGAAATTTCCTCTCCGCTTGCTTTCCTTCTTTCCAAATTTTTTTGTCTGTTTCAATGACCTACAACTTACTCTTCTTTGCTTAACGGCATTTTTTACCGCCAACCTTTATTTCTGCGGTATTTTTACGAGCCACTTATTTGCTATTCTCATTCCCTACATACATAGCGAGGGATTCTGTTGTGGCAGTCTTGGTGCCATAGTGAGCTTAAGAGGGTTCAACACGGGTTGACCACTCTAGAAATGTCGTAGACAATCGGGTCACGGCCCGATTATTAATAAGGTCCACTTCACCCAGAGAAGTCGGAGTAGCTCTTGCTACCACCCCCAAGCACAGGAAAAAAATACTTTGACATAAATTTCATAAAAAGGAGAGGGGAAAATCGCCTTGCCGGTAGCGTAGTGGTCATCGCACCAGACCGCTATTCTGGAGGTTGCGGGTTCAGATCCCACCTGGCGGAAATTTTTTCTCCGTTTGCTTTCCTTCTTTACAAATTTTTATGTTGCAATAACCTACAACTTACTCCCCTTTGCTTTCCGAGGTTTTTTTTTGACCGCCAGCCTTTATTTCTGTGCTATTTTTACGAGCTACTTATTTCCTCTTCTCATTCCTACATGCATAGCGAGGGATTCTGTTCTGGCAGTCTTGGTGCCGTAGTGAGCCTAAGAGGATTGAACACTGGTTGACGACTCTCAAAATGTCGTAGACAATCGGGTCACGGCCCGATGATTAAAAAGTTCCCCTTCACCCAGAGAAGTCGTAGTAGCTCTGGATACCATCCCAAGCACAGGAAAAGAATACTTTGACAAAAATTCTATAAAAAGCAGAAGGGAAAATCACCCCGCCGGTGGCGTAGTGCTCATCGCACCAGACCGGTATTCTGGAGGTCGCGGGTTCGGATCCCACCTGGCGGAAATTTTCTTTCCGCTTGCTTTCCTTCTTTCCAAGTTTATCTGTTTCAATGACCTACAACTTACTCTTCTTTCCTTAACGGCGTTTTTTTTACCGCCAACCTTTATATCTGTGGTATTTTTACGAGACACTTATTTCCTATTCTCATTCCCTACATGCATAGCGAGGGATTCTGTTTTGGCAGTCTTGGTGCCATAGTGAGCCTAAGAGGCTTGAACACTGGTTGACGACTCTCAAAATGTCGTAGACAATCGGGTCACGGCCCGATGATTAAAAAGGTCCCATTCACCCAGAGAAGTCGTAGTAGCTCTGGATACCATCCCCAAGCACAAGAAAAGAATACTTTGACATAAATTCCCTAAAAAGTAGAGGGGAAAATCACCCCGCCGGTGGCGTAGTGCTCACCGCACCAGACCGGTATTCTGGAGGTCGCGGGTTCGGATCCCACCTGGCGGAAATTTTATTTCCGCTTGCTTTCCTTCTTTCCAAGTTTATCTGTTTCAATGACCTACAACTTACTCCCCTTTGCGTTCCGAGGTTTTTTTTAAGCACCAACCTTTATTTCTGTGGTATTTTTACGAGCCACTTATTTCCTAGTCTCATTCCCTACATGCATAGCGACGGATTCAGTTGTGGCAGTCTTGGTGCCATAGTGAGCCTAAGAGGGTTGAACACTGGTTGATGACTCTAAAAATGTCGTAGACAATCGGGTCACGGCCCGATGATAAAAAGGTCTTCTTCACCCAGAGAAGTCGGAGTAGCTGTGGCTACCACCCCCAAGCACAGGAAAAAAACACTTTGGCATAAATTCCATAAAAAGTAGAGGGGAAAATCGCCCCACCGGTAGCGTAGTGGTCATCGCACCAGACAGGTATTCTGGGGGTCGCGGGTTCGGATCCCACCTGAAGAAATTTTCTCTCCGCTTGCTTTCCTTCTTTCCAAGTTTATCTGTTTCAATGACCTACAACTTACTCCCCTTTGTGTTCCGAGGTTTTTTTTAACCACCAACCTTTATTTCTGTGGTATTTTTACGAGCCACTTATTTCATATTCTCAGTCCCTACATGCATAGCGAGAGATTCTGTTGTGGCAGTCTTGGTGCCATAGTGAGCCTAATAGGGTTGAACACTGGTTGACGACTCTCAAAATGTCGTAGACAATCGGGTCACGGCCCGATGATTAAAAAGGTCCCCTTCACCCAGAGAAGTCGGAGTAGCTGTGGCTACCACCCCCAAGCACAGGAAAAAAATACTTTGACATAAATTCCATAAAAAGTAGAGGGGAAAATCGCCCCACCGGTAGCGTAGTGGTCATCGCACCAGACAGGTATTCTGGAGGTCGCGGGTTCGGATCCCACCTGGCAGAAATTTTCTCTCCGCTTGCTTTCCTTCTTTCCAATTTTATCTTTTTCAATGACCTACAACTTACTCTTTTTGCTTAACGGCATTTTTGTACCGCCAACCTGTATTTCTGTGGTATTTTTACGAGCCACTTATTTCCTATTCTCATTCCCCACATGCATAGCGAGGGATTCTGTTGTGGCAGTCTTGGTGCCATAGTGAGCTTAAGAGGGTTCAACACGGGTTGACCACTCTAGAAATGTCGTAGACAATCGGGTCACGGCCCGATTATTAATAAGGTCCACTTCACCCAGAGAAGTCGGAGTAGCTATTGCTACCACCCCCAAGCACAGGAAAAAATACTTTGACATAAATTTCATAAAAAGGAGAGGGGAAAATCGCCTTGCCGGTAGCGTAGTGGTCATCGCACCAGACCGCTATTCTGGAGGTTGCGGACTCGGATCCTACCTGGCAGAAATTTTCCCTCCGCTTGCTTTCTTTCTTTACAAATTTTTATGTTGCAATGACCTACAACTTACTCCCCTTTGCTTTCCGAGGTTTTTTTTTGACCGCCAGCCTTTATTTCTGTGCTATTTATACGAGCTACTTATTTCCTCTTCTCATTCCCTACATGCATAGCGAAGGATTCTGTTATGGCAGTCTTGGTGCCATAGTGAGTTTAAGAGGGTTCAACACGGGTTGACCACTCTGGAAAAGTGGTAGACAATCGGGTCACGGCCCAATGATTAAAAAGTTCCCCTTCACCCAGAGAAGTCGGAGTAGCTGTGGCTACCACCCCCAAGCACAGGAAAAAAATACTTTGACATAAATTCCATAAAAAGTAGAGGGGAAAATCGCCGCGCCGGTAGCGTAGTGGTCATCGCACCAGACCGGTATTCTGGAGGTCGCGGGTTCGGATCCCACCTGGCGGAAATTTTCTCTCCGCTTGCTTTCCTTCTTTCCAAGTTTATCTGTTTCAATGACCCACAACTTACTCCCATTTGCGTTCCGGTGTTTTTTTTGACCGCCAACCTTTATTTCTGTGGTATTTGTACGAGCCACTTATTTCATTATCTCAGTCCCTACATGCATAGCCAGAGATTATGTTCTGGCAGTCTTGGTGCCATAGTGAGCCTAAGAGGGTTGAACGCTGGTTGACGACTCTCAAAATGTCGTAGACAATCGGGTCACGGCGCGATGATTAAAAAGGTCCCCTTCACCCAGAGAAGTCGGAGTAGCTCTGGATACCACCCCCAAGCACAGGAAAAGAATACTTTGACATAAATTCCCTAAAAAGTAGAGGGGAAAATCACCCCGCCGGTGGCGTAGTGCTCATCGCACCAGACCAGTGTTCTGGAGGTCGCGGGTTCAGATCCCACCTGGCGGAAATTTTCTCTCCGCTTGCTTTCCTTCTTTCCAAATTTTTTATCTGTTTCGATGACCTACAACTTACTCTTCTTTCCTTAACGGCGTTTTTTTTTACCGCCAACCTTTTTATCTGTGGTATTTTTACGAGACACTTATTTCCTATTCTCATTCCCTACATGCATAGCGATGGATTCTGTTTTGGCAGTCTTGGTGCCATAGTGAGCCTAAGAGGGTTGAACACTGGTGGACGACTCTCAAAATGTCGTAGACAATCGGGTCACGGCCCGATGATTAAAAAGGTCCCCTTCACCGAGAGAAGTCGGAGTAGCTCTGGATACCACCCCCAAGCACAGGAAAAGAATACTTTGACATAAATTCCCTAAAAAGTTGAGGGGAAAATCACCCCGCCGGTGGCGTAGAGCTCATCGCACCAGACCGGTATTCTGGAGGTCGCGGGTTCGGATCCCACCTGGCGGAAATTTTCTTTCCGCTTGCTTTCCTTCTTTCTAAGTTTATTTGTTTCAATGACCTACAACTTACTCCCCTTTGCGTTCCGAGGTTTTTTAAAGCACCAACCTTTACTTCTGTCGTATTTTTACGAGCCACTTATTTCCTATTCTCATTCACTACATGCATAGCGAGGGATTCTGTTGTGGCAGTCTTGGTGCCATAGTGAGCCTAAGAGGGTTGAACACTGGTTGACGACTCTCAAAATGTCGTAGACAATCGGGTCACGGCCCGATGATTAAAAAGGTCCCCTTCACCCAGAGAAGTCGGAGTAGCTATGGCTAGCACCCCCAAGCACAGGAAAAAAATACTTTGACATAAATTCAATAAACGTAGAGGGGAAAATCGCTCCACCGGTAGCGTAGTGGTCATCGCACCAAACAGGTATTCAGGAGGTCGCGGGTTCGGATCCCACGTGGCGGAAATGTTCTCTCCGCTTGCTTTCCTTCTTTCCATGTTTATCTGTTTCAATGACCTACAACTTACTCCCCTTTGCGTTCCGAGGTTTTTTTTAACCACCAACCTTTATTTCTGTGGTATTTTTACGAGCCACTTATTTCATATTCTCAGTCCCTACATTCATAGCCAGGGATTCTGTTCTGGCAGTCTTGTGCCATAGTTAGCTTAAAAGGGTTCAACACTCTTTGACCACTCTCGAAATGACGTATACAATCGGGTCACGACCTTGATGTATAAAAAGAAGGTCCCCTTCACCCAGTTAAGTCGGAGTTGCTGTGGCTATACCCCCCAAGCAGAGGAAAAAAAATACTTTGGCATAGTATCATAAAAAGTAGAGGGGAAAATCGCCACGCCGGTAGCGTAGTGGTCATTGCACCAGACCGGTATTCTGGAGGTCGCGGGTTCAGATCCCACCTGGCGGAAATTTTTTCTCCGGTTGCTTTCCGTCTTTCCAAATTTTTTATCTGTTTCAATGACCTACAACTTACTCTTCTTTGCTTAGTGGCTTTTTTTTTGACCGCCAACCTTTATTTGTTTGGTATTTTTACGAGCCACTTATTTCATATTCTGATTCCCTACATGCATTGCGAGAGATTCTGTTCTGGCAGTCTTGGTGCCATAGTGAGCTTAAGAGGGTTCAACACTGGTTGACCACTCTAGAAATGTCGTAGACAAAATCGGGTCACGGCCCAATGATTAAAAAGGTCCCCTTCACCCAGAGAAGTCGGAGTAGCTCTGGCTACAACCCCCAAGCACAGAAAAAAAATACTTTGACATAAATTCCATAAAAAGCAGAGGGGAAAATCGCCCCGCTGGTAGCGAAGTGGTCATCGCACCAGACTGGTATTCTGGAGGTCGCGGGTTCAGATCCCACATGGCGGAAATTTTCTCTCCGCTTGCTTTCCTTGTTTCCAAATTTTTTATCTGTTTCAATGACCTACAACTTACTCTTCTTTCCTTAACGGCGTTTTTTTTTGACCGCCAACATTTATATCTGTGATATTTTTACGAGACACTTATTTCCTATTCTCATTCCCTACATGCATAGCGAGGGATTCTGTTGTGGCAGTCTTGGTGCCATAGTGACCCTAAGAGGGTTGAACACTGGATGACGACTCTCAAAATGTCGTAGACAATCGAGTCACGGCCCGATGATTAAAAAGGTCCCCTTCACCCAGAGAAGTCGGAGTAGCTGTGGCTACCACCCCCAAGCACAGGAAAAAAATACTTTGACAGAAATTCTATAAAAAGTAGAGGGGAAAATCGCCCCACCGGTAGCGTAGTGGTCATCGCACCAGACAGGTATTCTGGAGGTCGCGGGT
The DNA here is from genome assembly GCF_048455015.1 of Haemaphysalis longicornis. Classification (NCBI taxonomy): domain Eukaryota; kingdom Metazoa; phylum Arthropoda; class Arachnida; order Ixodida; family Ixodidae; genus Haemaphysalis; species Haemaphysalis longicornis. The sequence goes on along the minus strand of NW_027526257.1, from coordinate 23,697,609 downwards.
TCGGATCCCACCTGGCGGAAAATTTCTCTCCGCTTGCTTTCCTTCTTTCCAATTTTATCTGTTTCAATGACCTACAACTTACTCTTCTTTGCTTAACGGCATTTTTTTACCGCCAACCTTTATTTCTGTGGTATTTTTACGAGCCACTTATTTCCTTTTCTCATTCCCTACATGCATAGCGAGGGATTCTGTTGTGGCAGTCTTGGTGCCATAGTGAGCTTAAGAGGGTTCAACACGGGTTGACCACTCTCGAAATGACGTATACAATCGGGTCACGACCCTGATGTATAAAAAGAAGGTCCCCTTCACCCAGTTAAGTCGGAGTTGCTGTGGCTATACCCCCCAAGCAGAGGAAAAAAATACTTTGGCATAGTATCATAAAAAGTAGAGGGGAAAATCGCCACGCCGGTAGCGTAGTGGTCATTGCACCAGACCGGTATTCTGGAGGTCGCGGGTTCGGATCCCACCTGGCGGAAATTTTTTCTCCGGTTGCTTTCCGTCTTTCCAAATTTTTTATCTGTTTCAATGACCTACAACTTACTCTTCTTTGCTTAGTGGCTTTTTTTTTTGACCGCCAACCTTTATTTGTTTGGTATTTTTACGAGCCACTTATTTCATATTCTGATTCCCTACATGCATTGCGAGGGATTCTGTTCTGGCAGTCTTGGTGCCATAGTGAGCTTAAGAGGGTTCAACACTGGTTGACCACTCTAGAAATGTCGTAGACAAAATCGGGTCACGGCCCAATGATTAAAAAGGTCCCCTACACCCAGAGAAGTCGGAGTAGCTCTGGCTACAACCCCCAAGCACAGGAAAAAAATACTTTGACATAAATTCCATAAAAAGCAGAGGGGAAAATCGCCCCGCTGGTAGCGAAGTGGTCATCGCACCAGGCTGGTATTCTGGAGGTCGCGGGTTCAGATCCCACCTGGCGGAAATTTTCTCTCCGCTTGCTTTCCTTCTTTCCAATTTTATCTGTTTCAATGACCTACAACTTACTCTTCTTTGCTTAACGGCATTTTTTTACCGCCAACCTTTATTTCTGTGGTATTTTTACGAGCCACTTATTTCCTTTTCTCATTCCCTACATGCATAGCGAGGGATTCTGTTGTGGCAGTCTTGGTGCCATAGTGAGCTTAAGAGGGTTCAACACGGGTTGACCACTCTAGAAATGTCGTAGACAATCGGGTCACGGCCCGATTATTAATAAGGTCCACTTCACCCAGAGAAGTCGGAGTAGCTCTTGCTACCACCCCCAAGCACAGGAAAAAAATACTTTGACATAAATTTCATAAAAAGGAGAGGGGAAAATCGCCTTGCCGGTAGTGTAGTGGCCATCGCACCAGACCGGTATTCTGGAGGTCGCGTGTTCGGATCCCACATGGAGGAAATTTTCTCTCCGCTTGCTTTCCTTCTTTCCAAATTTTTTATCTGTTTCAATGACCTACAACTTACTCTTTTTTCCTTAACGGCGTTTTTTTTGACCGCCAACCTTTATTTCTGTGGTATTTTTACGAGCCACTTATTTACTATTATCATTCCCTACATGAATAACGAGGTATTCTGTTGTGGCAGTCTTGGTGCCAGAGTGAGCCTAAGAGGATTGAACACTGGTTCCCCACTCTCAAAATGTCGTAGACAATCGGGTCACGGCCCGATGATTAAAAAGGTACCCTCCACCCAGAGAAGTCGGAGTAGCTGTGGCTACCACCCCCAAGCACAGGAAAAAAATACTTTGACATAAATTCCATAAAAAGTAGAGGGGAAAATCGCCCCGCCGGTAGCGTAGTGGTCATCGCACCAGACCGGTATTCTGGAGGTCGCGGGTTCGGATCCCACCTGGAGGAAATTTTCTCTCCGCTTGCTTTCCTTCTTTCCAAGTTTATCTGTTTCAATGACCCACAAATTACTCCCATTTGCGTTCCGGGGTTTTATTTGACCGCCAACCTTTATTTCTGTGGTATTTGTACGAGCCACTTATTTCATTATCTCAGTCCCTACATGCATAGCGAGAGATTCTGTTCTGGCAGTCTTGGTGCCATAGTGAGCCTAAGAGGGTTGAACACTGGTTGACGACTCTCAAAAAGTCGTAGACAATCGGGTCACGGCCCGATGATTAAAAAGGTCCCCTTCACCTAGAGAAGTCGGAGTAGCTCTGGATACCACCCCCAAGCACAGGAAAAGATTACTTTGACATAAATTCCCTAAAAAGTAGAGGGGAAAATCACCCCGCCGGTGGCGTAGTGCTCATCGCACCAGACCGGTATTCTGAAGGTAGCGGGTTCGGAACCCACCTGGCGGAAATTTCCTCTCCGCTTGCTTTTCTTCTTTCCAAATTTTTTATCTGTTTCAATGACCTACATCTTAGTCTTCTTTGCTTTCCGAGTTTTTTTTTGATCGCCAACGTTTATTTCTGTGGTATTTTTACGAGCCACTTATTTCCTATTCTGATTCCCTACATGCATAGCGAGGGATTCTGTTCTGGCAGGCTTGGTGCCATAGTGAGCCGAAAAGGGTTCAACACTGGTTGAACACTCTCGAAATGACGTAGACAATCGGGTCACGACCCTGATGTATAAAAAGAAGGTCCCCTTCACCCAGTTAAGTCGGAGTTGCTGTGGCTATACCCCCCAAGCAGAGGAAAAAAATACTTTGGCATAATATCATAAAAAGTAGAGGGGAAAATCGCCACGCCGGTAGCGTAGTGGTCATTGCACCAGACCGGTATTCTGGAGGTCGCGGGTTCGGATCCCACCTGGCGGAAATTTTTTCTCCGGTTGCTTTCCGTCTTTCCAAATTTTTTATCTGTTTCAATGACCTACAACTTACTCTTCTTTGCTTAGTGGCTTTTTTTGACCGCCAACCTTTATTTGTGTGGTATTTTTACGAGCCACTTATTTCATATTCTGATTCCCTACATGCATTGCGAGGGATTCTGTTCTGGCAGTCTTGGTGCCATAGTGAGCTTAAAGGCGCAACCACATGCGACGTTTTGGTCGCGTTTGGAGACCGTCCGCGGCGACGCGCGTTCAGCGCGCGCCACCAAATACACAGCAGCGCGCTCGGAGCGCCGGTGTCTGCGCATCCCAGATTTTCGGTCCGTTTTCGGCGTCTGCGCCGGATGTTGCTGTCCTCAATCTCCGGTCCCCCTCCCACGCAACATGGCGGCTCTTTATTTGGCGGCTCTTTAGCACTTTATTTAATAGAACATCAATTTAACGTGTTTTGTTTGTTGAAGTTTTGATTATTCTTCAGTTTATTAAGAATGACTTAAACAGAACGATGCTGCCTTTACCAAAGGAAGTCTGGTAACTTGGATCGGAGAAGCGCTCTTCGCGCGTCTCATGTGGTTGCTCGCAATCTCCAACGCCCGTTCCGCGTCGGCGCCAGGCGCCGCAGACGGTTGCAAGACGCGGCCAAAACGTTGCATGTGGTTGCGCCTTAAGAGGTTTCAACACTGGTTGACCACTCTAGCAATGTCGTAGACAAAATCGGGTCACGGCCCAATGATTAAAAAGGTCCCCTTCACCCAGAGAAGTCGGAGTAGCTCTGGCTACAACCCCCAAGCACAGGAAAAAATACTTTGACATAAATTCCATAAAAAGCAGAGGGGAAAATCGCCCCGCTGGTAGCGTAGTGGTCATTGCACCAGACTGGTATTCTGGAGGTCGCGGGTTCAGATCCCACCTGGCGGAAATTTTCTCTCTGCTTGCTTTCCTTCTTTCCAAATTTTTTATCTGTTTCAATGACCTACAACTTACTCCCCTTTGCGTTCCGAGGTTTTTTTTTAACCACCAACCTTTATTTCTGTGGTATTTTTAAGAGCCACTTATTTCATATTCTCAGTCCCTACATGCATAGCGAGAGATTCTGTTCTGGCAGTCTTGGGGCTATAGTGAGCTTAAGAGGGTTCAACACTGGTTGACCACTCTCGAAATGACGTAGACAATCGGGTCACGACCCTGATGTATAAAAAGAAGGGCCCCTTCACCCAGTTAAGTCGGAGTTGCTGTGGCTATACCCCCCAAGCAGACGAAAAAAATACTTTGGCATAATATCATAAAAAGTAGAGGGGAAAATCACCCCGCCGGTGGCGCAGTGCTCATCGCACCAGACCGGTATTCTGGAGGTCGCGGGTTCGGATCCCACCTGGCGGAAATTTTCTCCCCGCTTGCTTTCCTTCTTTCCAAGTTTATCTGTTTCAATGACCCACAACTTACTTCCATTTGCGTTCCGAGGGTTTTTTTGACCGCCAACCTTTATTTCTGTGGTATTTTTACGAGCCACTTATTTCCTATTCTGATTCCCTACATGCATAGCGAGGGATTCTGTTCTGGCAGGCTTGGTGCCATAGTGAGCCTAAAAGGGTTCAACACTGGTTGAACACTCTCGAAATGACGTAGACAATCGGGTCACGACCCTGATGTATAAAAAGAAGGTCCCCTTCACCCAGTTAAGTCGGAGTTGCTGTGGCTATACCCCCCAAGCAGACGAAAAAAATACTTTGGCATAATATCATAAAAAGTAGAGGGGAAAATCGCCACGCCGGTAGCGTAGTGGTCATTGCACCAGACCGGTATTCTGGAGGTCGCGGGTTCAGATCCCACCTGGCGGAAATTTTTTCTCTGGTTGCTTTCCGTCTTTCCAAATTTTTTATCTGTTTCAATGACCTACAACTTACTCTTCTTTGCTTAGTGGCTTTTTTTTGACCGCCAACCTTTATTTGTGTGGTATTTTTACGAGACACTTATTTCTTATTCTCATTCAATACATGCATAGCGAGGGATTCTGTTGTGGCAGTCTTGGTGCCATAGTGAGCCTAAGAGGGTTGAACACTGGTTGACGACTCTCAAAATGTCGTAGACAATCGGGTCACGGCCCGATGATTAAAAAGGTCCCCTTCACCCAGAGAAGTCGGAGTAGCTGTGGCTACCACCCCCAAGCACAGGAAAAAAATACTTTGACATAAATTCCATAAAAAGTGGAGGGGAAAATCGCCCCACCGGTAGCGTAGTGGTCATCGCACCAGACAGGTATTCTGGAGGTCGCGGGTTCGGATCCCACCTGGCAGAAATTTTCTCTCCGCTTGCTTTCCTTCTTTCCAAGTTTATCTGTTTCAATGACCTACAACTTACTCTTCTTTGCTTAACTGCATTTTTTTACCGCCAACCTTTATTTCTGAGGTATTTTTACGAGCCACCTATTTCCTATTCTCAATCCCTACATGCATAGCGAGGGATTTTGTTGTGGCAATCTTGGTGCCATAGTGAGCTTAAGAGGGTTCAACACGGGTTGACCACTCTAGAAATGTCGTAGACAATCGGGTCACGGCCCGAGTATTAATAAGGTCCACTTCACCCAGATAAGTCGGAGTAGCTCTTGCTCCACCCCCAAGCACAGGAAAAAAATACTTTGACATAAATTTCATAAAAAGGAGATTGGAAAATCGCCTTGCCGGTAGCGTAGTGGTCATCGCACCAGACCGCTATTCTGGAGGTTGCGGGTTCGGATCCTACCTGGCAGAAATTTTCCCTCCGCTTGCTTTCTTTCTTTACAAATTTTTATGTTGCAATGACCTACAACTTACTCCCCTTTGCGTTCCGAGGTTTTTTTTAAGCACCAACCTTTATTTCTGTGGTATTTTTACGAGCCACTTATTTCATATTCTCAGTCCCTACATGCATAGCGAGAGATTCTGTTCTGGCAGTCTTGGGGCTATAGTGAGCTTAAGAGGGTTCAACACTGGATGACCACTCTCGAAAGGTCGTAGACAATCAGGTCGCGGCCAGATGATTAAAAAGAAATTCCCCATCACCCAGAGAATGCGGAGTAGCTCGGTATACCACCCCCAAGCACCAGAAAAAAATACTTTGACATAAATTCCCTAAAAAGTAGAGGGGAAAATCACCCCGCCGGTGGCGTAGTGCTCATCGCACCAGACCGGTATTCTGGAGGTCGCGGGTTCGGATCCCACCTGGCGGAAATTTTCTCCTCGCTTGCTTTCCTTCTTTCCAAGTTTATCTGTTTCAATGACCCACAACTTACTTCCATTTGCGTTCCGAGGGTTTTTTTGACCGCCAACCTTTATTTCTGTGGTATTTTTACGAGCCACTTATTTCCTTTTTTGATTCACTACATGCATAGCCAGGGATTCAGTTCTGGCAGTCTTGTGCCATAGTTAGCTTAAAAAGGTTCAACACTGGTTGACCACTCTCGAAATGTTGTAGACAAAATCGGGTCACGGCCCGATGATAAAAAGGTCCCCTTCACCCACAAAAGTCGGAGTAGCTCTGGCTACCACCCCCAAGCACAGGAAAAAATACTTTGACATACATTCCATAAAAAGCAGAGGGAAAAATCACCCGCTGGTAGCATAGTGGTCATCGCACCAGACCGCTATTCTGGAGGTAGCGGGTACGGATCCCACATGGCGGAAATTTCCTCTCCGCTTGCTTTCCTTCTTTCCAAATTTTTTTGTCTGTTTCAATGACCTACAACTTACTCTTCTTTGCTTAACGGCATTTTTTACCGCCAACCTTTATTTCTGCGGTATTTTTACGAGCCACTTATTTGCTATTCTCATTCCCTACATGCATAGCGAGGGATTCTGTTGTGGCAGTCTTGGTGCCATAGTGAGCTTACGAGGGTTCAACACGGGTTGACCACTCTAGAAATGTCGTAGACAATCGGGTCACGGCCCGATTATTAATAAGGTCCACTTCACCCAGAGAAGTCGGAGTAGCTCTTGCTACCACCCCCAAGCACAGGAAAAAAATACTTTGACATAAATTTCATAAAAAGGAGAGGGGAAAATCGCCTTGCCGGTAGCGTAGTGGTCATCGCACCAGACCGCTATTCTGGAGGTTGCGGGTTCAGATCCCACCTGGCGGAAATTTTTTCTCCGTTTGCTTTCCTTCTTTACAAATTTTTATGTTGCAATAACCTACAACTTACTCCCCTTTGCTTTCCGAGGTTTTTTTTTGACCGCCAGCCTTTATTTCTGTGCTATTTTTACGAGCTACTTATTTCCTCTTCTCATTCCCTACATGCATAGCGAAGGATTCTGTTCTGGCAGTCTTGGTGCCATAGTGAGTTTAAGAGGGTTCAACACGGGTTGACCACTCTGGAAAAGTGGTAGACAATCGGGTCACGGCCCGATGATTAAAAAGTTCCCCTTCACCCAGAGAAGTCGGAGTAGCTGTGGCTACCACCCCCAAGCACAGGAAAAAAATACTTGGACATAAATTCCATAAAAAGTAGAGGGGAAAATCGCCGCGCCGGTAGCGTAGTGGTCATCGCACCAGACCGGTATTCTGGAGGTCGCGGGTTCGGATCCCACCTGGCGGAAATTTTCTCTCCGCTTGCTTTCCTTCTTTCCAAGTTTATCTGTTTCAATGACCCACAACTTACTCCCATTTGCGTTCCGGGGTTTTTTTTGACCGCCAACCTTTATTTCTGTGGTATTTGTACGAGCCACTTATTTCATTATCTCAGTCCCTACATGCATAGCGAGAGATTATGTTCTGGCAGTCTTGGTGCCATAGTGAGCCTAAGAGGGTTGAACACTGGTTGACGACTCTCAAAATGTCGTAGACAATCGGGTCACGGCGCGATGATTAAAAAGGTCCCCTTCACCCAGAGAAGTCGGAGTAGCTCTGGATACCACCCCCAAGCACAGGAAAAGAATACTTTGACATAAATTCCCTAAAAAGTTGAGGGGAAAATCACCCAGCCGGTGGCGTAGTGCTCATCGCACCAGACCGGTATTCTGGAGGTCGCGGGTTCGGATCCCACCTGGCGGAAATTTTCTTTCCGCTTGCTTTCCTTCTTTCTAAGTTTATTTGTTTCAATGACCTACAACTTACTCCCCTTTGCGTTCCGAGGTTTTTTTAAAGCACCAACCTTTACTTCTGTCGTATTTTTACGAGCCACTTATTTCCTATTCTCATTCCCTACATGCATAGCGAGGGATTCTGTTGTGGCAGTCTTGGTGCCATAGTGAGCCTAAGAGGGTTGAACACTGGTTGACGACTCTCAAAATGTCGTAGACAATCGGGTCACGGCCCGATGATTAAAAAGGTCCCCTTCACCCAGAGAAGTCGGAGTAGCTATGGCTAGCACCCCCAAGCACAGGAAAAAAATACTTTGACATAAATTCAATAAACGTAGAGGGGAAAATCGCTCCACCGGTAGCGTAGTGGTCATCGCACCAAACAGGTATTCAGGAGGTCGCGGGTTCGGATCCCACGTGGCGGAAATTTTCTCTCCGCTTGCTTTCCTTCTTTCCATGTTTATCTGTTTCAATGACGTACAACTTACTCCCCTTTGCGTTCCGAGGTTTTTTTTAACCACCAACCTTTATTTCTGTGGTATTTTTACGAGCCACTTATTTCATATTCTCAGTCCCTACATTCATAGCCAGGGATTCTGTTCTGGCAGTCTTGTGCCATAGTTAGCTTAAAAGGGTTCAACACTGGTTGACCACTCTCGAAATGACGTATACAATCGGGTCACGACCCTGATGTATAAAAAGAAGGTCCCCTTCACCCAGTTAAGTCGGAGTTGCTGTGGCTATACCCCCCAAGCAGAGGAAAAAAAATACTTTGGCATAGTATCATAAAAAGTAGAGGGGAAAATCGCCACGCCGGTAGCGTAGTGGTCATTGCACCAGACCGGTATTCTGGAGGTCGCGGGTTCAGATCCCACCTGGCGGAAATTTTTTCTCCGGTTGCTTTCCGTCTTTCCAAATTTTTTATCTGTTTCAATGACCTACAACTTACTCTTCTTTGCTTAGTGGCTTTTTTTTTGACCGCCAACCTTTATTTGTTTGGTATTTTTACGAGCCACTTATTTCATATTCTGATTCCCTACATGCATTGCGAGAGATTCTGTTCTGGCAGTCTTGGTGCCATAGTGAGCTTAAGAGGGTTCAACACTGGTTGACCACTCTAGAAATGTCGTAGACAAAATCGGGTCACGGCCCAATGATTAAAAAGGTCCCCTTCACCCAGAGAAGTCGGAGTAGCTCTGGCTACAACCCCCAAGCACAGAAAAAAAATACTTTGACATAAATTCCATAAAAAGCAGAGGGGAAAATCGCCCCGCTGGTAGCGAAGTGGTCATCGCACCAGACTGGTATTCTGGAGGTCGCGGGTTCAGATCCCACCTGGCGGAAATTTTCTCTCCGCTTGCTTTCCTTGTTTCCAAATTTTTTATCTGTTTCAATGACCTACAACTTACTCTTCTTTCCTTAACGGCGTTTTTTTTTGACCGCCAACATTTATATCTGTGATATTTTTACGAGACACTTATTTCCTATTCTCATTCCCTACATGCATAGCGAGGGATTCTGTTGTGGCAGTCTTGGTGCCATAGTGACCCTAAGAGGGTTGAACACTGGTTGACGACTCTCAAAATGTCGTAGACAATCGGGTCACGGCCCGATGATTAAAAAGGTCCCCTTCACCCAGAGAAGTCGGAGTAGCTGTGGCTACCACCCCCAAGCACAGGAAAAAAATACTTTGACAGAAATTCCATAAAAAGTAGAGGGGAAAATCGCCCCACCGGTAGCGTAGTGGTCATCGCACCAGACAGGTATTCTGGAGGTCGCGGGTTCGGATCCCACCTGGCGGAAATTTTCTCTCCGCTTGCTTTCCTTCTTTCCAATTTTATCTGTTTCAATGACCTACAACTTACTCTTCTTTGCTTAACGGCATTTTTTTACCGCCAACCTTTATTTCTGTGGTATTTTTACGAGCCACTTATTTCCTTTTCTCATTCCCTACATGCATAGCGAGGGATTCTGTTGTGGCAGTCTTGGTGCCATAGTGAGCTTAAGAGGGTTCAACACGGGTTGACCACTCTCGAAATGACGTATACAATCGGGTCACGACCCTGATGTATAAAAAGAAGGTCCCCTTCACCCAGTTAAGTCGGAGTTGCTGTGGCTATACCCCCCAAGCAGAGGAAAAAAATACTTTGGCATAGTATCATAAAAAGTAGAGGGGAAAATCGCCACGCCGGTAGCGTAGTGGTCATTGCACCAGACCGGTATTCTGGAGGTCGCGGGTTCGGATCCAACCTGGCGGAAATTTTTTCTCCGGTTGCTTTCCGTCTTTCCAAATTTTTTATCTGTTTCAATGACCTACAACTTACTCTTCTTTGCTTAGTGGCTTTTTTTTTGACCGCCAACCTTTATTTGTTTGGTATTTTTACGAGCCACTTATTTCATATTCTGATTCCCTACATGCATTGCGAGGGATTCTGTTCTGGCAGTCTTGGTGCCATAGTGAGCTTAAGAGGGTTCAACACTGGTTGACCACTCTAGAAATGTCGTAGACAAAATCGGGTCACGGCCCAATGATTAAAAAGGTCCCCTACACCCAGAGAAGTCGGAGTAGCTCTGGCTACAACCCCCAAGCACAGGAAAAAAATACTTTGACATAAATTTCATAAAAAGGAGAGGGGAAAATCGCCTTGCCGGTAGCGTAGTGGCCATCGCACCAGAACGGTATTCTGGAGGTCGCGTGTTCGGATCCCACCTGGAGGAAATTTTCTCTCCGCTTGCTTTCCTTCTTTCCAAATTTTTTATCTGTTTCAATGACCTACAACTTACTCTTTTTTCCTTAACGGCGTTTTTTTTGACCGCCAACCTTTATTTCTGTGGTATTTTTACGAGCCACTTATTTACTATTATCATTCCCTACATGAATAACAAGGTATTCTGTTGTGGCAGTCTTGGTGCCAGAGTGAGCCTAAGAGGATTGAACACTGGTTCCCCACTCTCAAAATGTCGTAGACAATCGGGTCACGGCCCGATGATTAAAAAGGTACCCTCCACCCAGAGAAGTCGGAGTAGCTGTGGCTACCACCCCCAAGCACAGGAAAAAAATACTTTGACATAAATTCCATAAAAAGTAGAGGGGAAAATCGCCCCGCCGGTAGCGTAGTGGTCATCGCACCAGACCGGTATTCTGGAGGTCGCGGGTTCGGATCCCACCTGGAGGAAATTTTCTCTCCGCTTGCTTTCCTTCTTTCCAAGTTTATCTGTTTCAATGACCCACAAATTACTCCCATTTGCGTTCCGGGGTTTTATTTGACCGCCAACCTTTATTTCTGTGGTATTTGTACGAGCCACTTATTTCATTATCTCAGTCCCTACATGCATAGCGAGAGATTCTGTTCTGGCAGTCTTGGTGCCATAGTGAGCCTAAGAGGGTTGAACACTGGTTGACGACTCTCAAAAAGTCGTAGACAATCGGGTCACGGCCCGATGATTAAAAAGGTCCCCTTCACCTAGAGAAGTCGGAGTAGCTCTGGATACCACCCCCAAGCACAGGAAAAGAATACTTTGACATAAATTCCCTAAAAAGTAGAGGGGAAAATCACCCCGCCGGTGGCGTAGTGCTCATCGCACCAGACCGGTGTTCTGGAGGTCGCGGGTTCGGATCCCACCTGGCGGAAATTTTCTCCCCGCATGCTTTTCTTCTTTCCAAGTTTATCTGTTTCAATGACCCACAACTTACTTCCATTTGCGTTCCGAGGTTTTTTTTGACCGCCAACCTTTATTTCTGTGGTATTTTTACGAGCCACTTCTTTCCTATTTTGATTCCCTACATGCATAGCCAGGGATTCAGTTCTGGCAGTCTTGTGCCATAGTTAGCTTAAAAGGGTTCAACACTGGTTGACCACTCTAGAAATGTCGTAGACAAAATCGTGTCACGGCCCGATGATTAAAAAGGTCTGCTTCACCCAGAGAATTCGGAGTTGCTGTGGCTACACCCCCCAAGCACAGGAAAAAATACTTTGACATATATTTTATAAAAAGTAGTGGGGAAAATTGCCCCGACGGTAGCGTTGTGGTCATAGCACCAGACCGGTATTCTGAAGGTAGCGGGTTCGGAACCCACCTGGCGGAAATTTCCTCTCCGCTTGCTTTCTTCTTTCCAAATTTTTATCTGTTTCAATGACCTACAGCTTAGTCTTCTTTGCTTTCCGAGTTTTTTTTTGATCGCCAACGTTTATTTCTGTGGTATTTTTACGACCCACTTATTTCCTATTCTGATTCTCTACATGCATATCGAGGGATTCTGTTCTGGCAGGCTTGGTGCCATAGTGAGGTTAAAAGGGTTCAACACTGGTTGAACACTCTCGAAATGACGTAGGCAATCGGGTCACGACCCGATGTATAAAAAGAAGGTCCCCTTCACCCAGTTAAGTCGGAGTTGCTGTGGCTGTACCCCCCAAGCAGAGGAAAAAAATACTTTGGTATAATATCATAAAAAGTAGAGGGGAAAATCGCCACGCCGGTAGCGTAGTGGTCATTGCACCAGACCGGTATTCTGGAGGTCGCGGGTTCGGATCCCACCTGGCGGAAATTTTTTCTCCGGTTGCTTTCCTTCTTTCCAAATTTTTTATCTGTTTCAATGACCTACAACTTACTCTTTTTTCCTTAACGGCGTTTTTTTTGACCGCCAACCTTTATTTCTGTGGTATTTTTACAAGCCACTTATTTCCTATTATCATTCCCTACATGCATAGCGAGGGATTCTGTTGTGGCAGTCTTGGTGCCAGAGTGAGCCTAAGAGGATTGAACACTGGTTCCCCACTCTCAAAATGTCGTAGACAATCGGGTCACGGCCCGATGATTAAAAAGGTCCCCTCCACCCAGAGAAGTCGGAGTAGCTGTGGCTACCACCCCCAAGCACAGGAAAAAAATACTTTGACATAAATTCCATAAAAAGTAGAGGGGAAAATCGCCGCGCCGGTAGCGTAGTGGTCATCGCACCAGACCGCTATTCTGGAGGTCGCGGGTTCGGATCCTACCTGGCAGAAATTTTCCCTCCGCTTGCTTTCTTTCTTTAGAAATTTTTATGTTGCAATGACCTACAACTTACTCCCCTTTGCTTTCCGAGGTTTTTTTTTGACCGCCAGCCTTTATTTCTGTGCTATTTTTACGAGCTACTTATTTCCTCTTCTCATTCCCTACATGCATAGCGAGGGATTCTGTTCTGGCAGTCTTGGTGCCATAGTGAGTTTAAGAGGGTTCAACACGGGTTGACCACTCTAGAAAAGTGGTAGACAATCGGGACACGGCCCGATGATTAAAAAGGTCCCCTTCACCCAGAGAAGTCGGATTAGCTGTGGCTACCACCCCAAAGCACAGGAAAAAAATACTTTGACATAAATTCCATAAAAAGCAGAGGGGAAAATCGCCCCGCTGGTAGCGTAGTGGTCATCGCACCAGACCGGTATTCTGGAGGTCGCGTGTTCGGATCCCACATGGAGGAAATTTTCTCTCCGCTTGCTTTCCTTCTTTCCAAATTTTTTATCTGTTTCAATGACCTACAACTTACTCTTTTTTCCTTAACGGCGTTTTTTTTGACCGCCAACCTTTATTTCTGTGGTATTTTTACGAGCCACTTATTTCCTATTATCATTCCCTACATGCATAGCGAGGGATTCTGTTGTGGCAGTCTTGGTGCCAGAGTGAGCCTAAGATGATTGAACACTGGTTCCCCAGTCTCAAAATGTCGTAGACAATCGGGTCACGGCCCGATTATTAAAAAGGTCCCCTCCACCCAGAGAAGTCAGAGTAGCTGTGGCTACCACCCCCAAGCACAGGAAAAAAATACTTTGACATAAATTCCATAAAAAGTAGATAGGAAAATCGCCCCGCTGGTAGCGTAGTGGTCATCGCACCAGACCGGTATTCTGGAGGTCGCGGGTTCGGATCCCACCTGGCGGAAATTTTCTCTCCGCTTGCTTTCCTTCTTTCCAAGTTTATCTGTTTCAATGACCCACAAATTACTCCCATTTGCGTTCCGGGGTTTTATTTGACCGCCAACCTTTATTTCTGTGGTATTTGTACGAGCCACTTATTTCATTATCTCAGTCCCTACATGCATAGCGAGAGATTCTGTTCTGGCATTCTTGGTGCCATAGTGAGCCTAAGAGGGTTGAACACTGGTTGACGACTCTCAAAATGTCGTAGACAATCGGGTCACGGCCCGATGATTAAAAAGGTCCCCTTCACCCTGAGAAGTCGGAGTAGCTCTGGATACCACCCCCAAGCACAGGAAAAGAATACTTTGACATAAATTCCCTAAAAAGTAGAGGGGAAAATCACCCCGCCGGTGGCGTAGTGCTCATCGCACCAGACCGGTATTCTGGAGGTCGCGGGTTCAGATCCCACCTGGCGGAAATTTTTTCTCCGCTTGCTTTTCTTCTTTCCAAATTTTTTATCTGTTTCGATGACCTACAATTTACTCTTCTTTCCTTAACGGCGTTTTTTTTACCGCCAACCTTTATATCTGTGGTATTTTTACGAGACACTTATTTCCTATTCTCATTCCCTACATGCATAGCGAGGGATTCTGTTTTGGCAGTCTTGGTGCCATAGTGAGCCTAAGAGGGTTGAACACTGGTTGACGACTCTCCAAATGTCGTAGACAATCGGGTCACGGCCCGATGATTAAAAAGGTCCCCTTCACCCAGAGAAGTCGTAGTAGCTCTGGATACCATCCCCAAGCACAGGAAAAGAATACTTTGACATAAATTCCCTAAAAAGTAGAGGGGAAAATCACGCCTGCCGGTGGCGTAGTGCTCATCGCACCAGACCGGTATTGTGGAGGTCGCGGGTTCGGATCCCACCTGGCGGAAATTTTCTTTCCGCTTGCTTTCCTTCTTTCCAAGTTTATCTGTTTCAATGACCTACAACTTACTCCCCTTTGCGTTCCGAGGTTTTTTTTAAGCACCAACCTTTATTTCTGTGGTATTTTTACGAGCCACTTATTTAATATTCTCAGTCCCTACATGCATAGCGAGAGATTATGTTCCGGCAGTCTTGGTGCCATTGTGAGCCTAAGAGGGTTGAACGCTGGTTGACGACTCTTAAAATGTCGCAGAAAATCGGGTCACGGCCCGATGATTAAAAAGGTCCCCTTCACCCAGACAAGTCGGAGTAGCTCTTGCTACCACCCCCAAGCACAGGAAAAAAATACTTTGACATAAATTTCATAAAAAGGAGAGGGGAAAATCGCCCCGCCGGTAGCGTAGTGGTCATCGCACCAGACCGCTATTCTGGAGGTCGCGGGTTCGGATCCTACCTGGCAGAAATTTTCCGTCCGCTTGCTTTCTTTCTTTAGAAATTTTTATGTTGCAATGACCTACAACTTACTCCCCTTTGCTTTCCGAGGTTTTTTTTTGACCGCCAGCCTTTATTTCTGTGCTATTTTTACGAGCTACTTATTTCCTCTTCTCATTCCCTACATGCATAGCGAGGGATTCTGTTCTGGCAGTCTTGGTGCCATAGTGAGTTTAAGAGGGTTCAACACGGGTTGACCACTCTAGAAAAGTGGTAGACAATCGGGACACGGCCCGATGATTAAAAAGGTCCCCTTCACCCAGAGAAGTCGGATTAGCTGTGGCTACCACCCCAAAGCACAGGAAAAAAATACTTTGACATAAATTCCATAAAAAGCAGAGGGGAAAATCGCAACACTGGTAGCGTAGTGGTCATCGCACCAGACCGGTATTCTGGAGGTCGCGTGTTCGGATCCCACCTGGAGGAAATTTTCTCTCCGCTTGCTTTCCTTCTTTCCAAATTTTTTATCTGTTTCAATGACCTACAACTTACTCTTTTTTCCTTAACGGCGTTTTTTTTGACCACCAACCTTTATTTCTGTGGTATTTTTACGAGCCACTTATTTCTTATTATCATTCCCTACATGCATAGCGAGGGATTCTGTTGTGGCAGTCTTGGTGCCAGAGTGAGCCTAAGATGAATGAACACTGGTTCCCCACTCTCAAAATGTCGTAGACAATCGGGTCACGGCCCGATGATTAAAAAGGTCCCCTTCACCCAGAGAAGTCGGAGTAGCTCTGGATACCACCCCCAAGCACAGGAAAAGAATACTTTAACATAAGTTCCATAAAAAGTAGAGGGGAAAATCGCCCCGCTGGTAGTGTAGTGGTCATCGCACCAGCCCGGTATTCTGGAGGTCGCGGGTTCGGATGCCACCTGGCGGAAATTTTCTCTCCGCTTGCTTTCCTTCTTTCCAAGTTTATCTGTTTCAATGTGACCCACAAATTACTCCCATTTGCGTTCCGGGGTTTTATTTGACCGCCAACCTTTATTTCTGTGGTATTTTAACGAGACACTTATTTCCTATTCTCATTCCCTACATGCATAGCGAGGGATTCTGTTTTGGCAGTCTTGGTGCCATAGTGAGCCTAAGAGGGTTGAACACTGGTTGACGACTCTCCAAATGTCGTAGACAATCGGGTCACGGCCCGATGATTAAAAAGGTCCCCTTCACCCAGAGAAGTCGTAGTAGCTCTGGATACCATCCCCAAGCACAGGAAAAGAATACTTTGACATAAATTCCCTAAAAAGTAGAGGGGAAAACCACCCCGCCGGTGGCGTAGTGCTCATCGCACCAGACCGGTATTCTGGAGGTCGCGGGTTCGGATCCCACCTGGCGGAAATTTTCTTTCCGCTTGCTTTCCTTCTTTCCAAGTTTATCTGTTTCAATGACCTACAACTTACTCCCCTTTGCGTTCCGAGGTTTTTTTCAAGTACCAACCTTTATTTCTGTGGTATTTTTACGAGGCACTTATTTATTATTCTCATTCCCTACATGCATAGCGAGGGATTCTGTTGTGGCAGTCTTGGTGCCATAGTGAGCCTAAGAGGGTTCAACACTGGTTGACCACTCTAGAAATGTCGTAGACAAAATCGGGTCACGGCCCGATGATTAAAAAGGTCCCCTTCACCCAGAGAATTCGGAGTTGCTGTGGCTACACCCCCCAAGCACAGGAAAAAATACTTTGACATATATTTTATAAAAAGTAGTGGGGAAAATTGCCCCGCCGGTAGCGTAGTAGTCATAGCACCAGACCGGTATTCTGAAGGTAGCGGGTTCCGAACCCACCTGGCGGAAATTTCCTCTCCGCTTGCTTTCCTTCTTTCCAAATTTTTTATCTGTTTCAATGACCTACAGCTTAGTCTTCTTTGCTTCCCGAGTATTTTTTGATCGCCAACGTTTATTTCTGTGGTATTTTTACGAGCCACTTATTTCCTATTCTGATTCCCTACATGCATAGCGAGGGATTCTGTTCTGGCAGGCTTTGTGCCATAGTGAGGTTAAGGGGTTCAACACTGGTTGAACACTCTCGAAATGACGTAGACAATCGGGTCACGACCCGATGTATAAAAAGAAGGTCCCCTTCACCCAGTTAAGTCGGAGTTGCTGTGGCTATACCCCCCAAGCAGAGGAAAAAAATACTTTGGCATAATATCATAAAAAGTAGAGGGGAAAATCGCCACGCCGGTTGCGTAGTGGTCATTGCACCAGACCGGTATTCTGGAGGTCGCGGGTTCGGATCCCACCTGGCGAAAATTTTTTCTCCGGTTGCTTTCCTTCTTTCCAAATTTTTTATCTGTTTCAATGACCTACAACTTACTCTTTTTTCCTTAACGGCGTTTTTTTGACCGCCAACCTTTATTTCTGTGGTATTTTTACAAGCCACTTATTTCCTATTATCATTCCCTAAATGCATAGCGAGGCATTCTGTTGTGGCAGTCTTGGTGCCAGAGTGAGCCTAAGAGGATTGAACACTAGTTCCCCACTCTCAAAATGTCGTAGACAATCGGGTCACGGCCCCATGATTAAAAAGAAAGCCCCCTTCACCCAGAGAAGTCGGAGTAGCTCTGGCTACCACCCCCAAGTACAGGAAAAAATACTTTGACATACATTTCATAAAAAGTATTGGGAAAAATTGCCCCGCCGGTAGCGTAGTGGTCATCGCACCAGACTGGTATTCTGGAGGTCTTGGTATCGGATTCCACCTGGTGGGAATTTTCTCTTCGCTGTCTTTCTTTCCAAATTCTGTCTGTTTCAATGAACTACAACTTCCTCTCATTGCTTTCCGAGGTTTTTTTTTGACAGCGAACCTTTTTTTCCGTGTTATTTCTACGAGCCCCTCATTTCCTATTCTGATTCGCTACATGCATGGCGGGGCATTTGTTATCGCAGTATTGTGCCATAGGGAGCCTAAGGGGGTTCAACGCTGGTTTACCACTCTCAAAATGTCGTAGACAATCGGGTAACGGCCCGATGATTAAAAAGAAGGTCCCCTTCACCAAGAGAAGTCGGAGTAGCTCTGGCTACCACCCCAAAGCACAGAAAAATATACTTTGAAATAAATTTCATAAAAAGTAGAGAGAAAAATCGCCCCGCCCGTAACGTAGTGGTCATCACACCAGAAGTGTATTCTTGAGGTCGCGGGTTCGGATCCCACCTGGAGGAAATTTTCTCCCCGCTTGCTTTCCTTCTTTCCAAATTTTTTATCTGTTTCAATGCCCTACAACATAGTCCCTTTTGCTTTCCGAGGTTTTTTTTTCCGCCAACCTTTATTTCTGTGGTATTTTTACGAGCCACTTATTTCCCATTCTCATTCCCTACATGCATAGCGAGGGATTCTGTTCTGGCAGTCTTGGTGCCATAGTGAGCTTACGAGGGTTCAACACGGGTTGACCACTCTCGAAATGTCGTAGACAATCAGGTCGCGGCCAGATGATTAAAAAGAAGGTCCCCATCACCCAGAGAAGTCGGAGTAGCTCTGGATACCACCCCCAAGCACAGGAAAAAAGTATTTTGACATAAATTCCCTAAAAAGTAGAAGGAAAAATCGCCCCGCCGGTAGCGTAGTGGTCTTCGCACCAGACTGGTGATCTGGAGGACGCGGGTTCGGATCCCACATGGCGGAAATTTTCTCTCCACTTGCTTTCCTTCTTTCCAAATTTTTCATCTCTTTCAATGACCTACAACTTACTCTTTTTGGCTTTCCGAGTTTTTTTTCGACCGCCAACCTTTATTTCTGTGGTATTTTTACGAACCACTTATTTCCTATTCTGGTTTTCTACGTGCTTAGCGAGGGATTCTGTTCTGGCAGTCTTGGTGCCATAGTGAGCCTAAAAGGCTTCAACACTGGTTGACCACTCTCGAAATGTCGTAGACAATCGGGTCACGGCCCGTGTATAAAAAGAAGGTCCCCTTCACCCAGTTAAGTCGGAGTTGCTGTGGCTACACCCCCCAAGCAGAGGAAAAAAATACTTTGACATAATTTCATAAAAAGTAGAGGGGAAAATCGCCCCGCCGGTAGCGTAGTGGTCATCGCACCTGACCGGTATAATGGAGGTCGCGGGTTCGGATCCCACATGGCGGAAATTTTCTCTCCACTTGCTTTCCTTCTTTCCAAATTTTTCATCTGTTTCAATGACCTACAACTTACTCTTTTTTGCTTTCCAAGGTTTTTTTTTGACCGCCAACCTTTATTTCTTTGGTATTTTTACGAACCACTTATTTCCTATTCTGATTCTCTACATGCATAGCGAGGGATTCTGTTCTGGCAGTCTTGGTGCCATAGTGAGCTTAAAAGGGTTCAACACTGGTTGACCACTCTCGAAATGTCGTAGACAATCGGGTCACTGCCCGTTGTGTAAAAAGAAGGTCCCCTTCACCCAGTTAAGTCGGAGTTGCTGTGGCTACACCCCCCAAGCAGAGGAAAAAATACTTTCACATAATTTCATAAAAAGTAGAGGGGAAAATCGCCCCGCCGGTAGCGTAGTGGTCATCGCACCTGACCGGTATTCTGGAGGTCGCGGGTTCGGATCCCACCTGGCGGAATTTTTTTCTCCGGTTGCTTTCCTTCTTTCCAAATTTTTTATCTGTTTCAATGACCTACAACTTACTCTTCTTTGCTTAGTGGTTGTTTTTTTGAAAGCTAACCTTTATTTCTGTGGTATTTTCACGAGCCACTTATTTCCTATTCTCATTCCCTACATGCATAGCGAGGGATTCTGTTCTGGCAGTCTTGGTGCCATAGTGAGCCTAAGAGGGTTCAACACAGGTTGACCACTCTCGAAATGTCGTAGACAATCAGCTCGCGGCCAGATGATTAAAAAGAAGGTCCCCATCACCCAGAGAAGTCGGAGCAGCTCTGGATACCACCCCCAAGCACAGAAAAAAAATACTTTTACATAAATCCCCTAAAAAGTAGAAGGAAAAATCGCCCCGCGGGAAGCGTAGTGGTCATCGCACCAGATTGGTATTCTGGAGGTCGCGGGTTCGGATCCCACATGGCGGAAATTTTCTCTCCACTTGCTTTCCTTCTTTCCAAATTTTTCATCTGTTTCAATAACCTACAACTTACTCTTTTTTGCTTTCCAAGGTTTTTTTTGACCGCCAACCTTTATTTCTTTGGTATTTTTACGAATCACTTATTTCCTATCCTGATTCTCTACATGCATAGCGAGGGATTCTGTTCTGGCAGTCTTGGTGCCATAGTGAGCTTAAAAGGGTTCAACACTGGTTGACCACTCTGGAAATGTCGTAGACAATCGGGTCACTGCCCGTTGTGTAAAAAGAAGGTCCCCTTCACCCAGTTAAGTCGGAGTTGCTGTGGCTACACCCCCCAAGCAGAGGAAAAATACTTTGATATAATTTCATAAAAAGTAGAGGGGAAAATCGCCCCGCCGGTAGCGTAGTGGTCATCGCACCTGACCGGTATTCTGGAGGTCGCGGGTTCGGATCCCACCTGGCGGAATTTTTTTCTCCGGTTGCTTTCCTTCTTTCCAAATTTTTTATCTGTTTCAATGACCTACAACTTACTCTTCTTTGCTTAGTGGTTTTTTTTTGACCGCTAACCTTTATTTCTATGGTATTTTCACGAGCCACTTATTTCCTATTCTCATTCCCTACATGCATAGCGAGGGATTCTGTTGTGGCAGTCTTGGTGCCATAGTGAGCCTAAGATTGTTGAACACTGGTTGACCACTCTCAAAATGTCGTAGACAATCGGGTCACGGCCCGATGATTAAAAAGGTTCCCTTCACCCAGAGAAGTCAGAGTAGCTGTGGCTGCCACCCCCAAGCACAGGAAAAAAATACTTTGACATAAATTCCTTAAAAAGTAGAGGGGAAAATCGCCCCGCCGGTAGCGTAGTGGTCATCGCACCAGACCGGTATTCTGGAGGTCGCGGCTTCGGATCCCACCTGCAGAAATTTTCTCTCCGCTTGCTTTCCTTCTTTCCAAATTTTTTATCTGTTTCAATGACCTACAACTTACTCTTCTTTGCTTAACGGCGTTTTTTTGACCGCCCACCTTTATTTCTGTGGTATTTTTATGAGCCACTTATTTCATATTCTCATTCCCTACATGCATAGCGAGAGATTCTGTTCTGGCAGTCTTGGGGCCATAGTGAGCTTAAGAGGGTTCAACACTGGTTGACCACTCTCAAAATGTCGTAGACAATCAGTTCGCGGCCAGATGATTAAAAAGGTCCCCATGACCAATAGAAGTCGGAGTAGCTCTGGATACCACCCCCAAGCACAGGAGAAAAATACTTTGACATAAATTCCGTAAAAAGTAGAGGGGTGTCATGCGTCACCTCGGTAGAAGAATGGGCTCCGGACACAAAGGGATCAAGCTGGGACGATACTTTAAGGTTTGCAAAGGTATTGCGAACGTAAAACAAAAGGACAATAAAAGTGATGGAAATACCCCTCATACAAAAAAAACCCTAAATAGCTTTCAGTTCATAACTACAACATAGTCCTCGCGCTCTATCTACATGTTCTTCAAGGCCATTTCCCTACCGCACTTTTTGTTGTTGCGTCGTCCTGGAACCTTGAAGCAGTCGGGTGTCCGTTGTCGCTGGGGTGGTTCCCTGAGCGCAGCGCCGTGAAAATGGTGACGGGGCCAGAGGGACGAAGCCGCTGGTGCGTGTGTGCCCGTGCACGCCGGTGCTGAAGCCAGCGGAGCGGAGCCGCCGTTGCCTAGGAGCACCCTCGTCAAATGCTTGAGGAGGCCAATGGGGCAGTGCCGCTGGTGCCTTGCGGGTTCCCAGACCTCGGGTCCCGCCTCCTTCGGTCGCCTCGAACCACGATCTCCTCGTCCACCCGCTCGTCGTCTTCCTTCTCCCTTTCCTCCACCAGCTTCCAGAAATTTCTCGCTTCTTATTCCTTCTTCGTCGTCGTCTCCGCCGTCTTCGCACCTTGACTCCTGAACTTTGCCCCCGTCTTCAAGAGTTTTTAATGAAAAACTGCTTCCACGTTTCAGGTCGATGATACACGCACTCACATCACGAATCACAGTGAGTCACTTTCTCACAGTACAGTTCAGTTCAGTCCTAAGGGCCACAGCTGTGACACAAAGGTATAATCACTGAAAAGTTCACGAAAGTGTCACTTTCCGTGCGCGTTAGTGTAAATTCGCAAAAACATTTTCTTTCAGGCATTATGCCAGCAATGCCTAACATACAGACTACTGATTGGTTAATCACGGCACTCCACTCATAAAATCTGCTGTAGCCTTACATTGTTGTCTATCTAGTGCACTGCTCACTTGCTAATTTAACACATATTTCTCATTTTGGACATTCAGCAAAATACACTACTACATCACTAATCTATCAATTCACAGTATTCTGCTCAGCTAGGGATTCCTTCTATTCTTACATCCTTGGCAAACTCTATCTCTACGATCTAGACCGCCCTGTCTCGAAAAGCCATTGCATTTGCGTCCATAAGCTTGTCCGGCATAATGTCTTTCGACAAGGTACTGTTTTGGGTTGAAACACCCTGTTCCACGAAACTCTTTCTGTCCTCGCAGTTCTTCAGCCCGTTGACCTGCATCTCCACTTCCCCAGCAAGCTTGGTAACGTCCTTGAGTTGCGCCACGAACTTTGAGCCGACCGTTTGCTGCGCTCTGTAGAACCATTACTCGCGATCCCCTTCGTTGTTCTACTTGGTTATAAGATTTTCGTGGTTCACTGCAGGTTTCATCCTTGCTCCGGTATCGATGACCTCCTCGTGCGACTTCATCTTGACAAAAGTTTCTGCCTCGTTGAGAGGGGTTGCCGTATGCCCTGCAGCTCTTACTGTTGTCTGCTCTCCAACCTCGTCGTTTGGTACTTTGGAAATGTCGCCGGCGATCTTCGCAATAAGCTTGTTGACACCAATTTCTCCAAGATGGATCCTTCTTTTGTTGTCGGGTGATTGTCTCGGGTGACCTGTCCAACGCTGGTGCACTTGAATCAGCGAGTTCATGTAGCGATTCTTTTTTCTCAATTGCGGCCATTGCGCGCGCTGTCATAGACATTACCGGGGTTGAAATGATTGCTTTTGTTGTTTCTTTATCCTTTTTCCGTTCTTCATCTGGGCGTCTTCGTTCTCCATTCATATCCACTAACTTGCTCGTCTATTTCGTGTCAGGGTCATTCACTTCCCTAATGCCTCTCACGTTACCTAGAATCACGTCAAACGGTGGTTCATCTACACATTTCGCTATTAACTCTCCCGTGTAGTAAGGGGTCGAAATTTGAATGATTGCTTCCGGCAAGCACCTTACCGTTCCATCTACAAGAACCACTTGTGCCTCCTTCCCAGTAAACTCGTTTTCCGTGACAAGGCTCTTCCTCACCAATACCGTGTTCGTTCCGGTATCCCGGAGAACTGAAATTCGCTGTCCCCGCAGCTCGCCATCTACAACAGGCATTTGCCATCCTTGTGTCGCCCGATCCTCTCCTTCTCTAAGTGTTGTCTCTTTTTCTTTGGTGCTTGTGATTGTCTTTGGCGGGGCTGGGCCGAACTCGATCGCTTTTATTGCACAAGCTGACGTCTCCTGCTTTTGAAAACGGCATTCTTCTGTTGCATGTCCTCTTCTCTTACACACCTGGCAAGTTGAAGGTGCTTGCCTCGAGTTAGCAACAGTTCGGCAATCAACGGCACGATGCCCTACGCGATCGCAAAGAAAACAACGCGATGGAGCCCTCGGAGCGAACCTTTGTGTCATACTTTCCGGTGATTCTATGCTCGCCGCCATGCCCTCTTCCTTCACTTTGCCCAAGTTCTTAAGCCTCTGGGCTTCACAGTATTGATCTGCGGCAGTAGTCATCTCTTCAAGGGTCTTTAGGCTGCGCTCCTTCAAAAATACTGCCAACTTGGAATTGCAACACGCAAGAAACTGTTCTGTCACCATTCGCTCACGAAGTTTTTCATACGTCTTTTCTGTGTTGGACATCTCTAACCACCGGTTAAAATAACTCAGGAGACGCGAAGCAAACTGCTTTCCTGTCTCCGCATCCTCTGCCTTTGCGCTGCGAAATTTCTCGCGAAAACCATCGGCTGTCAGTCTAAATCTTTGCAGCAGTGCTGTTTTTACAGTGTCGTAGTCGATAGACTCTGATGCCGGCATTCTTCCGAAGACACTAAGTGCTTCGCCGACCAGACAGAGACTCAATGCTGTCGCCCACTGACTCTTCTCCCAACCTTGCCCTAGTGCTACTCGTTCGAAGCGATGGAGATAAGCATCGAGGTCATCTCTTTTGTCATCAAAAGGAGCCATGAGTTTTCTTGGGCAAATTTCCGGTCTCTTGGACATCTGTGGTACTGGAGATACTGGGGATTGTTCACCACTTTGGTTTGATACACTGGCATTTGCTAAACGTAGCTTTAACTCGACCAACTCTTTCTCTTGGGTTAGCTTTTCTTTTTCTACATCCGCCATGCGCTTCGCTCTCTCTTCCTCTTCTCGATTCGCGTCCCTCACTGCTGCTCTTTCCTCTCGGCGTCTCTGATTTTCCCTCTCGTACAGGTCCAACATCTCTTCCTTAGTCAACCCCAAGCTACTCGCCAATGTCATTACTTTTCGAGATCCATCTCTTCCACCGCGGTAAACAGGTGACAATGGGGAAAGGGATCCTGGCAGGCTCGCCAATGTTTTTGTCACGCGTCACCTCGGTAGAAGAATGTGCTCCGGACACAAAGGGATCAAGCTGGGACGATACTTTAAGGTTTGCAAAGGTATTGCGAACGTAAAACAAAAGGACAATAAAAGTGATGGAAATACCCCTCATACAGAAAAAACAATAAATACCTTTCAGTTCATAACTACAACAGAGTCTTCGCGCTCTATCTACATGTTCTTCAAGGCCATTTACCTACCGCACTTTTTGTTGTTGCGTTGTCCTGGAACCTTGAAGCAGTCGGGTGTCCGTTGTCGCTGGGGTGGTTCCCTGAGCGCAGCGCCGTGAAGATGGTGACGGGGCCAGTGGGACGAAGCCGCTGGTGCGTGTGTGCCCGTGCACGCCGGCGCTGAAGCCAGCGGAGCAGAGCCGCCGTTGCCCAGGAGCACCCGCTTCAAATGCTAGAGGAGGCCAACGGGGCAGTGCCGCTGGTGCCTTGCGGGTTCTCAGACCTCGGGTCCCGCCTCCTTCGGTCGCCTCGAACCACGATCTCCTCGTCCACCCGCTCGTCGTCTTCCTTCTCCCTTTCCTCCACCAGCTTCCAGAAATTTCTCGCTTCTTATTCCTTCTTCGTCGTCGTCTCCGCCGTCTTCGCACCTTGACTCCTGACAAGGGGAAAATCGCCCCGCCGGTAGCGTAGTGGTCATCGCACCAGACCGGTATTCTGGAGGTCGCGGGTTCGGATCCCACCTCTAGAAATTTTCTCCCCGCTTGCTTTCCTTCTTTCCAAGTTTATCTGTTTCAATGACCTACAACTTACTCCCCTTTGCGTTCCGAGGTTTTTTTTGACCGCCAACCTTTATTTCTGTCGTATTTTTAGGAGCCACTTATTTCCGATTTTGATTCCCTACATGCATTGCCAGGGATTCAGTTCTGGCAGTCTTGTGCCATAGTGAGCTTAAAAGGGTTCAACACTGGTTGACCACTCTCGAAATGTCGTAGACAAAATCGGGTCACGGCCCGATGATTAAAAAGGTCCCCTTCACCCAGTTAAGTCGGAGTTTCTGTGGCTACACCCCCCAAGCACAGGAAAAATACTTTGACATATATTTCATAAAAAGTAGTGGGGAAAATTGCATCGTCGGTAGCGTTGTGGTCATCGCACCAGACCGGTATTCTGGAGGTCTTGGTATCGGATTCCACCTGGCAGGAATTTTCTCTCCACTGTCCCTCTTTCCAAATTCTGTCTGTTTCAATGAACTACAACTTCCTCTCTTTGCTTTCCAAGGTTTTTTTTAACAGCGAACCTTTTTTTCTGTGTTTTTTCTACGAGCCCCTCTTTTCCTATTCTGATTCGCTACATGCATAGCGATGGCATTTGTTATCGCAGTATTGTGCGAATATGAAGCTTAAGGGGGTTCAACGCTGGTTGACCACTCTCGAAATGTCATAGACAATCGGGTCACGGCCCGATGATTGAAAAGAAGGTCCCCTTCACTCAGAAAAGTCTCAGTAGCTGTGGCTACCACCCCCAAGAACAGGAAAACAATACTTTGACATAAATTCCATAAAACGTAGAGGGGAAAATCGTCCCGCCGGTAGCGTATTGGTCATCGCACCAGACCGGTATTCTGGAGGTCGCGGGTTCGGATCCCACCTGGTGGAAATTTTCTCTCCACTTGCTTTCCTTCTTTCCAAACTTTTTATCTGTTTCAATGACCTACAACTTACTCCATTTTGCTTTCCGAGGTTTTTTTTGACCACCAACCTTTATTTTTGTGGTATTTTTACGAGCCACTTATTTCCTATTCTCACTCCCTACATGCATAGCGAGGGATTCTGTTCTGGCAGTCTTGGTGCCATAGTAAGCTTAAGAGGGTTCAACACGGGTTGACCACTCTCGAAATGTCGTAGACAATCAGGTCGCGGCCAGATGATTAAAAAGAAGGTCCCCATCACCCAGAAAACTCGGAGTAGCTCTGGATACCACCCCCAATCAAAGGAAAAAAATACTTTGACATAAATTCCCTAAAAAGTAGAAGGGAAAATCGCCCCGCCGGTAGCGTAGTGGTCATCGCACCAGACCGGTATTCTGGAGGTCGTGGCTTCGGATCCCACCTGGCGGAAATTTTCTCTCCACTTGCTTTCCTTCTTTCCAAATTTTTCATCTGTATCAATGACCTACAACTTACTCTTCTTTGCTTAGTGGCTTTTTTTTACCGCTAACCTTTATTTCTGTGGTATTTTTACGAGACACTTATTTCATATTCTGATTCCCTACATACATCGCGAGGAATTTTGTTCTGGCAGTCTTGGAGCCATAGTGAGCTTAAGAGGGTTCAACACTCGTTGACCACTCTAGAAATATCGTAGACAAAATCGGGTCACGACCCGATAAATAAAAAGGTCCCCTTCACCCAGAGAAGTCGGAGTAGCTCTGGCTACCACCCCCAAGCACCGAAAAAAATACTTTGACATAAATTTCATAAAAAGCAAAGGGGAAAATCACCCCGCTGGTAGCGTAGTGGTCATCGCACCAGACCGGTATTCTGGAGGCCGCGGGTTCGGATCCCACCTGGCGGAAATTTTTTCTCCACTTGCTTTCCTTTTTTCCAATTTTTTTATCTGTTTCAATGACCTACAACTTACTCTTCTTTCCTTAATGGCGTTTTTTTTTACCGGCAAAATTTATATCTGTGGTATTTTTACGAGCCACTCATTTCCTATTCTCATTCCCTACATGCATAGCGAGGGATTCTGTTGTGGCGCTCTTGGTGCCATAGTGAGCCTAAGAGGGTTGAACACTGGTTGACTACTCTAAAAATTTCCTAGACAATCATGTCACGGCCCGATGATTAGAAAGGTCCCCTTCACCCAGAGAAGTCGGAGTAGCTCTGGCTACCACCCCCAAGCCCAGGAAAAAAATACTTTGACATAAATTCCCTAAAAAGTAGAAGGAAAAATCGCCCCGCCGGTAGCGTAGTGGTCATCGCACCAGACTGGTATTCTGGAGGTCGCGGGTTCGGATCCCACATGGCGGAAATTTTCTCTCCACTTGCTTTCCTACTTTCCAAATTTTTCATCTGCTTCAATAACCTACAACTTACTCTTTTTTGCTTTCCGAGGTTTTTTTTGACCGCCAACCTTTATTTCTGTGGTATTTTTACGAGCCACTTATTTCCGATTTTGATTCCCTACATGCATTGCCAGGGATTCAGTTCTGGCAGTTTTGTGCCATAGTGAGCTTAAAAGGGTTCAACACTGGTTGACCACTCTCGAAATGTCGTAGACAAAATCGGGTCACGGCCCGATGATTAAAAAGGTCCCCTTCACCCAGTTAAGTCGGAGTTGCTGTGGCTACACCCCCCAAGCACAGGAAAAAATACTTCGACATATATTTCATAAAAAGCAGAGGGGAAAATCGCCCCGCTGGTAGCGTAGTGGTCATCGCACCAGACCGGTATTCTGGAGGTCGCGGGTTCGGATCCCACCTGGCGGAAATTTTCTCTCCACTTGCTTTCCTTTTTTCAAAATTTTTTATCTGTTTCAATGACCTACAACTTACTCTTCTTTCCTTAACGGCGTTTTTTTTGGACCGCCAAAATTTATATCTGTGGTATTTTTACGAGCCACTTATTTCCTATTCTTATTCCCTACATGCATAGCGAGGGATTCTGTTGTGGCGCTCTTGGTGCCATAGTGAGCCTAAGAGGGTTGAACACTGGTTGACTACTCTCAAAATGTCGTAGTCAATCGGGTCACGGCCCGATGATTAGAAATGTCCCCTTCACCCAGAGAAGTCGGAGTAGCTCTGGCTACCACCCCCAAGCCGAGGAAAAAAAATATTTTTACATAAATTCCATAAAAAGTAGGGATGAAAATCGCCCCGCCGGTAGCGTAGTGGTCATCGCACCAGACCGGTATTCTGGAGGTCGCGGGTTCTGATCCCACCTGCAGAAATTTTCTCTCCGCTTGCTTTCCTTCTTTCCAAATTTTTTATCTGTTTCAATGACCTACAACTTACTCTTCTTTGCTTAACGGCGTTTTTTTGACCGCCCACCTTTATTTCTGTGGTATTTTTACCTGCCACTTATTTCATATTCTCATTCCCTACATGCATAGCCAGAGATTGTGTTCTGGCAGTCTTGGGGCCATAGTGAGCTTAAGAGGGTTCAACACTGGTTGACCACTCTCGAAATGTCGCAGACAATCAGGTCGCGACCAGATGATTAAAAAGGTCCCCATCACCAATAGAAGTCGGAGTAGCTCTGGATACCACCCCCAAGCACAGGAGAAAAATACTTTGACATAAATTCCCTAAAAAGTAGAGGGGAAAATCGCCCCGCCGGTAGCGTAGTGGTCATCGCACCAGACCGGTATTCTGGAGGTCGCGGGTTCGGATCCCACGTGCAGAAATTTTCTCTCCGCTTGCTTTCCTTCTTTCCAAGTTTATCTGTTTCAATGGCCTACAACTTACTCCCCTTTGCGTTCCGAGGTTTTTTTTTGACCGCCAACCTTTATTTCTGTGGTATTTTTACGAGCCACTTATTTCCGATTTTGATTCCCTACATGCATTGCCAGGGATTCAGTTCTGGCAGTTTTGTGCCATAGTGAGCTTAAAAGGGTTCAACACTGGTTGACCACTCTCGAAATGTCGTAGACAAAATCGGGTCACGGCCCGATGATTAAAAAGGTCCCCTTCACCCAGTTAAGTCGGAGTTGCTGTGGCTACACCCCCCAAGCACAGGAAAAAATACTTCGACATATATTTCATAAAAAGCAGAGGGGAAAATCGCCCCGCTGGTAGCGTAGTGGTCATCGCACCAGACCGGTATTCTGGAGGTCGCGGGTTCGGATCCCACCTGGCGGAAATTTTCTCTCCACTTGCTTTCCTTTTTTCAAAATTTTTTATCTGTTTCAATGACCTACAACTTACTCTTCTTTCCATAACGGCGTTTTTTTTTGGACCGCCAAAATTTATATCTGTGGTATTTTTACGAGCCACTTATTTCCTATTCTTATTCCCTACATGCATAGCGAGGGATTCTGTTGTGGCGCTCTTGGTGCCATAGTGAGCCTAAGAGGGTTGAACACTGGTTGACTACTCTCAAAATGTCGTAGACAATCGGGTCACGGCCCGATGATTAGAAATGTCCCCTTCACCCAGAGAAGTCGGAGTAGCTCTGGCTACCACCCCCAAGCCGAGGAAAAAAAATACTTTTACATAAATTCCATAAAAAGTAGAGATGAAAATCGCCCCGCCGGTAGCGTAGTGGTCATCACACTAGACCGGTATTCTGGATGTCGTGGGTTCGGATCCCACCTGGCGGAAATTTTCTCTCCGCTTGCTTTCCTTCTTTCCAAGTTTATCTGTTTCAATGGCCTACAACTTACTCTTCTTTGCTTCGTGGCTTTTTTTTGACCGACAACCTTTATTTCTGTGGTATTTTTACGAGCTACTTATTTCGTATTCTGATTCCCTACATGCATCGCGAGAGATTCTGTACTGGCAGTCTTGGTGCCATAGTGAGCTTAAGAGGGTTCAACACTGGTTGAGCACTCTAGAAATGTCGTAGACAAAATCGGGTCAAGGCCCGATGATTAAAATGGTCCCCTCCACACAGAGAAGTCGGAGTAGCTCTGGCTACCACTCCCAAGCACAGGAAAAAAATACTTTGACATAAACTCCATAAAAAGCAGAGGGCAAAATCGTCCCGCTGGTAGCGTAGTGGTCATCGCACCAGACCGGTATTCTGGAGATCGCGTGTTCGGATCCCACCTGGCGGAAATTTTCTCTCTGCTCGCTTTCCTTCTTTCCAAATTTTTTATCTGTTTTAATGACCAACAACTTACTCTTCTTTCCTTAACGGCGTTTTTTTTGACCGCCAACCTTTATATCTGTGGTATTTTTACGAGCCACTTATTTCCTATTTTCATTCCCTACATGCATAGCGAGGGAATCCGTTGTGGCAGTCTTGGTGCCATAGTGAGCCTAAGAGGGTTGAACACTGGTTGACCACTTTCAAAATGTCGTAGACAATCGGGTCACTCCCTGATGATTGAAAAGGTCCCCTTCACCCAGAGAAGTCGGAGTTGCTGTGGCTACTACCCCCAAGCACAGGAAAAAAATACTTTGACATAAATTCCATAAAAAGTAGAGGGGAAAATCGCCCCGCCGATAGCGTAGTGGTCATCGCACCATACAGGTATTCTGGAGGTCGCG
This sequence comes from Haemaphysalis longicornis, assembly GCF_048455015.1. Classification (NCBI taxonomy): domain Eukaryota; kingdom Metazoa; phylum Arthropoda; class Arachnida; order Ixodida; family Ixodidae; genus Haemaphysalis; species Haemaphysalis longicornis. Next base: position 23,666,636 of record NW_027526257.1, on the reverse strand, counting down.
GGTTGGGATCCCACCTGGCGGAAATGTTCTCTCCACTTGCTTTCCTTCTTTCCAAATTTTTCATTTGTTTCAATGACCTACAACTTACTCTTCTTTGCTTTCCGAGGTTTTTTTGACCGCCAACCTTTATTTCTGTGGTATTTTTACGAGCCACTTATTTCATATTCTGATTCTCTACATGTATAGCGAGGGATTCTGTTCTGGCAGTCGTGGTGCCATAGTGAGCCTAAGAGGGTTGAACACTGGTTGACCACTTTAAAAATGTCGTAGACAATCGGGTCGCGGCCAGGTAATTAAAAAGAAGGTCTCCATCACCCAGAGAAGTCGGAGTTGCTGTGGCTACACCCCCCAAGCAGAGGAATAAAATACTTTGACATAAATTTCATAAAAAGCAGAGGGGAAAATCGCCCCGCTGGTAGCGTAGTGGTCATCGCACCAGACCGGTATTCTGGAGGTTGCGTGTTCGGATCCCACCTGGCGGAAATTTTCTCTCCACTTGCTTTCCTTCTTTCCAAATTTTTTATCTGTTTTATGACCAACAACTTACTCTTCTTTCCTTAACGGCATTTTTTTTACCGCCAACCTTTATATCTGTGGTATTTTTACGAGCCACTTATTTTCTATTTTCATTCCCTACATGCATAGCGAGGGATTTTGTTGTGGCAGTCTTGGTGCCATAGTGAGCTTAAGAGGGTTGAACACTGGTTGACCACTTTCAAAATGTCGTAGACAATCGGGTCACTCCCTGATGATTGAAAAGGTCCCCTTCACCCAGAGAAGTCGGAGTTGCTGTGGCTACTACCCCCAAGCACAGGAAAAAAATACTTTGACATAAATTCCATAAAAAGTAGAGGGGAAAATCGCCCCGCCGGTTGCGTAGTGGTCATCGCACCAGACCGGTATTCTGGAGGTCGCGGGTTCGGATCCCACCTGGTGGAAATTTTCTCTCCGCTTGCTTTCCTTCTTTCCAAGTTTATCTGTTTCAAAGACCCACAACTTACTCCCATTTGCGTTCCGAGGTTTTTTTTTGACCGCCAACCTTTATTACTGTGGTATTTTTACGAGATACTTATTTCCTAATTTGATTCCCTACATGCATAGCCAGGGATTCAGTTCTGGCAGTCTTGGGCCATAGTTAGCTTAAAAGGGTTCAACACTGGTTGACCACTCTCGAAATGTCGTAGACAAAATCGGGTCACGGCCCGATGATTAAAAAGGTCCCCTTCACCCAGAGAAGTCGGAGTAGCTCTGGCTACCACCACCAAGCACAGGAAAAAAATACTTTGACATAAATTCCACAAAAAGTAGAGGGGAAAATCGCCCCGCTGATAGCATAGTGGTCATCGCACCAGACCGGTATTCTGGAGGTAGCGGGTTTGGATCCCACCTGGCGGAAATTTTCTCTCTGCTTGCTTTCCTTCTTTCCAAATTTTTTATCTGTTTCAATGACCTACAACTTACTCTTCTTTGCTTAACGGCGTTTTTTTGACCGCCAACCTTTATTTCTGTGGTATTTTTACGAGCCACTTATTTCCTATTCTCATTCCCTACATGCATAGCGAGCGATTCTGTTGTGGCAGTCTTGGTGCCATAGTGAGCTTAAGAGGGTTCAACACGGGTTGACCACTCTAGAAATGTCGTAGACAATCGGGTCACGGCCCGATTATTAAAAAGGTCCCCTTCACCCAGAGAAATCGGAGTAGCTCTTGCTACCACCCCCAAGCACAGGAAAAAAATACTTTGACATAAATTCTATAAAAATATGAGGGGAAAATCGCCCCGCCGGTAGCGTAGTGGTCATCGCACCAGAACGGTATTCTGGATGTCGCGGGTTCGGATCCCACCTGGCGGAAATTTTTTCTCCGGTTGCTTTCCTTCTTTCCAAATTTTTTATCTCTTTCAATGACCTACAACTTACTCTTCTTTGCTTCGTGGCTTTTTTTTTGACCGCCAACCTTTATTTCTGTGGTATTTTTACGAGCTACTTATTTCGTATTCTGATTCCCTACATGCATCGCGAGAGATTCTGTACTGGCAGTCTTGGTGCCATAGTGAGCTTAAGAGGGTTCAACACTGGTTGACCAGTCTAGAAATGTCGTAGACAAAATCGGGTCACGGCCCGATGATTAAAAAGGTCCCCTTCATCCAGAGAAGTCGGAGTAGCTCTGGCTACCACCACCAAGCACAGGAAAAAAATACTTTGACATAAATTTCATAAAAAGTAGAGGGGAAAATCGCCCCGCTGATAGCATAGTGGTCATCGCACCAGACCGGTATTCTGGAGGTAGCGGGTTTGGATCCCACCTGGCGGAAATTTTCTCTCTGCTTGCTTTCCTTCTTTCCAAATTTTTTATCTGTTTCAATGACCTACAACTTACTCTTCTTTGCTTAACGGCGTTTTTTTGACCGCCAAACTTTATTTCTGTGGTATTTTTACGAGCCACTTATTTCCTATTCTCATTCCCTACATGCATAGCGAGGGAATCCGTTGTGGCAGTCTTAGTGCCATAGTGAGCCTAAGGGGGTTGAACACTGGTTGACCACTTTCAAAATGTCGTAGACAGTCGGGTCACTCCCTGATGATTGAAAAGGTCCCCTTCACCGAGAGAAGTCGGAGTAGCTGTGGGTACTACCCCCAAGCACAGAAAAAAAATACTTTGACATAAATTCCATAAAAAGTAGAGGGGAAAATCGCCCCGCCGATAGCGTAGTGGTCATCGCACCAGACCGGTATTCTGGAGGTCGCGGGTTGGGATCCCACCTGGCGGAAATGTTCTCTCCACTTGCTTTCCTTCTTTCCAAATTTTTCATTCGTTTCAATGACCTACAACTTACTCTTCTTTGCTTTCCGAGGTTTTTTTTGACCGCCAACCTTTATTTCTGTGGTATTTTTACGAGCCACTTATTTCATATTCTGATTCTCTACATGTATAGCGAGGAATTCTGTTCTGGCAGTCGTGGTGCCATAGTGAGCCTAAGAGGGGTGAACACTGGTTGACCACTTTCAAAATGTCGTACACAATCGGGTCGTGGCCAGATGATTAAAAAGAAGGTCCCCATCACCCAGAGGAGTCGGAGTTGCTGTGGCTACACCCCCCAAGCAGAGGAAAAAAATACTTTGACATAAATTTCATAAAAAGCAGAGGGGAATATCGCCCCGCTGGTAGCGTAGTGGTCATCGCACCAGACCGGTATTCTGGAGGTCGCGTGTTCGGATCCCACCTGGCGGAAATTTTCTCTCCACTTGCTTTTCTTCTTTCCAAATTTTTTATCTGTTTTAATGACCAACAACTTACTCTTCTTCCCTTAACGGCGTTTTTTATACCGCCAACCTTTATATCTGTGGTATTTTTACGAGCCACTTATTTTCTATTTTCATTCCCTACATGCATAGCGAGGGATTCTGTTGTGGCAGTCTTGGTGCCGTAGTGAGCTTAAGAGGGTTCAACACGGGTTGACCACTCTAGAAATGTCGTAGACAATCGGGTCACGGCCCGATTATTAAAAAGGTCCCCTTCACCCAGAGAAGTCGGAGTAGCTCTTGCTAACACCCCCAAGCACAGGAAAAAAATACTTTGACATAAATTCCATAAAAATAAGAGGGGAAAATCGCCCCGCCGGTAGCGTAGTGGTCATCGCACCAGACCGGTATTCTGGAGGTCGCGGGTTCGGATCCCACCTGGCGGAAATTTTCTCTCCGGTTGCTTTCCTTCTTTCCAAATTTTTTATCTCTTTCAATGACCTACAACTTACTCTTCTTTGCTTAGTGGCTTTTTTTTTGACCGCCAACCTTTATTTCTGTGGTATTTTTACGAGCTACTTATTTCGTATTCTGATTCCTTACATGCATCGCGAGAGATTCTGTACTGGCAGTCGTGGTGCCATAGTGAGCCTAAGAGGGTTGAACACTGTTTGACCACTTTCAAAAAGTCGTAGACAATCGGGTCGCGGCCAGATGATTAAAAAGAAGGTCCCCATCACCTAGACAGTCGGAGTTGCTGTGGCTACACCCCCCAAGCAGAGGAAAAAAATACTTTGACATAAATTTCATAAAAAGCAGAGGGGAAAATCGCCCCGCTGGTAGCGTAGTGGTCATCGCACCAGACCGGTATTCTGGAGGTCGCGTGTTCGGATCCCACCTGGCGGAAATTTTCTCTCCGCTTGCTTTCCTTCTTTCCAAATTTTTTATCTGTTTTAATGACCAACAACTTACCCTTCTTTCCTTAACGGCGTTTTTTTTTACCGCCAACCTTTATATCTGGTATTTTCACCAGCCACTTATTTCCTATTTTCATTACCTACATGCATAGCGAGGGATTCTGTTGTGGCAGTCTTGGTGCCATAGTGAGCTTAAGAGGGTTCAACACGGGTTGACCACTCTAAAAATGTCGTAGACAATCGGGTCACGGCCCGATTATTTAAAAGTTCCCCTTCACCCAGAGAAGTCGGAGTAGCTCTGGCAACCACCCCCAAGCACAGGAAAAAAATACTTTGACATAAATTCTATAAAAATATGAGGAGAAAATCGCCCCGCCGGTAGCGTAGTGGTCATCGCACCAGAACGGTATTCTGGATGTCGCGGGTTCGGATCCCACCTGGCGGAAATTTTTTCTCCGGTTGCTTTCCTTCTTTCCAAATTTTTTATCTCTTTCAATGACCTACAACTTACTCTTCTTTGCTTCGTGGCTTTTTTTTTGACCGCCAACCTTTATTTCTGTGGTATTTTTACGAGCTACTTATTTCGTATTCTGATTCCCTACATGCATCGCGAGAGATTCTGTACTGGCAGTCTTGGTGCCATAGTGAGCTTAAGAGGGTTCAACACTGGTTGACCAGTCTAGAAATGTCGTAGACAAAATCGGGTCACGGCCCGATGATTAAAAAGGTCCCCTTCATCCAGAGAAGTCGGAGTAGCTCTGGCTACCACCACAAAGCACAGGAAAAAAATACTTTGACATAAATTCCATAAAAAGTAGAGGGGAAAATCGCCCCGCCGATAGCGTAGTGGTCATCGCACCAGACCGGTATTCTGGAGGTCGCGGGTTGGGATCCCACCTGGCGGAAATGTTCTCTCCACTTGATTTCCTTCTTTCCAAATTTTTCATTCGTTTCAATGACCTACAACTTAGTCTTCTTTGCTTTCCGAGGTTTTTTTTGACCGCCAACCTTTATTTCTGTGGTATTTTTACGAGCCACTTATTTCATATTCTGATTCTCTACATGTATAGCGAGGAATTCTGTTCTGGCAGTCGTGGTGCCATAGTGAGCCTAAGAGGGGTGAACACTGGTTGACCACTTTCAAAATGTCGTACACAATCGGGTCGTGGCCAGATGATTAAAAAGAACGTCCCCATCACCCAGAGGAGTCGGAGTTGCTGTGGCTACACCCCCCAAGCAGAGGAAAAAAATACTTTGACATAAATTTCATAAAAAGCAGAGGGGAATATCGCCCCGCTGGTAGCGTAGTGGTCATCGCACCAGACCGGTATTCTGGAGGTCGCGTGTTCGGATCCCACCTGGCGGAAATTTTCTCTCCACTTGCTTTCCTTCTTTCCAAATTTTTTATCTGTTTTAATGACCAACAACTTACTCTTCTTCCCTTAACGGCGTTTTTTTTACCGCCAACCTTTATATCTGTGGTATTTTTACGAGCCACTTATTTTCTATTTTCATTCCCTACATGCATAGCGAGGGATTCTGTTGTGGCAGTCTTGGTGCCGTAGTGAGCTTAAGATTGTTCAACACGGGTTGACCACTCTAGAAATGTCGTAGACAATCGGGTCACGGCCCGATTATTAAAAAGGTCCCCTTCACCCAGAGAAGTCGGAGTAGCTCTTGCTAACACCCCCAAGCACAGGAAAAAAATACTTTGACATAAATTCCATAAAAATAAGAGGGGAAAATCGCCCCGCCGGTAGCGTAGTGGTCATCGCACCAGACCGGTATTCTGGAGGTCGCGGGTTCGGATCCCACCTGGCGGAAATTTTCTCTCCGGTTGCTTTCCTTCTTTCCAAATTTTTTATCTCTTTCAATGACCTACAACTTACTCTTCTTTGCTTAGTGGCTTTTTTTTGACCGCCAACCTTTATTTCTGTGGTATTTTTACGAGCTACTTATTTCGTATTCTGATTCCCTACATGCATCGCGAGAGATTCTGTACTGGCAGTCGTGGTGCCATAGTGAGCCTAAGAGGGTTGAACACTGTTTGACCACTTTCAAAAAGTCGTAGACAATCGGGTCGTGGCCAGATGATTAAAAAGAACGTCCCCATCACCCAGAGGAGTCGGAGTTGCTGTGGCTACACCCCCCAAGCAGAGGAAAAAAATACTTTGACATAAATTTCATAAAAAGCAGATGGGGAAAATCGCCCCGCTGGTAGCGTAGTGGTCATCGCACCAGACCGGTATTCTGGAGGTCGCGTGTTCGGATCCCACCTGGCGGAAATTTTCTCTCCGCTTGCTTTCCTTCTTTCCAAATTTTTTATCTGTTTCAATGACCAACAACTTACTCTTCTTTCCTTAACGGCGTTTTTTTTTTACCGCCAACCTTTATATCTGGTATTTTCACCAGCCACTTATTTCCTATTTTCATTACCTACATGCATAGCGAGGGATTCTGTTGTGGCAGTCTTGGTGCCATAGTGAGCTTAAGAGGGTTCAACACGGGTTGACCACTCTAAAAATGTCGTAGACAATCGGGTCACGGCCCGATTATTTAAAAGTTCCCCTTCACCCAGAGAAGTCGGAGTAGCTCTGGCAACCACCCCCAAGCACAGGAAAAAAATACTTTGACATAAATTCTATAAAAATATGAGGGGAAAATCGCCCCGCCGGTAGCGTAGTGGTCATCGCACCAGAACGGTATTCTGGATGTCGCGGGTTCGGATCCCACCTGGCGGAAATTTTTTCTCCGGTTGCTTTCCTTCTTTCCAAATTTTTTATCTCTTTCAATGACCTACAACTTACTCTTCTTTGCTTCGTGGCTTTTTTTTTTGACCGCCAACCTTTATTTCTGTGGTATTTTTACGAGCTACTTATTTCGTATTCTGATTCCCTACATGCATCGCGAGAGATTCTGTACTGGCAGTCTTGGTGCCATAGTGAGCTTAAGAGGGTTCAACACTCGTTGACCAGTCTAGAAATGTCGTAGACAAAATCGGGTCACGGCCCGATGATTAAAAAGGTCCCCTTCATCCAGAGAAGTCGGAGTAGCTCTGGCTACCACCACCAAGCACAGGAAAAAAATACTTTGACATAAATTTCATAAAAAGTAGAGGGGAAAATCGCCCCGCTGATAGCATAGTGGTCATCGCACCAGACCGGTATACTGGAGGTAGCGGGTTTGGATCCCACCTGGCGGAAATTTTCTCTCTGCTTGCTTTCCTTCTTTCCAAATTTTTTATCTGTTTCAATGACCTACAACTTACTCTTCTTTGCTTAACGGCGTTTTTTTGACCGCCAACCTTTATTTCTGTGGTATTTTTACGAGCCACTTATTTCCTATTCTTATTCCCTACATGCATAGCGAGCGATTCTGTTGTGGCAGTCTTGGTGCCATAGTGAGCTTAAGAGGGTTTAACACGGGTTGACCACTCTAGAAATGTCGTAGACAATCGGGTCACGGCCCGATTATTAAAAAGGTCCCCTTCACCCAGAGAAGTCGGAGTAGCTCTTGCTACCACCCCCAAGCACAGGAAAAAAATACTTTGACATAAATTCTATAAAAATATGAGGGGAAAATCGCCCCGCCGGTAGCGTAGTGGTCATCGCACCAGAACGGTATTCTGGATGTCGCGTGTTCGGATCCCACCTGGCGGAAATTTTCTCTCCGCTTGCTTTCCTTCTTTCCAAATTTTTTATCTGTTTTAATGACCAACAACTTACTCTTCTTTCCTTAACGGCGTTTTTTTTGACCGCCAACCTTTATATCTGTGGTATTTTTACGAGCCACCTATTTGCTATTTTCATTCCCTACATGCATAGCGAGGGAATCCGTTGTGGCAGTCTTAGTGCCATAGTGAGCCTAAGAGGGTTGAACACTGGTTGACCACTTTCAAAATGTCGTAGACAGTCGGGTCACTCCCTGATGATTGAAAAGGTCCCCTTCACCGAGAGAAGTCGGAGTAGCTGTGGGTACTACCCCCAAGCACAGAAAAAAAATACTTTGACATAAATTCCATAAAAAGTAGAGGGGAAAATCGCCCCGCCGATAGCGTAGTGGTCATCGCACCAGACCGGTATTCTGGAGGTCGCGGGTTGGGATCCCACCTGGCGGAAATGTTCTCTCCACTTGCTGTCCTTCTTTCCAAATTTTTCATTCGTTTCAATGACCTACAACTTACTCTTCTTTGCTTTCCGAGGTTTTTTTTGACCGCCAACCTTTATTTCTGTGGTATTTTTACGAGCCACTTATTTCATATTCTGATTCTCTACATGTATAGCGAGGAATTCTGTTCTGGCAGTCGTGGTGCCATAGTGAGCCTAAGAGGGGTGAACACTGGTTGACCACTTTCAAAATGTCGTACACAATCGGGTCGTGGCCAGATGATTAAAAAGAAGGTCCCCATCACCCAGAGGAGTCGGAGTTGCTGTGGCTACACCCCCCAAGCAGAGAAAAAAAATACTTTGACATAAATTTCATAAAAAGCAGAGGGGAATATCGCCCCGCTGGTAGCGTAGTGGTCATCGCACCAGACCGGTATTCTGGAGGTCGCGTGTTCGGATCCCACCTGGCGGAAATTTTCTCTCCACTTGCTTTCCTTCTTTCCAAATTTTTTATCTGTTTTAATGACCAACAACTTACTCTTCTTCCCTTAACGGCATTTTTTTTACCGCCAACCTTTATATCTGTGGTATTTTTACGAGCCACTTATTTTCTATTTTCATTCCCTACATGCATAGCGAGGGATTCTGTTGTGGCAGTCTTGGTGCCGTAGTGAGCTTAAGAGGGTTCAACACGGGTTGACCACTCTAGAAATGTCGTAGACAATCGGGTCACGGCCCGATTATTAAAAAGGTCCCCTTCACCCAGAGAAGTCGGAGTAGCTCTTGCTAACACCCCCAAGCACAGGAAAAAAATACTTTGACATAAATTCCATAAAAATAAGAGGGGAAAATCGCCCCGCCGGTAGCGTAGTGGTCATCGCACCAGACCGGTATTCTGGAGGTCGCGGGTTCGGATCCCACCTGGCGGAAATTTTCTCTCCGGTTGCTTTCCTTCTTTCCAAATTTTTTATCTCTTTCAATGACCTACAACTTACTCTTCTTTGCTTAGTGGCTTTTTTTTTGACCGCCAACCTTTATTTCTGTGGTATTTTTACGAGCTACTTATTTCGTATTCTGATTCCCTACATGCATCGCGAGAGATTCTGTACTGGCAGTCGTGGTGCCATAGTGAGCCTAAGAGGGTTGAACACTGTTTGACCACTTTCAAAAAGTCGTAGACAATCGGGTCGCGGCCAGATGATTAAAAAGAAGGTCCCCATCACCTAGAGAGTCGGAGTTGCTGTGGCTACACCCCCCAAGCAGAGGAAAAAAATACTTTGACATAAATTTCATAAAAAGCAGAGGGGAAAATCGCCCCGCTGGTAGCGTAGTGGTCATCGCACCAGACCGGTATTCTGGAGGTCGCGTGTTCGAATCCCACCTAGCGGAAATTTTCTCTCCGCTTGCTTTCCTTCTTTCCAAATTTTTTATCTGTTTTAATGACCAACAACTTACTCTTCTTTCCTTAACGGCGTTTTTTTTTTACCGCCAACCTTTATATCTGGTATTTTCACCAGCCACTTATTTCCTATTTTCATTACCTACATGCATAGCGAGGGATTCTGTTGTGGCAGTCTTGGTGCCATAGTGAGCTTAAGAGGGTTCAACACGGGTTGACCACTCTAAAAATGTCGTAGACAATCGGGTCACGGCCCGATTATTTAAAAGTTCCCCTTCACCCAGAGAAGTCGGAGTAGCTCTGGCAACCACCCCCAAGCACAGGAAAAAAATACTTTGACATAAATTCCATAAAAAGCAGAGGGTAAAATCGCCCCGCTGGTAGCGTGGTGGTCATCGCACCAGACCGGTATTCTGGAGGTCGCGGGTTCGGATCCCACTTGGCGGAAATTTTCTCTCCGCTGCTTTCCTTCTTTCCAAGTTTATCTGTTTCAATGACCTACAACTTACTCCCCTTTGCGTTCCGAGGTTTTTTTTAACCACCAACCTTTATTTCTGTGGTATTTTTACGAGCCACTTATTTCATATTCTCAGTCTCTACATGCATAGCGAGAGATTCTGTTCTGGCAGTCTTGGGGCCATAGTGAGCTTAAGAGGGTTCAACACTGGTTGACCACTCTCGAAATGTCGTAGACAATCGGGTCACGGCCCGATGATTAAAAAGGTCCCCTTCACACAGAGAAGTCGGAGTAGCTGTGGCTACCACCCCCAAGCACAGCAAAAAATACTTTGACATAAATTCCATAAAAAGTAGCGTGGAAAATCGTCCCGCCGGTAGCGTCGTGGTCATCGCACCAGACCGGTATTCTGGAGGTAGCGGGTTTGGATCCCACCTGGCGGAAATTTTCTCTCTGCTTGCTTTCCTTCTTTCCAAATTTTTTATCTGTTTCAATGACCTACAACTTACTCTTCTTTGCTTAACGACGTTTTTTTGACCGCCAACCTTTATTTCTGTGGTATTTTTACGAGCCACTTATTTCCTATTCTCATTCCCTACATGCATAGCGAGCGATTCTGTTGTGGCAGTCTTGGTGCCATAGTGAGCTTAAGAGGGTTCAACACGGGTTGACCACTCTAGAAATGTCGTAGACAATCGGGTCACGGCCCGATTATTAAAAAGGTCCCCTTCACCCAGAGAAGTCGGAGTAGCTCTTGCTACCACCCCCAAGCACAGGAAAAAAATACTTTGACATAAATTTTATAAAAATATGAGGGGAAAATCGCCCCGCCGGTAGCGTAGTGGTCATCGCACCAGAACGGTATTCTGGATGTCGCGTGTTCGGATCCCACCTGGCGGAAATTTTCTCTCCGCTTGCTTTCCTTCTTTCCAAATTTTTTATCTGTTTTAATGACCAACAACTTACTCTTCTTTCCTTAACGGCGTTTTTTTTTACCGCCAACCTTTATATCTGTGGTATTTTTACGAGCCACTTATTTCCTATTTTCATTCCCTACATGCATAGCGAGGGAATCCGTTGTGGCAGTCTTAGTGCCATAGTGAGCCTAAGAGGGTTGAACACTGGTTGACCACTTTCAAAATGTCGTAGACAGTCGGGTCACTCCCTGATGATTGAAAAGGTCCCCTTCACCGAGAGAAGTCGGAGTAGCTGTGGGTACTACCCCCAAGCACAGAAAAAAAAATACTTTGACATAAATTCCATAAAAAGTAGAGGGGAAAATCGCCCCGCCGATAGCGTAGTGGTCATCGCACCAGACCGGTATTCTGGAGGTCGCGGGTTGGGATCCCACCTGGCGGAAATGTTCTCTCCACTTGCTTTCCTTCTTTCCAAATTTTTCATTCGTTTCAATGACCTACAACTTACTCTTCTTTGCTTTCCGAGGTTTTTTTTGACCGCCAACCTTTATTTCTGTGGTATTTTTACGAGCCACTTATTTAATATTCTGATTCTCTACATGTATAGCGAGGAATTCTGTTCTGGCAGTCGTGGTGCCATAGTGAGCCTAAGAGGGGTGAACACTGGTTGACCACTTTCAAAATGTCGTACACAATCGGGTCGTGGCCAGATGATTAAAAAGAAGGTCCCCATCACCCAGAGGAGTCAGAGTTGCTGTGGCTACACCCCCCAAGCAGAGGAAAAAAATACTTTGACATAAATTTCATAAAAAGCAGAGGGGAAAATCGCCCCGCTGGTAGCGTAGTGGTCATCGCACCAAACCGGTATTCTGGAGGTTGCGTGTTCGGATCCCACCTGGCGGAAATTTTCTCTCCACTTGCTTTCCTTCTTTCCAAATTTTTTATCTGTTTTATGACCAACAACTTACTCTTCTTTCCTTAACGGCATTTTTTTTACCGCCAACCTTTATATCTGTGGTATTTTTACGAGCCACTTATTTTCTATTTTCATTCCCTACATGCATAGCGAGGGATTTTGTTGTGGCAGTCTTGGTGCCATAGTGAGCCTAAGAGGGTTGAACACTGGTTGACCACTTTCAAAATGTCGTAGACAATCGGGTCGCGGCCAGACGATTAAAAAGAAGGTCCCCATCACCCAGAGAAGTCGGAGTAGCTCTGGATACCACCCCCAAGCACAGGAAAAAAATACTTTGACATAAATTCCATAAAAAGTAGAGGGGAAAATCGCCCCGCCGGTTGCGTAGTGGTCATCGCACCAGACCGGTATTCTGGAGGTCGCGGGTTCGGATCCCACCTGGTGGAAATTTTCTCTCCGCTTGCTTTCCTTCTTTCCAAGTTTATCTGTTTCAATGACCCACAACTTACTCCCATTTGCGTTCCGAGGTTTTTTTTTGACCGCCAACCTTTATTTCTGTGGTATTTTTACGAGATACTTATTTCCTAATTTGATTCCCTACATGCATAGCCAGGGATTCAGTTCTGGCAGTCTTGGGCCATAGTTAGCTTAAAAGGGTTCAACACTGGTTGACCACTCTCGAAATGTCGTAGACAAAATCGGGTCACGGCCCGATGATTAAAAAGGTCCCCTTCACCCAGAGAAGTCGGAGTAGCTCTGGCTACCACCACCAAGCACAGGAAAAAAATACTTTGACATAAATTCCACAAAAAGTAGAGGGGAAAATCGCCCCGCTGATAGCATAGTGGTCATCGCACCAGACCGGTATTCTGGAGGTAGCGGGTTTGGATCCCACCTGGCGGAAATTTTCTCTCTGCTTGCTTTCCTTCTTTCCAAATTTTTTATCTGTTTCAATGACCTACAACTTACTCTTCTTTGCTTAACGGCGTTTTTTTGACCGCCAACCTTTATTTCTGTGGTATTTTTACGAGCCACTTATTTCCTATTCTCATTCCCTACATGCATAGCGAGCGATTCTGTTGTGGCAGTCTTGGTGCCATAGTGAGCTTAAGAGGGTTCAACACGGGTTGACCACTCTAGAAATGTCGTAGACAATCGGGTCACGGCCCGATTATTAAAAAGGTCCCCTTCACCCAGAGAAGTCGGAGTAGCTCTTGCTACCACCCCCAAGCACAGGAAAAAAATACTTTGACATAAATTCTATAAAACTATGAGGGGAAAATCGCCCCGCCGGTAGCGTAGTGGTCATCGCACCAGAACGGTATTCTGGATGTCGCGGGTTCGGATCCCACCTGGCGGAAATTTTTTCTCCGGTTGCTTTCCTTCTTTCCAAATTTTTTATCTCTTTCATTGACCTACAACTTACTCTTCTTTGCTTCGTGGCTTTTTTTTGACCGCCAACCTTTATTTCTGTGGTATTTTTACGAGCTACTTATTTCGTATTCTGATTCCCTACATGCATCGCGAGAGATTCTGTACTGGCAGTCTTGGTGCCATAGTGAGCTTAAGAGGGTTCAACACTGGTTGACCAGTCTAGAAATGTCGTAGACAAAATCGGGTCACGGCCCGATGATTAAAAAGGTCCCCTTCACCCAGAGAAGTCGGAGTAGCTGTGGGTACTACCCCCAAGCACAGAAAAAAAATACTTTGACATAAATTCCATAAAAAGTAGAGGGGAAAATCGCCCCGCCGATAGCGTAGTGGTCATCGCACCAGACCGGTATTCTGGAGGTCGCGGGTTGGGATCCCACCTGGCGGAAATGTTCTCTCCACTTGCTTTCCTTCTTTCCAAATTTTTCATTCGTTTCAATGACCTACAACTTACTCTTCTTTGCTTTCCGAGGTTTTTTTTGACCGCCAACCTTTATTTCTGTGGTATTTTTACGAGCTACTTATTTCGTATTCTGATTCCCTACATGCATCGCGAGAGATTCTGTACTGGCAGTCGTGGTGCCATAGTGAGCCTAAGAGGGTTGAACACTGTTTGACCACTTTCAAAAAGTCGTAGACAATCGGGTCGCGGCCAGATGATTAAAAAGAAGGTCCCCATCACCTAGAGAGTCGGAGTTGCTGTGGCTACACCCCCCAAGCAGAGGAAAAAAATACTTTGACATAAATTTCATAAAAAGCAGAGGGGAAAATCGCCCCGCTGGTAGCGTAGTGGTCATCGCACCAGACCGGTATTCTGGAGGTCGCGTGTTCGGATCCCACCTGGCGGAAATTTTCTCTCCGCTTGCTTTCCTTCTTTCCAAATTTTTTATCTGTTTTAATGACCAACAACTTACTCTTCTTTCCTTAACGGCGTTTTTTTTTACCGCCAACCTTTATATCTGGTATTTTCACCAGCCACTTATTTCCTATTTTCATTACCTACATGCATAGCGAGGGATTCTGTTGTGGCAGTCTTGGTGCCATAGTGAGCTTAAGAGGGTTCAACACGGGTTGACCACTCTAAAAATGTCGTAGACAATCGGGTCACGGCCCGATTATTTAAAAGTTCCCCTTCACCCAGAGAAGTCGGAGTAGCTCTGGCAACCACCCCCAAGCACAGGAAAAAAATACTTTGACATAAATTCCATAAAAAGCAGAGGGTAAAATCGCCCCGCTGGTAGCGTGGTGGTCATCGCACCAGACCGGTATTCTGGAGGTCGCGGGTTCGGATCCCACCTGGCGGAAATTTTCTCTCCGCTGCTTTCCTTCTTTCCAAGTTTATCTGTTTCAATGACCTACAACTTACTCCCCTTTGCGTTCCGAGGTTTTTTTTAACCACCAACCTTTATTTCTGTGGTATTTTTACGAGCCACTTATTTCATATTCTCAGTCTCTACATGCATAGCGAGAGATTCTGTTCTGGCAGTCTTGGGGCCATAGTGAGCTTAAGAGGGTTCAACACTGGTTGACCACTCTCGAAATGTCGTAGACAATCGGGTCACGGCCCGATGATTAAAAAGGTCCCCTTCACACAGAGAAGTCGGAGGAGCTGTGGCTACCACCCCCAAGCACAGGAAAAAATACTTTGACATAAATTCCATAAAAAGTAGCTTGGAAAATCGTCCCGCCGGTAGCGTCGTGGTCATCGCACCAGACCGGTATTCTGGAGGTCTTGCTATCGTATTCCACCTGGAAGGAATTTTCTCTCCACTGTCTGTCTTTCTAAATTCTGTCTGTTTCAATGCACCACAACTTCCTCTCTTTGATTTCCAAGGTTTTTTTTAACAGCGAACCTTTTTTTCTGTGTTTTTTCTACGAGCCCCTTTTTTTCCAATTCTGATTCGCTACATGCATAGCAAGGGCATTTGTTATCGCAGTATTGTGCAATACGGAGCCTAAGGGGGTTCAACGCTGGTTGACCACTATAGAAATGTCGTAGACAATCGGGTCACAGCCCGATGATTAAAAAGGTCCCCTTCACTCAGAGAAGTCTGAGAAGCTGTGGCTACCACCCCCAAGCACAGGAAAAAAATACTTTGACATAAATTCCATAAAAAGTAGAGGGGAAAATCGCCCCGCCGGTAGCGTAGTGGTCATCGCACCAGACCGGTATTCTGGAGGTCATGGGTTCAGATCCCACCTGGTGGAATTTTTCTCTCCGCTTGCTTTCCTTCTTTCCAAATTTTTTATTGGTTTCATGACTCACAACATCCTCCCCTTTGCTTTCCGAGGTTTTTTTTGACCGCCAACCTTTATTTCTGTGGTATTTTTACGAGCCACTTATTTCCTATTCTCACTCCCTACATGCATAGCGAGGGATTCTGTTCTGGCAGTCTTGGTGCCATGGTGATCTTAAGAGGGTTCAACACTGGTTGACCACTCTCGAAATGTCGTAGACAATCAGGTCGCGGCCAGATGATTAAAAAGAAGGTCCCCATCACCCACAGAAGTCGGAGTAGCTCTGGATACCACCCCCAAACACAGGAAAAAAATCATCATCATCAGCAGCAGCAGCCTATCTACGCCCACTGCAGGGCAAAGGCCTCTCCCATTATTCTCCAATTACCTCGCTCCTGTGCCAACTGTGATCAATTTATCCCCGCAAACTTCTTCATCTCATCTGCCCATCTAACTTTCTGCCGCCCCCTGCAACGCTTGCCTTCTCTAGGGATCCACTCTGTTACCCTTAATGACCAGCGGTTATCTTGCCTTCGCATTACATGCCCTGCCCACGTCCATTTCTTCTTCTTAATTTCTACTAATATGTCTTTAACACCAGTTTGCTCTCTGACCCACTCCGTTCTCTTCTTGTCCCTTAATGTTACGCCTATCATTTTCCGCTCCATTGCCCGCTGAGTCGTTCTCAATTTAAGTTGAACCCTCTTAGTGAGCCTCCAAGTTTCTGCCCCGTAGGTGAGTACCGGTAAGATGCAGCTGTCATACACTTTCTTCATCAGCGACAATGGTAGGCTGCTGTTCATTATCTGAGAATGTCTGCCATATGCATCCCAGCACATTCTGATCCTTCTAGTTATCTCTGCCTCATGGTTGGGATCTGGGGTCACAACTTGGCCTAAGTAGATATATTCGCTTACCACTTCCACTGCCTCGCCACCTATCTCAAACTGCTGCGCTGTCCCGAGGTTATTGATCATTACTTTAGTTTTCTGCATATTCATTTTCAGGCCCACGGTTCTACTCAGCTCGCCCAGTGGGGAAAGCATGTTTTTCAATTCGTCCCCCGAGTTGCTTAGCTAGGCAACGTCATCGGCAAATCTGAGGTCACTGAGGTATTCTCCATTAACCCTTACTCCCACCTGTTCCCAATCCAACGTTCTGAATACTTCTTGTAAGCATGCTGTGAATAAACTTGGAGAGATTGTGTCTCCTTGTCTGACACCTTTCCTTATAGGTATTTTAGTGCTCTCCCTATGGAGGATGATGGTAGCTGTAGACCCACTGTAGATATCCTCTAGTATTCTTACCTAATGCTCATCTACCCCCTGGTTCTGTAATGCCTGAATGACTGCTAGGGTTTCGACCGAGTCAAATGCTTTCTCATAATCTATGAAGGCTATATATAGGAGTTCAGTATACTCAGCGCACTTCTCTATCACCTGATTGATCGTGTGAATATGGTCCATTGTTGAATAACATTTACGGAACCCTGCTTGTTCTTTAGGTTGACTGAAATATAAGGTTGCAGAGATTCGGTTAGGGATTACCTTGGTAAATACCTTGTAGACGAGTGACCGTAAGCTGATCGGCCTGTAATTTTTCAAGTCCTTCGTGTCGCCTTTCTTATGGATTAGGATGATGTTCGCGTTCTTCCAAGATTCCGGTACCATTGCGGTCATTAGGCATTGCGTATACAGGTTTGCCAGTTTTTCAAGTACAATTTCTCCGCCATCCTTCAAGAGGTCTGCTGTTATCTGATCCTCACCAGGAGCATTGCCCCCTTTCATTTCTTCCAAAGCCTTCCTTACTTCTTCGGTCGTTACTGGTGGGATGTCTATCTCCTCTGAACTGCTGTCTCGTTCGGCATTATCCTGCATGTCCCGGCTACTGTACAGATCCCTATAGAACTCCTCGGCCACTGTGACTATTTTATTCCTATTTGTGATGACATTGCCTTGCTTATTCTTAAGTGCATACATCTGATTTTTACCCACGCCAAGACGTCTCTTCACTGCTTTCAGGCTATCTCCGTTCTTTACAGCGTATTCCATCCTCTCCATATTATACTTCCGTATGTCAGCTGTCTTACGCTTATTGATTAACTTCGCGAGCTCGGCTAGTTCTATTCTGTCAGCTGCGGTAGAGATTCTCATGGTTTGCCGTTTTCTGATTAGATCTTTCGTCTCCTGTGAAAGTTTATCAGTATGCTGTCTAGCCATAGTGCCCCCGACTTCTATTGCACACTCCGTGATGATGCGTGTAAGGTTGTCGCTGGCTTCCTGGGTCGTAAGCTCGGCTTCCTCGTTAAGGGCGGAATAACGTTCTGCAGCGCGGTCCTGAATTCTTCTACTTTACGTCTTACTGTTAGTTCGTTTATCGGCTTCTTTCATACTAGCTTGTTGCGGTCCCTCCTCAAATCAAGCCTAATTCGAGATCTTACCATACGGTGGTCACTGCACCTTACCCTTCCGAGCACTTCCACATCCAGCACGACGCCAGGGTTATCGCATAATATGAAGTCAATTTCATTTTTGCGCTCCCCATTCGGGTTCCTCCAGATCCACTTCCAACTCTCCCGTTTACAGAAGAAGGTATTCATTATGCGGAGGTTATTCCGTTCTGCAAACTAAACTAGTAGGTCCCCGCTGCTATTTCTACAGCCCAGATTATAGTTCCCAACTGCCTTGTCTCCAGCCTGATTCTTGCCTACTTTAGCATTGAAGTCCCCCCATAACTACGGTATACTGTGTTTTTACTTTAGCCATTGCCGATTCCACGTCTTCATAGAAGCGTTCCACTACTTGGTCGTAGTAGCTGGATGTGGGCGCGTAGCCCTGTGCCACCTTGAGCTTGTACCTCTTATTGAGCCTAATTACAAGACCTGCTGCCCGTTCGTTTATGCTATAGTATTCGTCTATGTTGCCAGCTATGCTTTTATTGAGTAGAAATCCCACTCCCAGTTCTCTTTTGTCCTCTAGACCACGGTAACATAGGATGTGTCCATTTTTCAGCACCGTAAAGGCTTCGCCTGCCCTCCTAACCTCGCTAAGCCTTATTACATCCCATTTAATGTCCTCTAGTTCCTCGAACAACACCTCGAGACTTGCTTCGCTAGATAAGGTTCGCGCGTTAAACGTTGCCAGGTTCAGATTTCATTGGCGGCCGGTCCGGATCTAGGGATTCTTAGCACCCTCTGCTGCGTCACAGGTCTGACCGCCGCCGTGGTCAGTTGCTTCGCAGCCGCTGGGGACTGAGGGCCGAGGGTTAGTCGGCGTATTCATGGGAGGTTGTGGCCGTTACTACACCAGTGTGGCCAATCCTGCTCTGGTGAGGGAGTGCATTACCGGCAATGGTCGCCGGGGTCAGGCCGCACCCCAAGCCCCATTGTGCAATTCCATCAATACGCGGATTTTTTTTTAATCCGGTGGGAAATGTCCGGCACCGAAATTCGAACTACGGTACTTCTGCACGCGAGGCGGGTGTTCTACCTTTACGCCATCGCTGCATCTTAGGAAAAATACTTTGACATAAATTCCAAAAAAGTAGAGGGGAAAATCACCCCGCCGGTAGCGTAGTGCTCATCGCACCAGACCGGTATTCTGGAGGTCGCGGGTTCGGATCCGACCTGGCGGAAATTTTCTCTCCGCTTGCTTTCCTTCTTTGCAAGTTTATCTGTTTCAATGACCCACAACTTACTCCCATTTGCGTTCCGAGGTTTTTTTTGACCGCCAACCTTTATTTCTGTGGTATTTTTACGAGATACTTATTTCCTAATTTGATTCCCTACATGCATAGCCAGGGATTCAGTTCTGGCAGTCTTGAGCCATAGTTAGCTTAAAAGGTTTCAACACTGGTTGACCACTCTCGAAATGTCGTAGACAAAATCGGGTCACAGCCCGATGATTAAAAAGGTCCCCTTCACCCATAGAAGTCAGAGTAGCTCTGGCTACCTCCCCCAAGCACAGGAAAAAAATACTTTGACATAAATTCCACAAAAAGCAGAGGGGAAAATCGCCCCACTGGTAGCATAGTGGTCATCGCACCAGACCGGTATTCTGGAGGTAGCGGGTTCGGATCCCACCTGGCGGAAATTTCCTCTCCGCTTGCTTTCCTTCTTTCCAAATTTTTTATCTGTTTCAATGACCTACAGCTTACTCTTTGCTTAACGGCGTTTTTTTTACCTCTAACCTTTATTTCTGTGGTATTTTCACCAGCCACTTATTTCCTATTTTCATTACCTACATGCATAGCGAGGGATTCTGTTGTGGCAGTCTTGGTGCCATAGTGAGCTTAAGAGGGTTCAACACGGGTTGACCACTCTAGAAATGTCGTAGACTATCGGGTCACGGCCCGACTATTAAAAAGGTCCCCTTCACCCAGAGAAGTCGGGGTAGCTCTTGCTACCACCCCCAAGCATAGGAAAAAAATACTTTGACATAAATTCCATAAAAATAAGAGGGGAAAATCGCCCCGCCGGTAGCGTAGTGGTCATCACACCAGACCGCTATTCTGGAGGTCGCGGGTTCGGATCCCACAAGTGGAAATTTTCCCTTCGCTTGCTTGCCTTCTTTACAAATTTTTATCTGTTGCAATGACCTACAACTTACTCCCCTTTGCTTTCCGAGGTTTTTTTTTTACCACCAGCCTTTATTTAGTGGTATTTTTTCGAGCTACTTATTTCGTATTCTGATTCTCGGCATGCATAGCGAGGGATTCTCTTCTGGCAGTCTTGTTGCCATAGTGAGCCTAAGAGGGTTCAACACTGGTTGACCACTCTCGAAATGTCGTAGACAAAATCGGGTCACGGCCCGATGATTAAAAAGGTCCCCTTCACCCAGAGAAGTCGGAGTAGCTCTGGCTACCACCCCCAAGCACAGGAAAAAATACTTTGACATAAATTCCACAAAAAGTAGAGGGGAAAATCGCCCCGCTGATAGCATAGTGGTCATCGCACCAGACCGGTATTCTGGAGGTAGCGGGTTTGGATCCCACCTGGCGGAAATTTTCTCTCTGCTTGCTTTCCTTCTTTCCAAATTTTTTATCTGTTTCAATGACCTACAACTTACTCTTCTTGGCTTAACGGCGTTTTTTTGACCGCCAACCTTTATTTCTGTGGTATTTTTACGAGCCACTTATTTCCTATTCTCATTCCCTACATGCATAGCGAGCGATTCTGTTGTGGCAGTCTTGGTGCCATAGTGAGCTTAAGAGGGTTCAACACGGGTTGACCACTCTAGAAATGTCGTAGACAATCGGGTCACGGCCCGATTATTAAAAAGGTCCCCTTCACCCAGAGAAGTCGGAGTAGCTCTTGCTACCACCCCCAAGCACAGGAAAAAAATACTTTGACATAAATTCTATAAAAATATGAGGGGAAAATCGCCCCGCCGGTAGCGTAGTGGTCATCGCACCAGAACGGTATTCTGGATGTCGCGGGTTCGGATCCCACCTGGCGGAAATTTTTTCTCCGGTTGCTTTCCTTCTTTCCAAATTTTTTATCTCTTTCAATGACCTACAACTTACTCTTCTTTGCTTCGTGGCTTTTTTTTTTGACCGCCAACCTTTATTTCTGTGGTATTTTTACGAGCTACTTATTTCGTATTCTGATTCCCTACATGCATCGCGAGAGATTCTGTACTGGCAGTCTTGGTGCCATAGTGAGCTTAAGAGGGTTCAACACTGGTTGACCAGTCTAGAAATGTCGTAGACAAAATCGGGTCACGGCCCGATGATTAAAAAGGTCCCCTTCACCCAGAGAAGTCGGAGTAGCTCTGGCTACTACCACCAAGCACAGGAAAAAAATAGTTTGACATAAATTCCATAAAAAGTAGAGGGGAAAATCGCCCCGCTGATAGCATAGTGGTCATCGCACCAGACCGGTATTCTGGAGGTAGCGGGTTTGGATCCCACCTGGCGGAAATTTTCTCTCTGCTTGCTTTCCTTCTTTCCAAATTTTTTATCTGTTTCAATGACCTACAACTTACTCTTCTTTGCTTAACGGCGTTTTTTTGACCGCCAACCTTTATTTCTGTGGTATTTTTGCGAGCCACTTATTTCCTATTCTCATTCCCTACATGCATAGCGAGCGATTCTGTTGTGGCAGTCTTGGTGCCATAGTGAGCTTAAGAGTGTTCAACACGGGTTGACCACTCTAGAAATGTCGTAGACAGTCGGGTCACTCCCTGATGATTGAAAAGGTCCCCTTCACCGAGAGAAGTCGGAGTAGCTGTGGGTACTACCCCCAAGCACAGAAAAAAAATACTTTGACATAAATTCCATAAAAAGTAGAGGGGAAAATCGCCCCGCCGATAGCGTAGTGGTCATCGCACCAGACCGGTATTCTGGAGGTCGCGGGTTGGGATCCCACCTGGCGGAAATGTTCTCTCCACTTGCTTTCCTTCTTTCCAAATTTTTCATTCGTTTCAATGACCTACAACTTACTCTTCTTTGCTTTCCGAGGTTTTTTTTGACCGCCAACCTTTATTTCTGTGGTATTTTTACGAGCCACTTATTTCATATTCTGATTTTCTACATGTATAGCGAGGAATTCTGTTCTGGCAGTCGTGGTGCCATAGTGAGCCTAAGAGGGGTGAACACTGGTTGACCACTTTCAAAATGTCGTACACAATCGGGTCGTGGCCAGATGATTAAAAAGAAGGTCCCCATCACCCAGAGGAGTCGGAGTTGCTGTGGCTACACCCCCCAAGCAGAGGAAAAATATACTTTGACATAAATTTCATAAAAAGCAGAGGGGAATATCGCCCCGCTGGTAGCGTAGTGGTAATCGCACCAGACCGGTGTTCTGGAGGTCGCGTGTTCGGATCCCACCTGGCGGAAATTTTCTCTCCACTTGCTTTCCTTCTTTCCAAATTTTTTATCTGTTTTAATGACCAACAACTTACTCTTCTTCCCTTAACGGCGTTTTTTTACCGCCAACCTTTATATCTGTGGTATTTTTACGAGCCACTTATTTTCTATTTTCATTCCCTACATGCATAGCGAGGGATTCGGTTGTGGCAGTCTTGGTGCCGTAGTGAGCTTAAGAGGGTTCAACACGGGTTGACCACTCTAGAAATGTCGTAGACAATCGGGTCACGGCCCGATTATTAAAAAGGTCCCCTTCACCCAGAGAAGTCGGAGTAGCTCTTGCTAACACCCCCAAGCACAGGAAAAAAATACTTTGACATAAATTCCACAAAAATAAGAGGGGAAAATCGCCCCGCCGGTAGCGTAGTGGTCATCGCACCAGACCGGTATTCTGGAGGTCGCGGGTTCGGATCCCACCTGGCGGAAATTTTCTCTCCGGTTGCTTTCCTTCTTTCCAAATTTTTTATCTCTTTCAATGACCTACAACTTACTCTTCTTTGCTTAGTGGCTTTTTTTTTGACCGCCAACCTTTATTTCTGTGGTATTTTTACGAGCTACTTATTTCGTATTCTGATTCCCTACATGCATCGCGAGAGATTCTGTACTGGCAGTCGTGGTGCCATAGTGAGCCTAAGAGGGTTGAACACTGTTTGACCACTTTCAAAAAGTCGTAGACAATCGGGTCGCGGCCAGATGATTAAAAAGAAGGTCCCCATCACCTAGAGAGTCGGAGTTGCTGTGGCTACACCCCCCAAGCAGAGGAAAAAAATACTTTGACATAAATTTCATAAAAAGCAGAGGGGAAAATCGCCCCGCTGGTAGCGTAGTGGTCATCGCACCAGACCGGTATTCTGGAGGTCGCGTGTTCGGATCCCACCTGGCGGAAATTTTCTCTCCGCTTGCTTTCCTTCTTTCCAAATTTTTTATCTGTTTTAATGACCAACAACTTACTCTTCTTTCCTTAACGGCGTTTTTTTTTTACCGCCAACCTTTATATCTGGTATTTTCACCAGCCACTTATTTCCTATTTTCATTACCTACATGCATAGCGAGGGATTCTGTTGTGGCAGTCTTGGTGCCATAGTGAGCTTAAGAGGGTTCAACACGGGTTGACCACTCTAAAAATGCCGTAGACAATCGGGTCACGGCCCGATTATTTAAAAGTTCCCCTTCACCCAGAGAAGTCGGAGTAGCTCTGGCAACCACCCCCAAGCACAGGAAAAAAATACTTTGACATAAATTCCATAAAAAGCAGAGGGTAAAATCGCCCCGCTGGTAGCGTGGTGGTCATCGCACCAGACCGGTATTCTGGAGGTCGCGGGTTCGGATCCCACCTGGCGGGAATTTTCTCTCCGCTGCTTTCTTTCTTTCCAAGTTTATCTGTTTCAATGACCTACAACTTACTCCCCTTTGCGTTCCGAGGTTTTTTTTAACCACCAACCTTTATTTCTGTGGTATTTTTACGAGCCACTTATTTCATATTCTCAGCCTCTACATGCATAGCGAGAGATTCTGTTCTGGCAGTCTTGGGGCCATAGTGAGCTTAAGAGGGTTCAACACTGGTTGACCACTCTCGAAATGTCGTAGACAATCGGGTCACGGCCCGATGATTAAAAAGGTCCCCTTCACACAGAGAAGTCGGAGGAGCTGTGGCTACCACCCCCAAGCACAGGAAAAAATACTTTGACATAAATTCCATAAAAAGTAGCTTGGAAAATCGTCCCGCCGGTAGCGTCGTGGTCATCGCACCAGACCGGTATTCTGGAGGTCTTGGTATCGTATTCCACCTGGAAGGAATTTTCTCTCCACTGTCTGTCTTTCTAAATTCTGTCTGTTTCAATGCACCACAACTTCCTCTCTTTGATTTCCAAGGTTTTTTTTAACAGCGAACCTTTTTTTCTGTGTTTTTTCTACGAGCCCCTTTTTTTCCAATTCTGATTCGCTACATGCATAGCAAGGGCATTTGTTATCGCAGTATTGTGCAATACGGAGCCTAAGGGGGTTCAACGCTGGTTGACCACTATAGAAATGTCGTAGACAATCGGGTCACAGCCCGATGATTAAAAAGGTCCCCTTCACTCAGAGAAGTCTGAGAAGCTGTGGCTACCACCCCCAAGCACAGGAAAAAAATACTTTGACATAAATTCCATAAAAAGTAGAGGGGAAAATCGCCCCGCCGGTAGCGTAGTGGTCATCGCACCAGACCGGTATTCTGGAGGTCATGGGTTCAGATCCCACCTGGTGGAATTTTTCTCTCCGCTTGCTTTCCTTCTTTCCAAATTTTTTATTGGTTTCATGACTCACAACATCCTCCCCTTTGCTTTCCGAGGTTTTTTTTGACCGCCAACCTTTATTTCTGTGGTATTTTTACGAGCCACTTATTTCCTATTCTCACTCCCTACATGCATAGCGAGGGATTCTGTTCTGGCAGTCTTGGTGCCATGGTGATCTTAAGAGGGTTCAACACTGGTTGACCACTCTCGAAATGTCGTAGACAATCAGGTCGCGGCCAGATGATTAAAAAGAAGGTCCCCATCACCCACAGAAGTCGGAGTAGCTCTGGATACCACCCCCAAACACAGGAAAAAAATCATCATCATCAGCAGCAGCAGCCTATCTACGCCCACTGCAGGGCAAAGGCCTCTCCCATTATTCTCCAATTACCTCGCTCCTGTGCCAACTGTGATCAATTTATCCCCGCAAACTTCTTCATCTCATCTGCCCATCTAACTTTCTGCCGCCCCCTGCAACGCTTGCCTTCTCTAGGGATCCACTCTGTTAACCTTAATGACCAGCGGTTATCTTGCCTTCGCATTACATGCCCTGCCCACGTCCATTTCTTCTTCTTAATTTCTACTAATATGTCTTTAACACCAGTTTGCTCTCTGACCCACTCCATTCTCTTCTTGTCCCTTAATGTTACGCCTATCATTTTCCGCTCCATTGCCCGCTGAGTCGTTCTCAATTTAAGTTGAACCCTCTTAGTGAGCCTCCAAGTTTCTGCCCCGTAGGTGAGTACCGGTAAGATGCAGCTGTCATACACTTTCTTCATCAGCGACAATGGTAGGCTGCTGTTCATTATCTGAGAATGTCTGCCATATGCATCCCAGCACATTCTGATCCTTCTAGTTATCTCTGCCTCATGGTTGGGATCTGGGGTCACAACTTGGCCTAAGTAGATATATTCGCTTACCACTTCCACTGCCTCGCCACCTATCTCAAACTGCTGCGCTGTCCCGAGGTTATTGATCATTACTTTAGTTTTCTGCATATTCATTTTCAGGCCCACGGTTCTACTCAGCTCGCCCAGTGGGGAAAGCATGTTTTTCAATTCGTCCCCCGAGTTGCTTAGCTAGGCAACGTCATCGGCAAATCTGAGGTCACTGAGGTATTCTCCATTAACCCTTACTCCCACCTGTTCCCAATCCAACGTTCTGAATACTTCTTGTAAGCATGCTGTGAATAAACTTGGAGAGATTGTGTCTCCTTGTCTGACACCTTTCCTTATAGGTATTTTAGTGCTCTCCCTATGGAGGATGATGGTAGCTGTAGACCCACTGTAGATATCCTCTAGTATTCTTACCTAATGCTCATCTACCCCCTGGTTCTGTAATGCCTGAATGACTGCTAGGGTTTCGACCGAGTCAAATGCTTTCTCATAATCTATGAAGGCTATATATAGGAGTTCAGTATACTCAGCGCACTTCTCTATCACCTGATTGATCGTGTGAATATGGTCCATTGCTGAATAACATTTACGGAACCCTGCTTGTTCTTTAGGTTGACTGAAATATAAGGTTGCAGAGATTCGGTTAGGGATTACCTTGGTAAATACCTTGTAGACGAGTGACCGTAAGCTGATCGGCCTGTAATTTTTCAAGTCCTTCGTGTCGCCTTTCTTATGGATTAGGATGATGTTCGCGTTCTTCCAAGATTCCGGTACCATTGCGGTCATTAGGCATTGCGTATACAGGTTTGCCAGTTTTTCAAGTACAATTTCTCCGCCATCCTTCAAGAGGTCTGCTGTTATCTGATCCTCACCAGGAGCATTGCCCCCTTTCATTTCTTCCAAAGCCTTCCTTACTTCTTCGGTCGTTACTGGTGGGATGTCTATCTCCTCTGAACTGCTGTCTCGTTCGGCATTATCCTGCATGTCCCGGCTACTGTACAGATCCCTATAGAACTCCTCGGCCACTGTGACTATTTTATTCCTATTTGTGATGACATTGCCTTGCTTATCCTTAAGTGCATACATCTGATTTTTACCCACGCCAAGACGTCTCTTCACTGCTTTCAGGCTATCTCCGTTCTTTACAGCGTATTCCATCCTCTCCATATTATACTTCCGTATGTCAGCTGTATTAAGCTTATTGATTAACTTCGCGAGCTCGGCTAGTTCTATTCTGTCAGCTGCGGTAGAGATTCTCATGGTTTGCCGTTTTCTGATTAGATCTTTCGTCTCCTGTGAAAGTTTATCAGTATGCTGTCTAGCCATAGTGCCCCCGACTTCTATTGCACACTCCGTGATGATGCGTGTAAGGTTGTCGCTGGCTTCCTGGGTCGTAAGCTCGGCTTCCTCGTTAAGGGCGGAATAACGTTCTGCAGCGCGATCCTGAATTCTTCTACTTTACGTCTTACTGTTAGTTCGTTTATCGGCTTCTTTCATACTAGCTTGTTGCGGTCCCTCCTCAAATCAAGCCTAATTCGAGATCTTACCATACGGTGGTCACTGCACCTTACCCTTCCGAGCACTTCCACATCCAGCACGACGCCAGGGTTATCGCATAATATGAAGTCAATTTCATTTTTGCGCTCCCCATTCGGGTTCCTCCAGATCCACTTCCAACTCTCCCGTTTACAGAAGAAGGTATTCATTATGCGGAGGTTATTCCGTTCTGCAAACTAAACTAGTAGGTCCCCGCTGCTATTTCTACAGCCCAGATTATAGTTCCCAACTGCCTTGTCTCCAGCCTGATTCTTGCCTACTTTAGCATTGAAGTCCCCCCATAACTACGGTATACTGTGTTTTTACTTTAGCCATTGCCGATTCCACGTCTTCATAGAAGCGTTCCACTACTTGGTCGTCGTAGCTGGATGTGGGCGCGTAGCCCTGTGCCACCTTGAGCTTGTACCTCTTATTGAGCCTAATTACAAGACCTGCTGCCCGTTCGTTTATGCTATAGTATTCGTCTATGTTTCCAGCTATGCTTTTATTGAGTAGAAATCCCACTCCCAGTTCTCTTTTGTCCTCTAGACCACGGTAACATAGGATGTGTCCATTTTTCAGCACCGTAAAGGCTTCGCCTGCCCTCCTAACCTCGCTAAGCCTTATTACATCCCATTTAATGTCCTCTAGTTCCTCGAACAACACCTCGAGACTTGCTTCGCTAGATAAGGTTCGCGCGTTAAACGTTGCCAGGTTCAGATTCCATTGGCGGCCGGTCCGGATCTAGGGATTCTTAGCACCCTCTGCTGCGTCACAGGTCTGACCGCCGCCGTGGTCAGTTGCTTCGCAGCCGCTGGGGACTGAGGGCCGAGGGTTAGTCGGCGTATTCATGGGAGGTTGTGGCCGTTACTACACCAGTGTGGCCAATCCTGCTCTGGTGAGGGAGTGCATTACCGGCAATGGTCGCCGGGGTCAGGCCGCACCCCAAGCCCCATTGTGCAATTCCATCAATACGCGGATTTTTTTTTAATCCGGTGGGAAATGTCCGGCACCGAAATTCGAACTACGGTACTTCTGCACGCGAGGCGGGTGTTCTACCTTTACGCCATCGCTGCATCTTAGGAAAAATACTTTGACATAAATTCCAAAAAAGTAGAGGGGAAAATCACCCCGCCGGTAGCGTAGTGCTCATCGCACCAGACCGGTATTCTGGAGGTCGCGGGTTCGGATCCCACCTGGCGGAAATTTTCTCTCCGCTTGCTTTCCTTCTTTGCAAGTTTATCTGTTTCAATGACCCACAACTTACTCCCATTTGCGTTCCGAGGTTTTTTTTTGACCGCCAACCTTTATTTCTGTGGTATTTTTACGAGATACTTATTTCCTAATTTGATTCCCTACATGCATAGCCAGGGATTCAGTTCTGGCAGTCTTGAGCCATAGTTAGCTTAAAAGGTTTCAACACTGGTTGACCACTCTCGAAATGTCGTAGACAAAGTCGGGTCACAGCCCGATGATTAAAAAGGTCCCCTTCACCCATAGAAGTCAGAGTAGTTCTGGCTACCTCCCCCAAGCACAGGAAAAAAATACTTTGACATAAATTCCACAAAAAGCAGAGGGGAAAATCGCCCCACTGGTAGCATAGTGGTCATCGCACCAGACCGGTATTCTGGAGGTAGCGGGTTCGGATCCCACCTGGCGGAAATTTCCTCTCCGCTTGCTTTCCTTCTTTCCAAATTTTTTATCTGTTTCAATGACCTACAGCTTACTCTTTGCTTAACGGCGTTTTTTTTACCTCTAACCTTTATTTCTGTGGTATTTTCACCAGCCACTTATTTCCTATTTTCATTACCTACATGCATAGCGAGGGATTCTGTTGTGGCAGTCTTGGTGCCATAGTGAGCTTAAGAGGGTTCAACACGGGTTGACCACTCTAGAAATGTCGTAGACTATCGGGTCACGGCCCGACTATTAAAAAGGTCCCCTTCACCCAGAGAAGTCGGGGTAGCTCTTGCTACCACCCCCAAGCATAGGAAAAAAATACTTTGACATAAATTTTATAAAAATAAGAGGGGAAAATCGCCCCGCCGGTAGCGTAGTGGCCATCACACCAGACCGCTATTCTGGAGGTCGCGGGTTCGGAATCCACAAGTGGAAATTTTCCCTTCGCTTGCTTGCCTTCTTTACAAATTTTTATCTGTTGCAATGACCTACAACAACATACCCCTTTGCTTTCCGAGGTTTTTTTTTTACCACCAGCCTTTATTTCTGTGGTATTTTTTCGAGCTACTTATTTCGTATTCTGATTCTCGGCATGCATAGCGAGGGATTCTCTTCTGGCAGTCTTGTTGCCATAGTGAGCCTAAGAGGGTTCAACACTGGTTGACCACTCTCAAAATGTCGTAGACAATCGGGTCACGGCCCGATGTTTAAAAAGGTCCCCTTCACCCAGAGAAGTCGGAGTAGCTGTGGCTACGACCTCCAAGCACAGGAAAAAAATACTTTGACATAAATTCTATAAAAAGTAGAGGGGAAAATCGCCCCGCCGGTAGCGTAGTGGTCATCGCACCAGGCCGGTATTCTGGATGTCGCGGGTTCGGATCCCACCTGGCAGATATTTTCTCTCCGCTTGCTTTCCTTCTTTCCTAGTGTATCTGTTTAAATGACCTACAACTTACTCCTCTTTGCGTTCCGAGGTTTTTTTTGACCACCAACATTTATTTCTGTGGTATTTTTACAAGCCACTTATTTCATATTCTCATTCCCTACATGCATACCGAGAGATTCTGTTCTGGCAGTCTTGGGGCCACAGTGAGCCTTAGAGGGTTCAACACTGGTTGACCACTCTCGAAATGTCGTAGACAATCAGGTCGCGGCCAGATGATTAAAAAGAAGGTCCCCATCACCAAGAGAAGTCGGAGTAGCTATGGATACCACCCCCGAGCGCAGGAAAAAAATACTTTGACATAAATTCCCTAAAAAGTAGAGGGGAAAATCGCCCCGCCGGTAGCGTAGTGGTCATCGCACCAGACCGCTATTCTGGAGGTCGCGGGTTCGGATCCCACCTGGTGGAAATTTTCCCTCCGCTTGCTTTCCTTCTTTACAAATTTTTATCTATTGGAATGACCTACAACTTACTCCCCTTTGCTTTCCGAGGTTTTTTTTTGACCACCAATTTTTATTTCTGTGGTATTTTTACGAGCCACTTATTTCATATTCTCAGTCCCTACATGCATAGCGAGAGATTCTGTTCTGGCGCTCTTGGGGCCATAGTGAGCTTAAGAGGGTTCAACACTGGTTGACCACTCTCGAAATTTCGTAGACAATCAGGTCGCGGCCAGATGATTAGAAAGAAGGTCCCCATCACCCAGAGAAGTCGGAGTAGCTCTGGATACCACCCCCAAGCACAGGAAAAAACTCATCATCATCATCATCACCAGCCTATCTACGCCCACTGCAGGGCAAAGGCCTCTCCCATTATTCTCCAATTACCTCGGTCCTGTGCAAACTGTGACCAATTTATCCCCGCAAACTTCTTGATCTCATTTGCCCATCGAACTTTCTGCCGCCCCCTGCAATGCTTGCCTTCTCTACGGATCCACTCTGTTACCCTTAATGACCAGCGGTTATCTTGCCTTCGCATTACATGCCCTGCCCACGTCCATTTCTTCTTCTTAATTTCTACTAACATGTCTTAACACCAGTTTGCTCTCTGACCCACTCCATTCTCTTCTTGTCCGTTAATGTTACGCCTATCATTTTCCGCTCCATTGCCCGCTGAGTCGTTCTCAATTTAAGTTGAACCCTCTTAGTGAGCCTCCAAGTTTCTGCCCCGTAGGTGAGTACTGGTAAGATGCAGCTGTCATACACTTTCTTCATCAGCGACAATGGTAGGCTGCTATTCATTATCTCAGAATGTCTGCCATATGCACCCCACCACATTCTGATCCTTCTAATTATCTCTGCCTCATGGTTGGGATCTGGGGTCACAACTTGGCCTAAGTAGATATAATGGCTTACCACTTCCACTGCCTCGCCACCTATCTCAAACTGCTGTGCTGTCCCGAGGTAATTGTTCATTACTTTAGTTTTCTGCATATTAATTTTCAGGCCCACGGTTCTACTCTGTTCGCCTAGTGGGGAAAGCATGCTTTGCAATTCGTCCCCCGAGTTACTTAGCAAGGCAACGTCATCAGCAAATCTGAGGTTACTGAGGTATTCTCCATTAACCCCTTCTCCCACCTGTTCCCAATCCAACGTTCTCAATACTTCTTGTGCGCATGCTGTGAATAACATTGGAGAGATTCTGTCTCCTTGTCTGACACCCTTCCTTATAGGTATTTTAGTGCTCTCCCTATGGAGGATGATGGTAGCTGTAGACCCACTGTAGATATCCTCTAGTATTCTTACATAATGCTCATCTACCCCCTGGTTCCGTAATGCCTGAATGACTGCTGGGGTTTCGAGCGAGTCAAATGCTTTCTCATAATCTATGAAGGCTATATATAGGGGTTCCGTATACTCAGCGCACTTCTCTATCACCTGATTGATCGTGTGAATATGGTCCATTGTTGAATAACCTTTACGGAACCCTGCTTGTTCGTTAGGTTGACTGAAATCTAAGGTTTCAGAGATTCGGTTAGCGATTACCTTGGTAAATACCTTGTAGACGACTGACAGTAAGCTGATCGGACTGTAATTTTTAAAGTCCTTCATGTCGCCTTTCTTATGGATTAGGGTGATGTTCGCGTTCTTCCAAGATTCCAGTACCATTGCGGTCATTAGGCATTGCGTATACAGGTTTGCCAGTTTTTCAAGTACAATTTCTCCGCCATCCTTCAAGAGGTTTACTGTTATCTGATCCTCACCAGGTGCTTGGCCCCCTTTCATTTCTTCCAAAGTCTTCCTTACTTCTTCGGTCGTTACTGGTGGGATGTCTATCTCCTCTGAACTGCTGTCTCGTTCGGCATTATCCAGCATGTCCCGGCTACTGTACAGATCCCTATAGAACTCCTCGGCCACTGTGACTTTTTATTCCTATTTGTGATGACATTGCCTTGCTTATCCTTAAGTGCATACATCTGATTTTTACCCACGCCAAGACGTCTCTTCACTGCTTTCATGCTACCTCCGTTCATTACAGCGTATTCGATCCTCTCCATATTATACTTCCGTATGTCAGCTGTCTTACGCCTATTGATTAACTTCGAGAGCTCGGCTAGTTCTATTCTGTTAGCTGCGGTAGAGATTCTCATGGTTTGCCGTTTTCTGATTAGATCTTTCGTCTCCTGTGAAAGTTTATCAGTATCCTGTCTAGCCATAGTGCCCCCGACTTCTATTGCACACTCCGTGATGATGCGTGTAAGGTTGTCGCTGGCTTCCTGTGTCGTAAGCTCGGCTTCCTCGTTAAGGGCGGAATATCGGTTCTGCAGCGCGATCCTGAATTCTTCTACTTTACGTCTTACTGTTAGTTCGTTTATCGGCTTCTTTCATACTAGCTTGTTGAGGTCTCTCCTCAAATCAAGCCTAATTCGAGAACTTACCATACGGTGGTCACTGCACCTTACCCTTCCGAGCACTTCCACATCCCGCACGACGCCAGGGTTATCGCATAATATGAAGTCAATTTCATTTTTGCGCTCCCCATTCGGGCTCCTCCAGACCCACTTCCGACTCTCCCGTTTACAGAAGAAGGTATTCATTATGCTGAGGTTATTCCGTTCTGCAAACTAAACTAGTAGGTCCCCGCTGCTATTTCTACAGCCCAGATTATAGTTCCCAACTGCCTTGTCTCCAGCCTGATTCTTGCCTACTTTAGCATTGAAGTCCCCCCATAACTACGGTATACTGTGTATTTAATTATGCCATTGCCGATTCCACGTCTTCATAGATGCGTTCCACTACTTGGTCGTCGTAGCTGGATGTGGGCGCGTAGCCCTGTACCACCTTGAGCTTGTACCTCTTATTGAGCCTAATTACAAGACCTGCTGCCCGTTCGTTAATGCTATAGTATTCGTCTATGTTGCCAGCTATGCTTTTATTGACTAGAAATCCCACTCCCAGTTCTCTTTTGTCCTCTAGACCACAGTAACATAGGACGTGTTCATTTTTCAGCACCGTAAAGGCTTCGCCTGCCCTCGTAACCTCGCTAAGGCCTATTACGTCCCAATTAATGCCCTCTAGTTCCTTGAACAACACCTCGAGACTTGCTCCGCTAGATAAGGTTCGCGCGTTAAACGTTGCCAGGTTCAGATTCCATTGGCGGCCTGTCCGGATCTTGGGATTCTTAGCACCCTCTGCTGCGTCACAGGTCTGACCGCCGCCGTGGTCAGTTGCTTCGCAGCCGCTGGGCACTGAGGGCCGAGAGTTAATTGGCGTATTCATGGGAGGTTGTGGCCGTTACTACACCAGGGTGGCCAATCCTGCTCTGGTGAGGGAGTGCATTACCGGCAATGGTCGCCGGGGTCAGGATGAACCTTAAGCCCCTTTGTGCAATTCCATCAATACGCGGATTTTTTTTTAATCCGGTGGGACTTGTCCGGCACCGGGATTCGAACCACGGTCCTTCTGCACGCGAGGCGGGTGTTCTACCTTTACGCCATCGCTGCATCTAAGGAAAAATACTTTGACATAAATTCCATAAAAAGTAGAGGGGAAAATCACCCCGCCGGTAGCGTAGTGCTCATCGCACCAGACCGGTATTCTGGAGGTCGCGGGTTCGGATCCCAACTGGCGGAAATTTTCTCTTCGCTTGCTTTCCTTCTTTCCAAGTTTATCTGTTTCAATGACCCACAACTTACTCCCATTTGCGTTCCGAGGTTTTTTTTGACCGCCAACCTTTATTTCTGTGGTATTTTTACGAGATACTTATTTCCTAATTTGATTCCCTACATGCATAGCCAGGGATTCAGTTCTGGCAGTCTTGGGCCATTGTTAGCTTAAAAGGGTTCAACACTGGTCGACCACTCTCGAAATGTCGTAGACAAAATCGGGTCACGGCCCGATGATTAAAAAGGTCCCCTTCACCCAGAGAATTCGGAGTAGCTCTGACTACCACCACCAAGCACAGGAAAAAAATACTTTGACATAAATTCCATAAAAAGCAGAGGGGAAAATCGCCCCGCTGGTAGCATAGTGGTCATCGCACCAGACCGGTATTCTGGAGGTAGCGGGTTCGGATCCCACCTGGCGGAAATTTCCTCTCTGCTTGCATTCCTTCTTTCCAAATTTTTAATCTGTTTCAATGACCTACAACTTACTCTTCTTTGCTTAACGGTGTTTTTTTGACCGCCAACCTTTATTTCTGTGGTATTTTTACGAGCTACTTATTTCGTATTCTGATTCCCTACATGCATCGCGAGAGATTCTGTACTGGCAGTCTTGGTGCCATAGTGAGCTTAAGAGGGTTCAACACTGGTTGACCACTCTAGAAATGTCGAAGACAAAATCGGGTCACGGCCCGATGAATAAAAAGGTCCCCTCCACACAGAGAAGTCGGAGTAGCTCTGGCTACCACTCCCAAGCACAGGAAAAAAATACTTTGACATAAATTTCATAAAAAGCAGAGGGCAAAATCGCCCCGCTGGTAGCGTAGTGGTCATCGCACCAGACCGGTATTCTGGAGATCGCGTGTTCGGATCCCACCTGGCGGAAATTTTCTCTCCGCTTGCTTTCCTTCTTTCCAAATTTTTTATCTGTTTTAATGACCAACAACTTACTCTTCTTTCCTTAACGGCGTTTTTTTTTACCGCCAACCTTTATATCTGTGGTATTTTTACGAGCCACTTATTTCCTATTTTCATTCCCTACATGCATAGCGAGGGAATCCGTTGTGGCAGTCTTGGTGCCATAGTGAGCCTAAGAGGGTTGAACACTGGTTGACCACTTTCAAAATGTCGTAGACAATCGGGTCACTCCCTGATGATTGAAAAGGTCCTCTTCACCCAGAGAAGTCGGAGTAGCTGTGGCTACTACCCCCAAGCACAGGAAAAAAATACTTTGACATAAATTCCATAAAAAGTAGAGGGGAAAATCGCCCCGCCGATAGCGTAGTGGTAATCGCACCAGACCGGTATTCTGGAGGTCGCGGGTTCGGATCCCACCTGGCGGAAATGTTCTCTCCACTTGCTTTCCTTCTTTCCAAATTTTTCATTTGTTTCAATGACCTACAACTTACTCTTCTTTGCTTTCCGAGGTTTTTTTTTGACCGCCAACCTTTATTTCTGTGGTATTTTTACGAGCCACTTATTTCATATTCTGATTCTCTACATGTATAGCGAGGGATTCTGTTCTGGCAGTCGTGGTGCCATAGTGAGCCTAAGAGGGTTGAACACTGGTTGACCACTTTCAAAATGTCGTAGACAATCGGGTCGCGGCCAGATGATTAAAAAGAAGGTCCCCATCACCCAGAGAAGTCGGAGTTGCTGTGGCTACACCCCCCAAGCAGAGGAAAAAAAATACTTTGACATAAATTTCATAAAAAGCAGAGGGGAAAATCGCCCCGCTGGTAGCGTAGTGGTCATCGCACCAGACCGGTATTCTGGAGGTCACGTGTTCGGATCCCACCTAGCGGAAATTTTCTCTCCACTTGCTTTCCTTCTTTCCAAATTTTTTATCTGTTTTAATGACCAACAACTTACTCTTCTTTCCTTAATGGCGTTTTTTTTTACCACCAATCTTTATATCTGTGGTATTTTTACGAGCCACTTATTTTCTATTTTCATTCCCTACATGCATAGCGAGGGATTCTGTTGTGGCAGTCTTGGTGCCATAGTGAGCCTAAGAGGGTTGAACACTGGTTGACCACTTTCAAAATGTCGTAGACAATCGGGTAGCGGCCAGACGATTAAAAAGAAGGTCCCCATCACCCAGAGAAGTCGGAGTAGCTCTGGATACCACCCCCAAGCACAGGAAAAAAATACTTTGACATAAATTCCATAAAAAGTAGAGGGGAAAATCACCCCGCCGGCTGCGTAGTGGTCATCGCACCAGACCGGTATTCTTGAGGTCGCGGGTTCGGATCCCACCTGGTGGAAATTTTCTCTCCGCTTGCTTTCCTTCTTTCCAAATTTTTTATCTGTTTCTATGACATACAACTTACTCCCTTTTGCTTTCCGAGGTTTTTTTTTACCGCCAACCTTTATTTCGGTGGTATCTTTACGAGCCACTTATTTCCTATTCTCATTCCCTACATGCATAGCGAGCGATTCTGTTGTGGCAGTCTTGGTGCCATAGTGAGCTTAAGAGGGTTCAACACGGGTTGACCACTCTAGAAATGTCGTAGACAATCGGGTAACGGCCCGATTATAAAAAGGTCCCCTTCAACCAGAGAAGTCGGAGTAGCTCTTGCTACCACCCCCAAGCACAGGAAAAAAATACTTTGACATAAATTCCATAAAAAAAAGAGGGGAAAATCGCCCCGCCGGTAGCATAGTGGTCATCGCACCAGACCGGTATTCTGGAGGTCGCGGGTTCGGATCCCACCTGGCGGAAATTTTTTCTCCGGTTGCTTTCCTTCTTTCCAATTTTTTTATCTCTTTCAATGACCTACAACTTACTCTTCTTTGCTTAGTGGCTTTTTTTTGACCGCCAACCTTTATTTCTGTGGTATTTTTACGAGCTACTTATTTCGTATTCTGATTCCCTACATGCATCGCGAGAGATTCTGTACTGGCAGTCTTGGTGCCATAGTGAGCCTAAGAGGGTTCAACACTGGTTGACCACTCTAGAAATGTCGTAGACAAAATCGTTTCACGGCCCGATGATTAAAAAGGTCCCCTCCACACAGAGAAGTCGGAGTAGCTCTGGCTACCACTCCCAAGCACAGGAAAAAAATACTTTGACATAAATTTCATAAAAAGCAGAGGGCAAAATCGCCCCGCTGGTAGCGTAGTGGTCATCGCACCAGACCGGTATTCTGGAGATCGCGTGTTCGGATCCCACCTGGCGGAAATTTTCTCTCCGCTTGCTTTCCTTCTTTCCAAATTTTTTATCTGTTTTAATGACCAACAACTTACTCTTCTTTCCTTAACGGCGTTTTTTTTTACCGCCAACCTTTATATCTGTGGTATTTTTACGAGCCACTTATTTCCTATTTTCATTCCCTACATGCATAGCGAGGAAATCTGTTGTGGCAGTCTTGGTGCCATAGTGAGCGTAAGAGGGTTGAACACTGGTTGACCACTTTCAAAATGTCGTAGACAATCGGGTCACTCCCTGATGATTAAAAAGGTCTCCTTCACCCAGAGACGTCGGAGTAGCTGTGGCTACTACACCCAAGCACAGGAAAAAATACTTTGACATAAATTCCATAAAAAGTAGAGGGGAAAATCGCCCCGCCGATAGCGTAGTGGTCATCGCACCAGACCGGTATTCTGGAGGTCGCGGGTTCGGATCCCACCTGGCGGAAATGTTCTCTCCACTTGGTTTCCTTCTTTCCAAATTTTTCATATGTTTCAATGACCTACAACTTACTCTTCTTTGCTTTCCGAGGTTTTTTTTGACCGCCAACCTTTATTTCTGTGGTATTTTTACGAGCCACTTATTTCCTATTCTAATTCTCTACATGTATAGCGAGGGAGTCTGTTCTGGCAGTCGTGGCGCCATAGTGAGCCTAAGAGGGTTGAACACTGTTTGACCACTTTCAAAATGTCGTAGACAATCGGGTCGCGGCCAGATGATTAAAAAGAAGGTCCCCATCACCTAGAGAGTCGGAGTTGCTGTGGCTACACCCCCCAAGCAGAGGAAAAAAATACTTTGACATAAATTTCATAAAAAGCAGAGGGGAAAATCGCCCCGCTGGTAGCGTAGAGGTCATCGCACCAGACCGGTATTCTGGAGGTCGCGTGTTCGGATCCCACCTGGCGGAAATTTTCTCTCCGCTTGCTTTCCTTCTTTCCAAATTTTTTATCTGTTTTAATGACCAACAACTTACTCTTCTTTCCTTAACGGCGTTTTTTTTTTACCGCCAACCTTTATATCTGGTATTTTCACCAGCCACTTATTTCCTATTTTCATTACCTACATGCATAGCGAGGGATTCTGTTGTGGCAGTCTTGGTGCCATAGTGAGCTTAAGAGGGTTCAACACGGGTTGACCACTCTAAAAATGTGGTAGACAATCGGGTCACGGCCCGATTATTTAAAAGTTCCCCTTCACCCAGAGAAGTCGGAGTAGCTCTGGCAACCACCCCCAAGCACAGGAAAAAAAATACTTTGACATAAATTCCATAAAAAGCAGAGGGTAAAATCGCCCCGCTGGTAGCGTGGTGGTCATCGCACCAGACCGGTATTCTGGAGGTCGCGGGTTCGGATCCCACCTGGCGGAAATTTTCTCTCCGCTGCTTTCCTTCTTTCCAAGTTTATCTGTTTCAATGACCTACAACTTACTCCCCTTTGCGTTCCGAGGTTTTTTTTAACCACCAACCTTTATTTCTGTGGTATTTTTACGAGCCACTTATTTCATATTCTCAGTCTCTACATGCATAGCGAGAGATTCTGTTCTGGCAGTCTTGGGGCCATAGTGAGCTTAAGAGGGTTCAACACTGGTTGACCACTCTCGAAATGTCGTAGACAATCGGGTCACGGCCCGATGATTAAAAAGGTCCCCTTCACACAGAGAAGTCGGAGTAGCTGTGGCTACCACCCCCAAGCACAGGAAAAAATACTTTGACATAAATTCCATAAAAAGTAGCGTGGAAAATCGTCCCGCCGGTAGCGTCGTGGTCATCGCACCAGACCGGTATTCTGGAGGTCTTGGTATCGTATTCCACCTGGAAGGAATTTTCTCTCCACTGTCTGTCTTTCTAAATTCTGTCTGTTTCAATGCACCACAACTTCCTCTCTTTGATTTCCAAGGTTTTTTTTAACAGCGAACCTTTTTTTCTGTGTTTTTTCTACGAGCCCCTTTTTTTCCAATTCTGATTCGCTACATGCATAGCAAGGGCATTTGTTATCGCAGTATTGTGCAATACGGAGCCTAAGGGGGTTCAACGCTGGTTGACCACTATAGAAATGTCGTAGACAATCGGGTCACAGCCCGATGATTAAAAAGGTCCCCTTCACTCAGAGAAGTCTGAGAAGCTGTGGCTACCACCCCCAAGCACAGGAAAAAAATACTTTGACATAAATTCTATAAAAAGTAGAGGGGAAAATCGCCCCGCCGGTAGCGTAGTGGTCATCGCACCAGACCGGTATTCTGGAGGTCATGGGTTCAGATCCCACCTGGTGGAATTTTTCTCTCCGCTTGCTTTCCTTCTTTCCAAATTTTTTATTGGTTTCAATGACCTACAACATCCTCCCCTTTGCTTTCCGAGGTTTTTTTTGACCGCCAACCTTTATTTCTGTGGTATTTTTACGAGCCACTTATTTCCTATTCTCACTCCCTACATGCATAGCGAGGGATTCTGTTCTGGCAGTCTTGGTGCCATGGTGATCTTAAGAGGGTTCAACACTGGTTGACCACTCTCGAAATGTCGTAAACAATCAGGTCGCGGCCAGATGATTAAAAAGAAGGTCCCCATCACCCACAGAAGTCGGAGTAGCTCTGGATACCACCCCCAAACACAGG
The DNA here is from genome assembly GCF_048455015.1 of Haemaphysalis longicornis. NCBI lineage: Eukaryota > Metazoa > Arthropoda > Arachnida > Ixodida > Ixodidae > Haemaphysalis > Haemaphysalis longicornis. The sequence goes on along the minus strand of NW_027526257.1, from coordinate 23,626,917 downwards.
AAAAAAATCATCATCATCAGAAGCAGCAGCCTATCTACGCCCACTGCAGGGCAAAGGCCTCTCCCATTATTCTCCAATTACCTCGCTCCTGTGCCAACTGTGATCAATTTATCCCCGCAAACTTCTTCATCTCATCTGCCCATCTAACTTTCTGCCGCCCCCTGCAACGCTTGCCTTCTCTAGGGATCCACTCTGTTACCCTTAATGACCAGCGGTTATCTTGCCTTCGCATTACATGCCCTGCCCACGTCCATTCCTTCTTCTTAATTTCTACTAATATGTCTTTAACACCAGTTTGCTCTCTGACCCACTCCGTTCTCTTCTTGTCCCTTAATGTTACGCCTATCATTTTCCGCTCCATTGCCCGCTGAGTCGTTCTCAATTTAAGTTGAACCCTCTTAGTGAGCCTCCAAGCTTCTGCCCCGTAGGTGAGTACCGGTAAGATGCAGCTGTCATACACTTTCTTCATCAGCGACAATGGTAGGCTGCTGTTCATTATCTGAGAATGTCTGCCATATGCATCCCAGCACATTCTGATCCTTCTAGTTATCTCTGCCTCATGGTTGGGATCTGGGGTCACAACTTGGCCTAAGTAGATATATTCGCTTACCACTTCCACTGCCTCGCCACCTATCTCAAACTGCTGCGCTGTCCCGAGGTTATTGATCATTACTTTAGTTTTCTGCATATTCATTTTCAGGCCCACGGTTCTACTCAGCTCGCCCAGTGGGGAAAGCATGTTTTTCAATTCGTCCCCCGAGTTGCTTAGCTAGGCAACGTCATCGGCAAATGTGATGTCACTGAGGTATTCACCATTAACCCTTACTCCCACCTGTTCCCAATCCAACGTTCTGAATACTTCTTGTAAGCATGCTGTGAATAACATTGGAGAGATTGTGTCTCCTTGTCTGACACCTTTCCTTATAGGTATTTTAGTGCTCTCCCTATGGAGGATGATGGTAGCTGTAGACCCACTGTAGATATCCTCTAGTATTCTTACCTAATGCTCATCTACCCCCTGGTTCTGTAATGCCTGAATGACTGCTAGGGTTTCGACCGAGTCAAATGCTTTCTCATAATCTATGAAGGCTATATATAGGAGTTCAGTATACTCAGCGCACTTCTCTATCACCTGATTGATCGTGTGAATATGGTCCATTGTTGAATAACATTTACGGAACCCTGCTTGTTCTTTAGGTTGACTGAAATATAAGGTTGCAGAGATTCGGTTAGGGATTACCTTGGTAAATACCTTGTAGACGAGTGACCGTAAGCTGATCGGCCTGTAATTTTTCAAGTCCTTCGTGTCGCCTTTCTTATGGATTAGGATGATGTTCGCGTTCTTCCAAGATTCCGGTACCATTGCGGTCATTAGGCATTGCGTATACAGGTTTGCCAGTTTTTCAAGTACAATTTCTCCGCCATCCTTCAAGAGGTCTGCTGTTATCTGATCCTCACCAGGAGCATTGCCCCCTTTCATTTCTTCCAAAGTCTTCCTTACTTCTTCGGTCGTTACTGGTGGGATGTCTATCTCCTCTGAACTGCTGTCTCGTTCGGCATTATCCTGCATGTCCCGGCTACTGTACAGATCCCTATAGAACTCCTCGGCCACTGTGACTTTTTATTCCTATTTGTGATGACATTGCCTTGCTTATCCTTAAGTGCATACATCTGATTTTTACCCACGCCAAGACGTCTCTTCACTGCTTTCAGGCTATCTCCGTTCTTTACAGCGTATTCGATCCTCTCCATATTATACTTCCGTATGTCAGCTGTCTTACGCTTATTGATTAACTTCGCGAGCTCGGCTAGTTCTATTCTGTCAGCTGCGGTAGAGATTCTCATGGTTTGCCGTTTTCTGATTAGATCTTTCGTCTCCTGTGAAAGTTTATCAGTATGCTGTCTAGCCATAGTGCCCCCGACTTCTATTGCACACTCCGTGATGATGCGTGTAAGGTTGTCGCTGGCTTCCTGGGTCGTAAGCTCGGCTTCCTCGTTAAGGGCGGAATAACGTTCTGCAGCGCGATCCTGAATTCTTCTACTTTACGTCTTACTGTTAGTTCGTTTATCGGCTTCTTTCATACTAGCTTGTTGCGGTCCCTCCTCAAATCAAGCCTAATTCGAGATCTTACCATACGGTGGTCACTGCACCTTACCCTTCCGAGCACTTCCACATCCAGCACGACGCCAGGGTTATCGCATAATATGAAGTCAATTTCATTTTTGCGCTCCCCATTCGGGTTCCTCCAGATCCACTTCCAACTCTCCCGTTTACAGAAGAAGGTATTCATTATGCGGAGGTTATTCCGTTCTGCAAACTAAACTAGTAGGTCCCCGCTGCTATTTCTACAGCCCAGATTATAGTTCCCAACTGCCTTGTCTCCAGCCTGATTCTTGCCTACTTTAGCATTGAAGTCCCCCCATAACTACGGTATACTGTGTTTTTACTTTAGCCATTGCCGATTCCACGTCTTCATAGAAGCGTTCCACTACTTGGTCGTCGTAGCTGGATGTGGGCGCGTAGCCCTGTGCCACCTTGAGCTTGTACCTCTTATTGAGCCTAATTACAAGACCTGCTGCCCGTTCGTTTATGCTATAGTATTCGTCTATGTTGCCAGCTATGCTTTTATTGAGTAGAAATCCCACTCCCAGTTCTCTTTTGTCCTCTAGACCACGGTAACATAGGATGTGTCCATTTTTCAGCACCGTAAAGGCTTCGCCTGCCCTCCTAACCTCGCTAAGCCTTATTACATCCCATTTAATGCCCTCTAGTTCCTCGAACAACACCTCGAGACTTGCTTCGCTAGATAAGGTTCGCGCGTTAAACGTTGCCAGGTTCAGATTCCATTGGCAGCCGGTCCGGATCTAGGGATTCTTAGCACCCTCTGCTGCGTCACAGGTCTGACCGCCGCCGTGGTCAGTTGCTTCGCAGCCGCTGGGGACTGAGGGCCGAGGGTTAGTCGGCGTATTCATGGGAGGTTGTGGCCGTTACTACACCAGTGTGGCCAATCCTGCTCTGGTGAGGGAGTGCATTACCGGCAATGGTCGCCGGGGTCAGGCCGCACCCCAAGCCCCATTGTGCAATTCCATCAATACGCGGATTTTTTTTTTAATCCGGTGGGAAATGTCCGGCACCGAAATTCGAACTACGGTACTTCTGCACGCGAGGCGGGTGTTCTACCTTTACGCCATCGCTGCATCTTAGGAAAAATACTTTGACATAAATTCCAAAAAAGTAGAGGGGAAAATCACCCCGCCGGTAGCGTAGTGCTCATCGCACCAGACCGGTATTCTGGAGGTCGCGGGTTCGGATCCCACCTGGCGGAAATTTTCTCTCCGCTTGCTTTCCTTCTTTGCAAGTTTATCTGTTTCAATGACCCACAACTTACTCCCAGTTGCGTTCCGAGGTTTTTTTTGACCGCCAACCTTTATTTCTGTGGTATTTTTACGAGATACTTATTTCCTAATTTGATTCCCTACATGCATAGCCAGGGATTCAGTTCTGGCAGTCTTGAGCCATAGTTAGCTTAAAAGGGTTAAACACTGGTTGACCACTCTCGAATTGTCGTAGACAAAATCGGGTCACAGCCCGATGATTAAAAAGGTTCCCTTCACCCATAGAAGTCGGAGTAGCTCTGGCTACCTCCCCCAAGCACAGGAAAAAAATACTTTGACATAAATTCCATAAAAAGCAGAGGGGAAAATCGCCCCACTGGTAGCATAGTGGTCATCGCACCAGACCGGTATTCTGGAGGTAGCGGGTTCGGATCCCACCTGGCGGAAATTTCCTCTCCGCTTGCTTTCCTTCTTTGCAAGTTTATCTGTTTCAATGACCCACAACTTACTCCCAGTTGCGTTCCGAGGTTTTTTTTGACCGCCAACCTTTATTTCTGTGGTATTTTTACGAGATACTTATTTCCTAATTTGATTCCCTACATGCATAGCCAGGGATTCAGTTCTGGCAGTCTTGAGCCATAGTTAGCTTAAAAGGGTTAAACACTGGTTGACCACTCTCGAAATGTCGTAGACAAAATCGGGTCACAGCCCGATGATTAAAAAGGTTCCCTTCACCCATAGAAGTCGGAGTAGCTCTGGCTACCTCCCCCAAGCACAGGAAAAAAATACTTTGACATAAATTCCATAAAAAGCAGAGGGGAAAATCGCCCCACTGGTAGCATAGTGGTCATCGCACCAGACCGGTATTCTGGAGGTAGCGGGTTCGGATCCCACCTGGCGGAAATTTCCTCTCCGCTTGCTTTCCTTCTTTCCAAATTTTTTATCTGTTTCAATGACCTACAGCTTACTCTTTGCTTAACGGCGTTTTTTTTACCTCCAACCTTTATTTCTGTGGTATTTTCACCAGCCACTTATTTCCTATTTTCATTACCTACATGCATAGCGATGGATTCTGTTGTGGCAGTCTTGGTGCCATAGTGAGCTTAAGAGGGTTCAACACGGGTTGACCACTCTAGAAATGTCGTAGACTATCGGGTCACGGCCTGACTATTAAAAAGGTCCCCTTCACCCAGAGAAGTCGGGGTAGCTCTTGCTACCACCCCCAAGCATAGGAAAAAAATACTTTGACATAAATTCCATAAAAATAAGAGGGGAAAATCGCCCCGCCGGTAGCGTAGTGGTCATCACACCAGACCGCTATTCTGGAGGTCGCGGGTTCGGATCCCACAAGTGGAAATTTTCCCTTCGCTTGCTTGCCTTCTTTACAAATTTTTATCGGTTGCAATGACCTACAACTTACTCCCCTTTGCTTTCCGAGGTTTTTTTTTTTACCACCAGCCTTTATTTCTGTGGTATTTTTTCGAGCTACTTATTTCGTATTCTGATTCTCGGCATGCATAGCGAGGGATTCTCTTCTGGCAGTCTTGTTGCCATAGTGAGCCTAAGAGGGTTCAACACTGGTTGACCACTCTCAAAATGTCGTAGACAATCGGGTCACGGCCCGATGTTTAAAAAGGTCCCCTTCACCCAGAGAAGTCGGAGTAGCTGTGGCTACGACCCCCAAGCACAGGAAAAAAATACTTTGACATAAATTCTATAAAAAGTAGAGGGGAAAATCGTCCCGCCGGTAGCGTAGTGGTCATCGCACCAGGCCGGTATTCTGGATGTCGCGGGTTCGGATCCCACCTGGCAGATATTTTCTCTCCGCTTGCTTTCCTTCTTTCCTAGTGTATCTGTTTAAATGACCTACAACTTGCTCCTCTTTGCGTTCCGAGGTTTTTTTGACCACCAACATTTATTTCTGTTATATTTTTAGAAGCCACTTATTTCATATTCTCATTCCCTACATGCATACCGAGAGATTCTGTTCTGGCAGTCTTGGGGCCACAGTGAGCCTAAGAGGGTTCAACACTGGTTGACCACTCTCGAAATGTCGTAGACAATCAGGTCGCGGCCAGATGATTAAAAAGAAGGTCCCCATCACCAAGAGAAGTCGGAGTAGCTATGGATACCACCCCCGAGCGCAGGAAAAAAATACTTTGACATAAATTCCCTAAAAAGTAGAGGGGAAAATCGCCCCGCCGGTAGCGTAGTGGTCATCGCACCAGACCGCTATTCTGGAGGTCGCGGGTTCGGATCCCACCTGGTGGAAATTTTCCCTCCGCTTGCTTTCCTTCTTTACAAATTTTTATCTATTGCAATGACCTACAACTTACTCCCCTTTGCTTTCCGAGGTTTTTTTTTGACCACCAATTTTTATTTCTGTGGTATTTTTACGAGCCACTTATTTCATATTCTCAGTCCCTACATGCATAGCGAGAGATTCTGTTCTGGCGCTCTTGGGGCCATAGTGAGCTTAAGAGGGTTCAACACTGGTTGACCACTCTAGAAATTTCGTAGACAATCAGGTCGCGACCAGATGATTAGAAAGAAGGTCCCCATCACCCAGAGAAGTCGGAGTAGCTCTGGATACCACCCCCAAGCACAGGAAAAAACTCATAATCATCATCATCACCAGCCTATCTACGCCCACTGCAGGGCAAAGGCCTCTCCCATTATTCTCCAATTACCTCGGTCCTGTGCAAACTGTGACCAATTTATCCCCGCAAACTTCTTGATCTCATTTGCCCATCGAACTTTCTGCCGCCCCCTGCAATGCTTGCCTTCTCTACGGATCCACTCTGTTACCCTTAATGACCAGCGGTTATCTTGCCTTCGCATTACATGCCGTGCCCACGTCCATTTCTTCTTCTTAATTTCTACTAACATGTCTTAACACCAGTTTGCTCTCTGACCCACTCCATTCTCTTCTTGTCCGTTAATGTTACGCCTATCATTTTCCGCTCCATTGCCCGCTGAGTCATTCTCAATTTAAGTTGAACCCTCTTAGTGAGCCTCCAAGTTTCTGCCCCGTAGGTGAGTACTGGTAAGATGCAGCTGTCATACACTTTCTTCATCAGCGACAATGGTAGGCTGCTATTCATTATCTCAGAATGTCTGCCATATGCACCCCACCACATTCTGATCCTTCTAATTATCTCTGCCTCATGGTTGGGATCTGGGGTCACAACTTGGCCTAAGTAGATATAATGGCTTACCACTTCCACTGCCTCGCCACCTATCTGAAACTGCTCTGCTGTCCCGAGGTAATTGTTCATTACTTTAGTTTTCTGCATATTAATTTTCAGGCCCACGGTTCTACTCTGTTCTCCTAGTGGGGAAAGCATGCTTTGCAATTCGTCCCCCGAGTTACTTAGCAAGGCAACGTCATCAGCAAATCTGAGGTTACTGAGGTATTCTCCATTAACCCCTTCTCCCACCTGTTCCCAATCCAACGTTCTCAATACTTCTTGTGCGCATGCTGTGAATAACATTGGAGAGATTCTGTCTCCTTGTCTGACACCCTTCCTTATAGGTATTTTAGTGCTCTCCCTATGGAGGATGATGGTAGCTGTAGACCCACTGTAGATATCCTCTAGTATTCTTACATAATGCTCATCTACCCCCTGGTTCCGTAATGCCTGAATGACTGCTGGGGTTTCGAGCGAGTCAAATGCTTTCTCATAATCTATGAAGGCTATATATAGGGGTTCAGTATACTCAGCGCACTTCTCTATCACCTGATTGATCGTGTGAATATGGTCCATGGTTGAATAACCTTTACGGAACCCTGCTTGTTCGTTAGGTTGACTGAAATCTAAGGTTTCAGAGATTCGGTTAGCGATTACCTTGGTAAATACCTTGTAGACGACTGACAGTAAGCTGATCGGACTGTAATTTTTAAAGTCCTTCATGTCGCCTTTCTTATGGATTAGGGTGATGTTCGCGTTCTTCCAAGATTCCAGTACCATTGCGGTCATTAGGCATTGCGTATACAGGTTTGCCAGTTTTTCAAGTACAATTTCTCCGCCATCCTTCAAGAGGTTTGCTGTTATCTGATCCTCACCAGGTGCTTGGCCCCCTTTCATTTCTTCCAAAGTCTTCCTTACTTCTTCGGTCGTTACTGGTGGGATGTCTATCTCCTCTGAACTGCTGTCTCGTTCGGCATTATCCTGCATGTCCCGGCTACTGTACAGATCCCTATAGAACTCCTCGGCCACTGTGACTTTTTATTCCTATTTGTGATGACATTGCCTTGCTTATCCTTAAGTGCATACATCTGATTTTTACCCACGCCAAGACGTCTCTTCACTGCTTTCATGCTACCTCCGTTCATTACAGCGTATTCGATCCTCTCCATATTATACTTCCGTATGTCAGCTGTCTTACGCCTATTGATTAACTTCGAGAGCTCGGCTAGTTCTATTCTGTTAGCTGCGGTAGAGATTCTCATATTTTGCCGTTTTCTGATTAGTTCTTTCGTCTCCTGTGAAAGTTTATCAGTATCCTGTCTAGCCATAGTGCCCCCGACTTCTATTGCACACTCCGTGATGATGCGTGTAAGGTTGTCGCTGGCTTCCTGTGTCGTAAGCTCGGCTTCCTCGTTAAGGGCGGAATATCGGTTCTGCAGCGCGATCCTGAATTCTTCTACTTTACGTCTTACTGTTAGTTCGTTTATCGGCTTCTTTCATACTAGCTTTTTGAGGTCTCTCCTCAAATCAAGCCTAATTCGAGAACTTACCATACGGTGGTCACTGCACCTTACCCTTCCGAGCACTTCCACATCCCGCACGACGCCAGGGTTATCGCATAATATGAAGTCAATTTCATTTTTGCGCTCCCCATTCGGGCTCCTCCAGACCCACTTCCGACTCTCCCGTTTACAGAAGAAGGTATTCATTATGCTGAGGTTATTCCGTTCTGTAAACTCAACTAGTAGGTCCCCGCTGCTATTTCTACAGCCCAACCATAGTTCCCAACTGCCTTGTCTCCAGCCTGATTCTTGCCTACTTTAGCATTGAAGTCCCCCCATAACTACGGTATACTGTGTATTTAATTTTGCCATTGCCGATTCCACGTCTTCATAGATGCGTTCCACTACTTGGTCGTCGTAGCTGGATGTGGGCGCGTAGCCCTGTACCACCTTGAGCTTGTACCTCTTATTGAGCCTAATTACAAGACCTGCTGCCCGTTCGTTAATGCTATAGTATTCGTCTATGTTGCCAGCTATGCTTTTATTGACTAGAAATCCCACTCCCAGTTCTCTTTTGTCCTCTAGACCACAGTAACATAGGACGTGTTCATTTTTCAGCACCGTAAAGGCTTCGCCTGCCCTCGTAACCTCGCTAAGCCCTATTACGTCCCAATTAATGCCCTCTAGTTCCTTGAACAACACCTCGAGACTTGCTCCGCTAGATAAGGTTCGCGCGTTAAACGTTGCCAGGTTCAGATTCCATTGGCGGACTGTCCGGATCTTGGGATTCTTAGCACCCTCTGCTGCGTCACAGGTCTGACCGCCGCCGTGGTCAGTTGCTTCGCAGCCGCTGGGCACTGAGGGCCGAGAGTTAATTGGCGTATTCATGGGAGGTTGTGGCCGTTACTACACCAGGGTGGCCAATCCTGCTCTGGTGAGGGAGTGCATTACCGGCAATGGTCGCCGGGGTCAGGATGCACCTTAAGCCCCTTTGTGCAATTCCATCAATACGCGGATTTTTTTTTAATCCGGTGGGACTTGTCCGGCACCGGGATTCGAACCACGGTCCTTCTGCACGCGAGGTGGGTGTTCTACCTTTACGCCATCGCTGCATCTAAGGAAAAATACTTTGACATAAATTCCATAAAAAGTAGAGGGGAAAATCACCCCGCCGGTAGCGTAGTGCTCATCGCACCAGACCGGTATTCTGGAGGTCGCGGGTTCGGATCCCACCTGGCGGAAATTTTCTCTTCGCTTGCTTTCCTTCTTTCCAAGTTTATCTGTTTCAATGACCCACAACTTACTCCCATTTGCGTTCCGAGGTTTTTTTTGACCGCCAACCTTTATTTCTGTGGTATTTTTACGAGATACTTATTTCCTAATTTGATTCCCTACATGCATAGCCAGGGATTCAGTTCTGGCAGTCTTGGGCCATAGTTAGCTTAAAAGGGTTCAACACTGGTTGACCACTCTCGAAATGTCGTAGACAAAATCGGGTCACGGCCCGATGATTAAAAAGGTCCCCTTCACCCAGAGAATTCGGAGTAGCTCTGGCTACCACCACCAAGCACAGGAAAAAAATACTTTGACATAAATTCCATAAAAAGCAGAGGGGAAAATCGCCCCGCTGGTAGCATAGTGGTCATCGCACCAGACCGGTATTCTGGAGGTAGCGGGTTCGGATCCCACCTGGCGGAAATTTCCTCTCTGCTTGCTTTCCTTCTTTCCAAATTTTTAATCTGTTTCAATGACCTACAACTTACTCTTCTTTGCTTAACGGCGTTTTTTTGACCGCCAACCTTTATTTCTGTGGTATTTTTACGAGCTACTTATTTCGTATTCTGATTCCCTACATGCATCGCGAGAGATTCTGTACTGGCAGTCTTGGTGCCATAGTGAGCTTAAGAGGGTTCAACACTGGTTGACCACTCTAGAAATGTCGTAGACAAAATCGGGTCACGGCCCGATGAATAAAAAGGTCCCCTCCACACAGAGAAGTCGGAGTAGCTCTGGCTACCACTCCCAAGCACAGGAAAAAAATACTTTGACATAAATTTCATAAAAAGCAGAGGGCAAAATCGCCCCGCTGGTAGCGTAGTGGTCATCGCACCAGACCGGTATTCTGGAGATCGCGTGTTCGGATCCCACCTGGCGGAAATTTTCTCTCTGCTTGCTTTCCTTCTTTCCAAATTTTTTATCTGTTTTAATGAGCAACAACTTACTCTTCTTTCCTTAACGGCGTTTTTTTTACCGCCAACCTTTATATCTGTGGTATTTTTACGAGCCACTTATTTCCTATTTTCATTCCCTACATGCATAGCGACGGAATCCGTTGTGGCAGTCTTGGTGCCATAGTGAGCCTAAGAGGGTTGAACACTGGTTGACCACTTTCAAAATGTCGTAGACAATCGGGTCACTCCCTGATGATTGAAAAGGTCCCCTTCACCCAGAGAAGTCGGAGTAGCTGTGGCTACTACCCCCAAGCACAGGAAAAAAATACTTTGACATAAATTCCATAAAAAGTAGAGGGGAAAATCGCCCCGCCGATAGCGTAGTGGTCATCGCACCAGACCGGTATTCTGGAGGTCGCGGGTTCGGATCCCACCTGGCGGAAATGTTCTCTCCACTTGCTTTCCTTCTTTCCAAATTTTTCATTTGTTTCAATGACCTACAACTTACTCTTCTTTGCTTTCCGAGGTTTTTTTTGACCGCCAACCTTTATTTCTGTGGTATTTTTACGAGCCACTTATTTCATATTCTGATTCTCTACATGTATAGCGAGGGATTCTGTTCTGGTTGTCGTGGTGCCATAGTGAGCCTAAGAGGGTTGAACACTGGTTGACCACTTTCAAAATGTCGTAGACAATCGGGTCGCGGCCAGATGATTAAAAAGAAGGTTCCCATCACCCAGAGAAGTCGGAGTTGCTGTGGCTACACCCCCCAAGCAGAGGAAAAAAAATACTTTGACATAAATTTCATAAAAAGCAGAGGGGAAAATCGCCCCGCTGGTAGCGTAGTGGTCATCGCACCAGACCGGTATTCTGGAGGTCGCGTGTTCGGATCCCACCTGGCGGAAATTTTCTCTCCACTTGCTTTCCTTCTTTCCAAATTTTTTATCTGTTTTAATGACCAACAACTTACTCTTCTTTCCTTAACGGCGTTTTTTTTTACCGCCAACCTTTATATCTGTGGTATTTTTACGAGCCACTTATTTTCTATTTTCATTCCCTACATGCATAGCCAGGGATTCTGTTGTGGCAGTCTTGGTGCCATAGTGAGCCTAAGAGAGTTGAACACTGGTTTACCACTTTCAAAATGTCGTAGACAATCGGGTCGCGGCCAGACGATTAAAAAGAAGGTCCCCATCACCCAGAGAAGTCGGAGTAGCTGTTGGCTACCACCCCCAAGCACAGAAAAAAAAATACTTTGACATAAATTCCATAAAAAGTAGAGGGGAAAATCGCCCCGTCGGTAGCGTAGTGGTCATCGCACCAGACCGGTATTCTGGAGGTCATGGGTTCAGATCCCACCTGGTGGAAATTTTCTCTCCGCTTGCTTTCCTTCTTTCCGAATTTTTGATCTGTTTCAATGACCTACAACTTACTCCCTTTTGCTTTCCGAGGTTTTTTTTGACCGCCAACCTTTATATCTGTGGTATTTTTACGAGCCACTTATTTCCGATAATCATTCCCTACATGCATAGCAAGGGATTCTGTACTGGCAGTCTTGGTGCCATAGTGAGCTTAAAAGGGTTTTACACGGGTTGACCACTCTCGAAATGTCGTAGACAATCAGGTCGCAGCCAGATGAATAAAAAGAAGGTCCCCATCAACCAGAGAAGTCGGAGTAGCTCTGGATACCACCCCCCAGCACAGGAAAAAAATACTTTGACATAAATTCCCTAAAAAGTAGAAGGGAAAATCGCCCCGCCGGTGGCATAGTGGTCATCGCACCAGACCGGTATTCTGGAGGTCGCGGGTTCGGATCCCACCTGGCGGAAATTTTCTCTCCGCTTGCTTTCCTTCTTAGAAAAATTTTTATGTGTTTCAATGACCTACAACTTACTCCCCTTTGCTTTCCGAGGGTTTTTTTGACCGCCAACCTTTATTTCTGTTGTATTTTTACGAGCCACTTATTTCATATTCTGATTCCCTACATGCATCGCGAGGGATTCTTTTGTGGCAGTATAGGAGCCATAGTGAGCCTAAGAGGGTTGAACACTGGTTGACCACTCTCAAAATATCGTAGACAACCGGCTCACGGCCCGTTGATTAAAAAGAAGGTCTCTTTCACCCAGAGAAGATGGAGTAGCTCTGGCTACCACCCCCAAACAGAGGAAAAAATACTTTGACATAAATTCCCGAAAACATATAGGGGAAAATCGCACCAACGGTAGCGTAGTGGTCATCGCACCAGACCGGTATCCTAGAGGTCGCGGGTTCGGATCCCACCTAGCGGAAATTTTCTCTCCGCTTGCTTTCCTTCTTTCCAAATTCTTTTTTCTGTTTCAATGACCTACAACTTACTCCCCTTTGCTTTCCGAGGTTTTTTTTGACCGCCAACTTTTTTTTCTGTGGTTGTTTTACGAGCCACTTATTTCCTATTCTGATTCTCTACATGCATAGCGTGGGAATCTTTTCCGGTAGTTTTGGTGCCATAGTTAGCTTAAGAGGGTTCAACACTGGTTGACCACTTTCGAATTGTCGTAGACAATCGGGTCAAGTCCCGAGGATTAAAAAGGTCCCTCTCAGCCAGAGAAGTCGGAGTAGCTGTGGCTACCACACCCAAGCACAGGAAAAAATACTTTGACATAATCTCCATAAAGAAGTTGATGGGAAAATCGCCCCGCCGAAGCGTAGTGGTCATCGCACCAGACCGGTATTCTGGAAGTCGCGAGTTTGGATCCCACCTGGCGGAAATTTCCTCTCCGCTTTCTTTCCTTCTTTCCAATTTTTTTATGTTTGAATGACCTACAACTTACTCCTCTTTTCTTTCCAAGGTTTTTTTTGGCCACCAACCTTTATTTCAGTGGTATTTTTACCAGCCACTTGTTTCATATTCTGATTCCCTAAATGCATAGCGAGAGATTCTGTTCTGGCAGTCTTGGTGCCATAGTGAGCTTAAGAGGGTTCAACACTGGTTGACCACTCTCGAAATGTCGTAGACAATCGGGTCACGGCCCGATGTATAAAAAGAAGGTCCTCTTCACTCAGAGAAGTCGGAGTAGCTGTGGCTACCACCCCCAAGCACAGGAAAAAAATACTTTGACATAAATTCCATAAAAAGTAGAGGGAAAAATTGCCCCGCCGGTAGCGTAGTGGTCATCAAACCAGACCGATATTCTGGAGGTCGCGGGTTCGGATCCCTCCTGGCAGAAATTTTCTCTCCGCTTGCTTTCCTTCTTTACAAGTTTATCTGTTTCAATGACCTACAACTTACTCCCCTTTGCGTACCGAGGTTTTTTTTGACCGCCGACCTTTATTTCTGGGGTATTTTTACGAGCCACTTATTTCCGATTTTGATTCCCTACATGCATTGCCAGGGATTCAGTTCTGGCAGTCTTGTGCCATAGTGAGCTTAAAAGGGTTCAACACTGGTTGACCACTCTCGAAATGTCGTAGACAAAATCGGGTCACGGCCGGTAGAATTGAAAGGTCCCCTTCACCCAGTTAAGTCGGAGTTGCTGTGGCTACACCCCCCAGCACAGGAAAAAAATACTTTGACATATATTTCATAAAAAGTAGTGGGGAAAATTGCCCCGCCGGTAGCGTAGTGGTCATCGCACCAGACCCGTATTCTGGAGGTCTTGGTATCGGATTCCACCTGGCAGGAATTTTCTCTCCACTGTCTTTCTTTCCAAATTCTGTCTGTTTCAATGAACTACAACTTCCTCTCTGCTTTCCAAGGTTTTCTTTTAACAGCGAAACTTTTTTCCCGTGTTTTTTCTATGAGCCCCTCTTTTCCAAATCAGATTCCCTACATGCATAGCGAGGGATTCTGTTCTGGCAGCCTTTTTGCCATAGTGAGCATAAGAGGGTTCAACACTGGTTGACCACTGTCGAAATGTCGTACACAATCGGGTCACTGCCCGATGAATAAAAAGAAGGTCCTCTTCACACAGAGAATTCGGAGTAGCTGTGGCTACCACCCCCAAGCACAGGAAAAAAATATTTGACATAATCTCCATAAAAAGTATAGGAAAAATTGCCCCGCCGGTAGCGTAGTGGTCATCGCACAAGACCGGTATTCTGGAGGTCGCGGGTTCGAAACCCCCCTGGCGGAAATTTTCTCTCCACTTGCTTTCCTTCTTTCCAAACTTTTTATCTGTTTTAATGACCTACAACTTACTCCCCTTTGCTTTCCGAGGTTTTTTTGACCACCAGCCTTTATTTCTGTGGTATTTTTACGAGCCACTTATTTCCTTTTCTGGTTCTCTACATGCATAGCAAGGGAATCTGTTCCGGCAGTTTTGGTGCAATAGTGAGCTTAAGAGGGTTCAACACTGGTTGACCACTCTCGAAATGTCGTAGACAATCTGGTCAAGTCCCGAGGATTAAAAAGGTCTCCTTCAGCCAGAGAAGTCGGAGTAGCTCTGGCTACCACTACCAAGCCGAGGAAAAAAATACTTTGACGTACATTCTACAACAAGGAGAGGGAAAAATCGCCCCACCGGTAGCGTAGTGGTTATCGCACCAGACCGGTATTCTGGAGGTCGCGGGTTCGGATCCCACCTGGAGGAAATTTTCTCTCCGCTTGCTTTCCTTCTTTCCAAATTTTCTATCTGTTTCAATGACATACAACTTACTCCCTTTTGCTTTCCGAGGTTTTTTTTATAGCCAACCTTTATTTCTGTGGTATCTTTACGAGCCACTTATTTCCTATTCTCATTCCCTACATGCATAGCGAGCGATTCTGTTGTGGCAGTCTTAGTGCCATAGTGAGCTTAAGAGGGTTCAACACGGGTTGACCACTCTTGAAATGTCGTAGACAATCGGGTCACGGCGCGATTATTAAAAAGGTCCCCTTCACCCAGAGAAGTCGGAGTAGCTCTTCCTACCACCCCCAAGCACAGGAAAAAAATAATTTGACATAAATTCCATAAAAATAAGAGGGGAAAATCGCCCCGCCGGTAGCGTAGTTGTCATCGCACCAAACCGGTATTCTGGAGGTCGCGGGTTCGGATCCCACCTGGCGGAAATTTTTTCTCCGGTTCCTTTCCTTCTTTCCAAATTTTTTATCTCTTTCAATGACCAACAACTTAATCTTTTTTGCTTATTGGCTTTTTTTGACCGCCAACCTTTATTTCTGTGGTATTTTTACGAGCTACTTATTTCGTATTCTGATTCCCTACATCCATCGCGAGAGATTCTGTACTGGCAGTCTTGGTGCCATAGTGAGCTTAAGAGGGTTCAACACTGGTTGACCACTCTAGAAATGTCGTAGACAAAATCGGGTCACGGCCCGATGATTAAAAAGGTCTCCTTCACACAGAGAAGTCGGAGTAGCTCTGGCTACCACTCCCAAGCACAGGAAAAAAATACTTTGACATAAATTCCATAAAACGCAGATGGCAAAATCGCCCAGCTGGTAGCGTAGTGGTCATCGCACCAGACCGGTATTCTGGAGATCGCGTGTTCGGATCCCACCTGGCGGAAATTTTCTCTCCGCTTGCTTTCCTTCTTTCCAAATTTTTTATCTGTTTTAATGACCAACAACTTACTCTTCTTTCCTTAACGGCGTTTTTTTTTACCGCCAATCTTTATATCTGTGGTATTTTTACGAGCCACTTATTTCCTATTTTCATTCCCTACATGCATAGCGAGGAAATCTGTTGTGGCAGTCTTGGTGACATAGTGAGCGTAAGAGGGTTGAACACTGGTTGACCACTTTCAAAATGTCGTAGACAATCGGGTCACTCCCTGATGAATAAAAAGGTCCCCTTCACCCAGAGACGTCGGAGTAGCTGTGGCTACTACCCCCAAGCACAGGAAAAAAATACTTTGACATAAATTCCATAAAAAGTAGAGGGGAAAATCGCCCCGCCGATAGCGTAGTGGCCATCGCACCAGACCGGTATTCTGGAGGTCGCGGGTTCGGATCCCACCTGGCGGAAATGTTCTCTCCACTTGGTTTCCTTCTTTCCAAATTTTTCATTTGTTTCAATGACCTACAACTTACTCTTCTTTGCTTTCCGAGGTTTTTTTTTGACCGCCAACCTTTATTTCTGTGGTATTTTTACGAGCCACTTATTTCCTATTCTAATTCTCTACATGTATAGCGAGGGATTCTGTTCTGGCAGTCGTGGCGCCATAGTGAGCCTAAGAGTGTTGAACACTGTTTGACCACTTTCAAAATGTCGTAGACAATCGGGTCGCGACGAGATGATTAAAAAGAAGGTCCCCATCACCCAGGGAAGTCGGAGTTGCTGTGGCTACACCCCCCAAGCAGAGCAAAAAAATATTTTGACATAAATTTCATAAAAAGCAGAGGGGAAAATCGCCCCGCTGGTAGCGTAGTGGTCATCGCACCAGACCGGTATTCTGGAGGTCGCGTGTTCGGATCCCACCTGGCGGAAATTTTCTCTCCGCTTGCTTTCCTTCTTTCCAAATTTTTTATCTGTTTTAATGACCAACAACTTACTCTTCTTTCCTTAACGGCGTTTTTTTTTTACCGCCAACCTTTATATCTGTGGTATTTTTACGAGCCACTTATTTTCTATTTTCATTCCCTACATGCATAGCGAGGGATTCTGTTGTGGCAGTCTTGGTGCCATAGTGAGCCTAAGAGGGTTGAACACTGGTTGACCACTTTCAAAATGTCGTAGACAATCGGGTCGCGGCCAGACGATTAAAAAGAAGGTCCCCATCACCCAGAGAAGTCGGAGTAGCTCTGGATACCACCCCCAAGCACAGGAAAAAAATACTTTGACATAAATTCCATAAAAAGTAGAGTGGAAAATCGCCCCGCCGGTTGCGTAGTGGTCATCCCACCAGACTGGTATTCTGGAGGTCGCGGGTTCGGATCCCACCTGGTGGAAATTTTCTCTCCGCTTGCTTTCCTTCTTTCCAAATTTTTTATCTGTTTCAATGGCATGCAACTTACTCCCTTTTGCTTTCCGAGGTTTTTTTTTACCGCCAACCTTTATTTCTGTGGTATCTTTACGAGCCACTTATTTCCTATTCTCATTCCCTACATGCATAGCGAGGGATTCTGTTCTGGCAGTCTTGCTGCCATAGTGAGCTTAAGAGGGTTCAACACGGGTTGACCACTCTCGAAATGTCGTAGACAATCAGGTCGCGGCCAGATGATTAAAAATTAAAAAAAAGGTCCCCATCACCCAGAGAAGTCGGAGTAGCTCTGGATACCACCCCCAAGCACAGGAAAAAAATACTTTGACATAAATTCCATAAAAAGCAGAGGGGAAAATCGCCCCGCTGGTAGCATAGTGGTCATCGCACCAGACCGGTATTCTGGAGGTAGCGGGTTCGGAACCCACCTGGCGGAAATTTCCTCTCCGCTTGCTTTCCTTCTTTCCAAATTTTTTATCTGTTTCAATGACCTACAACTTACTCTTCATTGCTTAACAGCGTTTTTTTTTACCTCCAACCTTTATATCTGTGGTATTTTTACGAGCCACTTATTTCCTATTTTCATTACCTACATGCATAGCGAGGGATTCTGTTGTGGCAGTCTTGGTGCCATAGTGAGCTTAAGAGGGTTCAACACGGGTTGACCACTCTAAAAATGTCGTAGACAATCGGGTCACGGCCCGAATATTTAAAAGTTCCCCTTCACCCAGAGAAGTCGGAGTAGCTCTGGCAACCACCCCCAAGCACAGAAAAAAAATACTTTGACATAAATTCCATAAAAAGAAGAGGGTAAAATCGCCCCGCTGGTAGCGTAGTGGTCATCGCACCAGACCGGTATTCTGGAGTCGCGGGTTCGGATCCCACCTGGTGGAAATTTTCTCTCCGCTTGCTTTCCTTCTTTCCAAGTTTATCTGTTTCAATGACCTACAACTTACTCCCCTTTGCGTTCCGAGGTTTTTTTTAACCACCAACCTTTATTTCTGTGGTATTTTTACGAGCCACTCATTTCATATTCTGATTCCCTACATGCATCGCGAGGGATTCTGTTGTGGCAGTATTGGAGCCATAGTGAGCCTAAGAGGGTTGAACACTGGTTGACCACTCTCAAAATATCGTAGACAACCGGCTCACGGCCCGTTGATTAAAAAGAAGGTCTCTTTCACCCAGAGAAGATGGAGTAGCTCTGGCTACCACCCCCAAGCAGAGGAAAAAAATACTTTGACATAAATTCCCGAAAACATATAGGCGAAAATCGCACCAACGGTAGCGTAGTGGTCATCGCACCAGACCGGTTTTCTAAGAGGTCGTGGGTTCGGATCCCACCTAGGCGAAATTTTCTCTCCGCTTGTTTTCCTTCTTTCCAAATTCTTTTTTCTGTTTCAATGACCTACAACTTACTCCCCTTTGCTTTCCGAGTTTTTTTTTGACCGCCAACTTTTTTTTCTGTGGTTGTTTTACGAGCCACTTATTTCCTATTCTGATTCTCTACATGCATAGCGTGGGAATCTTTTCCGGCAGTTTTGGTGCCATAGTTAGCTTAAGAGGGTTCAACACTGGTTGACCACTTTCGAATTGTCGTAGACAATCGGGTCAAGTCCCGAGGATTAAAAAGGTCCCCTTCAGCCAGAGAAGTCGGAGTAGCTGTGGCTACCACCCCCAAGCACAGGAAAAAAATACTTTGACATAATCTCCATAAAGAAGTTGATGGGAAAATCGCCCCGCCGTAGCGTAGTGGTCATCGCACCAGACCGGTATTCTGGAGGTGGCGAGTTTGGATCCCATCTGGCGGAAATTTCCTCTCCGCTTGCTTTCCTTCTTTCCAATTTTTTTATCTGTTTGAATGACCTACAACTTACTCCTCTTTTATTTTTCCGAGGTTTTTTTTGGCCGCCAACCTTTATTTCTGTGGTATTTTTACCAGCCACTTGTTTCATATTCTGATTCCCTAAATGCATAGCGAGAGATTCTGTTCTGGCAGTCTTGGTGCCATAGTGAGCTTAAGAGGGTTCAACTCTGGTTGACGACTCTCGAAACGTCGTAGACAATCGGGTCACGGCCCGATGTATAAAAAGAAGGTCCTCTTCACTCAGAGAAGTCGGAGTAGCTGTGGCTACCACCCCCAAGCACAGGAAAAAAATACTTTGACATAAATTCTATAAAAAGTAGAGGGAAAAATTGCCCCGCCGGTAGCGTAGTGGTCATCAAACCAGACCGATATTCTGGAGGTCGCGGGTTCGGATCCCTCCTGGCGGAACTTTTCCCACAGCTTGGTTTCCTTCCTTCCAAATTTTTTATCTGTTTCAATGGCCTACAACATACTCCCCTTTGCTTAACGGTGTTTTTTTGACCGCCAACCTTTATTTCTGTGGTATTTTTACGAGCCACTTATTTCATATTCTCATTCCCTACATGCATAGCGAGAGATTCTGTTCTGGAAGTCTTAGGGCCATAGTGAGCTTAAGAGGGTTCAACACTGGTTGACCACTCACGAAATGTCGTATACAATCAGGTCGCGGCCAGATGATTAAAAAGAAGGTCCCCATCACCAAGAGAAGTCGGAGTAGCTCTGCATACCACCCCCAAGCACAGGAAAAAAATACTTTCACATAAATTCCCTAAAAAGTAGAGGGGAAAATCTCCCCGCCGGTAGCGTAGCGGTCATCGCACCAGACCGGTATTCTGGAGGTCGCGGGTTCGGATCCCTCCTGGCAGAAATTTTCTCTCTGCTTCCTTTCCCTCTTTACAAGTTTATCTGTTTCAATGACCTACAACTTACTCCCCTTTGCGTACCGAGGTTTTTTTTGACCGCCGACCTTTAGTTCTGTGGTATCTTTACGAGCCACTTATTTCCTATTCTCATTCCCTACATGCATAGCGAGGGATTCTGTTCTGGCAGTCTTGCTGCCATAGTGAGCTTAAGAGGGTTCAACACGGGTTGACCACTCTCGAAATGTCGTAGACAATCAGGTCGCGGCCAGATGATTAAAAATTAAAAAGAAGGTCCCCATCACCCAGAGAAGTCGGAGTAGCTCTGGATACCACCCCCAAGCACAGGAAAAAATACTTTCACATAAATTCCCTAAAAAGTAGAGGGGAAAATCTCCCCGCCGGTAGCGTAGCGGTCATCGCACCAGACCGGTATTCTGGAGGTAGCGGGTTCGGATCCCTCCTGGCAGAAATTTTCTCTCTGCTTCCTTTCCCTCTTTACAAGTTTATCTGTTTCAATGACCTACAACTTACTCCCCTTTGCGTTCCGAGGTTTTTTTTAACCACCAACCTTTATTTCTGTGGTATTTTTACGAGCCACTTATTTCATATTCTCAGTCCCTACATGCATAGCGAGAGATTCTGTTCTGGCAGTCTTGGGGCCATAGTGAGCTTAAGAGGGTTCAACACGGGTTGACAACTCTCGAAATGTCGTAGACAATCAGGTCGCGGCCAGATGATTAAAAATTAAAAAGAAGGTCCCCATCACCCAGAGAAGTCGGAGTAGCTCTGGATACCACGCCCAAGCACAGGAAAAAAATACTTTGACATAAATTCCATAAAAAGCAGAGGGGAAAATCGCCCCGCTGGTCGCATAGTGGTCATCGCACCAGACCGGTATGCTGGAGGTAGCGGGTTCGGAACCCACCTGGCGGAAATTTCCTCTCCGCTTGCTTTCCTTCTTTCCAAATTTTTTATCTGTTTCAATGACCTACAAATTACTCTTCTTTGCTTAACTTCTTTTTTTTTTACCTCCAACCTTTATTTCTGTGGTATTTTCACGAGCCACTTATTTCCTATTTCCATTACCTACATGCATAGCGAGGGATTCTGTTGTGGCAGTCTTGGTGCCATAGTGACCTTAAGAGGGTTCAACACGGGTTGACCACTCTAAAAAATGTCGTAGACAATCGGGTCACGGCCCGATTATTTAAAAGTTCCCCTTCACCCAGAGAAGTCGGAGTAGCTCTGGAAACCACCCCCAAGCACAGAAAAAAAATACTTTGACATAAATTCCATAAAAAGCAGAGGGTAAAATCGCCCCGCTGGTAGCGTAGTGGTCATCGCACCAGACCGGTATTCTGGAGGTCGCGGGTTCGGATCCCACCTGGTGGAAATTTTCTCTCCGCTTGCTTTCCTTCTTTCCAAGTTTATCTGTTTCAATGACCTACAACTTACTCCCCTTTGCGTTCCGAGGTTTTTTTTAACCACCAACCTTTATTTCTGTGGTATTTTTACGAGCCACTTATTTCATATTCTCAGTCCCTACATTCATAGCGAGAGATTCTGTTCTGGCAGTCTTGGGGCCATAGTGAGCTTAAGAGGGTTCAACACTGGTTGACCACTCTCGAAATGTCGTAGACAATCAGGTCGCGGCCAGATGATTAAAAATTAAAAAGAAGGTCCCCATCACCCAGAGAAGTCGGAGTAGCTCTGGATACCACCCCCAAGCACAGGAAAAAAATACTTTGACATAAATTCCATAAAAAGCAGAGAGGAAAATCGCCCCGCTGGTAGCATAGTGGTCATCGCACCAGACCGGTATTCTGGAGGTAGCGGGTTCGGAACCCACCTGGCGGAAATTTCCTCTCCGCTTGCTTTCCTTCTTTCCAAATTTTTTATCTGTTTCAATGACCTACAACTTACTCTTCTTTGCTTAACGGCGTTTTTTTTACCTCCAACCTTTATTTCTGTGGTATTTTCACGAGCCACTTATTTCCTATTTTCATTACCTACATGCATAGCGAGGGATTCTGTTCTGGCAGTCTTGGTGCCATAGTGAGCTTAAGAGGGTTCAACACTGGTTGACCACTCTCGAAATGTCGTAGACAATCGGGTCACGGCCCGATGTATAAAAAGAAGGTCCTCTTCACTCAGAGAAGTCGGAGTAGCTGTGGCTACCACCCCCAAGCACAGGAAAAAAATACTTTGACATAAATTCCATAAAAAGTAGAGGGAAAAATTGCCCCGCCGGTAGCGTAGTGGTCATCAAACCAGACCGATATTCTGGAGGTCGCGGGTTCGGATCCCTCCTGGCAGAAATTTTCTCTCCGCTTGCTTTCCTTCTTTACAAGTTTATCTGTTTCAATGACCTACAACTTACTCCCCTTTGCGTACCGAGGTTTTTTTTGACCGCCGACCTTTATTTCTGGGGTATTTTTACGAGCCACTTATTTCCGATTTTGATTCCCTACATGCATTGCCAGGGATTCAGTTCTGGCAGTCTTGTGCCATAGTGAGCTTAAAAGGGTTCAACACTGGTTGACCACTCTCGAAATGTCGTAGACAAAATCGGGTCACGGCCCGTAGAATTGAAAGGTCCCCTTCACCCAGTTAAGTCGGAGTTGCTGTGGCTACACCCCCCAGCACAGGAAAAAAATACTTTGACATATATTTCATAAAAAGTAGTGGGGAAAATTGCCCCGCCGGTAGCGTAGTGGTCATCGCACCAGACCCGTATTCTGGAGGTCTTGGTATCGGATTCCACCTGGCAGGAATTTTCTCTCCACTGTCTTTCTTTCCAAATTCTGTCTGTTTCAATGAACTACAACTTCCTCTCTGCTTTCCAAGGTTTTCTTTTAACAGCGAAACTTTTTTCCCGTGTTTTTTCTATGAGCCCCTCTTTTCCAAATCAGATTCCCTACATGCATAGCGAGGGATTCTGTTCTGGCAGCCTTTTTGCCATAGTGAGCATAAGAGGGTTCAACACTGGTTGACCACTGTCGAAATGTCGTACACAATCGGGTCACTGCCCGATGAATAAAAAGAAGGTCCTCTTCACACAGAGAATTCGGAGTAGCTGTGGCTACCACCCCCAAGCACAGGAAAAAAATATTTGACATAATCTCCATAAAAAGTATAGGAAAAATTGCCCCGCCGGTAGCGTAGTGGTCATCGCACAAGACCGGTATTCTGGAGGTCGCGGGTTCGAAACCCCCCTGGCGGAAATTTTCTCTCCACTTGCTTTCCTTCTTTCCAAACTTTTTATCTGTTTTAATGACCTACAACTTACCCCCTTTGCTTTCCGAGGTTTTTTTGACCACCAGCCTTTATTTCTGTGGTATTTTTACGAGCCACTTATTTCCTTTTCTGGTTCTCTACATGCATAGCAAGGGAATCTGTTCCGGCAGTTTTGGTGCAATAGTGAGCTTAAGAGGGTTCAACACTGGTTGACCACTCTCGAAATGTCGTAGACAATCTGGTCAAGTCCCGAGGATTAAAAAGGTCTCCTTCAGCCAGAGAAGTCGGAGTAGCTCTGGCTACCACTACCAAGCCGAGGAAAAAAATACTTTGACGTACATTCTACAACAAGGAGAGGGAAAAATCGCCCCACCGGTAGCGTAGTGGTTATCGCACCAGACCGGTATTCTGGAGGTCGCGGGTTCGGATCCCACCTGGAGGAAATTTTCTCTCCGCTTGCTTTCCTTCTTTCCAAATTTTCTATCTGTTTCAATGACATACAACTTACTCCCTTTTGCTTTCCGAGGTTTTTTTTTATAGCCAACCTTTATTTCTGTGGTATCTTTACGAGCCACTTATTTCCTATTCTCATTCCCTACATGCATAGCGAGCGATTCTGTTGTGGCAGTCTTAGTGCCATAGTGAGCTTAAGAGGGTTCAACACGGGTTGACCACTCTTGAAATGTCGTAGACAATCGGGTCACGGCGCGATTATTAAAAAGGTCCCCTTCACCCAGAGAAGTCGGAGTAGCTCTTCCTACCACCCCCAAGCACAGGAAAAAAATAATTTGACATAAATTCCATAAAAATAAGAGGGGAAAATCGCCCCGCCGGTAGCGTAGTTGTCATCGCACCAAACCGGTATTCTGGAGGTCGCGGGTTCGGATCCCACCTGGCGGAAATTTTTTCTCCGGTTCCTTTCCTTCTTTCCAAATTTTTTATCTCTTTCAATGACCAACAACTTAATCTTTTTTGCTTATTGGCTTTTTTTGACCGCCAACCTTTATTTCTGTGGTATTTTTACGAGCTACTTATTTCGTATTCTGATTCCCTACATCCATCGCGAGAGATTCTGTACTGGCAGTCTTGGTGCCATAGTGAGCTTAAGAGGGTTCAACACTGGTTGACCACTCTAGAAATGTCGTAGACAAAATCGGGTCACGGCCCGATGATTAAAAAGGTCTCCTTCACACAGAGAAGTCGGAGTAGCTCTGGCTACCACTCCCAAGCACAGGAAAAAAATACTTTGACATAAATTCCATAAAACGCAGATGGCAAAATCGCCCAGCTGGTAGCGTAGTGGTCATCGCACCAGACCGGTATTCTGGAGATCGCGTGTTCGGATCCCACCTGGCGGAAATTTTCTCTCCGCTTGCTTTCCTTCTTTCCAAATTTTTTATCTGTTTTAATGACCAACAACTTACTCTTCTTTCCTTAACGGCGTTTTTTTTACCGCCAATCTTTATATCTGTGGTATTTTTACGAGCCACTTATTTCCTATTTTCATTCCCTACATGCATAGCGAGGAAATCTGTTGTGGCAGTCTTGGTGCCATAGTGAGCGTAAGAGGGTTGAACACTGGTTGACCACTTTCAAAATGTCGTAGACAATCGGGTCACTCCCTGATGAATAAAAAGGTCCCCTTCACCCAGAGACGTCGGAGTAGCTGTGGCTACTACCCCCAAGCACAGGAAAAAAATACTTTGACATAAATTCCATAAAAAGTAGAGGGGAAAATCGCCCCGCCGATAGCGTAGTGGCCATCGCACCAGACCGGTATTCTGGAGGTCGCGGGTTCGGATCCCACCTGGCGGAAATGTTCTCTCCACTTGGTTTCCTTCTTTCCAAATTTTTCATTTGTTTCAATGACCTACAACTTACTCTTCTTTGCTTTCCGAGGTTTTTTTTTGACCGCCAACCTTTATTTCTGTGGTATTTTTACGAGCCACTTATTTCCTATTCTAATTCTCTACATGTATAGCGAGGGATTCTGTTCTGGCAGTCGTGGCGCCATAGTGAGCCTAAGAGTGTTGAACACTGTTTGACCACTTTCAAAATGTCGTAGACAATCGGGTCGCGACGAGATGATTAAAAAGAAGGTCCCCATCACCCAGGGAAGTCGGAGTTGCTGTGGCTACACCCCCCAAGCAGAGCAAAAAAATATTTTGACATAAATTTCATAAAAAGCAGAGGGGAAAATCGCCCCGCTGGTAGCGTAGTGGTCATCGCACCAGACCGGTATTCTGGAGGTCGCGTGTTCGGATCCCACCTGGCGGAAATTTTCTCTCCGCTTGCTTTCCTTCTTTCCAAATTTTTTATCTGTTTTAATGACCAACAACTTACTCTTCTTTCCTTAACGGCGTTTTTTTTTTACCGCCAACCTTTATATCTGTGGTATTTTTACGAGCCACTTATTTTCTATTTTCATTCCCTACATGCATAGCGAGGGATTCTGTTGTGGCAGTCTTGGTGCCATAGTGAGCCTAAGAGGGTTGAACACTGGTTGACCACTTTCAAAATGTCGTAGACAATCGGGTCGCGGCCAGACGATTAAAAAGAAGGTCCCCATCACCCAGAGAAGTCGGAGTAGCTCTGGATACCACCCCCAAGCACAGGAAAAAAATACTTTGACATAAATTCCATAAAAAGTAGAGTGGAAAATCGCCCCGCCGGTTGCGTAGTGGTCATCCCACCAGACTGGTATTCTGGAGGTCGCGGGTTCGGATCCCACCTGGTGGAAATTTTCTCTCCGCTTGCTTTCCTTCTTTCCAAATTTTTTATCTGTTTCAATGGCATGCAACTTACTCCCTTTTGCTTTCCGAGGTTTTTTTTTACCGCCAACCTTTATTTCTGTGGTATCTTTACGAGCCACTTATTTCCTATTCTCATTCCCTACATGCATAGCGAGGGATTCTGTTCTGGCAGTCTTGCTGCCATAGTGAGCTTAAGAGGGTTCAACACGGGTTGACCACTCTCGAAATGTCGTAGACAATCAGGTCGCGGCCAGATGATTAAAAATTAAAAAAAAGGTCCCCATCACCCAGAGAAGTCGGAGTAGCTCTGGATACCACCCCCAAGCACAGGAAAAAAATACTTTGACATAAATTCCATAAAAAGCAGAGGGGAAAATCGCCCCGCTGGTCGCATAGTGGTCATCGCACCAGACCGGTATGCTGGAGGTAGCGGGTTCGGAACCCACCTGGCGGAAATTTCCTCTCCGCTTGCTTTCCTTCTTTCCAAATTTTTTATCTGTTTCAATGACCTACAAATTACTCTTCTTTGCTTAACTTCTTTTTTTTTTACCTCCAACCTTTATTTCTGTGGTATTTTCACGAGCCACTTATTTCCTATTTCCATTACCTACATGCATAGCGAGGGATTCTGTTGTGGCAGTCTTGGTGCCATAGTGACCTTAAGAGGGTTCAACACGGGTTGACCACTCTAAAAAATGTCGTAGACAATCGGGTCACGGCCCGATTATTTAAAAGTTCCCCTTCACCCAGAGAAGTCGGAGTAGCTCTGGAAACCACCCCCAAGCACAGAAAAAAAATACTTTGACATAAATTCCATAAAAAGCAGAGGGTAAAATCGCCCCGCTGGTAGCGTAGTGGTCATCGCACCAGACCGGTATTCTGGAGGTCGCGGGTTCGGATCCCACCTGGTGGAAATTTTCTCTCCGCTTGCTTTCCTTCTTTCCAAGTTTATCTGTTTCAATGACCTACAACTTACTCCCCTTTGCGTTCCGAGGTTTTTTTAAACCACCAACCTTTATTTCTGTGGTATTTTTACGAGCCACTTATTTCATATTCTCAGTCCCTACATTCATAGCGAGAGATTCTGTTCTGGCAGTCTTGGGGCCATAGTGAGCTTAAGAGGGTTCAACACTGGTTGACCACTCTCGAAATGTCGTAGACAATCAGGTCGCGGCCAGATGATTAAAAATTAAAAAGAAGGTCCCCATCACCCAGAGAAGTCGGAGTAGCTCTGGATACCACCCCCAAGCACAGGAAAAAAATACTTTGACATAAATTCCATAAAAAGCAGAGAGGAAAATCGCCCCGCTGGTAGCATAGTGGTCATCGCACCAGACCGGTATTCTGGAGGTAGCGGGTTCGGAACCCACCTGGCGGAAATTTCCTCTCCGCTTGCTTTCCTTCTTTCCAAATTTTTTATCTGTTTCAATGACCTACAACTTACTCTTCTTTGCTTAACGGCGTTTTTTTTACCTCCAACCTTTATTTCTGTGGTATTTTCACGAGCCACTTATTTCCTATTTTCATTACCTACATGCATAGCGAGGGATTCTGTTGTGGCAGTCTTGGTGCCATAGTGACCTTAAGAGGGTTCAACACGGGTTGACCACTCTAAAAAATGTCGTAGACAATCGGGTCACGGCCCGATTATTTAAAAGTTCCCCTTCACCCAGAGAAGTCGGAGTAGCTCTGGAAACCACCCCCAAGCACAGAAAAAAAATACTTTGACATAAATTCCATAAAAAGCAGAGGGTAAAATCGCCCCGCTGGTAGCGTAGTGGTCATCGCACCAGACCGGTATTCTGGAGGTCGCGGGTTCGGATCCCACCTGGTGGAAATTTTCTCTCCGCTTGCTTTCCTTCTTTCAAGTTTATCTGTTTCAATGACCTACAACTTACTCCCCTTTGCGTTCCGACGTTTTTTTTAACCACCAACCTTTATTTCTGTGGTATTTTTACGAGTTACTTATTTCATATTCTCAGTCCCTACATGCATAGCGAGATATTCTGTTCTGGCAGTCTTGGGGCCATAGTGAGCTTAAGAGGGTTCAACACTGGTTGACCACTCTCGAAATGTCGTAGACAATCGGGTCACGGCCCGATGATTAAAAAGGTCCCCTTCACACAGAGAAGTCGGAGTAGCTGTGGCTACCACCCCCAAGCACAGGAAAAAATACTTTGACATAAATTCCATAAAAAGTAGCGTGGAAAATCGCCCCGCCGGTAGCGTCGTGGTCATCGCACCAGACCGGTATTCTGGAGGTCTTGGTATCGTATTCCACCTGGAAGGAATTTTCTCTCCACTGTCTGTCTTTCCAAATTCTGTCTGTTTCAATGCACTACAACTTCCTCTCTTTGCTTTCCAAGGTTTTTTTTAACAGCGAACCTTTTTTTCTGTGTTTTTTCTACGAGCCCCTTTTTTCCTATTCTGATTCGCTACATGCATAGCAAGGGCATTTGTTATCGCAGTATTGTGCAACAGGAAGCTTAAGGGGGTTCAACACTGGTTGACCACTATAGAAATGTCGTAGACAATCGGGTCACAGCCCGATGATTAAAAAGGTCCCCTTCACTCAGAGAAATCTGAGAAGCTGTGGCTACCACCCCCAAGCACAGGAAAAAAATACTTTGACATAAATTCCATAAAAAGTAGAGGGGAAAATCGCCCCGCCGGTAGCGTAGTGGTCATCGCACCAGACCGGTATTCTGGAGGTCATGGGTTCAGATCCCACCTGGTGGAAATTTTCTCTCCGCTTGCTTTCCTTCTTTCCGAATTTTTTATCTGTTTCAATGACCTACAACTTACTCCCTTTTGCTTTCCGAGGTTTTTTTTTGACCGCCAAGTTTTATTTCTGTAGTATTTTTACGAGCCACTTAATTTCTATTCTGATTCCCTACATGCATAGCGAGGGATTCTGTTCGGGCAGCCTTTTTGCCATAGTGAGCATAAGAGGGTTCAACACTGGTTGACCACTGTCGAAATGTCGTACACAATCGGGTCACTGCCCAAAGAATAAAAAGAAGGTCCTCTTCACTCAGAGAATTCGGAGTAGCTGTGGCTACCACCCCCAAGCACAGGAAAAAAATATTTGACATAATCTCCATAAAAAGTACAGGGAGAAATTGCCCCGCCGGTAGCGTAGTGGTCATCGCACAAGACTGGTATTCCGGAGGTCGCGGGTTCGAAACCCCCCTGGCGGAAATTTTCTCTCCTCTTGCTTTCCTTCTTTCCAAACTTTTATCTGTTTTAATGACCTACAACTTACTCCCCATTGCTTTCCGAGGTTTTTTTGACCACCAGCCTTTATTTCTGTGGTATTTTTACGAGCCACGTATTTCCTTTTCTGGTTCTCTACATGCATAGCAAAGAAATCTGTTCCGGCAGTTTTGGTGCCATAGTGAGCTTAAGAGGGTTCAGCACTGGTTGACCACTCTCGCAATGTCGTAGAAAATCTGGTCAAGGCCCGAGGATTAAAAAGGTCTCCTTCAGCCAGAGAAGTTGGAGTAGCTCTGGCTACCACTACCAAGCCGAGGAAAAAAATACTTTGACGTACATTCTATAACAAGGAGAGGGAAAAATCGCCCCACCGGTAGCGTAGTGGTCATCGCACCAGACCGGTATTCTGGAGGTCGCGGGTTCGGATCCCACCTGGCGGAAATTTTCTCTCCGCTTGCTTTCCTTCTTTCCAAACTTTTTTTCTGTTTTAATGACCTACAACTTACTCCCCTTTGCTTTCCGAGGTTTTTTTGACCACCAGCCTTTATTTCTGTGGTATTTTTACGAGCCACTTATTTCCTTTTCTGGTTCTCTACATGCATAGCAAGGGAATCTGTTCCGGCAGTTTTGTTGCAATAGTGAGCTTAAGAGGGTTCAACACTGGTTGACCACTCTCGAAATGTCGTAGACAATCTGGTCAAGTCCCGAGGATTAAAAAGGTCTCCTTCAGCCAGAGAAGTCGGAGTAGCTCTGGCTACCACTACCAAGCCGAGGAAAAAAATACTTTGACTTACATTCTATAAGAAGGAGAGGGAAAAATCGCCCCACCGGTAGCGTAGTGGTTATCGCACCAGACCGGTATTCTGGAGGTCGCGGGTTCGGATCCCACCTGGCGGAAATTTTCTCTCCGCTTGCTTTCCTTCTTTCCAAATTTTTTTTCTGTTTCAATGACCTACAACTTGCTCCCATTTGCTTTCCGAGGTTTTTTTTGACCACAAACCTTTATTTCTGTGGTATATTTAAGAGACAATTATTTTCTATTCTGACTCCCTACATTAATAGCGAGGGATTCTGTTCTGGCAGCCTTCTTGCCATAGTCAGCATAAGAGGGTTCAACCCAGCTTGACCACTCTCGAAATGTCGTCGACAATCGGGTCACGGCCCGATGATAAAAAGGTCCCCTTCACCCAGTGAAGT
This sequence comes from Haemaphysalis longicornis, assembly GCF_048455015.1. Lineage (NCBI taxonomy): Eukaryota > Metazoa > Arthropoda > Arachnida > Ixodida > Ixodidae > Haemaphysalis > Haemaphysalis longicornis. The sequence continues at coordinate 23,596,687 of NW_027526257.1, read as the reverse complement.
CGGAGTAGATCTGGCTACCACCCCCAAGCACAGGAAAAAAATACTTTGACATAAATTTCATAACAAGCAGAGGGGAAAATCGCCCCGCCGTTAGCGTAGTGTTCATCGCACCAGACCGATATTCTGGAGGTCGCGGCTTCGGATCCCTCCTGGCGGAAATTTTCCCTCAGCTTGCTTTCCTTCCTTCCAAATTTTTTATCTGTTTTAATGACCTACAACTTACTCCCCTTTGCTTTCCGAGGTTTTTTTTTACCGCCAACCTATATTTCTGGGCTATTTTTACGAGCCACTTATTTCCTTTTCTGGTTCTCTACATGCATAGCAAGGGAATCTGTTCCGGCAGTTTTGGTGCCATAGTGAGCTTAAGAGGGTTCAACACTGGTTGACCTCTCTCGAAATGTCGTAGACAATCTGGTCAAGGCCCGAGGATTAAAAAGGTCTCCTTCAGCCAGAGAAGTCGGAGTAGCTCTGGCTACCACTACCAAGCCGAGGAAAAAAATACTTTGACTTACATTCTATAACAAGGAGAGGGAAAAATCGCCCCACCGGTAGCGTAGTGGTCATCGCACCAGACCGGTATTCTAGAGGACGCGGGTTCGGATCCCACCTGGCGGAAATTTTCTCTCCGCTTGCTTTCCTTCTTTCCAAATTTTTTTTCTGTTTCAATGACCTACAACTTGCTCCCATTTGCTTTCCGAGGTTTTTTTTGACCACCAACCTGTATTTCTGTGGTATATTTAGGAGACAATTATTTTCTATTCTGATTCCCTACATTAAGAGCGAGGGATTCTGTTCTGGCAGCCTTCTTGCCATAGTGAGCATAAGAGGGTTCAACCTAGCTTGACCACTCTCGAAATGTCGTAGACAATCGGGTCACGGCCCGATGATAAAAAGGTCCCCTTCACCCAGTGAAGTCGGAGTAGATCTGGCTACCACCCCCAAGCACAGAAAAAATACTTTGGCATAAATTCCATTAAAAGTAGAGGGGAAAATCGCCCCGCCGGTAGTGTAGTGGTCTTCGCACCAGACCGGTATTCTGGAGGTCGCGGGTTTGGATCCCACCTGGCGGAAATTTTCTCTCCGCTTGCTTTGGTTCTTTCCAAATTTTTTTTTCTGTTTCAATGACATACAACTTACTCCCCTTTGCTTTCCGAGGTTTTTTTTTACCGCCAACTTTTATTTCTGTGGTATTTTTACGAGCCACTTATTTTCAATTCAGATTCCCTACATGCATAGCGAGGGATTCTGTTCTTGCAGCCTTGGTGCCATAGTGAGCTTAGGAGGTTTCAACACTGGTTGACCACTCTCGAAATGTCGTAGACAATCGGGTCACGGCCCTATGATTAAAAAGAAGGTCCCCTTCACTCAGAGAAGTCGGAGTAGCTGTGGCTACCACCCCCAAGCACAGGAAAAAAATACTTTGACATAAATTCCATAAAAAGTAGAGGGGAAAATTGCCCCGCCGGTAGCGTAGTGGTCATCGCACCAGACCGGTATTCTGGAGGTCGCGTGTTCGGATCCCACCTGGTGGAAATTTTCTCTCCGCTTGCTTTCCTTCCTTCCAAATTTTTTATCTGTTTTAATGACCAACAACTTACTCTTCTTTCCTTAACGGCGTTTTTTTTTACCGCCAACCTTTATATCTGTGGTATTTTTACGAGCCACTTATTTTCTATTTTCATTCCCTACATGCATAGCGAGGGATTCTGTTGTGGCAGTCTTGGTGCCATAGTGAGCCTAAGAGGGTTGAACACTGGTTGACCACTTTCAAAATGTCGTAGACAATCGGGTCGCGGCCAGACGATTAAAAAGAAGGTCCCCATCACCCAGAGAAGTCGGAGTAGCTCTGGATACCACCCCCAAGCACAGGAAAAAAATACTTTGACATAAATTCCATAAAAAATTGAGGGGAAAATCGCCCCGCCGGTTGTGTAGTGGTCATCCCACCAGACTGGTATTCTGGAGGTCGCGGGTTCGGATCCCACCTGGTGGAAATTTTCTCTCCGCTTGCTTTCCTTCTTTCCAAATTTTTTATCTGTTTCAATGGCATGCAACTTACTCCCTTTTGCTTTCCGAGGTTTTTTTTTACCGCCAACCTTTATTTCTGTGGTATCTTTACGAGCCACTTATTTCCTATTCTTATTCCCTACATGCATAGCGAGGGATTCTGTTCTGGCAGTCTTGCTGCCATAGTGAGCTTAAGAGTGTTCAACACGGGTTGACCACTCTCGAAATGTCGTAGACAATCAGGTCGCGGCCAGATGATTAAAAATTAAAAAGAAGGTCCCCATCACCCAGAGAAGTCGGAGTAGCTCTGGATACCACCCCCAAGCACAGGAAAAAAATACTTTGACATAAATTCCATAAAAAGCAGAGGGGAAAATCGCCCCGCTGGTAGCATAGTGGTCATCGCACCAGACCGGTATTCTGGAGGTAGCGGGTTCGGAACCCACCTGGCGGAAATTTTCTCTCCGCTTGCTTTCCTTCTTTCCAAATTTTTTATCTGTTTCAATGACCTACAACTTACTCTTCTTTGCTTAACGGCGTTTTTTTTTACCTCCAACCTTTATTTCTGTGGTATTTTCACGAGCCACTTATTTCCTATTTTCATTACCTACATGCATAGCGAGGGATTCTGTTGTGGCAGTCTTGGTGCCATAGTGAGCTTAGGAGGTTTCAACACGGGTTGACCACTCTAAAAATGTCGTAGACAATCGGGTCACGGCCCGATTATTTAAAAGTTCCCCTTCACCCAGAGAAGTCGGAGTAGCTCTGGCAACCACCCCCAAGCACAGAAAAAAAATACTTTGACATAAATTCCATAAAAAGCAGAGGGTAAAATCGCCCCGCTGGTAGCGTAGTGGTCATCGCACCAGACCGGTATTCTGGAGGTCGCGGGTTCGGATCCCACCTGGTGGAAATTTTCTCTCCACTTGCTTTCCTTCTTTCCAAGTTTATCTGTTTCAATGACCTACAACTTACTCCCCTTTGCGTTCCGAGGTTTTTTTTAACCACCAACCTTTATTTCTGTGGTATTTTTACGAGCCACTTATTTCATATTCTCAGTCCCTACATGCATAGCGAGAGATTCTGTTCTGGCAGTCTTGGGGCCATAGTGAGCTTAAGAGGGTTCAACACTGGTTGACCACTCTCGAAATGTCGTACACAATCGGGTCACGGCCCGATGATTAAAAAGGTCCCCTTCACACAGAGAAGTCGGAGTAGCTGTGGCTACCACCCCCAAGCACAGGAAAAAATACTTTGACATAAATTCCATAAAAAGTAGCATGGAAAATCGCCCCGCCGGTAGCGTCGTGGTCATCGCACCAGACCGGTATTCTGGAGGTCTTGGTATCGTATTCCACCTGGAAGGAATTTTCTCTCCACTGTCTGTCTTTCCAAATTCTGTCTGTTTCAATGCACTACAACTTCCTCTCTTTGCTTTCCAAGGTTTTTTTTAACAGCGAACCTTTTTTTCTGTGTTTTTTCTACGAGCCCCTTTTTTTCCTATTCTGATTCGCTACATGCATAGCAAGGGCATTTGTTATCGCAGTATTGTGCAATAGGGAGCTTAAGGGGGTTCAACGCCTGTTGACCACTATAGAAATGTCGTAGACAATCGGGTCACAGCCCGATGATTAAAAAGGTCCCCTTCACTCAGAGAAGTCGGAGTAGCTGTGGCTACCACCCCCAAGCACAGGAAAAAATACTTTGACATAAATTCCATAAAAAGTAGCATGGAAAATCGCCCCGCCGGTAGCGTCGTGGTCATCGCACCAGACCGGTATTCTGGAGGTCTTGGTATCGTATTCCACCTGGAAGGAATTTTCTCTCCACTGTCTGTCTTTCCAAATTCTGTCTGTTTCAATGCACTACAACTTCCTCTCTTTGCTTTCCAAGGTTTTTTTTAACAGCGAACCTTTTTTTCTGTGTTTTTTCTACGAGCTCCTTTTTTTCCTATTCTGATTCGCTACATGCATAGCAAGGGCATTTGTTATCGCAGTATTGTGCAATAGGGAGCTTAAGGGGGTTCAACGCCTGTTGACCACTATAGAAATGTCGTAGACAATCGGGTCACAGCCCGATGATTAAAAAGGTCCCCTTCACTCAGAGAAGTCTGAGAAGCTGTGGCTACCACCCCCAAGCACAGGAAAAAAATACTTTGACATAAATTCCATAAAAAGTAGAGGGGAAAATCGCCCCGCCGGTAGCGTAGTGGTCATCGCACCAGACCGGTATTCTGGAGGTCATGGGTTCAGATCCCACCTGGTGGAAATTTTCTCTCCGCTTGCTTTCCTTCTTTCCGAATTTTTTATCTGTTTCAATGACCTACAACTTACTCCCTTTTGCTTTCCGAGGTTTTTTTTGACCGCCAACCTTTATTTCTGTGGTATTTTTACGAGCCACTTATTTCAGATAATCATTCCCTACATGCATAGCGAGGGATTCTGTACTGGCAGTCTTGCTGCCATAGTGAGCTTAAGAGGGTTCAACACGGGTTGACCACTCTCGAAATGTCGGAGACAATCAGGTCGCGGCCAGATGATTAAAAATTAAAAAGAAGGTCCCCATCACCCAGAGAAGTCGGAGTAGCTCTGGATACCACCTCCAAGCACATGAAGAAAATACTTTGACATAAATTCCATAAAAAGCAGAGGGGAAAATCGCCCCGCTGGTAGCATAGTGGTCATCGCACCAGACCGGTATTCTGGAGGTAGCGGGTTCGGAACCCACCTGGCGGAAATTTCCTCTCCGCTTGCTTTCCTTCTTTCCAAATTTTTTATCTGTTTCAATGACCTACAACTTACTCTTCTTTGCTTAACGGCGTTTTTTTTTACCTCCAACCTTTATTTCTGTGGTATTTTCACGAGCCACTTATTTCCTATTTTCATTACCTACATGCATAGCGAGGGATTCTGTTGTGGCAGTCTTGGTGCCATAGTGAGCTTAAGAGGGTTCAACACGGGTTGACCACTCTAAAAATGTCGTAGACAATCGGGTCACGGCCCGATTATTTAAAAGTTCCCCTTCACCCAGAGAAGTCGGAGTAGCTCTGGCAACCACCCCCAAGCACAGGAAAAAAATACTTTGACATAAATTCCATAAAAAGTAGCGTGGAAAATCGCCCCGCCGGTAGCGTCGCGGTCATCGCACCAGACCGGTATTCTGGAGGTCTTGGTATCGTATTCCACCTGGAAGGAATTTTCTCTCCACTGTCTGTCTTTCCAAATTCTGTCTGTTTCAATGCACTACAACTTCCTCTCTTTGCTTTCCAAGGTTTTTTTTAACAGCGAACCTTTTTTTCTGTGTTTTTTCTACGAGCCCCTTTTTTTCCTATTCTGATTCGCTACATGCATAGCAAGGGCATTTGTTATCGCAGTATTGTGCAATAGGGAGCTTAAGGGGGTTCAACGCTGGTTGACCACTATAGAAATGTCGTAGACGATCGGGTCACAGCCCGATGATTAAAAAGCTCCCCTTCACTCAGAGAAGTCTGAGAAGCTGTTGCTACCACCCCCAAGCACAGGAAAAAAAAATACTTTGACATAAATTCCATAAAAAGTAGAGGGGAAAATCGCCCCTCTGGTAGCGTAGTGGTCACCGCACCAGACCGGTATTCTGGAGGTCATGGGTTCAGATCCCACCTGGTGGAAATTTTCTCTCCGCTTGCTTTCCTTCTTTCCGAATTTTTTATCTGTTTCAATGACCTACAACTTACTCCCTTTTGCTTTCCGAGGTTTTTTTTGACCGCCAACCTTTATTTCTGTGGTATTTTTACGAGCCACTTATTTCCGATAATCATTCCCTACATGCATAGCGAGGGATTCTGTACTGGCAGTCTTGGTGCCATAGTGAGCTTAAAAGGGTTCTACACGGGTTTACCACTCTCGAAATGTCGTAGACAATCAGGTCGCGGCCAGATGAATAAAAAGAAGGTCCCCATCAACCAGAGAAGTCGGAGTAGCTCTGGATACCACCCCCAAGCACAGGAAAAAAATACTTTGACATAAATTCCATAAAAAGCAGAGGGGAAAATCGCCCCGCTGGTAGCATAGTGGTCATCGCACCAGACCGGTATTCTGGAGGTAGCGGGTTCGGAACCCACCTGGCGGAAATTTTCTCTCCGCTTGCTTTCCTTCTTTCCAAATTTTTTATCTGTTTCAATGACCTACAACTTACTCTTCTTTGCTTAACGGCGTTTTTTTTTACCTCCAACCTTTATTTCTGTGGTATTTTCACGAGCCACTTATTTCCTATTTTCATTACCTACATGCATAGCGAGGGATTCTGTTGTGGCAGTCTTGGTGCCATAGTGAGCTTAGGAGGTTTCAACACGGGTTGACCACTCTAAAAATGTCGTAGACAATCGGGTCACGGCCCGATTATTTAAAAGTTCCCCTTCACCCAGAGAAGTCGGAGTAGCTCTGGCAACCACCCCCAAGCACAGAAAAAAAATACTTTGACATAAATTCCATAAAAAGCAGAGGGTAAAATCGCCCCGCTGGTAGCGTAGTGGTCATCGCACCAGACCGGTATTCTGGAGGTCGCGGGTTCGGATCCCACCTGGTGGAAATTTTCTCTCCACTTGCTTTCCTTCTTTCCAAGTTTATCTGTTTCAATGACCTACAACTTACTCCCCTTTGCGTTCCGAGGTTTTTTTTAACCACCAACCTTTATTTCTGTGGTATTTTTACGAGCCACTTATTTCATATTCTCAGTCCCTACATGCATAGCGAGAGATTCTGTTCTGGCAGTCTTGGGGCCATAGTGAGCTTAAGAGGGTTCAACACTGGTTGACCACTCTCGAAATGTCGTACACAATCGGGTCACGGCCCGATGATTAAAAAGGTCCCCTTCACACAGAGAAGTCGGAGTAGCTGTGGCTACCACCCCCAAGCACAGGAAAAAATACTTTGACATAAATTCCATAAAAAGTAGCATGGAAAATCGCCCCGCCGGTAGCGTCGTGGTCATCGCACCAGACCGGTATTCTGGAGGTCTTGGTATCGTATTCCACCTGGAAGGAATTTTCTCTCCACTGTCTGTCTTTCCAAATTCTGTCTGTTTCAATGCACTACAACTTCCTCTCTTTGCTTTCCAAGGTTTTTTTTAACAGCGAACCTTTTTTTCTGTGTTTTTTCTACGAGCCCCTTTTTTTCCTATTCTGATTCGCTACATGCATAGCAAGGGCATTTGTTATCGCAGTATTGTGCAATAGGGAGCTTAAGGGGGTTCAACGCCTGTTGACCACTATAGAAATGTCGTAGACAATCGGGTCACAGCCCGATGATTAAAAAGGTCCCCTTCACTCAGAGAAGTCGGAGTAGCTGTGGCTACCACCCCCAAGCACAGGAAAAAATACTTTGACATAAATTCCATAAAAAGTAGCATGGAAAATCGCCCCGCCGGTAGCGTCGTGGTCATCGCACCAGACCGGTATTCTGGAGGTCTTGGTATCGTATTCCACCTGGAAGGAATTTTCTCTCCACTGTCTGTCTTTCCAAATTCTGTCTGTTTCAATGCACTACAACTTCCTCTCTTTGCTTTCCAAGGTTTTTTTTAACAGCGAACCTTTTTTTCTGTGTTTTTTCTACGAGCCCCTTTTTTTCCTATTCTGATTCGCTACATGCATAGCAAGGGCATTTGTTATCGCAGTATTGTGCAATAGGGAGCTTAAGGGGGTTCAACGCCTGTTGACCACTATAGAAATGTCGTAGACAATCGGGTCACAGCCCGATGATTAAAAAGGTCCCCTTCACTCAGAGAAGTCTGAGAAGCTGTGGCTACCACCCCCAAGCACAGGAAAAAAATACTTTGACATAAATTCCATAAAAAGTAGAGGGGAAAATCGCCCCGCCGGTAGCGTAGTGGTCATCGCACCAGACCGGTATTCTGGAGGTCATGGGTTCAGATCCCACCTGGTGGAAATTTTCTCTCCGCTTGCTTTCCTTCTTTCCGAATTTTTTATCTGTTTCAATGACCTACAACTTACTCCCTTTTGCTTTCCGAGGTTTTTTTTGACCGCCAACCTTTATTTCTGTGGTATTTTTACGAGCCACTTATTTCAGATAATCATTCCCTACATGCATAGCGAGGGATTCTGTACTGGCAGTCTTGCTGCCATAGTGAGCTTAAGAGGGTTCAACACGGGTTGACCACTCTCGAAATGTCGGAGACAATCAGGTCGCGGCCAGATGATTAAAAATTAAAAAGAAGGTCCCCATCACCCAGAGAAGTCGGAGTAGCTCTGGATACCACCTCCAAGCACATGAAGAAAATACTTTGACATAAATTCCATAAAAAGCAGAGGGGAAAATCGCCCCGCTGGTAGCATAGTGGTCATCGCACCAGACCGGTATTCTGGAGGTAGCGGGTTCGGAACCCACCTGGCGGAAATTTCCTCTCCGCTTGCTTTCCTTCTTTCCAAATTTTTTATCTGTTTCAATGACCTACAACTTACTCTTCTTTGCTTAACGGCGTTTTTTTTTACCTCCAACCTTTATTTCTGTGGTATTTTCACGAGCCACTTATTTCCTATTTTCATTACCTACATGCATAGCGAGGGATTCTGTTGTGGCAGTCTTGGTGCCATAGTGAGCTTAAGAGGGTTCAACACGGGTTGACCACTCTAAAAATGTCGTAGACAATCGGGTCACGGCCCGATTATTTAAAAGTTCCCCTTCACCCAGAGAAGTCGGAGTAGCTCTGGCAACCACCCCCAAGCACAGGAAAAAAATACTTTGACATAAATTCCATAAAAAGTAGCGTGGAAAATCGCCCCGCCGGTAGCGTCGCGGTCATCGCACCAGACCGGTATTCTGGAGGTCTTGGTATCGTATTCCACCTGGAAGGAATTTTCTCTCCACTGTCTGTCTTTCCAAATTCTGTCTGTTTCAATGCACTACAACTTCCTCTCTTTGCTTTCCAAGGTTTTTTTTAACAGCGAACCTTTTTTTCTGTGTTTTTTCTACGAGCCCCTTTTTTTCCTATTCTGATTCGCTACATGCATAGCAAGGGCATTTGTTATCGCAGTATTGTGCAATAGGGAGCTTAAGGGGGTTCAACGCTGGTTGACCACTATAGAAATGTCGTAGACGATCGGGTCACAGCCCGATGATTAAAAAGCTCCCCTTCACTCAGAGAAGTCTGAGAAGCTGTTGCTACCACCCCCAAGCACAGGAAAAAAAAATACTTTGACATAAATTCCATAAAAAGTAGAGGGGAAAATCGCCCCTCTGGTAGCGTAGTGGTCACCGCACCAGACCGGTATTCTGGAGGTCATGGGTTCAGATCCCACCTGGTGGAAATTTTCTCTCCGCTTGCTTTCCTTCTTTCCGAATTTTTTATCTGTTTCAATGACCTACAACTTACTCCCTTTTGCTTTCCGAGGTTTTTTTTGACCGCCAACCTTTATTTCTGTGGTATTTTTACGAGCCACTTATTTCCGATAATCATTCCCTACATGCATAGCGAGGGATTCTGTACTGGCAGTCTTGGTGCCATAGTGAGCTTAAAAGGGTTCTACACGGGTTTACCACTCTCGAAATGTCGTAGACAATCAGGTCGCGGCCAGATGAATAAAAAGAAGGTCCCCATCAACCAGAGAAGTCGGAGTAGCTCTGGATACCACCCCCCAGCACAGGAAAAAAATACTTTGACATAAATTCCCTAAAAAGTAGAAGGGAAAATCGCCCCACCGGTAGCATAGTGGTCATCGCACCAGACCGGTATTCTGGAGGTCGCGGGTTCGGATCCCACCTGGCGGAAATTTTCTCTCCGCTTGCTTTCCTTCTTAGCAAATTTTTTATCTGTTTCAATGACCTACAACTTACTCCCCTTTGCTTTCCGAGGGTTTTTTTGACCGCCAACCTTTATTTCTCTTGTATTTTTACGAGCCACTTATTTCATATTCTGATTCCCTACATGCATCGCGAGGGATTCTGTTGTGGCAGTATTGGAGCCATAGTGAGCCTAAGAGGGTTGAACACTGGTTGACCACTCTCAAAATATCGTAGACAACCGGCTCACGGCCCGTTGATTAAAAAGAAGGTCTCTTTCACCCAGAGAAGATGGAGTAGCTCTGGCTACCACCCCCAAGCAGAGGAAAAAAATACTTTGACATAAATTCCCGAAAACATATAGCTGAAAATCGCACCAACGGTAGCGTAGTGGTCATCGCACCAGACCGGTATCCTAGAGGTCGCGGGTTCGGATCCCACCTAGCGGAAATTTTCTCTCCGCTTGCTTTCCTTCTTTCCAAATTCTTTTTTCTGTTTCAATGACCTACAACTTACTCCCCTTTGCTTTCCGAGGTTTTTTTTTGAACGCCAACTTTTCTTTCTGTGGTTGTTTTACGAGCCACTTATTTCCTATTCTGATTCTCTACATGCATAGCGTGGGAATCTTTTCCGGCAGTTTTGGTGCCATAGTTAGCTTAAGAGGGTTCAACACTGGTTGACCACTTTCGAATTGTCGTAGACAATCGGGTCAAGTCCCGAGGATTAAAAAGGTCCCCTTCAGCCAGAGAAGTCGGAGTAGCTGTGGCTACCACCCCCAAGCACAGGAAAAAAATACTTTGACATGATCTCCATAAAGAAGTTGATGGGAAAATCGCCCCGCCGGTAGCGTCGTGGTCATCGCACCAGACCGGTATTCTGGAGGTCTTGGTATCGTATTCCACCTGGAAGGAATTTTCTCTCCACTGTCTGTCTTTCCAAATTCTGTCTGTTTCAATGCACTACAACTTCCTCTCTTTGCTTTCCAAGGTTTTTTTTAACAGCGAACCTTTTTTTCTGTGTTTTTTCTACGAGCCCCTTTTTTCCTATTCTGATTCGCTACATGCATAGCAAGGGCATTTGTTATCGCAGTATTGTGCAATAGGGAGCTTAAGGGGGTTCAACGCTGGTTGACCACTATAGAAATGTCGTAGACAATCGGGTCACAGCCCGATGATTAAAAAGGTCCCCTTCACTCAGAGAAGTCTGAGAAGCTGTGGCTACCACCCCCAAGCACAGGAAAAAAAATACTTTGACATAAATTCCATAAAAAGTAGAGGGGAAAATCGCCCCGCCGATAGCGTAGTGGTCATCGCACCAGACCGGTATTCTGGAGGTCGCGGGTTGGGATCCCACCTGGCGGAAATGTTCTCTCCACTTGCTTTCCTTCTTTCCAAATTTTTCATTCGTTTCAATGACCTACAACTTACTCTTCTTTGCTTTCCGAGGTTTTTTTTGACCGCCAACCTTTATTTCTGTGGTATTTTTACGAGCCACTTATTTCATATTCTGATTCTCTACATGTATAGCGAGGAATTCTGTTCTGGCAGTCGTGGTGCCATAGTGAGCCTAAGAGGGGTGAACACTGGTTGACCACTTTCAAAATGTCGTACACAATCGGGTCGTGGCCAGATGATTAAAAAGAAGGTCCCCATCACCCAGAGGAGTCGGAGTTGCTGTGGCTACACCCCCCAAGCAGAGGAAAAAAATACTTTGACATAAATTTTTTAAAAAGCAGAGGGGAATATCGCCCCGCTGGTAGCGTAGTGGTCATCGCACCAGACCGGTATTCTGGAGGTCGCGTGTTCGGATCCCACCTGGCGGAAATTTTCTCTCCACTTGCTTTCCTTCTTTCCAAATTTTTTTTTCTGTTTTAATGACCAACAACTTACTCTTCTTCCCTTAACGGCGTTTTTTTTACCGCCAACCTTTATATCTGTGGTATTTTTACGAGCCACTTATTTTCTATTTTCATTCCCTACATGCATAGCGAGGGATTCTGTTGTGGCAGTCTTGGTGCCGTAGTGAGCTTAAGAGGGTTCAACACGGGTTGACCACTCTAGAAATGTCGTAGACAATCGGGTCACGGCCCGATTACTAAAAAGGTCCCCTTCACCCAGAGAAGTCGGAGTAGCTCTTGCTAACACCCCCAAGCACAGGAAAAAAATACTTTGACATAAATTCCATAAAAATAAGAGGGGAAAATCGCCCCGCCGGTAGCGTAGTGGTCATCGCAACAGACCGGTATTCTGGAGGTCGCGGGTTCGGATCCCACCTGGCGGAAATTTTCTCTCCGGTTGCTTTCCTTCTTTCCAATTTTTTTATCTCTTTCAATGACCTACAACTTACTCTTCTTTGCTTAGTGGCTTTTTTTTTGACCGCCAACCTTTATTTCTGTGGTATTTTTACGAGCTACTTATTTCGTATTCTGATTCCCTACATGCATCGCGAGAGATTCTGTACTGGCAGTCGTGGTGCCATAGTGAGCCTAAGAGGGTTGAACACTGTTTGACCACTTTCAAAAAGTCGTAGACAATCGGGTCGCGGCCAGATGATTAAAAAGAAGGTCCCCATCACCTAGAGAGTCGGAGTTGCTGTGGCTACACCCCCCAAGCAGAGGAAAAAAATACTTTGACATAAATTTCATAAAAAGCAGAGGGGAAAATCGCCCCGCTGGTAGCGTAGTGGTCATCGCACCAGACCGGTATTCTGGAGGTCGCGTGTTCGGATCCCACCTGGCGGAAATTTTCTCTCCGCTTGCTTTCCTTCTTTCCAAATTTTTTATCTGTTTTAATGACCAACAACTTACTCTTCTTTCCTTAACAGCGTTTTTTTTTTACCGCCAACCTTTATATCTGGTATTTTCACCAGCCACTTATTTCCTATTTTCATTACCTACATGCATAGCGAGGGATTCTGTTGTGGCAGTCTTGGTGCCATAGTGAGCTTAAGAGGGTTCAACACGGGTTGACCACTCTAAAAATGTCGTAGACAATCGGGTCACGGCCCGATTATTTAAAAGTTCCCCTTCACCCAGAGAAGTCGGAGTAGCTCTGGCAACCACCCCCAAGCACAGGAAAAAAATACTTTGACATAAATTCTATAAAAATATGAGGGGAAAATCGCCCCGCCGGTAGCGTAGTGGTCATCGCACCAGAACGGTATTCTGGATGTCGCGGGTTCGGATCCCACCTGGCGGAAATTTTTTCTCCGGTTGCTTTCCTTCTTTCCAAATTTTTTATCTCTTTCAATGACCTACAACTTACTCTTCTTTGCTTCGTGGCTTTTTTTTGACCGCCAACCTTTATTTCTGTGGTATTTTTACGAGCTACTTATTTAGTATTCTGATTCCCTACATGCATCGCGAGAGATTCTGTACTGGCAGTCTTGGTGCCATAGTGAGCTTAAGAGGGTTCAACACTGGTTGACCAGTCTAGAAATGTCGTAGACAAAATCGGGTCACGGCCCGATGATTAAAAAGGTCCCCTTCACCCAGAGAAGTCGGAGTAGCTCTGGCTACCACCACCAAGCACAGGAAAAAAATACTTTGACATAAATTCCATAAAAAGTAGAGGGGAAAATCGCCCCGCTGATAGCATAGTGGTCATCGCACCAGACCGGTATTCTGGAGGTAGCGGGTTTGGATCCCACCTGGCGGAAATTTTCTCTCTGCTTGCTTTCCTTCTTTCCAAATTTTTTATCTGTTTCAATGACCTACAACTTACTCTTTTTTGCTTAACGGCGTTTTTTTGACCGCCAACCTTTATTTCTGTGGTATTTTTACGAGCCACTTATTTCCTATTCTCATTCCCTACATGCATAGCGAGCGATTCTGTTGTGGCAGTCTTGGTGCCATAGTGAGCTTAAGAGGGTTCAACACGGGTTGACCACTCTAGAAATGTCGTAGACAATCGGGTCACGGCCCGATTATTAAAAAGGTCCCCTTCACCCAGAGAAGTCGGAGTAGCTCTTGCTACCACCCCCAAGCACAGGAAAAAAATACTTTGACATAAATTCTATAAAAATATGAGGGGAAAATCGCCCCGCCGGTAGCGTAGTGGTCATCGCACCAGAACGGTATTCTGGATGTCGCGTGTTCGGATCCCACCTGGCGGAAATTTTCTCTCGGCTTGCTTTCCTTCTTTCCAAATTTTTTATCTGTTTTAATGACCAACAACTTACTCTTCTTTGCTTCGTGGCTTTTTTTTTGACCGCCAACCTTTATTTCTGTGGTATTTTTACGAGCTACTTATTTCGTATTCTGATTCCCTACATGCATCGCGAGAGATTCTGTACTGGCAGTCTTGGTGCCATAGTGAGCTTAAGAGGGTTCAACACTGGTTGACCAGTCTAGAAATGTCGTAGACAAAATCGGGTCACGGCCCGATGATTAAAAAGGTCCCCTTCACCCAGAGAAGTCGGAGTAGCTCTGGCTACCACCACCAAGCGCAGGAAAAAAATACTTTGACATAAATTCCATAAAAAGTAGAGGGGAAAATCGCCCCGCTGATAGCATAGTGGTCATCGCACCAGACCGGTATTCTGGAGGTAGCGGGTTTGGATCCCACATGGCGGAAATTTTCTCTCTGCTTGCTTTCCTTCTTTCCAAATTTTTTATCTGTTTCCATGACCTACAACTTACTCTTTTTTGCTTAACGGCGTTTTTTTGACCGCCAACCTTTATTTCTGTGGTATTTTTACGAGCCACTTATTTCCTATTCTCATTCCCTACATGCATAGCGAGCGATTCTGTTGTGGCAGTCTTGGTGCCATAGTGAGCTTAAGAGGGTTCAACACGGGTTGACCACTCTAGAAATGTCGTAGACAATCGGGTCACGGCCCGATTATTAAAAAGGTCCCCTTCACCCAGAGAAGTCGGAGTAGCTCTTGCTACCACCCCCAAGCACAGGAAAAAAATACTTTGACATAAATTCTATAAAAATATGAGGGGAAAATCGTCCCGCCGGTAGCGTAGTGGTCATCGCACCAGAACGGTATTCTGGATGTCGCGTGTTCGGATCCCACCTGGCGGAAATTTTCTCTCCGCTTGCTTTCCTTCTTTCCAAATTTTTTATCTGTTTTAATGACCAACAACTTACTCTTCTTTCCTTAACGGCGTTTTTTTTGACCGCCAACCTTTATATATGTGGTATTTTTACGAGCCACTTATTTCCTATTTTCATTCCCTACATGCATAGCGAGGGAATCCGTTGTGGCAGTCTTAGTGCCATAGTGAGCCTAAGAGGGTTGAACACTGGTTGACCACTTTCAAAATGTCGTAGACAGTCGGGTCACTCCCTGATGATTGAAAAGGTCCCCTTCACCGAGAGAAGTCGGAGTAGCTGTGGGTACTACCCCCAAGCACAGAAAAAAAATACTTTGACATAAATTCCATAAAAAGTAGAGGGGAAAATCGCCCCGCCGATAGCGTAGTGGTCATCGCACCAGACCGGTATTCTGGAGGTCGCGGGTTGGGATCCCACCTGGCGGAAACGTTCTCTCCACTTGCTTTCCTTCTTTCCAAATTTTTCATTCGTTTCAATGACCTACAACTTACTCTTCTTTGCTTTCCGAGGTTTTTTTTGACCGCCAACCTTTATTTCTGTGGTATTTTTACGAGCCACTTATTTCATATTCTGATTTTCTACATGTATAGCGAGGAATTCTGTTCTGGCAGTCGTGGTGCCATAGTGAGCCTAAGAGGGGTGAACACTGGTTGACCACTTTCAAAATGTCGTACACAATCGGGTCGTGGCCAGATGATTAAAAAGAAGGTCCCCATCACCCAGAGGAGAAGGAGTTGCTGTGGCTACACCCCCCAAGCAGAGGAAAAATATACTTTGACATAAATTTCATAAAAAGCAGAGGGGAATATCGCCCCGCTGGTAGCGTAGTGGTCATCGCACCAGACCGGTATTCTGGAGGTCGCGTGTTCGGATCCCACCTGGCGGAAATTTTCTCTCCACTTGCTTTCCTTCTTTCCAAATTTTTTATCTGTTTTAATGACCAACAACTTACTCTTCTTCCCTTAACGGCGTTTTTTTTACCGCCAACCTTTATATCTGTGGTATTTTTACAAGCCACTTATTTTCTATTTTCATTCCCTACATGCATAGCGAGGGATTCTGTTGTGGCAGTCTTGGTGCCGTAGTGAGCTTAAGAGGGTTCAACACGGGTTGACCACTCTAGAAATGTCGTAGACAATCGGGTCACGGCCCGATTATTAAAAAGGTCCCCTTCACCCAGAGAAGTCGGAGTAGCTCTTGCTAACACCCCCAAGCACAGGAAAAAAATACTTTGACATAAATTCCATAAAAATAAGAGGGGAAAATCGCCCCGCCGGTAGCGTAGTGGTCATCGCACCAGACCGGTATTCTGGAGGTAGCGGGTTTGGATCCCACATGGCGGAAATTTTCTCTCTGCTTGCTTTCCTTCTTTCCAAATTTTTTATCTGTTTCCATGACCTACAACTTACTCTTTTTTGCTTAACGGCGTTTTTTTGACCGCCAACCTTTATTTCTGTGGTATTTTTACGAGCCACTTATTTCCTATTCTCATTCCCTACATGCATAGCGAGCGATTCTGTTGTGGCAGTCTTGGTGCCATAGTGAGCTTAAGAGGGTTCAACACGGGTTGACCACTCTAGAAATGTCGTAGACAATCGGGTCACGGCCCGATTATTAAAAAGGTCCCCTTCACCCAGAGAAGTCGGAGTAGCTCTTGCTACCACCCCCAAGCACAGGAAAAAAATACTTTGACATAAATTCTATAAAAATATGAGGGGAAAATCGTCCCGCCGGTAGCGTAGTGGTCATCGCACCAGAACGGTATTCTGGATGTCGCGTGTTCGGATCCCACCTGGCGGAAATTTTCTCTCCGCTTGCTTTCCTTCTTTCCAAATTTTTTATCTGTTTTAATGACCAACAACTTACTCTTCTTTCCTTAACGGCGTTTTTTTTGACCGCCAACCTTTATATATGTGGTATTTTTACGAGCCACTTATTTCCTATTTTCATTCCCTACATGCATAGCGAGGGAATCCGTTGTGGCAGTCTTAGTGCCATAGTGAGCCTAAGAGGGTTGAACACTGGTTGACCACTTTCAAAATGTCGTAGACAGTCGGGTCACTCCCTGATGATTGAAAAGGTCCCCTTCACCGAGAGAAGTCGGAGTAGCTGTGGGTACTACCCCCAAGCACAGAAAAAAAATACTTTGACATAAATTCCATAAAAAGTAGAGGGGAAAATCGCCCCGCCGATAGCGTAGTGGTCATCGCACCAGACCGGTATTCTGGAGGTCGCGGGTTGGGATCCCACCTGGCGGAAATGTTCTCTCCACTTGCTTTCCTTCTTTCCAAATTTTTCATTCGTTTCAATGACCTACAACTTACTCTTCTTACCTTTCCGAGGTTTTTTTTGACCGCCAACCTTTATTTCTGTGGTATTTTTACGAGCCACTTATTTCATATTCTGATTTTCTACATGTATAGCGAGGAATTCTGTTCTGGCAGTCGTGGTGCCATAGTGAGCCTAAGAGGGGTGAACACTGTTTGACCACTTTCAAAATGTCGTACACAATCGGGTCGTGGCCAGATGATTAAAAAGAAGGTCCCCATCACCCAGAGGAGAAGGAGTTGCTGTGGCTACACCCCCCAAGCAGAGGAAAAATATACTTTGACATAAATTTCATAAAAAGCAGAGGGGAATATCGCCCCGCTGGTAGCGTAGTGGTCATCGCACCAGACCGGTATTCTGGAGGTCGCGTATTCGGATCCCACCTGGCGGAAATTTTCTCTCCACTTGCTTTCCTTCTTTCCAAATTTTTTATCTGTTTTAATGACCAACAACTTACTCTTCTTCCCTTAACGGCGTTTTTTTTACCGCCAACCTTTATATCTGTGGTATTTTTACAAGCCACTTATTTTCTATTTTCATTCCCTACATGCATAGCGAGGGATTCTGTTGTGGCAGTCTTGGTGCCGTAGTGAGCTTAAGAGGGTTCAACACGGGTTGACCACTCTAGAAATGTCGTAGACAATCGGGTCACGGCCCGATTATTAAAAAGGTCCCCTTCACCCAGAGAAGTCGGAGTAGCTCTTGCTAACACCCCCAAGCACAGGAAAAAAATACTTTGACATAAATTCCATAAAAATAAGAGGGGAAAATCGCCCCGCCGGTAGCGTAGTGGTCATCGCACCAGACCGGTATTCTGGAGGTCGCGGGTTCGGATCCCACCTGGCGGAAATTTTCTCTCCGGTTGCTTTCCTTCTTTCCAAATTTTTTATCTCTTTCAATGACCTACAACTTACTCTTCTGTGCTTAGTGGCTTTTTTTTTTGACCGCCAACCTTTATTTCTGTGGTATTTTTACGAGCTACTTATTTCGTATTCTGATTCCCTACATGCATCGCGAGAGATTCTGTACTGGCAGTCGTGGTGCCATAGTGAGCCTAAGAGGGTTGAACACTGTTTGACCACTTTCAAAAAGTCGTAGACAATCGGGTCGCGGCCAGATGATTAAAAAGAAGGTCCCCATCACCTAGAGAGTCGGAGTTGCTGTGGCTACACCCCCCAAGCAGAGGAAAAAAATACTTTGACATAAATTTCATAAAAAGCAGAGGGGAAAATCGCCCCGCTGGTAGCGTAGTGGTCATCGCACCAGACCGGTATTCTGGAGGTCGCGTGTTCGGATCCCACCTGGCGGAAATTTTCTCTCCGCTTGCTTTCCTTCTTTCCAAATTTTTTATCTGTTTTAATGACCAACAACTTACTCTTCTTTCCTTAACGGCGTTTTTTTTACCGCCAACCTTTATATCTGGTATTTTCACCAGCCACTTATTTCCTATTTTCATTACCTACATGCATAGCGAGGGATTCTGTTGTGGCAGTCTTGGTGCCATAGTGAGCTTAAGAGGGTTCAACACGGTTGACCACTCTAAAAATGTCGTAGACAATCGGGTCACGGCCCGATTATTTAAAAGTTCCCCTTCACCCAGAGAAGTCGGAGTAGCTCTGGCAACCACCCCCAAGCACAGGAAAAAAATACTTTGACATAAATTCCATAAAAAGCAGAGGGTAAAATCGCCCCGCTGGTAGCGTGGTGGTCATCGCACCAGACCGGTATTCTGGAGGTCGCGGGTTCGGATCCCACCTGGCGGAAATTTTCTCTCCGCTTGCTTTCCTTCTTTCCAAATTTTTTATCTGTTTTAATGACCAACAACTTACTCTTCTTTCCTTAACGGCGTTTTTTTTGACCGCCAACCTTTATATCTGTGGTATTTTTACGAGCCACTTATTTCCTATTTTCATTCCCTACATGCATAGCGAGGGAATCCGTTGTGGCAGTCTTAGTGCCATAGTGAGCCTAAGAGGGTTGAACACTGGTTGACCACTTTCAAAATGTCGTAGACAGTCGGGTCACTCCCTGATGATTGAAAAGGTCCCCTTCACCGAGAGAAGTCGGAGTAGCTGTGGGTACTACCCCGAAGCACAGAAAAAAAATACTTTGACATAAATTCCATAAAAAGTAGAGGGGAAAATCGCCCCGCCGATAGCGTAGTGGTCATCGCACCAGACCGGTATTCTGGAGGTCGCGGGTTGGGATCCCACCTGGCGGAAATGTTCTCTCCACTTGCTTTCCTTCTTTCCAAATTTTTCATTCGTTTCAATGACCTACAACTTACTCTTCTTTGCTTTCCGAGGTTTTTTTTGACCGCCAACCTTTATTTCTGTGGTATTTTTACGAGCCACTTATTTCATATTCTGATTTTCTACATGTATAGCGAGGAATTCTGTTCTGGCAGTCGTGGTGCCATAGTGAACCTAAGAGGGGTGAACACTGGTTGACCACTTTCAAAATGTCGTACACAATCGGGTCGTGGCCAGATGATTAAAAAGAAGGTCCCCATCACCCAGAGGAGTCGGAGTTGCTGTGGCTACACCCCCCAAGCAGAGGAAAAATATACTTTGACATAAATTTCATAAAAAGCAGAGGGGAATATAGCCCCGCTGGTAGCGTAGTGGTCATCGCACCAGACCGGTATTCTGGAGGTCGCGTGTTCGGATCCCACCTGGCGGAAATTTTCTCTCCACTTGCTTTCCTTCTTTCCAAATTTTTTATCTGTTTTAATGACCAACAACTTACTCTTCTTCCCTTAACGGCGTTTTTTTTACCGCCAACCTTTATATCTGTGGTATTTTTACGAGCCAATTATTTTCTATTTTCATTCCCTACATGCATAGCGAGGGATTCTGTTGTGGCAGTCTTGGTGCCGTAGTGAGCTTAAGAGGGTTCAACACGGGTTGACCACTCTAGAAATGTCGTAGACAATCGGGTCACGGCCCGATTATTAAAAAGGTCCCCTTCACCCAGAGAAGTCGGAGTAGCTCTTGCTAACACCCCCAAGCACAGGAAAAAAATACTTTGACATAAATTCCATAAAAATAAGAGGGGAAAATCGCCCCGCCGGTAGCGTAGTGGTCATCGCACCAGACCGGTATTCTGGAGGTCGCGGGTTCGAAACCCCCCTGGCGGAAATTTTCTCTCCGCTTGCTTTCCTTCTTTCCAAATTTTTTATCTGTTTTAATGACCTACAACTTACTCCCCATTGCTTTCCGAGGTTTTTTTGACCACCAGCCTTTATTTCTGTGGTATTTTTACGAGCCACGTATTTCCTTTTCTGGTTCTCTACATGCATAGCAAAGAAATCTGTTCCGGCAGTTTTGGTGCCATAGTGAGCTTAAGAGGGTTCAGCACTGGTTGACCACTCTCGCAATGTCGTAGAAAATCTGGTCAAGGCCCGAGGATTAAAAAGGTCTCCTTCAGCCAGAGAAGTTGGAGTAGCTCTGGCTACCACTACCAAGCCGAGGAAAAAAAATACTTTGACGTACATTCTATAACAAGGAGAGGGAAAAATCGCCCCACCAGTAGCGTAGTGGTCATCGCACCAGACCGGTATTCTGGAGGTCGCGGGTTCGGATCCCACCTGGCGGAAATTTTCTCTCCGCTTGCTTTCCTTCTTTCCAAACTTTTTATCTGTTTTAATGACCTACAACTTACTCCCCTTTGCTTTCCGAGGTTTTTTTGACCACCAGCCTTTATTTCTGTGGTATTTTTACGAGCCACTTATTTCCTTTTCTGGTTCTCTACATGCATAGCAAGGGAATCTGTTCCGGCAGTTTTGGTGCAATAGTGAGCTTAAGAGGGTTCAACACTGGTTGACCACTCTCGAAATGTCGTAGACAATCTGGTCAAGTCCCGAGGATTAAAAAGGTCTCCTTCAGCCAGAGAAGTCGGAGTAGCTCTGGCTACCACTACCAAGCCGAGGAAAAAAATACTTTGACTTACATTCTATAACAAGGAGAGGGAAAAATCGCCCCACCGGTAGCGTAGTGGTTATCGCACCAGACCGGTATTCTGGAGGTCGCGGGTTCGGATCCCACCTGGCGGAAATTTTCTCTCCGCTTGCTTTCCTTCTTTCCAAATTTTTTTTCTGTTTCAATGACCTACAACTTGCTCCCATTTGCTTTCCGAGGTTTTTTTTGACCACCAACCTTTATTTCTGTGGTATATTTAAGAGACAATTATTTTCTATTCTGACTCCCTACATTAATAGCGAGTGATTCTGTTCTGGCAGCCTTCTTGCCATAGTGAGCATAAGAGGGTTCAACCCAGCTTGACCACTCTCGAAATGTCGTCGACAATCGGGTCACGGCCCGATGATAAAAAGGTCCCCTTCACCCAGTGAAGTCGGAGTAGATCTGGCTACCACCCCCAAGCACAGGAAAAAAATACTTTGACATAAATTTCATAACAAGCAGAGGGGAAAATCGCCCCGCCGTTAGCGTAGTGTTCATCGCACCAGACCGATATTCTGGAGGTCGCGGCTTCGGATCCCTCCTGGCGGAAATTTTCCCTCAGCTTGCTTTCCTTCCTTCCAAATTTTTTATCTGTTTTAATGACCTACAACTTACTCCCCTTTGCTTTCCGAGGTTTTTTTTTACCGCCAACCTATATTTCTGGGCTATTTTTACGAGCCACTTATTTCCTATTCTGATTCTCTACATGCATAGCGAGGGAATCTGTTCCGGCACTTAGGCGCCATAGTGAGCTTAAGAGGGTTCAACGCTCGTATACCACTCTCGAAATGTCGTAGACAATCTTGTCAAGGCCCGAGGATTAGAAGGTCCCCTTCAGGTTGAGAAGTCGGAGTAGCTGTGGCTACCACCCCCAAGCACAGGAAAAAAATATTTGACATAATCTCCATAAAAAGTAGAGGGAAAAATTGCCCCGCCGGTAGCGTAGTGGTCATCGCACCAGACCGGTATTCTAAAGGTCGCGGGTTCGGATCCCACCTGGCGGAAATTTTCTCTCCGCTTGCTTTCCTTCTTTCCAAATTTTTTATCTGTTTTAATGACCTACAACTTACTCCCCTTTGCTTTCCGAGGTTTTTTTGACCACCAGCCTTTATTTCTGTGGTATTTTTACGAGCCACTTATTTCCTTTTCTGGTTCTCTACATGCATAGCAAGGGAATCTGTTCCGGCAGTTTTGGTGCCATAGTGAGCTTAAGAGGGTTCAACACTGGTTGACCTCTCTCGAAATGTCGTAGACAATCTGGTCAAGGCCCGAGGATTAAAAAGGTCTCCTTCAGCCAGAGAAGTCGGAGTAGCTCTGGCTACCACTACCAAGCCGAGGAAAAAAATACTTTGACTTACATTCTATAACAAGGAGAGGGAAAAATCGCCCCACCGGTAGCGTAGTGGTCATCGCACCAGACCGGTATTCTAGAGGACGCGGGTTCGGATCCCACCTGGCGGAAATTTTCTCTCCGCTTGCTTTCCTTCTTTCCAAATTTTTTTTCTGTTTCAATGACCTACAACTTGCTCCCATTTGCTTTCCGAGGTTTTTTTTTACCACCAACCTGTATTTCTGTGGTATATTTAGGAGACAATTATTTTCTATTCTGATTCCCTACATAAAGAGCGAGGGATTCTGTTCTGGCAGCCTTCTTGCCATAGTGAGCATAAGAGGGTTCAACCCAGCTTGACCACTCTCGAAATGTCGTAGACAATCGGGTCACGGCCCGATGATAAAAAGGTCCCCTTCACCCAGTGAAGTCGGAGTAGATCTGGCTACCACCCCCAAGCACAGAAAAAATACTTTGGCATAAATTCCATTAAAAGTAGAGGGGAAAATCGCCCCGCCGGTAGTGTAGTGGTCTTCGCACCAGACCGGTATTCTGGAGGTCGCGGGTTCGGATCCCACCTGGCGGAAATTTTCTCTCCGCTTGCTTTGGTTCTTTCCAAATTTTTTTTTCTGTTTCAATGACATACAACTTACTCCCCTTTGCTTTCCGAGGTTTTTTTTTACCGCCAACTTTTATTTCTGTGGTATTTTTACGAGCCACTTATTTTCAATTCAGATTCCCTACATGCATAGCGAGGGATTCTGTTCTTGCAGCCTTGGTGCCATAGTGAGCTTAGGAGGGTTCAACACTGGTTGACCACTCTCGAAATGTCGTAGACAATCGGGTCACGGCCCTATGATTAAAAAGAAGGTCTCCTTCACTCAGAGAAGTCGGAGTAGCTGTGCCTACCACCCCCAAGCACAGGAAAAAAATACTTTGACATAAATTCCATAAAAAGTAGAGGGGAAAATTGCCCCGCCGGTAGCGTAGTGGTCATCGCACCAGACCGGTATTCTGGAGGTCGCGTGTTCGGATCCCACCTGGTGGAAATTTTCTCTCCGCTTGCTTTCCTTCTTTCCAAATTTTTTATTTGTTTTAATGACCAACAACTTACTCTTCTTTCCTTAACAGCGTTTTTTTTTACCGCCAACCTTTATATCTGTGGTATTTTTACGAGCCACTTATTTTCTATTTTCATTCCCTACATGCATAGCGAGGGATTCTGTTGTGGCAGTCTTGGTGCCATAGTGAGCCTAAGAGGGTTGAACACTGGTTGACCACTTTCAAAATGTCGTAGACAATCGGGTCGCGGCCAGACGATTAAAAAGAAGGTCCCCATCACCCAGAGAAGTCGGAGTAGCTCTGGATACCACCCCCAAGCACAGGAAAAAAATACTTTGACATAAATTCCATAAAAAGTAGAGGGGAAAATCGCCCCGCCGGTTGCGTAGTGGTCATCCCACCAGACTGGTATTCTGGAGGTCGCGGGTTCGGATCCCACCTGGTGGAAATTTTCTCTCCGCTTGCTTTCCTTCTTTCCAAATTTTTTATCTGTTTCAATGGCATGCAACTTACTCCCTTTTGCTTTCCGAGGTTTTTTTTTACCGCCAACCTTTATTTCTGTGGTATCTTTACGAGCCACTTATTTCCTATTCTTATTCCCTACATGCATAGCGAGGGAATCTGTTCTGGCAGTCTTGCTGCCATAGTGAGCTTAAGAGTGTTCAACACGGGTTGACCACTCTCGAAATGTCGTAGACAATCAGGTCGCGGCCAGATGATTAAAAATTAAAAAGAAGGTCCCCATCACCCAGAGAAGTCGGAGTAGCTCTGGATACCACCCCCAAGCACAGAAAAAAAATACTTTGACATAAATTCCATAAAAAGCAGAGGGGAAAATCGCCCCGCTGGTAGCATAGTGGTCATCGCACCAGACCGGTATTCTGGAGGTAGCGGGTTCGGAACCCACCTGGCGGAAATTTTCTCTCCGCTTGCTTTCCTTCTTTCCAAATTTTTTATCTGTTTCAATGACCTACAACTTACTCTTCTTTGCTTAACGGCGTTTTTTTTTACCTCCAACCTTTATTTCTGTGGTATTTTCACGAGCCACTTATTTCCTATTTTCATTACCTACATGCATAGCGAGGGATTCTGTTGTGGCAGTCTTGGTGCCATAGTGAGCTTAGGAGGTTTCAACACGGGTTGACCACTCTAAAAATGTCGTAGACAATCGGGTCACGGCCCGATTATTTAAAAGTTCCCCTTCACCCAGAGAAGTCGGAGTAGCTCTGGCAACCACCCCCAAGCACAGAAAAAAAATACTTTGACATAAATTCCATAAAAAGCAGAGGGTAAAATCGCCCCGCTGGTAGCGTAGTGGTCATCGCACCAGACCGGTATTCTGGAGGTCGCGGGTTCGGATCCCACCTGGTGGAAATTTTCTCTCCGCTTGCTTTCCTTCTTTCCAAGTTTATCTGTTTCAATGACCTACAACTTACTCCCCTTTGCGTTCCGAGGTTTTTTTTAACCACCAACCTTTATTTCTGTGGTATTTTTACGAGCCACTTATTTCATATTCTCAGTCCCTACATGCATAGCGAGAGATTCTGTTCTGGCAGTCTTGGGGCCATAGTGAGCTTAAGAGGGTTCAACACTGGTTGACCACTCTCGAAATGTCGTACACAATCGGGTCACGGCCCGATGATTAAAAAGGTCCCCTTCACACAGAGAAGTCGGAGTAGCTGTGGCTACCACCCCCAAGCACAGGAAAAAATACTTTGACATAAATTCCATAAAAAGTAGCATGGAAAATCGCCCCGCCGGTAGCGTCGTGGTCATCGCACCAGACCGGTATTCTGGAGGTCTTGGTATCGTATTCCACCTGGAAGGAATTTTCTCTCCACTGTCTGTCTTTCCAAATTCTGTCTGTTTCAATGCACTACAACTTCCTCTCTTTGCTTTCCAAGGTTTTTTTTAACAGCGAACCTTTTTTTCTGTGTTTTTTCTACGAGCCCCCTTTTTTCCTATTCTGATTCGCTACATGCATAGCAAGGGCATTTGTTATCGCAGTATTGTGCAATAGGGAGCTTAAGGGGGTTCAACGCCTGTTGACCACTATAGAAATGTCGTAGACAATCGGGTCACAGCCCGATGATTAAAAAGGTCCCCTTCACTCAGAGAAGTCTGAGAAGCTGTGGCTACCACCCCCAAGCACAGGAAAAAAAATACTTTGACATAAATTCCATAAAAAGTAGAGGGGAAAATCGCCCCGCCGGTAGCGTAGTGGTCATCGCACCAGACCGGTATTCTGGAGGTCATGGGTTCAGATCCCACCTGGTGGAAATTTTCTCTCCGCTTGCTTTCCTTCTTTCCGAATTTTTTATCTGTTTCAATGACCTACAACTTACTCCCTTTTGCTTTCCGAGTTTTTTTTTGACCGCCAACCTTTATTTCTGTGGTATTTTTACGAGCCACTTATTTCAGATAATCATTCCCTACATGCATAGCGAGGGATTCTGTACTGGCAGTCTTGCTGCCATAGTGAGCTTAAGAGGGTTCAACACGGGTTGACCACTCTCGAAATGTCGTAGACAATCAGGTCGCGGCCAGATGATTAAAAATTAAAAAGAAGGTCCCCATCACCCAGAGAAGTCGGAGTAGCTCTGGATACCACCCCCAAGCACAGGAAGAAAATACTTTGACATAAATTCCATAAAAAGCAGAGGGGAAAATCGCCCCGCTGGTAGCATAGTGGTCATCGCACCAGACCGGTATTCTGGAGGTAGCGGGTTCGGAACCCACCTGGCGGAAATTTCCTCTCCGCTTGCTTTCCTTCTTTCCAAATTTTTTATCTGTTTCAATGACCTACAACTTACTCTTCTTTGCTTAACGGCGTTTTTTTTTACCTCCAACCTTTATTTCTGTGGTATTTTCATGAGCCACTTATTTCCTATTTTCATTACCTACATGCATAGCGAGGGATTCTGTTGTGGCAGTCTTGGTGCCATAGTGAGCTTAAGAGGGTTCAACACGGGTTGACCACTCTAAAAATGTCGTAGACAATCGGGTCACGGCCCGATTATTTAAAAGTTCCCCTTCACCCAGAGAAGTCGGAGTAGCTCTGGCAACCACCCCCAAGCACAGGAAAAAAATACTTTGACATAAATTCCATAAAAAGCAGAAGGTAAAATCGCCCCGCTGGTAGCGTAGTGGTCATCGCACCAGACCGGTATTCTGGAGGTTGCGAGTTTGGATCCAACCTGGCGGAAATTTCCTCTCCGCTTGCTTTCCTTCTTTCCAATTTTTTTATCTGTTTGAATGACCTACAACTTACTCCTCTTTTCTTTTTCCGAGGTTTTTTTCGCCGCCAACCTTTATTTCTGTGGTATTTTTACCAGCCACTTGTTTCATATTCTGATTCCCTAAATGCATAGCGAGAGATTCTGTACTGGCAGTCTTGGTGCCATAGTGAGCTTAAGAGGGTTCAACACTGGTTGACCACTCTCGAAATGTCGTAGACAATCGGGTCACGGCCCGATGTATAAAAAGAAGGTCCTCTTCACTCAGAGAAGTCGGAGTAGCTGTGGCTACCACCCCCAAGCACAGGAAAAAATACTTTGACATAAATTCCATAAAAAGTAGCGTTGAAAATCGCCCCGCCGGTAGCGTCGTGGTCATCGCACCAGACCGGTATTCTGGAGGTCTTGGTATCGTATTCCACCTGGAAGGAATTTTCTCTCCACTGTCTGTCTTTCCAAATTCTGTCTGTTTCAATGCACTACAACTTCCTCTCTTTGCTTTCCAAGGTTTTTTTTAACAGCGAACCTTTTTTTCTGTGTTTTTTCTACGAGCCCCTTTTTTTCCTATTCTGATTCGCTACATGCATAGCAAGGGCATTTGTTATCGCAGTATTGTGCAATAGGGAGCTTAAGGGGGTTCAACGCTGGTTGACCAATATAGAAATGTCGTAGACAATCGGGTCACAGCCCGATGATTAAAAAGGTCCCCTTCACTCAGAGAAGTCTGAGAAGCTGTGGCTACCACCCCCAAGCACAGGAAAAAAAA
Source organism: Haemaphysalis longicornis (assembly GCF_048455015.1). NCBI lineage: Eukaryota > Metazoa > Arthropoda > Arachnida > Ixodida > Ixodidae > Haemaphysalis > Haemaphysalis longicornis. Next base: position 23,569,161 of record NW_027526257.1, on the reverse strand, counting down.
TACTTTGACATAAATTCCATAAAAAGTAGAGGGGAAAATTGCCCCGCCGGTAGCGTAGTGGTCATCGCACCAGACCGGTATTCTGGAGGTCGCGGGTTCGGATCCCACCTGGCGGAAATTTTCTCTCCGCTTGCTTTCCTTCTTTCCGAATTTTTTATCTGTTTCAATGACCTACAACTTACTCCCTTTTGCTTTCCGAGGTTTTTTTTGACCGCCAACCTTAATTTCTGTGGTATTTTTACGAGCCACTTATTTCCGATAATCATTCCCTACATGCATAGCGAGGGATTCTGTACTGGCAGTCTCGGTGCCATAGTTAGCTTAAGAGGGTTCAACACTGGTTGACCACACTCGAAATGTCGTAGACAATCGGGTCACGGCCCGAGGATTAAAAAGAAGGTCCCCTTCACTCAGAGAAGTCAAAGTAGTTGTGGCTACCACTACAAGCACACGAAAAAAATACTTTGACATAAATTCCATAAAGCGTAGAGGGGAAAATCGCCCCAACAGAAGCGTAGTGGTCATTGCACCAGACCGGTATTCTGGATGTCGCGGGTTCGGATCCCACCTGGCTGAAATTTTCTCTCAGCTTCTATTCCTTGTTTCCAAATTTTTCATCTGTTTCAATGACCTACAACTTACTCCCCTTTGCTTTCCGAGGTTTTTTTGACCGCCAACTTTTATTTCTGTGGAATTTTTACGAGCCATTTATTTCCAATTCTGGTTCCCTGCATGCATAGTGAGGGATTCTTCTGGCAGTCTTGGTGACATAGTGAGCTTAAGAGGGTTCAACACTGGTTGTCCACACTCCAAATGTCGTAGACAATCGAGTCACGGCCTGATGAAAAAAAAGAAGGTCGCCTTCACCCAGAGAAGTAGAAGTAGCTCTGGCTACCACCCCCAAACACAGGAAAAAAAATACTTTGACATAAATTCCCTAAAAAGTAGAGAGGAAAGTCGCCACGCCGGTAGCGTAGTGGTCATCGCACCAGACCGGTATTCTGAAGGTCGCGGGTTCGAATCCCACCTGGTGGAAATTTTATCTCCGCTTGCTTTCCCTCTTTTCAAATTTTTTTCCTGTTTGAAGGACCTACAACTTACTCCCCTTTGCTTTCCGAGGTTTTTTTTTGACCGCCAACTTTTATTTCTGTGGTATTTTTCCGAGCCACTTATTTACTATTCTGATTCCCTACATGCAAAGCGAGAGATTCTGTTCTCGCAGCCTTGGTGCCATAGTGAGCTTAAGATGGTTCAACACTGGTTGACCACTCTTGAAATGTCGTAGACAATCGCGTCACGGCCTGATGATTAAGAAGACGGTCCCCTTCACTTAGAGAAGTCAAAGTAGCTGTGGCTACCACCCCCGAGCACAGGAAAAAAAATACTTTGACATAAGTTTCATAAAAAGTAGAGGGGAAAATCGCCCCGCCGGTAGCGTAGTGGTCATCGCACCAGACTGGTATTCTGGAGGTCGCGGGTTCGGATCCCACCTGGCGGAAATTTTCTCTCCGCTTGCTTTCCTTCTTTCCAAATTTTTTTCCTGTTTGAAGGACCTACAACTTACTCCCCTTTGCTTTCCGAGGTTTTTTTTTTTGACCGCCAACTTTTGTTTCTGTGGTATTTTTCCGAGCCACTTATTTACTATTCTGATTCCCTACATGCAAAGCGAGAGATTCGGTTCTGGCAGCCTTGGTGCCATAGTGAGCTTAGGAATGTTCAACACTGGTTGACCACTCTCGAAATGTCGTAGACAATCGGGTCACGGCCCGAGGATTAAAAAGAAGGTCCCCTTCACCCAGAGAAGTCGGAGTAGCTGTGGCTACCACCCCCAAGCACAGGAAAAAAATACTTTGACATAAATTCTATAAAGAGTAGAGGGGAAAATTGCCCCACCAGAAGCGTAGTGGTCATTGCACCAGACCGGTATTCTGGAGGTCGCGGGTTCAGATCCAACCTGGTGGAAATTTTCTCTCTGCTTGCTTTACTTCTTTCCAAATTTTTTATCTGTTTCATGCCTACAACTTACTCCCCTTTGCTTTCCGAGGTTTTTTTGACCGCCAACTTTTATTTCTGTGGTATTTTTACGAGCCACTTATTTTCTATTCAGATTCCCTACATGCATAGCGAGGGATTCTGTTCTGGAAGCCTTGGTGCCATAGTGAGCTTAGGAATGTTCAACACTGGTTGACCACTCTCGAAATGTCGTAGACAATCGGATCACGGCCCGATGATTAAAAAGAAGGTCCCCTTCACTCAGAGAAGTCAAAGTAGCAGTGGCTACCACCCCTGAGCACAGGAAAAAATACTTTGACATAAATTCCAGAAAAAGTAGAGGGGAAAATTGCCCCGCCGGTAGCGTAGTGGTCATCGCACCAGACCGGTATTCTGGAGATCCCGGGTTCGGATGCCACCTGGCGGAAATTTTCTCTCCGCTTGCTTGCCTTCTTTCCAAATTTTTTTTCTGTTTCAAAGACATACAACTTACTCCCCTTTGCTTTCCGAGGTTTTTTTTGACCGCCAACCTTTATTTCTGTGGTATTTTTACGAGCCACTTATTTCCTATTCTGATTCCCTACATGCATAGCGAGGGATTCTGTTCTGGCAATCTTGGTGCCATAGTGAGCTTAAGAGGGTTCAACACAGGTTGACCACTCTCGAAATTTAGACAATCGGGTCACGATCCGATGATTTGAAAGGAGGTCCCCTTCTCCCAGAGAAGTCGGAGTAGCTGTGGCTACCACCCCCAAGCACAGGAAAAAATTACTTTGACAGAAATTCTATAAAGAGTAGAGGGAAAAATTGCCCCACCAGAAGCGTAGTGGTCATTGCACCAGACCGGTATTCTGGAGGTCGCGGGTTCAGATCCAACCTGGCGGAAATTTTCCCTCAGCTTGCTTTCCTTCCTTCCAATTTTTTTATCTGTTTCAATGACCTACAACTTACTCCCCTTTGCTTTCCGAGTTTTTTTCACCGCCAATCTTTATTTCTGTGGTATTTTTACGAGCTTCCTATTTTCTATTCAGATTCCCTATGTGCATAGCGAAGGATTCTGTTCTGGCAGCCTTGGTGCCATAGTGAGCTTAGGAATGTTCAACACTGGTTGACCACTCTCGAAATGTCGTAGACAATGGGGTCACGGCCCGATGATAAAAAGAAGGTCCCCTTCACTCAGAGAAGTCAAAGTAGCTGTGTCTACCACCCCTGAGCACAGGAAAAAAAATACTTTGACATAAATTCCAGAAAAAGTACCTACAACTTACCTACAACTTACTCCCTTTTGCTTTCCGAGGTTTTTTTTGACCGCCAACCTTCATTTCTGTGGTAATTTTACGAGCCACTTATTTCCTATTCTTATTCTCTACATGCATAGCGAGGGATTCTGTTCTGGCAGCCTTGGTGCCATAGTGAGCTTTGGAATGTTCAACACTGGTTGACCACTCTCGAAATGCCGTAGACAATCGGGTCACGACCCGATGATTTGAAAGAAGGTCCCCTTCACACAGAGAAGTCAGAGTAGCTGTGGCTACCACCCCCAAGCACAGGAAAAAAATACTTTGACATAAATTCTATAAAGAGTAGAGGGGAAAATTGCCCCACCAAAAGCGTAGTGGTCATTGCACCAGACCGGTATTCTGGAGGTCGCGGGTTCAGATCCAACCTGGTGGAAATTTTCTCTGTGCTTGCTTTCCTTCTTTCCTAATTTTTTATCAGTTCCAATGCCTACAACTTACTCCCCTTTGCTTTCCGAGGTTTTTTTTGACCGCAAACTTTTATTTCTGTGGTATTTTTACTAGCATCTATTTTCTATTCAGATTCCCTAAATGCATAGCGAGGGATTCTGTTCTGGAAGCCTTGGTGCCATAGTGAGCTTAGGAATGTTCAACACTGGTTGACCACTCTCGAAATGTCGTAGACAATCGGGTCACGGCCCGATGATAAAAAGAAGGTCCCCTTCACTCAGAGAAGTCAAAGTAGCTGTGTCCACCACCCCTGAGCACAGGAAAAAAATACTCTGACATAAATTCCAGAAAAAGTAGAGGGGAAAATTGCCCCGCCGGTAGCGTAGTGGTCATCGCACCAGACCGGTATTCTGGATGTCGCGGGTTCGGATGCCACCTGGCGGAAATTTTGTCTCCGCTTGCTTGCCTTCTTTCCAAATTTTTTTTCTGTTTCAAAGACCTACAACTTACTCACCTTTGCTTTCCGAGGTTTTTTTTGACCGCCAACTTTTATTTCTGTGGTATTTTTCCGAGCCACTTATTTACTATTCTGATTCTCTACATGCATAGCGAGGGATTCTGTTCTGGCAATCTTGGTGCCATAGTGAGCTTAAGAGGGTTCAACACAGGTTGACCACTCTCGAAATGTCGTAGACAATCGGGTCACGACCCGATGATTTGAAAGAAGGTCCCCTTCACCCAGAGAAGTCGGAGTAGCTGTGGCTACCACCCCCAAGCACAGGAAAAAAATACTTTGACATAAATTCTATAAAGAGTAGAGGGGAAAATTGCCCCACCAGAAGCGTAGTGGTCATTGCACCAGACCGTTATTCTGGAGGTCGCGGGTTCAGATCCAACCTGGTGGAAATTTTCTCTCTGCTTGCTTTCCTTCTTTCCAAATTTTTTATCTGTTTCAATGCCTACAACTTACTCCCCTTTGCTTTCGGAGGTTTTTTTTGACCGCCAACCTTTATTTCTGTGGTATTTTTTCGAACCACTTATTTTCTATTCAGATTCCCTACATGTATAGCGAGGGATTCTGTTCTGGCAGTTTTGGTGCCATAGTAAGCTTAAGAGGGTTCAACACTGTTTGACCGCTCTCAAAATGTCGTTGACATTCGGGTCACGGCCCGAGGATTAAAAAGGTCCCCTTAAGCCAGAGAAGTCGGAGTAGCTGTGGCTACCACCCCCAAGCACAGGAAAAAATACTTTGACATAAATTCTATAAAGAGTAGAGGGGAAAATTGCCCCACCAGAAGCGTAGTGGTCATTGCACCAGACCGGTATTCTGGAGGTCGCGGGTTCAGATCCAACCTGGCGGAAATTTTCCCTCAGCTTGCTTTCCTTCCTTCCAAATTTTTTTTCTGTTTCAATGACCAACAACTTACTCCCCTTGGCTTTCCGAGTTTTTTTTTTAACCGCCAATCTTTATTTCTGTGGTATTTTTACGAGATTCTTATTTCCTATTCTGATTCTCTACATGCATAGCGAGGGATTCTGTTCTGGCAGTTTTGGTGCCATAGTAAGCTTAAGAGGGTTCAACACTGTTTGACCACTCTCAAAATGTCGTAGACAATCGGGTCACGACCCGATGATATGAAAGAAGGTCCCCTTCACCCAGAGAAGTCGGAGTAGCTTTGGCTACCACCCCCAAGCACAGGAAAAAAATACTTTGAATTAAATTCTATAAAGAGTAGAGGGGAAAATTGCCCCACCAGAAGCGTAGTGGTCATTGCACCAGACCGGTATTCTGGAAGTCGCGGGTTCAGATCCAACCTGGTGGAAATTTTCTCTCTGCTTGCTTTCCTTCTTTCGAAATTTTTTATCTGTTTCAATGCCTACAACTTACTCCCCTTTGCTTTCCGAGGTTTTTTTGACCGGCAACTTTTTATTCTGTGGTATTTTTACGAGCCACTTATTTTCTATTCAGATTCCCTACATGCATAGCGAGGGATTCTGTTCTGGCAGCCTTGGTGCCATAGTGAGCTTAGGAATGTTCAACACTGGTTGACCACTCTCGAAATGTCGTAGAATCGGGTCACGGCCCGATGATAAAAAGAAGGTCCCCTTCACTCAGAGAAGTCAAAGTAGCTGTGTCTACCACCCCTGAGCACAGGAAAAAAATACTTTGACATAAATTCCAGAAAAAGTACCTACAACTTACCTACAACTTACTCCCCTTTGCTTTCCGAGATTTTTTTTTGACCGCTAATCTTTATTTCTGTGGTATTTTTACGAGCTTCTTATTTCCTATTCTGATTCTCTACATGCATAGCGAGAGATTCTGTTCTGGCAGTTTTGGTGCCATAGTAAGGTTAAGAGGGTTCAACACTGTTTGACCACTCTCAAAATTTCGTAGACAATCGGGTCACGGCCCGAGGATTAAAAAGGTCCCCTTAAGCCAGAGAAGTCGGAGTAGCTGTGGCTACCACCCCCAAGCACTGAAAAAAAAAATACTCTGACATAAATTCCAGAAAAAGTAGAGGGGAAAATTGCCCCGCCGGTAGCGTAGTGGTCATCGCACCAGACCGGTATTCTGGAGGTCGCGGGTTCGGATGCCACCTGGCGGAAATTTTCTCTCTGCTTGCTTTCCTTCTTTCCAAATTTTTTATCTGTTTCAATGCCTACAACTTACTCCCCTTTGCTTTCCGAGGTTTTTTTTTGACCGCCAACTTTTATTTCTGTGGTATTTTTACGAGCCACTTATTTTCTATTCAGATTCCCTACATGCATAGCGAGGGATTCTGTTCTGGCAGTTTTGGTGCCATAGTGAGCTTAGGAATGTTCAACACTGGTTGACCACTCTCGAAATGTCGTAGACAATCGGGTCACGGCCCGATGATAAAAAGAAGGTCCCCTTCACTCAGAGAAGTCAAAGTAGCTGTGTCCACCACCCCTGAGCACAGGAAAAAAATACTCTGACATAAATTCCAGAAAAAGTAGAGGGGAAAATTGCCCCGCCGGTAGCGTAGTGTTCATCGCACCAAACCGATATTCTGGAGGTCGCGGGTTCAGATCCCTCCTGGCGGAAATTTTCCCTCAGTTTCTTTCTTTCCTTCCAAATTTTTTATCTGTTTCAATGACCTACAACTTACTCCCTTTTGCTTTCCGAGGTTTTTTTTACCGCCAACCTTCATTTCTGTGGTATTTTTACGAGCCACTTATTTCCTATTCTGATTCCCTACATGCAAAGCGAGAGATTCTGTTCTGGCAGCTTTGGTACCATAGTGAGCTTAAGAGGGTTCAACACAGGTTGACCACTCTCGAAATGTCGTAGACAATCGGGTCACTACCCGATGATTTGAAAGAAGGTCCCCTTCACCCAGAGAAGTCGGAGTAGCTGTGGCTACCACCCCCAAGCACAGGAAAAAATACCTTGACATAAATTCTATAAAGAGTAGGGGGGAAAATTGCCCCACCAGAAGCGTAGTGGTCATTGCACCAGACCGGTATTCTGGAGGTCGCGGGTTCAGATCCAACCTGGCGGAAATTTTCCCTCAGCTTGCTTTTCTTCCTTCCAAATTTTTTATCTGTTTCAATGACCTACAACTTACTCCCCTTGGCTTTCCGAGTTTTTTTTTGACCGCCAACCTTTATTTCTGTGGTATTTTTACGAGCTTCTTATGTCCTATTCTGATTCTCTACATGCATAGCGAGGGATTCTGTTCTGGCAGTTTTGGTGCCATAGTAAGCTTAAGAGGGTTCAACACTGTTTGACCACTCTCAAAATGTCGTAGACAATCGGGTCACTACCCGATGATTTGAAAGAAGGTCCCCATCACCCAGAGAAGTCGGAGTAGCTGTGGCTACCACCCCCAAGCACCGGAAAAAAATACTTTGAATTAAATTCTATAAAGAGTAGAGGGGAAAATTGCCCCACCAGAAGCGTAGTGGTCATCGCACCAGACCGGTATTCTAGAGGACGCGGGTTCGGATCCCACCTGGCGGAAATTTTCTCTCCGCTTGCTTTCCTTCTTTCCAAATTTTTTTTCTGTTTCAATGACCTACAACTTGCTCCCATTTGCTTTCCGAGGTTTTTTTTTACCACCAACCTGTATTTCTGTGGTATATTTAGGAGACAATTATTTTCTATTCTGATTCCCTACATAAAGAGCGAGGGATTCTGTTCTGGCAGCCTTCTTGCCATAGTGAGCATAAGAGGGTTCAACCCAGCTTGACCACTCTCGAAATGTCGTAGACAATCGGGTCACGGCCCGATGATAAAAAGGTCCCCTTCACCCAGTGAAGTCGGAGTAGATCTGGCTACCACCCCCAAGCACAGAAAAAATACTTTGGCATAAATTCCATTAAAAGTAGAGGGGAAAATCGCCCCGCCGGTAGTGTAGTGGTCTTCGCACCAGACCGGTATTCTGGAGGTCGCGGGTTCGGATCCCACCTGGCGGAAATTTTCTCTCCGCTTGCTTTGGTTCTTTCCAAATTTTTTTTTCTGTTTTAATGACATACAACTTACTCCCCTTTGCTTTCCGAGGTTTTTTTTTACCGCCAACTTTTATTTCTGTGGTATTTTTACGAGCCACTTATTTTCAATTCAGATTCCCTACATGCATAGCGAGGGATTCTGTTCTTGCAGCCTTGGTGCCATAGTGAGCTTAGGAGGGTTCAACACTGGTTGACCACTCTCGAAATGTCGTAGACAATCGGGTCACGGCCCTATGATTAAAAAGAAGGTCTCCTTCACTCAGAGAAGTCGGAGTAGCTGTGCCTACCACCCCCAAGCACAGGAAAAAAATACTTTGACATAAATTCCATAAAAAGTAGAGGGGAAAATTGCCCCGCCGGTAGCGTAGTGGTCATCGCACCAGACCGGTATTCTGGAGGTCGCGTGTTCGGATCCCACCTGGTGGAAATTTTCTCTCCGCTTGCTTTCCTTCTTTCCAAATTTTTTATTTGTTTTAATGACCAACAACTTACTCTTCTTTCCTTAACAGCGTTTTTTTTTACCGCCAACCTTTATATCTGTGGTATTTTTACGAGCCACTTATTTTCTATTTTCATTCCCTACATGCATAGCGAGGGATTCTGTTGTGGCAGTCTTGGTGCCATAGTGAGCCTAAGAGGGTTGAACACTGGTTGACCACTTTCAAAATGTCGTAGACAATCGGGTCGCGGCCAGACGATTAAAAAGAAGGTCCCCATCACCCAGAGAAGTCGGAGTAGCTCTGGATACCACCCCCAAGCACAGGAAAAAAATACTTTGACATAAATTCCATAAAAAGTAGAGGGGAAAATCGCCCCGCCGGTTGCGTAGTGGTCATCCCACCAGACTGGTATTCTGGAGGTCGCGGGTTCGGATCCCACCTGGTGGAAATTTTCTCTCCGCTTGCTTTCCTTCTTTCCAAATTTTTTATCTGTTTCAATGGCATGCAACTTACTCCCTTTTGCTTTCCGAGGTTTTTTTTTACCGCCAACCTTTATTTCTGTGGTATCTTTACGAGCCACTTATTTCCTATTCTTATTCCCTACATGCATAGCGAGGGAATCTGTTCTGGCAGTCTTGCTGCCATAGTGAGCTTAAGAGTGTTCAACACGGGTTGACCACTCTCGAAATGTCGTAGACAATCAGGTCGCGGCCAGATGATTAAAAATTAAAAAGAAGGTCCCCATCACCCAGAGAAGTCGGAGTAGCTCTGGATACCACCCCCAAGCACAGGAAAAAAATACTTTGACATAAATTCCATAAAAAGCAGAGGGGAAAATCGCCCCGCTGGTAGCATAGTGGTCATCGCACCAGACCGGTATTCTGGAGGTAGCGGGTTCGGAACCCACCTGGCGGAAATTTTCTCTCCGCTTGCTTTCCTTCTTTCCAAATTTTTTATCTGTTTCAATAACCTACAACTTACTCTTCTTTGCTTAACGGCGTTTTTTTTTACCTCCAACCTTTATTTCTGTGGTATTTTCACGAGCCACTTATTTCCTATTTTCATTACCTACATGCATAGCGAGGGATTCTGTTGTGGCAGTCTTGGTGCCATAGTGAGCTTAGGAGGTTTCAACACGGGTTGACCACTCTAAAAATGTCGTAGACAATCGGGTCACGGCCCGATTATTTAAAAGTTCCCCTTCACCCAGAGAAGTCGGAGTAGCTCTGGCAACCACCCCCAAGCACAGAAAAAAAATACTTTGACATAAATTCCATAAAAAGCAGAGGGTAAAATCGCCCCGCTGGTAGCGTAGTGGTCATCGCACCAGACCGGTATTCTGGAGGTCGCGGGTTCGGATCCCACCTGGTGGAAATTTTCTCTCCGCTTGCTTTCCTTCTTTCCAAGTTTATCTGTTTCAATGACCTACAACTTACTCCCCTTTGCGTTCCGAGGTTTTTTTTAACCACCAACCTTTATTTCTGTGGTATTTTTACGAGCCACTTATTTCATATTCTCAGTCCCTACATGCATAGCGAGAGATTCTGTTCTGGCAGTCTTGGGGCCATAGTGAGCTTAAGAGGGTTCAACACTGGTTGACCACTCTCGAAATGTCGTACACAATCGGGTCACGGCCCGATGATTAAAAAGGTCCCCTTCACACAGAGAAGTCGGAGTAGCTGTGGCTACCACCCCCAAGCACAGGAAAAAATACTTTGACATAAATTCCATAAAAAGTAGCATGGAAAATCGCCCCGCCGGTAGCGTCGTGGTCATCGCACCAGACCGGTATTCTGGAGGTCTTGGTATCGTATTCCACCTGGAAGGAATTTTCTCTCCACTGTCTGTCTTTCCAAATTCTGTCTGTTTCAATGCACTACAACTTCCTCTCTTTGCTTTCCAAGGTTTTTTTTAACAGCGAACCTTTTTTTCTGTGTTTTTTCTACGAGCCCCCTTTTTTCCTATTCTGATTCGCTACATGCATAGCAAGGGCATTTGTTATCGCAGTATTGTGCAATAGGGAGCTTAAGGGGGTTCAACGCCTGTTGACCACTATAGAAATGTCGTAGACAATCGGGTCACAGCCCGATGATTAAAAAGGTCCCCTTCACTCAGAGAAGTCTGAGAAGCTGTGGCTACCACCCCCAAGCACAGGAAAAAAAATACTTTGACATAAATTCCATAAAAAGTAGAGGGGAAAATCGCCCCGCCGGTAGCGTAGTGGTCATCGCACCAGACCGGTATTCTGGAGGTCATGGGTTCAGATCCCACCTGGTGGAAATTTTCTCTCCGCTTGCTTTCCTTCTTTCCGAATTTTTTATCTGTTTCAATGACCTACAACTTACTCCCTTTTGCTTTCCGAGGTTTTTTTTGACCGCCAACCTTTATTTCTGTGGTATTTTTACGAGCCACTTATTTTCTATTCAGATTCCCTACATGCATAGCGAGGGATTCTGTTCTGGAAGCCTTGGTGCCATAGTGAGCTTAGGAATGTTCAACACTGGTTGACCACTCTCGAAATGTCGTAGACAATCGGATCACGGCCCGATGATTAAAAAGAAGGTCCCCTTCACTCAGAGAAGTCAAAGTAGCAGTGGCTACCACCCCTGAGCACAGGAAAAAATACTTTGACATAAATTCCATAAAAAGTAGAGGGGAAAATTGCCCCGCCGGTAGCGTAGTGGTCATCGCACCAGACCGGTATTCTGGAGATCCCGGGTTCGGATGCCACCTGGCGGAAATTTTCTCTCCGCTTGCTTGCCTTCTTTCCAAATTTTTTTTCTGTTTCAAAGACATACAACTTACTCCCCTTTGCTTTCCGAGGTTTTTTTTGACCGCCAACCTTTATTTCTGTGGTATTTTTACGAGCCACTTATTTCCTATTCTGATTCCCTACATGCAAAGCGAGAGATTCTGTTCTCGCAGCCTTGGTGCCATAGTGAGCTTAAGATGGTTCAACACTGGTTGACCACTCTTGAAATGTCGTAGACAATCGCGTCACGGCCTGATGATTAAGAAGACGGTCCCCTTCACTTAGAGAAGTCAAAGTAGCTGTGGCTACCACCCCCGAGCACAGGAAAAAAAATACTTTGACATAAGTTTCATAAAAAGTAGAGGGGAAAATCGCCCCGCCGGTAGCGTAGTGGTCATCGCACCAGACTGGTATTCTGGAGGTCGCGGGTTCGGATCCCACCTGGCGGAAATTTTCTCTCCGCTTGCTTTCCTTCTTTCCAAATTTTTTTCCTGTTTGAAGGACCTACAACTTACTCCCCTTTGCTTTCCGAGGTTTTTTTTTTTGACCGCCAACTTTTGTTTCTGTGGTATTTTTCCGAGCCACTTATTTACTATTCTGATTCCCTACATGCAAAGCGAGAGATTCGGTTCTGGCAGCCTTGGTGCCATAGTGAGCTTAGGAATGTTCAACACTGGTTGACCACTCTCGAAATGTCGTAGACAATCGGGTCACGGCCCGAGGATTAAAAAGAAGGTCCCCTTCACCCAGAGAAGTCGGAGTAGCTGTGGCTACCACCCCCAAGCACAGGAAAAAAATACTTTGACATAAATTCTATAAAGAGTAGAGGGGAAAATTGCCCCACCAGAAGCGTAGTGGTCATTGCACCAGACCGGTATTCTGGAGGTCGCGGGTTCAGATCCAACCTGGTGGAAATTTTCTCTCTGCTTGCTTTACTTCTTTCCAAATTTTTTATCTGTTTCATGCCTACAACTTACTCCCCTTTGCTTTCCGAGGTTTTTTTGACCGCCAACTTTTATTTCTGTGGTATTTTTACGAGCCACTTATTTTCTATTCAGATTCCCTACATGCATAGCGAGGGATTCTGTTCTGGAAGCCTTGGTGCCATAGTGAGCTTAGGAATGTTCAACACTGGTTGACCACTCTCGAAATGTCGTAGACAATCGGATCACGGCCCGATGATTAAAAAGAAGGTCCCCTTCACTCAGAGAAGTCAAAGTAGCAGTGGCTACCACCCCTGAGCACAGGAAAAAATACTTTGACATAAATTCCAGAAAAAGTAGAGGGGAAAATTGCCCCGCCGGTAGCGTAGTGGTCATCGCACCAGACCGGTATTCTGGAGATCCCGGGTTCGGATGCCACCTGGCGGAAATTTTCTCTCCGCTTGCTTGCCTTCTTTCCAAATTTTTTTTCTGTTTCAAAGACATACAACTTACTCCCCTTTGCTTTCCGAGGTTTTTTTTGACCGCCAACCTTTATTTCTGTGGTATTTTTACGAGCCACTTATTTCCTATTCTGATTCCCTACATGCATAGCGAGGGATTCTGTTCTGGCAATCTTGGTGCCATAGTGAGCTTAAGAGGCTTCAACACAGGTTGACCACTCTCGAAATTTAGACAATCGGGTCACGATCCGATGATTTGAAAGGAGGTCCCCTTCTCCCAGAGAAGTCGGAGTAGCTGTGGCTACCACCCCCAAGCACAGGAAAAAATTACTTTGACAGAAATTCTATAAAGAGTAGAGGGAAAAATTGCCCCACCAGAAGCGTAGTGGTCATTGCACCAGACCGGTATTCTGGAGGTCGCGGGTTCAGATCCAACCTGGCGGAAATTTTCCCTCAGCTTGCTTTCCTTCCTTCCAATTTTTTTATCTGTTTCAATGACCTACAACTTACTCCCCTTTGCTTTCCGAGTTTTTTTCACCGCCAATCTTTATTTCTGTGGTATTTTTACGAGCTTCCTATTTTCTATTCAGATTCCCTATGTGCATAGCGAAGGATTCTGTTCTGGCAGCCTTGGTGCCATAGTGAGCTTAGGAATGTTCAACACTGGTTGACCACTCTCGAAATGTCGTAGACAATGGGGTCACGGCCCGATGATAAAAAGAAGGTCCCCTTCACTCAGAGAAGTCAAAGTAGCTGTGTCTACCACCCCTGAGCACAGGAAAAAAAATACTTTGACATAAATTCCAGAAAAAGTACCTACAACTTACCTACAACTTACTCCCTTTTGCTTTCCGAGGTTTTTTTTGACCGCCAACCTTCATTTCTGTGGTAATTTTACGAGCCACTTATTTCCTATTCTTATTCTCTACATGCATAGCGAGGGATTCTGTTCTGGCAGCCTTGGTGCCATAGTGAGCTTTGGAATGTTCAACACTGGTTGACCACTCTCGAAATGCCGTAGACAATCGGGTCACGACCCGATGATTTGAAAGAAGGTCCCCTTCACACAGAGAAGTCAGAGTAGCTGTGGCTACCACCCCCAAGCACAGGAAAAAAATACTTTGACATAAATTCTATAAAGAGTAGAGGGGAAAATTGCCCCACCAAAAGCGTAGTGGTCATTGCACCAGACCGGTATTCTGGAGGTCGCGGGTTCAGATCCAACCTGGTGGAAATTTTCTCTGTGCTTGCTTTCCTTCTTTCCTAATTTTTTATCAGTTCCAATGCCTACAACTTACTCCCCTTTGCTTTCCGAGGTTTTTTTTGACCGCAAACTTTTATTTCTGTGGTATTTTTACTAGCATCTATTTTCTATTCAGATTCCCTAAATGCATAGCGAGGGATTCTGTTCTGGAAGCCTTGGTGCCATAGTGAGCTTAGGAATGTTCAACACTGGTTGACCACTCTCGAAATGTCGTAGACAATCGGGTCACGGCCCGATGATAAAAAGAAGGTCCCCTTCACTCAGAGAAGTCAAAGTAGCTGTGTCCACCACCCCTGAGCACAGGAAAAAAATACTCTGACATAAATTCCAGAAAAAGTAGAGGGGAAAATTGCCCCGCCGGTAGCGTAGTGGTCATCGCACCAGACCGGTATTCTGGATGTCGCGGGTTCGGATGCCACCTGGCGGAAATTTTGTCTCCGCTTGCTTGCCTTCTTTCCAAATTTTTTTTCTGTTTCAAAGACCTACAACTTACTCACCTTTGCTTTCCGAGGTTTTTTTTGACCGCCAACTTTTATTTCTGTGGTATTTTTCCGAGCCACTTATTTACTATTCTGATTCTCTACATGCATAGCGAGGGATTCTGTTCTGGCAATCTTGGTGCCATAGTGAGCTTAAGAGGGTTCAACACAGGTTGACCACTCTCGAAATGTCGTAGACAATCGGGTCACGACCCGATGATTTGAAAGAAGGTCCCCTTCACCCAGAGAAGTCGGAGTAGCTGTGGCTACCACCCCCAAGCACAGGAAAAAAATACTTTGACATAAATTCTATAAAGAGTAGAGGGGAAAATTGCCCCACCAGAAGCGTAGTGGTCATTGCACCAGACCGTTATTCTGGAGGTCGCGGGTTCAGATCCAACCTGGTGGAAATTTTCTCTCTGCTTGCTTTCCTTCTTTCCAAATTTTTTATCTGTTTCAATGCCTACAACTTACTCCCCTTTGCTTTCGGAGGTTTTTTTTGACCGCCAACCTTTATTTCTGTGGTATTTTTTCGAACCACTTATTTTCTATTCAGATTCCCTACATGTATAGCGAGGGATTCTGTTCTGGCAGTTTTGGTGCCATAGTAAGCTTAAGAGGGTTCAACACTGTTTGACCGCTCTCAAAATGTCGTTGACATTCGGGTCACGGCCCGAGGATTAAAAAGGTCCCCTTAAGCCAGAGAAGTCGGAGTAGCTGTGGCTACCACCCCCAAGCACAGGAAAAAATACTTTGACATAAATTCTATAAAGAGTAGAGGGGAAAATTGCCCCACCAGAAGCGTAGTGGTCATTGCACCAGACCGGTATTCTGGAGGTCGCGGGTTCAGATCCAACCTGGCGGAAATTTTCCCTCAGCTTGCTTTCCTTCCTTCCAAATTTTTTTTCTGTTTCAATGACCAACAACTTACTCCCCTTGGCTTTCCGAGTTTTTTTTTTAACCGCCAATCTTTATTTCTGTGGTATTTTTACGAGATTCTTATTTCCTATTCTGATTCTCTACATGCATAGCGAGGGATTCTGTTCTGGCAGTTTTGGTGCCATAGTAAGCTTAAGAGGGTTCAACACTGTTTGACCACTCTCAAAATGTCGTAGACAATCGGGTCACGACCCGATGATATGAAAGAAGGTCCCCTTCACCCAGAGAAGTCGGAGTAGCTTTGGCTACCACCCCCAAGCACAGGAAAAAAATACTTTGAATTAAATTCTATAAAGAGTAGAGGGGAAAATTGCCCCACCAGAAGCGTAGTGGTCATTGCACCAGACCGGTATTCTGGAAGTCGCGGGTTCAGATCCAACCTGGTGGAAATTTTCTCTCTGCTTGCTTTCCTTCTTTCGAAATTTTTTATCTGTTTCAATGCCTACAACTTACTCCCCTTTGCTTTCCGAGGTTTTTTTGACCGGCAACTTTTTATTCTGTGGTATTTTTACGAGCCACTTATTTTCTATTCAGATTCCCTACATGCATAGCGAGGGATTCTGTTCTGGCAGCCTTGGTGCCATAGTGAGCTTAGGAATGTTCAACACTGGTTGACCACTCTCGAAATGTCGTAGAATCGGGTCACGGCCCGATGATAAAAAGAAGGTCCCCTTCACTCAGAGAAGTCAAAGTAGCTGTGTCTACCACCCCTGAGCACAGGAAAAAAATACTTTGACATAAATTCCAGAAAAAGTACCTACAACTTACCTACAACTTACTCCCCTTTGCTTTCCGAGATTTTTTTTTGACCGCTAATCTTTATTTCTGTGGTATTTTTACGAGCTTCTTATTTCCTATTCTGATTCTCTACATGCATAGCGAGAGATTCTGTTCTGGCAGTTTTGGTGCCATAGTAAGATTAAGAGGGTTCAACACTGTTTGACCACTCTCAAAATTTCGTAGACAATCGGGTCACGGCCCGAGGATTAAAAAGGTCCCCTTAAGCCAGAGAAGTCGGAGTAGCTGTGGCTACCACCCCCAAGCACTGAAAAAAAAAATACTCTGACATAAATTCCAGAAAAAGTAGAGGGGAAAATTGCCCCGCCGGTAGCGTAGTGGTCATCGCACCAGACCGGTATTCTGGAGGTCGCGGGTTCGGATGCCACCTGGCGGAAATTTTCTCTCTGCTTGCTTTCCTTCTTTCCAAATTTTTTATCTGTTTCAATGCCTACAACTTACTCCCCTTTGCTTTCCGAGGTTTTTTTTTTGACCGCCAACTTTTATTTCTGTGGTATTTTTACGAGCCACTTATTTTCTATTCAGATTCCCTACATGCATAGCGAGGGATTCTGTTCTGGCAGTTTTGGTGCCATAGTGAGCTTAGGAATGTTCAACACTGGTTGACCACTCTCGAAATGTCGTAGACAATCGGGTCACGGCCCGATGATAAAAAGAAGGTCCCCTTCACTCAGAGAAGTCAAAGTAGCTGTGTCCACCACCCCTGAGCACAGGAAAAAAATACTCTGACATAAATTCCAGAAAAAGTAGAGGGGAAAATTGCCCCGCCGGTAGCGTAGTGTTCATCGCACCAAACCGATATTCTGGAGGTCGCGGGTTCAGATCCCTCCTGGCGGAAATTTTCCCTCAGTTTCTTTCTTTCCTTCCAAATTTTTTATCTGTTTCAATGACCTACAACTTACTCCCTTTTGCTTTCCGAGGTTTTTTTTACCGCCAACCTTCATTTCTGTGGTATTTTTACGAGCCACTTATTTCCTATTCTGATTCCCTACATGCAAAGCGAGAGATTCTGTTCTGGCAGCTTTGGTACCATAGTGAGCTTAAGAGGGTTCAACACAGGTTGACCACTCTCGAAATGTCGTAGACAATCGGGTCACTACCCGATGATTTGAAAGAAGGTCCCCTTCACCCAGAGAAGTCGGAGTAGCTGTGGCTACCACCCCCAAGCACAGGAAAAAATACCTTGACATAAATTCTATAAAGAGTAGGGGGGAAAATTGCCCCACCAGAAGCGTAGTGGTCATTGCACCAGACCGGTATTCTGGAGGTCGCGGGTTCAGATCCAACCTGGCGGAAATTTTCCCTCAGCTTGCTTTTCTTCCTTCCAAATTTTTTATCTGTTTCAATGACCTACAACTTACTCCCCTTGGCTTTCCGAGTTTTTTTTTGACCGCCAATCTTTATTTCTGTGGTATTTTTACGAGCTTCTTATGTCCTATTCTGATTCTCTACATGCATAGCGAGGGATTCTGTTCTGGCAGTTTTGGTGCCATAGTAAGCTTAAGAGGGTTCAACACTGTTTGACCACTCTCAAAATGTCGTAGACAATCGGGTCACTACCCGATGATTTGAAAGAAGGTCCCCATCACCCAGAGAAGTCGGAGTAGCTGTGGCTACCACCCCCAAGCACCGGAAAAAAATACTTTGAATTAAATTCTATAAAGAGTAGAGGGGAAAATTGCCCCACCAGAAGCGTAGTGGTCATTGCACCAGACCGGTATTCTGGAGGTCGCGGGTTCAGATCCAACCTGGTGGAAATTTTCTCTCTGCTTGCTTTCCTTCTTTCCAAATTTTTTATCTGTTTCAATGCCTACAACTTACTCCCCTTTGCTTTCCGAGGTTTTTTTTGACCGCCAACTTTTTATTCTGTGGTATTTTTACGAGCCACTTATTTTCTATTCAGATTCCCTACATGCATAGCGAGGGATTCTGTTCTGGCAGCCTTGGTGCCATAGTGAGCTTAGGAATATTCAACACTGGTTGACCACTCTCGAAATGTCGTAGACAATCGGGTCATGGCCCGATGATAAAAAGAAGGTCCCCTTCACTCAGAGAAGTCAAAGTAGCTGTGTCTACCACCCCTGAGCACAGGAAAAAAATACTTTGACATAAATTCCGGAAAAAGTACCTACAACTTACCTACAACTTACTCCCCTTTGCTTTCCGAGATTTTTTTGACCGCCAATCTTTATTTCTGTGGTATTTTTACCAGCTTCTTATTTCCTATTCTGATTCTCTACATGCATAGCGAGGGATTCTGTTCTGGCAGTTTTGGTGCCATAGTAAGCTTAAGAGGGTTCAACACTGTTTGACCACTCTCAAAATGTCGTAGACAATCGGGTCACGGCCCGAGGATTAAAAAGGTCCCCTTAAGCCAGAGAAGTCGGAGTAGCTGTGGCTACTGTTGAGGGTGGCCGAGCGGGTACGCCGAGGGACCGCCCCGGCAGAGCACGCAGCCCTGAGAGACACGTACAGACACGATGATACCAGCAGGAACCTAAACCGCCCCAGCTTGGAGCTTGCTTTCTTAGAGCGCCTCGAGTCCACTGATGATGATGGTCGCCGTGGCGCCATCTAGTCGAGACGCGACACACTACATCCCCCCTTCAGAAGTCGAGCTTCAGAAGCCCTCACAAGTCCAGCCTCCTTGGCTGGCGAATGGTTCGACCGAACCGTGACACCTGCGCAGTGGGCTCCCGCACAGTTGGTGGTGTCGCACCATGCGACGAAGAAGGGGACGCTTGCTCACTCCCGGTGGCCACTGCTGGTGAGGGTGAAGTAGGAACAAGGTGACTGCGGTTGCGCTGCAGCACCCCTTTGGGTGTCTCTACCACGTACGAGCGCGGACGCTGCGCTGGGCTCAAGACGACAGCTGGACTCTTGATATCCCGGACCCAAACATGTTCACCTGGCTGAAGCAGACGAAGTTCACGAGCAGCGTGTCTTCTGTTGAAGTCCTTTGCCTGTCTTTGCCTGTTAGCACGATCCCGCTGGTCCACTTCTACCGAAGACGGCCAGCCTGGCTTTAGCTGGTTACCCGATTTGGGTATGCGAGTTTGCAGGCGTCTGCCCATTAACAGCTGTGCAGGGCTATGTCCATTGACGCCCGGTGTGTCTCGGTAGGCCAGCAGGGCCAGGTACGGGTCTTCCGACTTGCCTAGGAGGTCTTTGACAGTGCGGACCATTCGCTCCACCTCCCCATTTGACTGCGGGTACCGAGGACTGCTCGTGACGTGATGGAAGCCGTAGGCCAGTGCAAAGTCCCCGAATTCCCTGGCCGCAAACTGAGGACCATTGTCTGTGCGCAGTAACTTGGGGATACCATGGCGGGCGAAAACGCTCTTGATTGCTGTGATTACTGCTGCTGCTGATGTTGACCCAAGGCTGATGAACTCGGGGAATCTGGACCTGTAGTCAACCAGAAGAATGTAGTCCCTGCCGTTCAGGTGGAAGAGGTCGGCGCCCACCTCCTCCCACGGAAGACTTGGTGTGACAGTAGCCATCATGGGTTCTGGACGTTGGACCCGAGTCTCAGCACACCTGGGGCAGCTGGAGACGGTGTGTTCAATTTGGCTGTTGATGTCAGGCCACCATACCGACTCTCGTGCCACTGCCTTGCAGCGGTTGATCCCTTGATGGCCTTCATGTAGCAGTTCCAGCATGTACCGCTGAAGAGAGGTGGGGATGACAATGCGAGTGTTCTTCAGGAGCAAACCATCACACACAGTGAGGTCTCCCCTGTGTTGCCAATACTTTTTCAGATGAAGTGGCAACCAAGACTGTCTGGGCCAACCCTTAGTACAGTACTCCACGAGAAGGTCACACTCGCCGTCAGATGCTTGGGCTTGGCGCAGGTCGTCCCACCGTGTGGAGACAAGACCTGGAAGGGAGCGGACGAGTTCTTGCACGTAGAGTTCGACCTGGTCGGCCTGCTGCGACGAAGGAGCATCCACAGGAGCTCTAGAGAGCGTATCAGCTGTAGCCAAGAGTTCGCCGGGTACATAGAGTACCTTGTACTGGTAGCTCATGAGCTTCAGACGGAAGCGCTGGATTCTAGGTGGCAAGAGGTCGATTTCCATGTTGCCTAAAAGTGCAACGAGAGGCTGATGGTCGGTCTCCAGGATAAAGTCCAGACCACGGACATACTGGTCGAACCTCTGCACAGCCCAGCTGGCTGCCAATGCTGCTTTTTCGGTTTGGCTGTATCGTGTTTCTGCCGACGTGAGAGACCGTGAAGCGAAGGCAACTGCTCGACGCTCTCCGTATGGTTGCTCTTGCAGAAGCACGGCCCCCAGGCCAAAGGAGCTTGCATCTGCTGAAACCGTTGTCTTGTACTGGGTGTTGTAAGTTGCAACGCACCGTTCAGAGCACAGCAGTTCTTTTAGCTTAACGAAAGCAGACTGCTGCGATGGGCCCCATGTCCATTCAGAGTTATTCTGAAGCAGGGCACGAATAGGTGCGGTGACGTCCGAAACATTCGGCAAGAAACGTCCCACCATGATTCACGAGTCCCAGTAGACGACGAACGCCAGAGAGGTCTTCGGGAGCAGGCAGACGCTTGATGGCTGCCACCTTGTCAGGGTCGGGTGAAATACCGTGGGCACTCACTACGACTCCTAGAAACTTGACACTGTTGGCGCCGAAGGAACATTTGCCTCGGTTGAGCGTGATGCCTGCCTTAGAGAGCCGTGCGAGGACCTGCTGGAGGCGCTGGTCATGCTCTTTACGAGTCTTGCCAAAGACAAGGATGTCATCAATCATGTTCACTACGCCGGTCTGGCCTTCTAGTATCCGCGACATTTGCTTCTGGAAATACTCGGGTGCCGATGTGATGCCGAATGGCAGCCGCAGAAAGCAATAGCGACCAAACGGGGTAATGAACGTTGTGTACAGCTGCGACTGTGGAGACAGCATGACTTGATGAAAAATTGACTTAGCATCCAGCTTTGAAAAAAACTTAGCCTCTCCAAGCAAGCCTAGGCATTGTTCCACCGTCGGTAGCATGTGGCGTTCGCGAAGGACGGCTTTGTTAAGCTGAGAGAGATCTACGCAGATCCTGTTCTCACCATCACCTTTTGGCACAGCTACCAGTCCAGCACACCACTCTGTCGGAGCATCGACGCGGTGGATCACTCCTTCCGATTCCATCTTGTCCAGTTTTTTTTTGATGGGCTCATGGAGAGGTAAAGGAAGACGTCTCGGGGCACTTAGTCAGAAGGGCGTCGCCCCGGGTTTCAAACGGATTGTGTAGGCGTCAGGCAATGTCCCCAGTCCCTCGAAAAGGCCAGGGTCTAAGAGCAGCTCTCCGGACGACTCCTGTGAGACTGACACATGGTCAAGGAACTTGCATACCCCCAGGGCCTGAATTGCAGGGAAGCCTAACAAGGGAACTGTTTTGGATTCCAGAACATACAGTTTCTGCTCCACGGACTTGCCTTTCCACGTGAGTGTGGCTTGGTATGTACCCAGGACAGGCAACATGTGATTACCGGGACCTTTGAGCTCGCCTTCTGGAACTTGAAGTTTTGGCGGAACTCCGGAAAATGAGCTTGGTACGACCGAAACTTCGGCTCCCGAGTCCACCTTGAACGACAGTGGGGAGCCATTCACGAGTACTTCGATGAACTTGGCGTTGGGGCGGTTCTCTGCCACCGCGTGAAGCTCAACGGAGCTTGCTGAAGACCGAGTGCGCTTGGAGTTGCATCTTCTTTTCTTCATGCAGACAGTTTCGAAATGCCCTTTCTTGCTGCAGAAATTGCAAGTTGCTTGTCGAGCCGGACAGTCTGCACGCTCGTGCGAAGAACGTCCGCAGAAAAAGCACCCTCTCTGGTTGGGCCTGTCTGGTGACCCAGGCTTTCCTTTCGCGTTACGAACACGCGCGGCGGCGTCGACGGCAAGCGGTGACGAGTCGGGCGAGTTGCGTGCCCGGCGCTCGTTTTCTGCGTCTTCGTGTTGACGGACATGCGTAAGTGCCTCTTGCAAGGTGAGCTTCGGACTTCGGCACAGTTTATCCGAGAGGTTACGGTCCAGCAAACCGACCACGAAGCGGTCGCGGACGAGCCTTTCCTCGACTTCCGGCGACGCGTAGTTGCAGCGCTTTACCATCGAGCGGAGAGCCGTGTAGAAGGCATCGGCAGTTTCGCCCGGTTCTTGAGCACGGCGGTGAAAGCGGGCCGTTTCGTACAGCTCGTTGGGCGGATGAATGAAATGGTCGGTAAACGCTTTTTTTGACGGCGGCAACGTCTTTGAGCTCGGAGTCACCCAGCGGCGTGGTTGCGAGTACAACGCGGGCTTGCGGACCCATACAGTAGAGCATAGAACGCACCTGAACCTCCGGCGGTGCTGTGTAGTGGCCCGTGGCGAAAGTGTAGTCCTCATATTGGAGCAGCCACGTAGTCCAAGAGCCGGGGTTGTCGAAGTCGAAGGGTGGTGGTGGGCGTAGCTGAGTCAGCTGCGGCGCGGCGGCGGCGGCGATGGCAGGGGTAGTCATGGCGGGGGCGGCGGCGGTTGTCTCGTGACGGGCGTACGGGGTTGAACCGGTTGAACCGTTGAACTACGGACGAGCGTTGAACCGAAGAACTATGGCCACTTCTGACACCATGTTGAGGGTGGCTGAGCGAGTACGCCGAGGGACCGCCCCGGCAGAGCACGCAGCCCTGAGAGACACGTACAGACACGATGCTACCAGCAGGAACCTAACCCGCCCCGGCGGGGAGCTTGCTTTCTTAGAGCGCCTCGAGTCCACTGATGATGATGGTCGCCGTGGCGCCATCTAGTCGAGACGCGACACACTACAGCTACCACCCCCAAGCACTGAAAAAAAATACTTGGACATAAATTCCATAAAAAGTAGATGGGAATATCGCCCCGCCGTTAGCGTAGTGGTCATAGCACCAGACCGGTATTCTGAAGGTCGTCGGTTCGGAACCCACCTGGCGGAAATTTCCTCTTCGCTTGCTTTCCTTCTTTCCAAATTTTTTATCTGTTTCAATGACATACAACTTACTCCTCTTTGCTTTCCGAGGATTTTTTTGACCGCCAACTTTTATTTCTGTGGTATTTTTACGAGCCACTTATTTTCTATTCAGATTCCCTACGTGCATAGCGAAGGATTCTGTTCTGGCAGCCTTGGTGCCATAGTGAGCTTAGGAATGTTCAACACTGGTTGACCACTCTCGAAATGTCGTAGACAATCGGGTCACGGCCCGAGGATTAAAAAGAAGGTCCCCTTCACTCAGAGAAGTCAAAGTAGCTGCGGCTACCACTACAAGCAAAGGAAAAAAATACTTTGACATAAATTCCATAAAGAGTAGAGGGGGAAATCGCCCCACCCGAAGCGTAGTGGTCATTGCACCAGACCGGTATTCTGGATGTCGCGGGTTCGGATCCCACCTGGCAGAAATTTTCTCTCCGCTTCTATTCCTTCTTTCCAAATTTTTTATCTGTTTCAATGACCTGCAACTTACTCCCCTTTGCTTTTTGAGGTTTTTTTGACCGCCAACTTTTATTTGTGTGGTATTTTTACGAGCCATTTATTTTCTATTCTGGTTCCCTGCATGCATAGCGAGGGATTCTGTTCTGGCACTCTTGGTGCCATAGTGAGCTTAGGAGGGTTAAACACAGGTTGACCACTCTCAAAATGTCGTAGACAATCGGGTCACGACCCGATGATTTGAAAGAAGGTCCCCTTCACCCAGAGAAGTCGGAGTAGCTGTGGCTACCACCCCCAAGCACAGGAAAAAAATACTTTGACATAAATTCTATAAATAGTAGAGGGGAAAATTGCCCCACCAGAAGCGTAGTGGTCATTGCACCAGACCGGTATTCTGGAGGTCGCGGGTTCAGATCCAACCTGGCGGAAATTTTCCCTCAGCTTGCTTTCCTTCCTTCCAATTTTTTTATCTGTTTCAATGACCTACAACTGACTCCCCTTTGCATTCAGAGTTTTTTTTGACCGCCAATCTTTATTTCTGTGGTATTTTTACGAGCTTCTTATTTTCTATTCAGATTCCCTACGTGCATAGCGAAGGATTCTGTTCTGGCAGTCTTGGTGCCATAGTAGCTTAGGAATGTTCAACACTGGTTGACCACTCTCGAAATGTCGTAGACAATCGGATCACGGCCCGATGATAAAAAGAAGGTCCCCTTCACTCAGAGAAGTCAAAGTAGCTGTGTCTACCACCCCTGAGCACAGGAAAAAAATACTTTCACATAAATTCCAGAAAAAGTACCTACAACTTACCTACAACTTACAACCCTTTGGTTTCCGAGATTTTTTTTTTGACCGCCAATCTTTATTTCTGTGGTATTTTTACGAGCTTCTTATTTCCTATTCTGATTCTCTACATGCATAGCGAGGGATTCTGTTCTGGCAATCTTGGTGCCATAGTGAGCTTGAGAGGGTTCAACACAGGTTGACCACTCTCGACATGTCGTAGACAATCGGGTCCCGATCCGATGATTTGAAAGAAGGTCCCCTTCACCCAGAGAAGTCGGAGTAGCTGTGGCTACCACCCCCAAGCACAGGAAAAAAATACTTTGACATAAATTCTATAAAGAGTAGAGGGGAAAATTGCCCCACCAGAAGCGTAGTGGTCATTGCACCAGACCGGTATTCTTGAGGTCGCGGGTTCAGATCCAACCTGGTGAAAATTTTCTCTCTGCTTGCTTTCCTTCTTTCCAAATTTTTTATCTGTTTCAATGCCTACAACTTACTCCCCTTTGCTTTCCGAGGTTTTTTTTGACCGCCAACTTTTATTTCTGTGGTATTTTTACGAGCACTTATTTTCTATTCAGATTCCCTACATGCATAGCGAGGGATTCTGTTCTGGAAGCCTTGGTGCCATAGTGAGCTTAGGAATGTTCAACACTGGTTGACCACTCTCGAAATGTCGTAGACAATCGGGTCACGGCCCGATGATAAAAAGAAGGTCCCCTTCACTCAGAGAAGTCAAAGTAGCTGTGTCTACCACCCCTGAGCAAAGGAAAAAAATACTTTGACATAAATTCCAGAAAAAGTAGAGGGGAATATTGCCCCGCCGGTAGCGTAGTGGTCATCGCACCAGACCGGTATTCTGGAGGTCGCGGGTTCGGATGCCACCTGGCGGAAATTTTGTCTCCGCTTGCTTGCCTTCTTTCCAAATTTTTTTTCTGTTTCAAAGACCTACAACTTACTCACCTTTGCTTTCCGAGGTTTTTTTTGACCGCCAACTTTTATTTCTGTGGTATTTTTCCGAGCCACTTATTTACTATTCTGATTCTCTACATGCATAGCGAGGGATTCTGTTCTGGCAATCTTGGTGCCATAGTGAGCTTAAGAGGGTTCAACACAGGTTGACCACTCTCGAAATGTCGTAGACAATCGGGTCACGACCCGATGATTTGAAAGAAGGTCCCCTTCACCCAGAGAAGTCGGAGTAGCTGTGGCTACCACCCCCAAGCACAGGAAAAAAATACTTTGACATAAATTCTATAAAGAGTAGAGGGGAAAATTGCCCCACCAGAAGCGTAGTGGTCATTGCACCAGACCGTTATTCTGGAGGTCGCGGGTTCAGATCCAACCTGGTGGAAATTTTCTCTCTGCTTGCTTTCCTTCTTTCCAAATTTTTTATCTGTTTCAATGCCTACAACTTACTCCCCTTTGCTTTCCGAGGTTTTTTTTGACCGCCAACTTTTATTTCTGTGGTATTTTTACGAACCACTTATTTTATATTCAGATTCCCTACATGCATAGCGAGGGATTCTGTTCTGGCAGTTTTGGTGCCATAGTAAGCTTAAGAGGGTTCAACACTGTTTGACCACTCTCAAAATGTCGTTGACATTCGGGTCACGGCCCGAGGATTAAAAAGGTCCCCTTAAGCCAGAGAAGTCGGAGTAGCTGTGGCTACCACCCCCAAGCACAGGAAAAAAATACTTTGAATTAAATTCTATAAAGAGTAAAGGGGAAAATTGCCCCACCAGAAGCGTAGTGGTCATTGCACCAGACCGGTATTCTGGAGGTCGCGGGTTCAGATCCAACCTGGCGGAAATTTCCCTCAGCTTGCTTTCCTTCCTTCCAAATTTTTTTTCTGTTTCAATGACCTACAACTTACTCCCCTTGGCTTTCCGAGTTTTTTTTTTGACCGCCAATCTTTATTTCTGTGGTATTTTTACGAGCTTCTTATTTCCTATTCTGATTCTCTACATGCATAGCGAGGGATTCTGTTCTGGCAGTTTTGGTGCCATAGTAAGCTTAAGAGGGTTCAACACTGTTTGACCACTCTCAAAATGTCGTAGACAATCGGGTCACGACCCGATGATTTGAAAGAAGGTCCCCTTCACCCAGAGAAGTCGGAGTAGCTGTGGCTACCACCCCCAAGCACAGGAAAAAAATACTTTGAATTAAATTCTATAAAGAGTAGAGGGGAAAATTGCCCCACCAGAAGCGTAGTGGTCATTGCACCAGACCGGTATTCTGGAAGTCGCGGGTTCAGATCCAACCTGGTGGAAATTTTCTCTCTGCTTGCTTTCCTTCTTTCGAAATTTTTTATCTGTTTCAATGCCTACAACTTACTCCCCTTTGCTTTCCGAGGTTTTTTTTGACCGCCAACTTTTTATTCTGTGGTATTTTTACGAGCCACTTATTTTCTATTCAGATTCCCTACATGCATAGCGAGGGATTCTGTTCTGGCAGCCTTGGTGCCATAGTGAGCTTAGGAATGTTCAACACTGGTTGACCACTCTCGAAATGTCGTAGAATCGGGTCACGGCCCGATGATAAAAAGAAGGTCCCCTTCACTCAGAGAAGTCAAAGTAGCTGTGTCTACCACCCCTGAGCACAGGAAAAAAATACTTTGACATAAATTCCAGAAAAAGTACCTACAACTTACCTACAACTTACTCCCCTTTGCTTTCCGAGATTTTTTTTTGACCGCTAATCTTTATTTCTGTGGTATTTTTACGAGCTTCTTATTTCCTATTCTGATTCTCTACATGCATAGCGAGAGATTCTGTTCTGGCAGTTTTGGTGCCATAGTAAGCTTAAGAGGGTTCAACACTGTTTGACCACTCTCAAAATGTCGTAGACAATCGGGTCACGGCCCGAGGATTAAAAAGGTCCCCTTCACCCAGAGAAGTCGGAGTAGCTGTGGCTACCACCCCCAAGCACAGGAAAAAAATACTTTGACATAAATTCTATAAAGAGTAGAGGGGAAAATTGCCCCACCAGAAGCGTAGTGGTCATTGCACCAGACCGTTATTCTGGAGGTCGCGGGTTCAGATCCAATCTGGTGGAAATTTTCTCTCTGCTTGCTTTCCTTCTTTCCAAATATTTTATCTGTTTCAATGCCTACAACTTACTCCCCTTTGCTTTCCGAGGTTTTTTTTGACCGCCAACTTTTATTTCTGTGGTATTATTACGAGCCACTTATTTTCTATTCAGATTCCGTACATGCATTGCGAGGGATTCTGTTCTGGCAGTTTTGGTGCCATAGTAAGCTTAAGAGGGTTCAACACTGTTTGACCACTCTCAAAATGTCGTAGACAATCGGGTCACGGCACGATGATTTGAAAGAAGGTCCCTTTCACCCAGAGAAGTCGGAGTAGCTGTGGCTACCAGCCCCAAGCACAGGAAAAAAATACTTTGAATTAAATTCTATAAAGAGTAGAGGGGAAAATTGCCCCACCAGAAGCGTAGTGGTCATTGCACCAGACCGGTATTCTGGAGGTCGCGGGTTCAGATCCAACCTGGTGGAAATTTTCTCTCTGCTTGCTTTCCTTCTTTTCAAATGTTTTATCTGTTTCAATGCCTACAACTTACTCCCCTTTGCTTTCCGAGGTTTTTTTTTACCGCCAACTTTTTATTCTGTGGTATTTTTATGAGCCACTTATTTTCTATTCAGACTCCCTACATGCATAGCGAGGGATTCTGTTCTGGCAGCCTTGGTGCCATAGTAAGCTTAAGAGGGTTCAACACTATTTGACCACTCTCAAAATGTCGTAGACAATCGGGTCACGGCCCTAGGAATAAAAAGGTCCCCTTAAGCCAGAGAAGTCGGAGTAGCTGTGGCTACCACCCCCAAGCACTGAAAAAAAATACTTTGACATAAATTCCATAAAAAGTAGATGGGAATATCGCCCCGCCGGTAGCGTAGTGGTCATAGCACCAGACCGGTATTCTGAAGGTCGCCGGTTCGGAACCCACCTGGCGGAAAATTCCTCTTCGCTTGCTTTCCTTCTTTCTAAATTTTTTATCTGTTTCAATGACCTACAACTTACTCCCTTTTGCTTTCCGAGGTTTTTTTTGACCGCCAACCTTCATTTCTGTGGTATTTTTACGAGCCACTTATTTCCTATTCTGATTCCCTACATGCATACCGAGGGATGCTGTTCTGGCAGCCTTGGTGCCATAGTGAGCTTTGGAATGTTCAACACTGGTTGACCACTCTCAAAATGCCGTAGACAATCGGGTCACGACCCGATGATTTGAAAGAAGGTCCCCTTCACCCAGAGAAGTCAGAGTAGCTGTGGCTACCACCCCCAAGCACAGGAAAAAAATACTTTGACATAAATTCTATAAAGAGTAGAGGGGAAAATTGCCCCACCAGAAGCGTAGTGGTCATTGCACCAGACCGGTATTCTGGAGGTCGCGGGTTCAGATCCAACCTGGTGGAAATTTTCTCTCTGCTTGCTTTCCTTCTTTCCAAATTTTTTATCAGTTTCAATGCCTACAACTTACTCCCCTTTGCTTTCCGAGGTTTTTTTTGACCGCCAACTTTTATTTATGTGGTATTTTTACAAGACACTTATTTTCTATTCAGATTCCCTACATGCATAGCGAAGGATTCTGTTCTGGCAGCCTTGGTGCCATAGTGAGCTTAGGAATGTTCAACACTGGTTGACCACTCTCGAAATGTCGTAGACAATCGGGTCACGGCCCGATGATAAAAAGAAGGTCCCCTTCACTCAGAGAAGTCAAAGTAGCTGTGTCTACCACCGCTGAGCACAGGAAAAAAATACTCTGACATAAATTCCAGAAAAAGTAAAGGGGAAAATTGCCCCGCCGGTAGCGTAGTGGTCATCGCACCAGACCGGTATTCTGGAGGTCGCGGGTTCGGATGCCACCTGGCGGAAATTTTGTCTCCGCTTGCTTGCCTTCTTTCCAATTTTTTTTTTCTGTTTCATAGACCTACAACTTACTCCCCTTTGCTTTCCGAGGTTTTTTTTTGACCGCCAACTTTTATTTCTGTGGTATTCTTCCGAGCGACTTATTTACTATTCTGATTCCCTACATGCAAAGCGAGAGATTCTGTTCTGGCAGCTTTGGTGCCATAGTGAGCTTAAGAGGGTTCAACACTGGTTGACCACTCTCGAAATGTCGTAGACAATCGGGTCACGGCCCGATGATTAAAAAGAAGGTCCCCTTCACTCAG
This sequence comes from Haemaphysalis longicornis, assembly GCF_048455015.1. NCBI lineage: Eukaryota > Metazoa > Arthropoda > Arachnida > Ixodida > Ixodidae > Haemaphysalis > Haemaphysalis longicornis. Next base: position 23,539,537 of record NW_027526257.1, on the reverse strand, counting down.
AGAAGTCAAAGTAGCTGTGGCTACCACCCCTGAGCACAGGAAAAAAATACTTTGACATAAATTCCATAAAAAGTAGAGGGGAAAATTGCCCCGCCGGTAGCGTAGTGTTCATCGCACCAAACCGATATTCTGGAGGTCGCGGGTTCAGATCCCTCCTGGCGGAAATTTTCCCTCAGCTTGCTTTCCTTCCTTCCAAATTTTTTATCTGTTTCAATGACCTACAACTTACTCCCTTTTGCTTTCCGAGGTTTTTTTTTGACCGCCAACCTTCATTTCTGTGGTATTTTTACGAGCCACTTATTTCCTATTCTGATTCCCTACATGCATAGCGAGGGATTCTGTTCTGGCAGCCTTGGTGCCATAGTGAGCTTTGGAATGTTCAACACTGGTTGACAACTCTCGAAATGTCGTAGACAATCGGGTCACGGCCCGATGAATAAAAAGAAGGTCCCCTTCACCCAGAGAAGTCGGAGTAGCTGTGGCTACCATCGTCAAGCGCAGGAAAAAAATACTTTGACATAAATTTCATAAACAGTAGAGGGGAAAATTGCCCCGCCAGTAGCGTAGTGGTCATCGCACCAGACTGGTATTCTGGAGGTCGCGGGTTCAGATCCAACCTGGTGGAAATTTTCTCTCTGCTTGCTTTCCTTCTTTCCAAATTTTTTATCTGTTTCAATGCCTACAACTTAGTCCCCTTTGCTTTCCGAGGTTTTTTTTGACCGCCAACTTTTATTTCTGTGGTATTTTTACGAGCCACTTATTTTCTATTCAGATTCCCTACGTGCATAGCGAGGGATTCTGTTCTGGCAGTTTTGGTGCCATAGTAAGCTTAAGAGGGTTCAACACTGTTTGACCACTCTCAAAATGTCGTAGACAATCGGGTCACGACCCGATGATATGAAAGAAGGTCCCCTTCACCCAGAGAAGTCGGAGTAGCTTTGGCTACCACCCCCAAGCACAGGAAAAAAATACTTTGAATTAAATTCTATAAAGAGTAGAGGGGAAAATTGCCCCACCAGAAGCGTAGTGGTCATTGCACCAGACCGGTATTCTGGAAGTCGCGGGTTCAGATCCAACCTGGTGGAAATTTTCTCTCTGCTTGCTTTCCTTCTTTCGAAATTTTTTATCTGTTTCAATGCCTACAACTTACTCCCCTTTGCTTTCCGAGGTTTTTTTGACCGGCAACTTTTTATTCTGTGGTATTTTTACGAGCCACTTATTTTCTATTCAGATTCCCTACATGCATAGCGAGGGATTCTGTTCTGGCAGCCTTGGTGCCATAGTGAGCTTAGGAATGTTCAACACTGGTTGACCACTCTCGAAATGTCGTAGAATCGGGTCACGGCCCGATGATAAAAAGAAGGTCCCCTTCACTCAGAGAAGTCAAAGTAGCTGTGTCTACCACCCCTGAGCACAGGAAAAAAATACTTTGACATAAATTCCAGAAAAAGTACCTACAACTTACCTACAACTTACTCCCCTTTGCTTTCCGAGATTTTTTTTTGACCGCTAATCGTTATTTCTGTGGTATTTTTACGAGCTTCTTATTTCCTATTCTGATTCTCTACATGCATAGCGAGAGATTCTGTTCTGGCAGTTTTGGTGCCATAGTAAGCTTAAGAGGGTTCAACACTGTTTGACCACTCTCAAAATTTCGTAGACAATCGGGTCACGGCCCGAGGATTAAAAAGGTCCCCTTAAGCCAGAGAAGTCGGAGTAGCTGTGGCTACCACCCCCAAGCACTGAAAAAAAAATGCTCTGACATAAATTCCAGAAAAAGTAGAGGGGAAAATTGCCCCGCCGGTAGCGTAGTGGTCATCGCACCAGACCGGTATTCTGGAGGTCGCGGGTTCGGTTGCCACCTGGCGGAAATTTTCTCTCCGCTTGCTTGCCTTCTTTCCAAATTTTTTTTTCTGTTTCAAAGACCTACAACTTACTCCCCTTTGCTTTCAGAGGTTTTTTTTGACCGCCAAATTTTATTTCTGTGGTATTTTTCCGAGCCACTTATTTACTATTCTGATTCTCTACATGCATAGCGAGGGATTCTGTTCTGGCAATCTTGGTGCCATAGTGAGCTTAAGAGGGTTCAACACAGGTTGACCACTGTCGAAATGTCGTAGACAATCGGGTCACGACCCGATGATTTGAAAGAAGGTCCCCTTCACCCAGAGAAGTCGGAGTAGCTATGGCTACCACCCCCAAGCACAGAAAAAAAATACTTTGACATAAATTCTATAAAGAGTAGAGGGGAAAATTGCCCCACCAGAAGCGTAGTGGTCATTGCACCAGACCGTTATTCTGGAGGTCGCGGGTTCAGATCCAATCTGGTGGAAATTTTCTCTCTGCTTGCTTTCCTTCTTTCCAAATTTTTTATCTGTTTCAATGCCTACAACTTACTCCCCTTTGCTTTCCGAGGTTTTTTTTGACCGCCAACTTTTATTTCTGTGGTATTTTTACGAGCCACTTATTTTCTATTCAGATTCCCTACATGCATAGCGAGGGATTCTGTTCTGGCAGTTTTGGTGCCATAGTAAGCTTAAGAGGGTTCAACACTGTTTGACCACTCTCAAAATGTCGTAGACAATCGGGTCACGGCACGATGATTTGAAAGAAGGTCCCTTTCACCCAGAGAAGTCGGAGTAGCTGTGGCTACCACCCCCAAGCACAGGAAAAAAATACTTTGAATTAAATTCTATAAAGAGTAAAGGGGAAAATTGCCCCACCAGAAGCGTAGTGGTCATTGCACCAGACCGGTATTCTGGAGGTCGCGGGTTCAGATCCAACCTGGCGGAAATTTCCCTCAGCTTGCTTTCCTTCCTTCCAAATTTTTTTTCTGTTTCAATGACCTACAACTTACTCCCCTTGGCTTTCCGAGTTTTTTTTTTGACCGCCAATCTTTATTTCTGTGGTATTTTTACGAGCTTCTTATTTCCTATTCTGATTCTCTACATGCATAGCGAGGGATTCTGTTCTGGCAGTTTTGGTGCCATAGTAAGCTTAAGAGGGTTCAACACTGTTTGACCACTCTCAAAATGTCGTAGACAATCGGGTCACGACCCGATGATTTGAAAGAAGGTCCCCTTCACCCAGAGAAGTCGGAGTAGCTGTGGCTACCACCCCCAAGCACAGGAAAAAAATACTTTGAATTAAATTCTATAAAGAGTAGAGGGGAAAATTGCCCCACCAGAAGCGTAGTGGTCATTGCACCAGACCGGTATTCTGGAAGTCGCGGGTTCAGATCCAACCTGGTGGAAATTTTCTCTCTGCTTGCTTTCCTTCTTTCGAAATTTTTTATCTGTTTCAATGCCGACAACTTACTCCCCTTTGCTTTCCGAGGTTTTTTTTGACCGCCAACTTTTTATTCTGTGGTATTTTTACGAGCCACTTATTTTCTATTCAGATTCCCTACATGCATAGCGAGGGATTCTGTTCTGGCAGCCTTGGTGCCGTAGTGAGCTTAGGAATGTTCAACACTGGTTGACCACTCTCGAAATGTCGTAGAATCGGGTCACGGCCCGATGATAAAAAGAAGGTCCCCTTCACTCAGAGAAGTCAAAGTAGCTGTGTCTACCACCCCTGAGCACAGGAAAAAAATACTTTGACATAAATTCCAGAAAAAGTACCTACAACTTACCTACAACTTACTCCCCTTTGCTTTCCGAGATTTTTTTTTGACCGCTAATCTTTATTTCTGTGGTATTTTTACGAGCTTCTTATTTCCTATTCTGATTCTCTACATGCATAGCGAGAGATTCTGTTCTGGCAGTTTTGGTGCCATAGTAAGCTTAAGAGGGTTCAACACTGTTTGACCACTCTCAAAATGTCGTAGACAATCGGGTCACGGCCCGAGGATTAAAAAGGTCCCCTTCACCCAGAGAAGTCGGAGTAGCTGTGGCTACCACCCCCAAGCACAGGAAAAAAATACTTTGACATAAATTCTATAAAGAGTAGAGGGGAAAATTGCCCCACCAGAAGCGTAGTGGTCATTGCACCAGACCGTTATTCTGGAGGTCGCGGGTTCAGATCCAATCTGGTGGAAATTTTCTCTCTGCTTGCTTTCCTTCTTTCCAAATATTTTATCTGTTTCAATGCCTACAACTTACTCCCCTTTGCTTTCCGAGGTTTTTTTTGACCGCCAACTTTTATTTCTGTGGTATTATTACGAGCCACTTATTTTCTATTCAGATTCCGTACATGCATTGCGAGGGATTCTGTTCTGGCAGTTTTGGTGCCATAGTAAGCTTAAGAGGGTTCAACACTGTTTGACCACTCTCAAAATGTCGTAGACAATCGGGTCACGGCACGATGATTTGAAAGAAGGTCCCTTTCACCCAGAGAAGTCGGAGTAGCTGTGGCTACCACCCCCAAGCACAGGAAAAAAATACTTTGAATTAAATTCTATAAAGAGTAGAGGGGAAAATTGCCCCACCAGAAGCGTAGTGGTCATTGCACCAGACCGGTATTCTGGAGGTCGCGGGTTCAGATCCAACCTGGTGGAAATTTTCTCTCTGCTTGCTTTCCTTCTTTTCAAATGTTTTATCTGTTTCAATGCCTACAACTTACTCCCCTTTGCTTTCCGAGGTTTTTTTTTACCGCCAACTTTTTATTCTGTGGTATTTTTATGAGCCACTTATTTTCTATTCAGACTCCCTACATGCATAGCGAGGGATTCTGTTCTGGCAGCCTTGGTGCCATAGTAAGCTTAAGAGGGTTCAACACTATTTGACCACTCTCAAAATGTCGTAGACAATCGGGTCACGGCCCTAGGAATAAAAAGGTCCCCTTAAGCCAGAGAAGTCGGAGTAGCTGTGGCTACCACCCCCAAGCACTGAAAAAAAATACTTTGACATAAATTCCATAAAAAGTAGATGGGAATATCGCCCCGCCGGTAGCGTAGTGGTCATAGCACCAGACCGGTATTCTGAAGGTCGCCGGTTCGGAACCCACCTGGCGGAAAATTCCTCTTCGCTTGCTTTCCTTCTTTCTAAATTTTTTATCTGTTTCAATGACCTACAACTTACTCCCTTTTGCTTTCCGAGGTTTTTTTTGACCGCCAACCTTCATTTCTGTGGTATTTTTACGAGCCACTTATTTCCTATTCTGATTCCCTACATGCATACCGAGGGATGCTGTTCTGGCAGCCTTGGTGCCATAGTGAGCTTTGGAATGTTCAACACTGGTTGACCACTCTCAAAATGCCGTAGACAATCGGGTCACGACCCGATGATTTGAAAGAAGGTCCCCTTCACCCAGAGAAGTCAGAGTAGCTGTGGCTACCACCCCCAAGCACAGGAAAAAAATACTTTGACATAAATTCTATAAAGAGTAGAGGGGAAAATTGCCCCACCAGAAGCGTAGTGGTCATTGCACCAGACCGGTATTCTGGAGGTCGCGGGTTCAGATCCAACCTGGTGGAAATTTTCTCTCTGCTTGCTTTCCTTCTTTCCAAATTTTTTATCAGTTTCAATGCCTACAACTTACTCCCCTTTGCTTTCCGAGGTTTTTTTTGACCGCCAACTTTTATTTATGTGGTATTTTTACAAGACACTTATTTTCTATTCAGATTCCCTACATGCATAGCGAAGGATTCCGTTCTGGCAGCCTTGGTGCCATAGTGAGCTTAGGAATGTTCAACACTGGTTGACCACTCTCGAAATGTCGTAGACAATCGGGTCACGGCCCGATGATAAAAAGAAGGTCCCCTTCACTCAGAGAAGTCAAAGTAGCTGTGTCTACCACCGCTGAGCACAGGAAAAAAATACTCTGACATAAATTCCAGAAAAAGTAGAGGGGAAAATTGCCCCGCCGGTAGCGTAGTGGTCATCGCACCAGACCGGTATTCTGGAGGTCGCGGGTTCGGATGCCACCTGGCGGAAATTTTGTCTCCGCTTGCTTGCCTTCTTTCCAATTTTTTTTTTCTGTTTCATAGACCTACAACTTACTCCCCTTTGCTTTCCGAGGTTTTTTTTTGACCGCCAACTTTTATTTCTGTGGTATTCTTCCGAGCGACTTATTTACTATTCTGATTCCCTACATGCAAAGCGAGAGATTCTGTTCTGGCAGCTTTGGTGCCATAGTGAGCTTAAGAGGGTTCAACACTGGTTGACCACTCTCGAAATGTCGTAGACAATCGGGTCACGGCCCGATGATTAAAAAGAAGGTCCCCTTCACTCAGAGAAGTCAAAGTAGCTGTGGCTACCACCCCTGAGCACAGGAAAAAAATACTTTGACATAAATTCCATAAAAAGTAGAGGGGAAAATTGCCCCGCCGGTAGCGTAGTGTTCATCGCACCAAACCGATATTCTGGAGGTCGCGGGTTCAGATCCCTCCTGGCGGAAATTTTCCCTCAGCTTGCTTTCCTTCCTTCCAAATTTTTTATCTGTTTCAATGACCTACAACTTACTCCCTTTTGCTTTCCGAGGTTTTTTTTTGACCGCCAACCTTCATTTCTGTGGTATTTTTACGAGCCACTTATTTCCTATTCTGATTCCCTACATGCATAGCGAGGGATTCTGTTCTGGCAGCCTTGGTGCCATAGTGAGCTTTGGAATGTTCAACACTGGTTGACAACTCTCGAAATGTCGTAGACAATCGGGTCACGGCCCGATGAATAAAAAGAAGGTCCCCTTCACCCAGAGAAGTCGGAGTAGCTGTGGCTACCATCGTCAAGCGCAGGAAAAAAATACTTTGACATAAATTTCATAAACAGTAGAGGGGAAAATTGCCCCGCCAGTAGCGTAGTGGTCATCGCACCAGACTGGTATTCTGGAGGTCGCGGGTTCAGATCCAACCTGGTGGAAATTTTCTCTCTGCTTGCTTTCCTTCTTTCCAAATTTTTTATCTGTTTCAATGCCTACAACTTAGTCCCCTTTGCTTTCCGAGGTTTTTTTTGACCGCCAACTTTTATTTCTGTGGTATTTTTACGAGCCACTTATTTTCTATTCAGATTCCCTACGTGCATAGCGAGGGATTCTGTTCTGGCAGTTTTGGTGCCATAGTAAGCTTAAGAGGGTTCAACACTGTTTGACCACTCTCAAAATGTCGTAGACAATCGGGTCACGACCCGATGATATGAAAGAAGGTCCCCTTCACCCAGAGAAGTCGGAGTAGCTTTGGCTACCACCCCCAAGCACAGGAAAAAAATACTTTGAATTAAATTCTATAAAGAGTAGAGGGGAAAATTGCCCCACCAGAAGCGTAGTGGTCATTGCACCAGACCGGTATTCTGGAAGTCGCGGGTTCAGATCCAACCTGGTGGAAATTTTCTCTCTGCTTGCTTTCCTTCTTTCGAAATTTTTTATCTGTTTCAATGCCTACAACTTACTCCCCTTTGCTTTCCGAGGTTTTTTTGACCGGCAACTTTTTATTCTGTGGTATTTTTACGAGCCACTTATTTTCTATTCAGATTCCCTACATGCATAGCGAGGGATTCTGTTCTGGCAGCCTTGGTGCCATAGTGAGCTTAGGAATGTTCAACACTGGTTGACCACTCTCGAAATGTCGTAGAATCGGGTCACGGCCCGATGATAAAAAGAAGGTCCCCTTCACTCAGAGAAGTCAAAGTAGCTGTGTCTACCACCCCTGAGCACAGGAAAAAAATACTTTGACATAAATTCCAGAAAAAGTACCTACAACTTACCTACAACTTACTCCCCTTTGCTTTCCGAGATTTTTTTTTGACCGCTAATCGTTATTTCTGTGGTATTTTTACGAGCTTCTTATTTCCTATTCTGATTCTCTACATGCATAGCGAGAGATTCTGTTCTGGCAGTTTTGGTGCCATAGTAAGCTTAAGAGGGTTCAACACTGTTTGACCACTCTCAAAATTTCGTAGACAATCGGGTCACGGCCCGAGGATTAAAAAGGTCCCCTTAAGCCAGAGAAGTCGGAGTAGCTGTGGCTACCACCCCCAAGCACTGAAAAAAAAATGCTCTGACATAAATTCCAGAAAAAGTAGAGGGGAAAATTGCCCCGCCGGTAGCGTAGTGGTCATCGCACCAGACCGGTATTCTGGAGGTCGCGGGTTCGGATGCCACCTGGCGGAAATTTTCTCTCCGCTTGCTTGCCTTCTTTCCAAATTTTTTTTTCTGTTTCAAAGACCTACAACTTACTCCCCTTTGCTTTCAGAGGTTTTTTTTGACCGCCAAATTTTATTTCTGTGGTATTTTTCCGAGCCACTTATTTACTATTCTGATTCTCTACATGCATAGCGAGGGATTCTGTTCTGGCAATCTTGGTGCCATAGTGAGCTTAAGAGGGTTCAACACAGGTTGACCACTGTCGAAATGTCGTAGACAATCGGGTCACGACCCGATGATTTGAAAGAAGGTCCCCTTCACCCAGAGAAGTCGGAGTAGCTATGGCTACCACCCCCAAGCACAGAAAAAAAATACTTTGACATAAATTCTATAAAGAGTAGAGGGGAAAATTGCCCCACCAGAAGCGTAGTGGTCATTGCACCAGACCGTTATTCTGGAGGTCGCGGGTTCAGATCCAATCTGGTGGAAATTTTCTCTCTGCTTGCTTTCCTTCTTTCCAAATTTTTTATCTGTTTCAATGCCTACAACTTACTCCCCTTTGCTTTCCGAGGTTTTTTTTGACCGCCAACTTTTATTTCTGTGGTATTTTTACGAGCCACTTATTTTCTATTCAGATTCCCTACATGCATAGCGAGGGATTCTGTTCTGGCAGTTTTGGTGCCATAGTAAGCTTAAGAGGGTTCAACACTGTTTGACCACTCTCAAAATGTCGTAGACAATCGGGTCACGGCACGATGATTTGAAAGAAGGTCCCTTTCACCCAGAGAAGTCGGAGTAGCTGTGGCTACCACCCCCAAGCACAGGAAAAAAATACTTTGAATTAAATTCTATAAAGAGTAAAGGGGAAAATTGCCCCACCAGAAGCGTAGTGGTCATTGCACCAGACCGGTATTCTGGAGGTCGCGGGTTCAGATCCAACCTGGCGGAAATTTCCCTCAGCTTGCTTTCCTTCCTTCCAAATTTTTTTTCTGTTTCAATGACCTACAACTTACTCCCCTTGGCTTTCCGAGTTTTTTTTTTGACCGCCAATCTTTATTTCTGTGGTATTTTTACGAGCTTCTTATTTCCTATTCTGATTCTCTACATGCATAGCGAGGGATTCTGTTCTGGCAGTTTTGGTGCCATAGTAAGCTTAAGAGGGTTCAACACTGTTTGACCACTCTCAAAATGTCGTAGACAATCGGGTCACGACCCGATGATTTGAAAGAAGGTCCCCTTCACCCAGAGAAGTCGGAGTAGCTGTGGCTACCACCCCCAAGCACAGGAAAAAAATACTTTGAATTAAATTCTATAAAGAGTAGAGGGGAAAATTGCCCCACCAGAAGCGTAGTGGTCATTGCACCAGACCGGTATTCTGGAAGTCGCGGGTTCAGATCCAACCTGGTGGAAATTTTCTCTCTGCTTGCTTTCCTTCTTTCGAAATTTTTTATCTGTTTCAATGCCGACAACTTACTCCCCTTTGCTTTCCGAGGTTTTTTTTGACCGCCAACTTTTATTTCTGTGGTATTATTACGAGCCACTTATTTTCTATTCAGATTCCGTACATGCATTGCGAGGGATTCTGTTCTGGCAGCCTTGGTGCCGTAGTGAGCTTAGGAATGTTCAACACTGGTTGACCACTCTCGAAATGTCGTAGAATCGGGTCACGGCCCGATGATAAAAAGAAGGTCCCCTTCACTCAGAGAAGTCAAAGTAGCTGTGTCTACCACCCCTGAGCACAGGAAAAAAATACTTTGACATAAATTCCAGAAAAAGTACCTACAACTTACCTACAACTTACTCCCCTTTGCTTTCCGAGATTTTTTTTTGACCGCTAATCTTTATTTCTGTGGTATTTTTACGAGCTTCTTATTTCCTATTCTGATTCTCTACATGCATAGCGAGAGATTCTGTTCTGGCAGTTTTGGTGCCATAGTAAGCTTAAGAGGGTTCAACACTGTTTGACCACTCTCAAAATGTCGTAGACAATCGGGTCACGGCCCGAGGATTAAAAAGGTCCCCTTCACCCAGAGAAGTCGGAGTAGCTGTGGCTACCACCCCCAAGCACAGGAAAAAAATACTTTGACATAAATTCTATAAAGAGTAGAGGGGAAAATTGCCCCACCAGAAGCGTAGTGGTCATTGCACCAGACCGTTATTCTGGAGGTCGCGGGTTCAGATCCAATCTGGTGGAAATTTTCTCTCTGCTTGCTTTCCTTCTTTCCAAATATTTTATCTGTTTCAATGCCTACAACTTACTCCCCTTTGCTTTCCGAGGTTTTTTTTGACCGCCAACTTTTATTTCTGTGGTATTATTACGAGCCACTTATTTTCTATTCAGATTCCGTACATGCATTGCGAGGGATTCTGTTCTGGCAGTTTTGGTGCCATAGTAAGCTTAAGAGGGTTCAACACTGTTTGACCACTCTCAAAATGTCGTAGACAATCGGGTCACGGCACGATGATTTGAAAGAAGGTCCCTTTCACCCAGAGAAGTCGGAGTAGCTGTGGCTACCACCCCCAAGCACAGGAAAAAAATACTTTGAATTAAATTCTATAAAGAGTAGAGGGGAAAATTGCCCCACCAGAAGCGTAGTGGTCATTGCACCAGACCGGTATTCTGGAGGTCGCGGGTTCAGATCCAACCTGGTGGAAATTTTCTCTCTGCTTGCTTTCCTTCTTTTCAAATGTTTTATCTGTTTCAATGCCTACAACTTACTCCCCTTTGCTTTCCGAGGTTTTTTTTTTACCGCCAACTTTTTATTCTGTGGTATTTTTATGAGCCACTTATTTTCTATTCAGACTCCCTACATGCATAGCGAGGGATTCTGTTCTGGCAGCCTTGGTGCCATAGTAAGCTTAAGAGGGTTCAACACTATTTGACCACTCTCAAAATGTCGTAGACAATCGGGTCACGGCCCTAGGAATAAAAAGGTCCCCTTAAGCCAGAGAAGTCGGAGTAGCTGTGGCTACCACCCCCAAGCACTGAAAAAAAATACTTTGACATAAATTCCATAAAAAGTAGATGGGAATATCGCCCCGCCGGTAGCGTAGTGGTCATAGCACCAGACCGGTATTCTGAAGGTCGCCGGTTCGGAACCCACCTGGCGGAAAATTCCTCTTCGCTTGCTTTCCTTCTTTCTAAATTTTTTATCTGTTTCAATGACCTACAACTTACTCCCTTTTGCTTTCCGAGGTTTTTTTTGACCGCCAACCTTCATTTCTGTGGTATTTTTACGAGCCACTTATTTCCTATTCTGATTCCCTACATGCATACCGAGGGATGCTGTTCTGGCAGCCTTGGTGCCATAGTGAGCTTTGGAATGTTCAACACTGGTTGACCACTCTCAAAATGCCGTAGACAATCGGGTCACGACCCGATGATTTGAAAGAAGGTCCCCTTCACCCAGAGAAGTCAGAGTAGCTGTGGCTACCACCCCCAAGCACAGGAAAAAAATACTTTGACATAAATTCCAGAAAAAGTAGAGGGGAAAATTGCCCCGCCGGTAGCGTAGTGGTCATCGCACCAGACCGGTATTCTGGAGGTCGCGGGTTCGGATGCCACCTGGCGGAAATTTTGTCTCCGCTTGCTTGCCTTCTTTCCAATTTTTTTTTCTGTTTCATAGACCTACAACTTACTCCCCTTTGCTTTCCGAGGTTTTTTTTTGACCGCCAACTTTTATTTCTGTGGTATTCTTCCGAGCGACTTATTTACTATTCTGATTCCCTACATGCAAAGCGAGAGATTCTGTTCTGGCAGCTTTGGTGCCATAGTGAGCTTAAGAGGGTTCAACACTGGTTGACCACTCTCGAAATGTCGTAGACAATCGGGTCACGGCCCGATGATTAAAAAGAAGGTCCCCTTCACTCAGAGAAGTCAAAGTAGCTGTGGCTACCACCCCTGAGCACAGGAAAAAAATACTTTGACATAAATTCCATAAAAAGTAGAGGGGAAAATTGCCCCGCCGGTAGCGTAGTGTTCATCGCACCAAACCGATATTCTGGAGGTCGCGGGTTCAGATCCCTCCTGGCGGAAATTTTCCCTCAGCTTGCTTTCCTTCCTTCCAAATTTTTTATCTGTTTCAATGACCTACAACTTACTCCCTTTTGCTTTCCGAGGTTTTTTTTTGACCGCCAACCTTCATTTCTGTGGTATTTTTACGAGCCACTTATTTCCTATTCTGATTCCCTACATGCATAGCGAGGGATTCTGTTCTGGCAGCCTTGGTGCCATAGTGAGCTTTGGAATGTTCAACACTGGTTGACCACTCTCGAAATGTCGTAGACAATCGGGTCACGGCCCGATGAATAAAAAGAAGGTCCCCTTCACCCAGAGAAGTCGGAGTAGCTGTGGCTACCTTCGTCAAGCGCAGGAAAAAAATACTTTGACATAAATTCCATAAAAAGTAGAGGGGAAAATTGCCCCGCCAGTAGCGTAGTGGTCATCGCACCAGACTGGTATTCTGGAGGTCGCGGGTTCAGATCCAACCTGGTGGAAATTTTCTCTCTGCTTGCTTTCCTTCTTTCCAAATTTTTTATCTGTTTCAATGCCTACAACTTACTCCCCTTTGCTTTCCGAGGTTTTTTTTGACCGCCAACTTTTTATTCTGTGGTATTTTTACGAGCCACTTATTTTCTATTCAGATTCCCTACATGCATAGCGAGGGATTCTGTTCTGGCAGTTTTGGTGCCATAGTAAGCTTAAGAGGGTTCAACACTGTTTGACCACTCTCAAAATGTCGTAGACAATCGGGTCACGGCCCGATGATAAAAAGAAGGTCCCCTTCACTCAGAGAAGTCAAAGTAGCTGTGGCTACCACCCCCAAGCACTGAAAAAAAATACTTTGACATAAATTCCATAAAAAGTAGATGGGAATATCGCCCCGCCGGTAGCGTAGTGGTCATAGCACCAGACCGGTATTCTGAAGGTCGCCGGTTCGGAACCCACCTGGCGGAAATTTCCTCTTCGCTTGCTTTCCTTCTTTCCAAATTTTTTATCGGTTTCAATGACCTACAACTTACTCCCTTTTGCTTTCCGAGGTTTTTTTTGACCGCCAACCTTCATTTCTGTGGTAGTTTTACGAGCCACTTATTTCCTAGTCTGATTCCCTACATGCATACCGAGGGATGCTGTTCTGGCAGCCTTGGTGCCATAGTGAGCTTTGGAATGTTCAACACTGGTTGACCACTCTCGAAATGTCGTAGACAATCGGGTCACGGCCCGATGATAAAAAGAAGGTCCCCTTCACTCAGAGAAGTCAAAGTAGCTGTGTCCACCACCCCTGAGCACAGGAAAAAAATACTCTGACATAAATTCCAGAAAAAGTAGAGGGGAAAATTGCCCCGCCGGTTGCGTAGTGGTCATCGCACCAGACCGGTATTCTGGAGGTCGCGGGTTCGGATGCCACCTGGCGGAAATTTTCTCTCCGCTTGCTTGCCTTCTTTCCAAATTTTTTTTCTGTTTCAAAGACCTACAACTTACTCCCCTTTGCTTTCCGAGGTTTTTTTTGACCGCCAACTTTTATTTCTGTGGTATTTTTCCGAGCCACTTATTTACTATTCTGATTCTCTACATGCATAGCGAGGGATTCTGTTCTGGCAATCTTGGTGCCATAGTGAGCTTAAGAGGGTTCAACACAGGTTGACCACTCTCGAAATGTCGTAGACAATCGGGTCACGACCCGATGATTTGAAAGAAGGTCCCCTTCACCCAGAGAAGTCGGAGTAGCTGTGGCTACCACCCCCAAGCACAGGAAAAAAATACTTTGACATAAATTCTATAAAGAGTAGAGGGGAAAATTGCCCCACCAGAAGCGTAGTGGTCATTGCACCAGACCGTTATTCTGGAGGTCGCGGGTTCAGATCCAACCTGGTGGAAATTTTCTCTCTGCTTGCTTTCCTTCTTTCCAAATTTTTTATCTGTTTCAATGCCTACAACTTACTCCCCTTTGCTTTCCGAGGTTTTTTTTTGACCGCCAACTTTTATTTCTGTGGTATTTTTACGAGCCACTTATTTTCTATTCAGATTCCCTACATGCATAGCGAGGGATTCTGTTCTGGCAGTTTTGGTGCCATAGTAAGCTTAAGAGGGTTCAACACTGTTTGACCACTCTCAAAATGTCGTAGACAATCGGGTCACGGCACGATGATTTGAAAGAAGGTCCCCATCACCCAGAGAAGTCGGAGTAGCTGTGGCTACCACCCACAAGCACAGGAAAAAAATACTTTGAATTAAATTCTATAAAGAGTAGACGGGAAAATTGCCCCACCAGAAGCGTAGTGGCCGGTATTCTGGAGGTCGCGGGTTCAGATCCAACCTGGTGGAAATTTTCTCTCTGCTTGCTTTCCTTCTTTCCAAATTTTTTATCTGTTTCAATGCCTACAACTTACTCCCCTTTGCTTTCCGAGGTTTTTTTTGACCGCCAACTTTTTATTCTGTGGTATTTTTACGAGCCACTTATTTTCTATTCAGATTCCCTACATGCACAGCGAGGGATTCTGTTCTGGCAGCCTTGGTGCCATAGTGAGCTTAGGAATGTTCAACACTGTTTGACCACTCTCGAAATGTCGTAGACAATCGGGTCACGGCCCGATGATAAAAAGAAGGTCCCCTTCACTCAGAGAAGTCAAAGTAGCTGTGTCTACCACCCCTGAGCACAGGAAAAAAATACTTTGACATAAATTCCAGAAAAAGTTCCTACAACTTACCTACAACTTACTCCCCTTTGCTTTCCGAGATTTTTTTTTGACCGCCAATCATTATTTCTGTGGTATTTTTACGAGCTTCTTATTTCCTATTCTGATTCTCTACATGCATAGCGAGGGATTCTGTTCTGGCAGTTTTGGTGCCATAGTAAGCTTAAGAGGGTTCAACACTATTTGACCACTCTCAAAATGTCGTAGACAATCGGGTCACGGCCCGAGGATTAAAAAGGTCCCCTTAAGCCAGAGAAGTCGGAGTAGCTGTGGCTACCACCCCCAAGCACTGAAAAAAAATACTTTGACATAAATTCCATAAAAAGTAGATGGGAATATCGCCCCGCCGGTAGCGTAGTGGTCATAGCACCAGACCGGTATTCTGAAGGTCGCCGGTTCGGAACCCACCTGGCGGAAATTTCCTCTTCGCTTGCTTTCCTTCTTTCCAAATTTTTTATCTGTTTCAATGACCTACAACTTACTCCCTTTTGCTTTCCGAGATTTTTTTTGACCGCCAACCTTCATTTCTGTGGTATTTTTACGAGCCACTTATTTCCTATTCTGATTCCCTACATGCATAGCGAGGGATGCTGTTCTGGCAGCCTCGGTGCCATAGTGAGCTTTGGAATGTTCAACACTGGTTGACCACTCTCGAAATGCCGTAGACAATCGGGTCACGACCCGATTATTTGAAAGAAGGTCCCCTTCACCCAGAGAAGTCAGAGTAGCTGTGGCTACCACCCCCAAGCACAGGAAAAAAATACTTTGACATAAATTCTATAAAGAGTAGAGGGGAAAATTGCCCCACCAGAAGCGTAGTGGTCATTGCACCAGACCGGTATTCTGGAGGTCGCGGGTTCAGATCCAACCTGGTGGAAATTTTCTCTCTGCTTGCTTTCCTTCTTTCCAAATTTTTTATCAGTTTCAATGCCTACAACTTACTCCCCTTTGCTTTCCGAGGTTTTTTTTTGACCGCCAACTTTTATTTCTGTGGTATTTTTACGAGCCACTTATTTTCTATTCAGATTCCCTACATGCATAGCGAGGGATTCTGTTCTGGCAGTTTTGGTGCCATAGTAAGCTTAAGAGGGTTCAACACTGTTTGACCACTCTCAAAATGTCGTAGACAATCGGGTCACGGCACGATGATTTGAAAGAAGGTCCCCATCACCCAGAGAAGTCGGAGTAGCTGTGGCTACCACCCCCAAGCACAGGAAAAAAATACTTTGAATTAAATTCTATAAAGAGTAGAGGGGAAATTTTCCCCACCAGAAGCGTAGTGGCCATTGCACCAGACCGGTATTCTGGAGGTCGCGGGGTGAGATCCAACCTGGTGGAAATTTTCTCTCTGCTTGCTTTCCTTCTTTCCAAATTTTTTATCTGTTTCAATGCCTACAACTTACTCCCCTTTGCTTTCCGAGGTTTTTTTTTGACCGCCAACTTTTTATTCTGTGGTATTTTTAAGAGCCACTTATTTTCTATTCAGATTCCCTACATGCACAGCGAGGGATTCTGTTCTGGCAGCCTTGGTGCCATAGTGAGCTTAGGAATGTTCAACACTGGTTGACCACTCTCGAAATGTCGTAGACAATCGGATCACGGCCCGATGATAAAAAGAAGGTCCCCTTCACTCAGAGAAGTCAAAGTAGCTCTGTCTACCACCCCTGAGCACAGGAAAAAAATACTTTGACATAAATTCCAGAAAAAGTTTCTACAACTTACCTACAACTTACTCCCCTTTGCTTTCCGAGATTTTTTTTTGACCGCCAATCTTTATTTCTGTGGTATTTTTACGAGCTTCTTATTTCCTATTCTGATTCTCTACATGCATAGCCAGGGATTCTGTTCTGGCAGTTTTGGTGCCATAGTAAGCTTAAGAGGGTTCAACACTATTTGACCACTCTCAAAATGTCGTAGACAATCGGGTCACGGCCCGAGGATTAAAAAGGTCCCCTTAAGCCAGAGAAGTCGGAGTAGCTGTGGCTACCACCCCCAAGCACTGAAAAAAAAATACTTTGACATAAATTGCATAAAAAGTAGATGGGAATATCGCCCCGCCGGTAGCGTAGTGGTCATAGCACCAGACCGGTATTCTGAAGGTCGCCGGTTCGGAACCCACCTGGCGGAAATTTCCACTTCGCTTGCTTTCCTTCTTTCCAAATTTTTTATCTGTTTCAATGACCTACAACTTACTCCCTTTTGCTTTCCGAGGTTTTTTTTGACCGCCAACCTTCATTTCTGTGGTAATTTTACGAGCCACTTATTTCCTATTCTTATTCTCTACATGCATAGCGAGGGATGCTGTTCTGGCAGCCTTGGTGCCATAGTGAGCTTTGGAATGTTCAACACTGGTTGACCACTCTCGAAATGCCGTAGACAATCGGGTCACGACCCGATGATTTGAAAGAAGGTCCCCTTCACACAGAGAAGTCAGAGTAGCTGTGGCTACCACCCCCAAGCACAGGAAAAAAATACTTTGACATAAATTCTATAAAGAGTAGAGGGGAAAATTGCCCCACCAGAAGCGTAGTGGTCATTGCACCAGACCGGTATTCTGGAGGTCGCGGGTTCAGATCCAACCTGGTGGAAATTTTCTCTGTGCTTGCTTTCCTTCTTTCCTAATTTTTTATCAGTTCCAATGCCTACAACTTACTCCCCTTTGCTTTCCGAGGTTTTTTTTTACCGCAAACTTTTATTTCTGTGGTATTTTTACTAGCATCTATTTTCTATTCAGATTCCCTAAATGCATAGCGAGGGATTCTGTTCTGGAAGCCTTGGTGCCATAGTGAGCTTAGGAATGTTCAACACTGGTTGACCACTCTCGAAATGTCGTAGACAATCGGGTCACGGCCCGATGATAAAAAGAAGGTCCCCTTCACTCAGAGAAGTCAAAGTAGCTGTGTCCACCACCCCTGAGCACAGGAAAAAAATACTCTGACATAAATTCCAGAAAAAGTAGAGGGGAAAATTGCCCCGCCGGTATCGTAGTGTTCATCGCACCAAACCGATATTCTGGAGGTCGCGGGTTCAGATCCCTCCTGGCGGAAATTTTCCCTCAGTTTCTTTCTTTCCTTCCAAATTTTTTATCTGTTTCAATGACCTACAACTTACTCCCTTTTGCTTTCCGAGGTTTTTTTTTGACCGCCAACTTTTATTTCTGTGGTATTTTTACGAGCCACTTATTTTCTATTCAGATTCCCTACATGCATAGCGAGGGATTCTGTTCTGGCAGTTTTGGTGCCATAGTAAGCTTAAGAGGGTTCAACACTGTTTGACCACTCTCAAAATGTCGTAGACAATCGGGTCACGGCACGATGATTTGAAAGAAGGTCCCCATCACCCAGAGAAGTCGGAGTAGCTGTGGCTACCACCCACAAGCACAGGAAAAAAATACTTTGAATTAAATTCTATAAAGAGTAGACGGGAAAATTGCCCCACCAGAAGCGTAGTGGCCGGTATTCTGGAGGTCGCGGGTTCAGATCCAACCTGGTGGAAATTTTCTCTCTGCTTGCTTTCCTTCTTTCCAAATTTTTTATCTGTTTCAATGCCTACAACTTACTCCCCTTTGCTTTCCGAGGTTTTTTTTGACTGCCAACTTTTTATTCTGTGGTATTTTTAGGAGCCACTTATTTTCTATTCAGATTCCCTACATGCACAGCGAGGGATTCTGTTCTGGCAGCCTTGGTGCCATAGTGAGCTTAGGAATGTTCAACACTGTTTGACCACTCTCGAAATGTCGTAGACAATCGGGTCACGGCCCGATGATAAAAAGAAGGTCCCCTTCACTCAGAGAAGTCAAAGTAGCTGTGTCTACCACCCCTGAGCACAGGAAAAAAATACTTTGACATAAATTCCAGAAAAAGTTCCTACAACTTACCTACAACTTACTCCCCTTTGCTTTCCGAGATTTTTTTTTGACCGCCAATCATTATTTCTGTGGTATTTTTACGAGCTTCTTATTTCCTATTCTGATTCTCTACATGCATAGCGAGGGATTCTGTTCTGGCAGTTTTGGTGCCATAGTAAGCTTAAGAGGGTTCAACACTATTTGACCACTCTCAAAATGTCGTAGACAATCGGGTCACGGCCCGAGGATTAAAAAGGTCCCCTTAAGCCAGAGAAGTCGGAGTAGCTGTGGCTACCACCCCCAAGCACTGAAAAAAAATACTTTGACATAAATTCCATAAAAAGTAGATGGGAATATCGCCCCGCCGGTAGCGTAGTGGTCATAGCACCAGACCGGTATTCTGAAGGTCGCCGGTTCGGAACCCACCTGGCGGAAATTTCCTCTTCGCTTGCTTTCCTTCTTTCCAAATTTTTTATCTGTTTCAATGACCTACAACTTACTCCCTTTTGCTTTCCGAGATTTTTTTTGACCGCCAACCTTCATTTCTGTGGTATTTTTACGAGCCACTTATTTCCTATTCTGATTCCCTACATGCATAGCGAGGGATGCTGTTCTGGCAGCCTCGGTGCCATAGTGAGCTTTGGAATGTTCAACACTGGTTGACCACTCTCGAAATGCCGTAGACAATCGGGTCACGACCCGATTATTTGAAAGAAGGTCCCCTTCACCCAGAGAAGTCAGAGTAGCTGTGGCTACCACCCCCAAGCACAGGAAAAAAATACTTTGACATAAATTCTATAAAGAGTAGAGGGGAAAATTGCCCCACCAGAAGCGTAGTGGTCATTGCACCAGACCGGTATTCTGGAGGTCGCGGGTTCAGATCCAACCTGGTGGAAATTTTCTCTCTGCTTGCTTTCCTTCTTTCCAAATTTTTTATCAGTTTCAATGCCTACAACTTACTCCCCTTTGCTTTCCGAGGTTTTTTTTTGACCGCCAACTTTTATTTCTGTGGTATTTTTACGAGCCACTTATTTTCTATTCAGATTCCCTACATGCATAGCGAGGGATTCTGTTCTGGCAGTTTTGGTGCCATAGTAAGCTTAAGAGGGTTCAACACTGTTTGACCACTCTCAAAATGTCGTAGACAATCGGGTCACGGCACGATGATTTGAAAGAAGGTCCCCATCACCCAGAGAAGTCGGAGTAGCTGTGGCTACCACCCCCAAGCACAGGAAAAAAATACTTTGAATTAAATTCTATAAAGAGTAGAGGGGAAATTTTCCCCACCAGAAGCGTAGTGGCCATTGCACCAGACCGGTATTCTGGAGGTCGCGGGGTGAGATCCAACCTGGTGGAAATTTTCTCTCTGCTTGCTTTCCTTCTTTCCAAATTTTTTATCTGTTTCAATGCCTACAACTTACTCCCCTTTGCTTTCCGAGGTTTTTTTTGACCGCCAACTTTTTATTCTGTGGTATTTTTAAGAGCCACTTATTTTCTATTCAGATTCCCTACATGCACAGCGAGGGATTCTGTTCTGGCAGCCTTGGTGCCATAGTGAGCTTAGGAATGTTCAACACTGGTTGACCACTCTCGAAATGTCGTAGACAATCGGATCACGGCCCGATGATAAAAAGAAGGTCCCCTTCACTCAGAGAAGTCAAAGTAGCTCTGTCTACCACCCCTGAGCACAGGAAAAAAATACTTTGACATAAATTCCAGAAAAAGTTTCTACAACTTACCTACAACTTACTCCCCTTTGCTTTCCGAGATTTTTTTTTGACCGCCAATCTTTATTTCTGTGGTATTTTTACGAGCTTCTTATTTCCTATTCTGATTCTCTACATGCATAGCCAGGGATTCTGTTCTGGCAGTTTTGGTGCCATAGTAAGCTTAAGAGGGTTCAACACTATTTGACCACTCTCAAAATGTCGTAGACAATCGGGTCACGGCCCGAGGATTAAAAAGGTCCCCTTAAGCCAGAGAAGTCGGAGTAGCTGTGGCTACCACCCCCAAGCACTGAAAAAAAAATACTTTGACATAAATTGCATAAAAAGTAGATGGGAATATCGCCCCGCCGGTAGCGTAGTGGTCATAGCACCAGACCGGTATTCTGAAGGTCGCCGGTTCGGAACCCACCTGGCGGAAATTTCCACTTCGCTTGCTTTCCTTCTTTCCAAATTTTTTATCTGTTTCAATGACCTACAACTTACTCCCTTTTGCTTTCCGAGGTTTTTTTTGACCGCCAACCTTCATTTCTGTGGTAATTTTACGAGCCACTTATTTCCTATTCTTATTCTCTACATGCATAGCGAGGGATGCTGTTCTGGCAGCCTTGGTGCCATAGTGAGCTTTGGAATGTTCAACACTGGTTGACCACTCTCGAAATGCCGTAGACAATCGGGTCACGACCCGATGATTTGAAAGAAGGTCCCCTTCACACAGAGAAGTCAGAGTAGCTGTGGCTACCACCCCCAAGCACAGGAAAAAAATACTTTGACATAAATTCTATAAAGAGTAGAGGGGAAAATTGCCCCACCAGAAGCGTAGTGGTCATTGCACCAGACCGGTATTCTGGAGGTCGCGGGTTCAGATCCAACCTGGTGGAAATTTTCTCTGTGCTTGCTTTCCTTCTTTCCTAATTTTTTATCAGTTCCAATGCCTACAACTTACTCCCCTTTGCTTTCCGAGGTTTTTTTTTACCGCAAACTTTTATTTCTGTGGTATTTTTACTAGCATCTATTTTCTATTCAGATTCCCTAAATGCATAGCGAGGGATTCTGTTCTGGAAGCCTTGGTGCCATAGTGAGCTTAGGAATGTTCAACACTGGTTGACCACTCTCGAAATGTCGTAGACAATCGGGTCACGGCCCGATGATAAAAAGAAGGTCCCCTTCACTCAGAGAAGTCAAAGTAGCTGTGTCCACCACCCCTGAGCACAGGAAAAAAATACTCTGACATAAATTCCAGAAAAAGTAGAGGGGAAAATTGCCCCGCCGGTATCGTAGTGTTCATCGCACCAAACCGATATTCTGGAGGTCGCGGGTTCAGATCCCTCCTGGCGGAAATTTTCCCTCAGTTTCTTTCTTTCCTTCCAAATTTTTTATCTGTTTCAATGACCTACAACTTACTCCCTTTTGCTTTCCGAGGTTTTTTTTTTACCGCCAACCTTCATTTCTGTGGTATTTTTACGAGCCACTTATTTCCTATTCTGATTCCTTACATGCAAAGCGAGAGATTCTGTTCTGGCAGCTTTGGTGCCATAGTGAGCTTAAGAGGGTTCAACACAGGTTGACCACTCTCGAAATGTCGTAGACAATCGGGTCACGACCCGATGATTTGAAAGAAGGTCCCCTTCACCCAGAGAAGTCGGAGTAGCTGTGGCTACCACCCCCAAGCACAGGAAAAAATACCTTGACATAAATTCTATAAAGAGTAGAGGGGAAAATTGCCCCACCAGAAGCGTAGTGGTCATTGCACCAGACCGGTATTCTGGAGGTCGCGGGTTCAGATCCAACCTGGCGGAAATTTTCCCTCAGCTTGCTTTTCTTCCTTCCAAATTTTTTATCTGTTTCAATGACCTACAACTTACTCCCCTTGGCTTTCCGAGTTTTTTTTTGACCGCCAATCTTTATTTCTGTGGTATTTTTACGAGCTTCTTATTTCCTATTCTGATTCTCTACATGCATAGCGAGGGATTCTGTTCTGGCAGTTTTGGTGCCATAGTAAGCTTAAGAGGGTTCAACACTGTTTGACCACTCTCAAAATGTCGTAGACAATCGGGTCACTACCCGATGATTTGAAAGAAGGTCCCCATCACCCAGAGAAGTCGGAGTAGCTGTGGCTACCACCCCCAAGCACCGGAAAAAAATACTTTGAATTAAATTCTATAAAGAGTAGAGGGGAAAATTGCCCCACCAGAAGCGTAGTGGTCATTGCACCAGACCGGTATTCTGGAGGTCGCGGGTTCAGATCCAACCTGGTGGAAATTTTCTCTCTGCTTGCTTTCCTTCTTTCCAAATTTTTTATCTGTTTCAATGCCTACAACTTACTCCCCTTTGCTTTCCGAGGTTTTTTTTGACCGCCAACTTTTTATTCTGTGGTATTTTTAGGAGCCACTTATTTTCTATTCAGATTCCCTACATGCACAGCGAGGGATTCTGTTCTGGCAGCCTTGGTGCCATAGTGAGCTTAGGAATGTTCAACACTGTTTGACCACTCTCGAAATGTCGTAGACAATCGGGTCACGGCCCGATGATAAAAAGAAGGTCCCCTTCACTCAGAGAAGTCAAAGTAGCTGTGTCTACCACCCCTGAGCACAGGAAAAAAATACTTTGACATAAATTCCAGAAAAAGTTCCTACAACTTACCTACAACTTACTCCCCTTTGCTTTCCGAGATTTTTTTTTGACCGCCAATCATTATTTCTGTGGTATTTTTACGAGCTTCTTATTTCCTATTCTGATTCTCTACATGCATAGCGAGGGATTCTGTTCTGGCAGTTTTGGTGCCATAGTAAGCTTAAGAGGGTTCAACACTATTTGACCACTCTCAAAATGTCGTAGACAATCGGGTCACGGCCCGAGGATTAAAAAGGTCCCCTTAAGCCAGAGAAGTCGGAGTAGCTGTGGCTACCACCCCCAAGCACTGAAAAAAAATACTTTGACATAAATTCCATAAAAAGTAGATGGGAATATCGCCCCGCCGGTAGCGTAGTGGTCATAGCACCAGACCGGTATTCTGAAGGTCGCCGGTTCGGAACCCACCTGGCGGAAATTTCCTCTTCGCTTGCTTTCCTTCTTTCCAAATTTTTTATCTGTTTCAATGACCTACAACTTACTCCCTTTTGCTTTCCGAGATTTTTTTTGACCGCCAACCTTCATTTCTGTGGTATTTTTACGAGCCACTTATTTCCTATTCTGATTCCCTACATGCATAGCGAGGGATGCTGTTCTGGCAGCCTCGGTGCCATAGTGAGCTTTGGAATGTTCAACACTGGTTGACCACTCTCGAAATGCCGTAGACAATCGGGTCACGACCCGATTATTTGAAAGAAGGTCCCCTTCACCCAGAGAAGTCAGAGTAGCTGTGGCTACCACCCCCAAGCACAGGAAAAAAATACTTTGACATAAATTCTATAAAGAGTAGAGGGGAAAATTGCCCCACCAGAAGCGTAGTGGTCATTGCACCAGACCGGTATTCTGGAGGTCGCGGGTTCAGATCCAACCTGGTGGAAA
Source organism: Haemaphysalis longicornis (assembly GCF_048455015.1). Classification (NCBI taxonomy): domain Eukaryota; kingdom Metazoa; phylum Arthropoda; class Arachnida; order Ixodida; family Ixodidae; genus Haemaphysalis; species Haemaphysalis longicornis. Next base: position 23,515,741 of record NW_027526257.1, on the reverse strand, counting down.
TTTTCTCTCTGCTTGCTTTCCTTCTTTCCAAATTTTTTATCAGTTTCAATGCCTACAACTTACTCCCCTTTGCTTTCCGAGGTTTTTTTTTGACCGCCAACTTTTATTTCTGTGGTATTTTTACGAGCCACTTATTTTCTATTCAGATTCCCTACATGCATAGCGAGGGATTCTGTTCTGGCAGTTTTGGTGCCATAGTAAGCTTAAGAGGGTTCAACACTGTTTGACCACTCTCAAAATGTCGTAGACAATCGGGTCACGGCACGATGATTTGAAAGAAGGTCCCCATCACCCAGAGAAGTCGGAGTAGCTGTGGCTACCACCCCCAAGCACAGGAAAAAAATACTTTGAATTAAATTCTATAAAGAGTAGAGGGGAAATTTTCCCCACCAGAAGCGTAGTGGCCATTGCACCAGACCGGTATTCTGGAGGTCGCGGGGTGAGATCCAACCTGGTGGAAATTTTCTCTCTGCTTGCTTTCCTTCTTTCCAAATTTTTTATCTGTTTCAATGCCTACAACTTACTCCCCTTTGCTTTCCGAGGTTTTTTTTGACCGCCAACTTTTTATTCTGTGGTATTTTTAAGAGCCACTTATTTTCTATTCAGATTCCCTACATGCACAGCGAGGGATTCTGTTCTGGCAGCCTTGGTGCCATAGTGAGCTTAGGAATGTTCAACACTGGTTGACCACTCTCGAAATGTCGTAGACAATCGGATCACGGCCCGATGATAAAAAGAAGGTCCCCTTCACTCAGAGAAGTCAAAGTAGCTCTGTCTACCACCCCTGAGCACAGGAAAAAAATACTTTGACATAAATTCCAGAAAAAGTTTCTACAACTTACCTACAACTTACTCCCCTTTGCTTTCCGAGATTTTTTTTTGACCGCCAATCTTTATTTCTGTGGTATTTTTACGAGCTTCTTATTTCCTATTCTGATTCTCTACATGCATAGCCAGGGATTCTGTTCTGGCAGTTTTGGTGCCATAGTAAGCTTAAGAGGGTTCAACACTATTTGACCACTCTCAAAATGTCGTAGACAATCGGGTCACGGCCCGAGGATTAAAAAGGTCCCCTTAAGCCAGAGAAGTCGGAGTAGCTGTGGCTACCACCCCCAAGCACTGAAAAAAAAATACTTTGACATAAATTGCATAAAAAGTAGATGGGAATATCGCCCCGCCGGTAGCGTAGTGGTCATAGCACCAGACCGGTATTCTGAAGGTCGCCGGTTCGGAACCCACCTGGCGGAAATTTCCACTTCGCTTGCTTTCCTTCTTTCCAAATTTTTTATCTGTTTCAATGACCTACAACTTACTCCCTTTTGCTTTCCGAGGTTTTTTTTGACCGCCAACCTTCATTTCTGTGGTAATTTTACGAGCCACTTATTTCCTATTCTTATTCTCTACATGCATAGCGAGGGATGCTGTTCTGGCAGCCTTGGTGCCATAGTGAGCTTTGGAATGTTCAACACTGGTTGACCACTCTCGAAATGCCGTAGACAATCGGGTCACGACCCGATGATTTGAAAGAAGGTCCCCTTCACACAGAGAAGTCAGAGTAGCTGTGGCTACCACCCCCAAGCACAGGAAAAAAATACTTTGACATAAATTCTATAAAGAGTAGAGGGGAAAATTGCCCCACCAGAAGCGTAGTGGTCATTGCACCAGACCGGTATTCTGGAGGTCGCGGGTTCAGATCCAACCTGGTGGAAATTTTCTCTGTGCTTGCTTTCCTTCTTTCCTAATTTTTTATCAGTTCCAATGCCTACAACTTACTCCCCTTTGCTTTCCGAGGTTTTTTTTTACCGCAAACTTTTATTTCTGTGGTATTTTTACTAGCATCTATTTTCTATTCAGATTCCCTAAATGCATAGCGAGGGATTCTGTTCTGGAAGCCTTGGTGCCATAGTGAGCTTAGGAATGTTCAACACTGGTTGACCACTCTCGAAATGTCGTAGACAATCGGGTCACGGCCCGATGATAAAAAGAAGGTCCCCTTCACTCAGAGAAGTCAAAGTAGCTGTGTCCACCACCCCTGAGCACAGGAAAAAAATACTCTGACATAAATTCCAGAAAAAGTAGAGGGGAAAATTGCCCCGCCGGTATCGTAGTGTTCATCGCACCAAACCGATATTCTGGAGGTCGCGGGTTCAGATCCCTCCTGGCGGAAATTTTCCCTCAGTTTCTTTCTTTCCTTCCAAATTTTTTATCTGTTTCAATGACCTACAACTTACTCCCTTTTGCTTTCCGAGGTTTTTTTTTTACCGCCAACCTTCATTTCTGTGGTATTTTTACGAGCCACTTATTTCCTATTCTGATTCCTTACATGCAAAGCGAGAGATTCTGTTCTGGCAGCTTTGGTGCCATAGTGAGCTTAAGAGGGTTCAACACAGGTTGACCACTCTCGAAATGTCGTAGACAATCGGGTCACGACCCGATGATTTGAAAGAAGGTCCCCTTCACCCAGAGAAGTCGGAGTAGCTGTGGCTACCACCCCCAAGCACAGGAAAAAATACCTTGACATAAATTCTATAAAGAGTAGAGGGGAAAATTGCCCCACCAGAAGCGTAGTGGTCATTGCACCAGACCGGTATTCTGGAGGTCGCGGGTTCAGATCCAACCTGGCGGAAATTTTCCCTCAGCTTGCTTTTCTTCCTTCCAAATTTTTTATCTGTTTCAATGACCTACAACTTACTCCCCTTGGCTTTCCGAGTTTTTTTTTGACCGCCAATCTTTATTTCTGTGGTATTTTTACGAGCTTCTTATTTCCTATTCTGATTCTCTACATGCATAGCGAGGGATTCTGTTCTGGCAGTTTTGGTGCCATAGTAAGCTTAAGAGGGTTCAACACTGTTTGACCACTCTCAAAATGTCGTAGACAATCGGGTCACTACCCGATGATTTGAAAGAAGGTCCCCATCACCCAGAGAAGTCGGAGTAGCTGTGGCTACCACCCCCAAGCACCGGAAAAAAATACTTTGAATTAAATTCTATAAAGAGTAGAGGGGAAAATTGCCCCACCAGAAGCGTAGTGGTCATTGCACCAGACCGGTATTCTGGAGGTCGCGGGTTCAGATCCAACCTGGTGGAAATTTTCTCTCTGCTTGCTTTCCTTCTTTCCAAATTTTTTATCTGTTTCAATGCCTACAACTTACTCCCCTTTGCTTTCCGAGGTTTTTTTTGACCGCCAACTTTTTATTCTGTGGTATTTTTACGAGCCACTTATTTTCTATTCAGATTCCCTACATGCATAGCGAGGGATTCTGTTCTGGCAGCCTTGGTGCCATAGTGAGCTTAGGAATATTCAACACTGGTTGACCACTCTCGAAATGTCGTAGACAATCGGGTCATGGCCCGATGATAAAAAGAAGGTCCCCTTCACTCAGAGAAGTCAAAGTAGCTGTGTCTACCACCCCTGAGCACAGGAAAAAAATACTTTGACATAAATTCCGGAAAAAGTACCTACAACTTACCTACAACTTACTCCCCTTTGCTTTCCGAGATTTTTTTGACCGCCAATCTTTATTTCTGTGGTATTTTTACCAGCTTCTTATTTCCTATTCTGATTCTCTACATGCATAGCGAGGGATTCTGTTCTGGCAGTTTTGGTGCCATAGTAAGCTTAAGAGGGTTCAACACTGTTTGACCACTCTCAAAATGTCGTAGACAATCGGGTCACGGCCCGAGGATTAAAAAGGTCCCCTTAAGCCAAAGAAGTCGGAGTAGCTGTGGCTACTGTTGAGGGTGGCCGAGCGGGTACGCCGAGGGACCGCCCCGGCAGAGCACGCAGCCCTGAGAGACACGTACAGACACGATGATACCAGCAGGAACCTAAACCGCCCCAGCTTGGAGCTTGCTTTCTTAGAGCGCCTCGAGTCCACTGATGATGATGGTCGCCGTGGCGCCATCTAGTCGAGACGCGACACACCACATCCCCCCTTCAGAAGTCGAGCTTCAGAAGCCCTCACAAGTCCAGCCTCCTTGGCTGGCGAATGGTTCGACCGAACCGTGACACCTGCGCAGTGGGCTCCCGCACAGTTGGTGGTGTCGCACCATGCGACGAAGAAGGGGACGCTTGCTCACTCCCGGTGGCCACTGCTGGTGAGGGTGAAGTAGGAACAAGGTGACTGCGGTTGCGCTGCAGCACCCCTTTGGGTGTCTCTACCACGTACGAGCGCGGACGCTGCGCTGGGCTCAAGACGACAGCTGGACTCTTGATATCCCGGACCCAAACATGTTCACCTGGCTGAAGCAGACGAAGTTCACGAGCAGCGTGTCTTCTGTTGAAGTCCTTTGCCTGTCTTTGCCTGTTAGCACGATCCCGCTGGTCCACTTCTACCGAAGACGGCCAGCCTGGCTTTAGCTGGTTACCCGATTTGGGTATGCGAGTTTGCAGGCGTCTGCCCATTAACAGCTGTGCAGGGCTATGTCCATTGACGCCCGGTGTGTCTCGGTAGGCCAGCAGGGCCAGGTACGGGTCTTCCGACTTGCCTAGGAGGTCTTTGACAGTGCGGACCATTCGCTCCACCTCCCCATTTGACTGCGGGAACCGAGGACTGCTCGTGACGTGATGGAAGCCGTAGGCCAGTGCAAAGTCCCCGAATTCCCTGGCCGCAAACTGAGGACCATTGTCTGTGCGCAGTAACTTGGGGATACCATGGCGGGCGAAAACGCTCTTGATTGCTGTGATTACTGCTGCTGCTGATGTTGACCCAAGGCTGATGACCTCGGGGAATCTGGACCTGTAGTCAACCAGAAGAATGTAGTCCCTGCCGTTCAGGTGGAAGAGGTCGGCGCCCACCTCCTCCCACGGAAGACTTGGTGTGACAGTAGCCATCATGGGTTCTGGACGTTGGACCCGAGTCTCAGCACACCTGGGGCAGCTGGAGACGGTGTGTTCAATTTGGCTGTTGATGTCAGGCCACCATACCGACTCTCGTGCCACTGCCTTGCAGCGGTTGATCCCTTGATGGCCTTCATGTAGCAGTTCCAGCATGTACCGCTGAAGAGAGGTGGGGATGACAATGCGAGTGTTCTTCAGGAGCAAACCATCACACACAGTGAGGTCTCCCCTGTGTTGCCAATACTTTTTCAGATGAAGTGGCAACCAAGACTGTCTGGGCCAACCCTTAGTACAGTACTCCACGAGAAGGTCACACTCGCCGTCAGATGCTTGGGCTTGGCGCAGGTCGTCCCACCGTGTGGAGACAAGACCTGGAAGGGAGCGGACGAGTTCTTGCACGTAGAGTTCGACCTGGTCGGCCTGCTGCGACGAAGGAGCATCCACAGGAGCTCTAGAGAGCGTATCAGCTGTAGCCAAGAGTTTGCCGGGTACATAGAGTACCTTGTACTGGTAGCTCATGAGCTTCAGACGGAAGCGCTGGATTCTAGGTGGCAAGAGGTCGATTTCCATGTTGCCTAAAAGTGCAACGAGAGGCTGATGGTCGGTCTCCAGGATAAAGTCCAGACCACGGACATACTGGTCGAACCTCTGCACAGCCCAGCTGGCTGCCAATGCTGCTTTTTCGGTTTGGCTGTATCTTGTTTCTGCCGACGTGAGAGACCGTGAAGCGAAGGCAACTGCTCGACGCTCTCCGGATGGTTGCTCTTGCAGAAGCACGGCCCCCAGGCCAAAGGAGCTTGCATCTGCTGAAACCGTTGTCTTGTACTGGGTGTTGTAAGTTGCAACGCACCGTTCAGAGCACAGCAGTTCTTTTAGCTTAACGAAAGCAGACTGCTGCGATGGGCCTCATGTCCATTCAGAGTTATTCTGAAGCAGGGCACGAATAGGTGCGGTGACGTCCGAAACATTCGGCAAGAAACGTCCCACCATGATTCACGAGTCCCAGTAGACGACGAACGCCAGAGAGGTCTTCGGGAGCAGGCAGACGCTTGATGGCTGCCACCTTGTCAGGGTCGGGTGAAATACCGTGGGCACTCACTACGACTCCTAGAAACTTGACACTGTTGGCGCCGAAGGAACATTTGCCTCGGTTGAGCGTGATGCCTGCCTTAGAGAGCCGTGCGAGGACCTGCTGGAGGCGCTGGTCATGCTCTTTACGAGTCTTGCCAAAGACAAGGATGTCATCAATCATGTTCACTACGCCGGTCTGGCCTTCTAGTATCCGCGACATTTGCTTCTGGAAATACTCGGGTGCCGATGTGATGCCGAATGGCAGCCGCAGAAAGCAATAGCGACCAAACGGGGTAATGAACGTTGTGTACAGCTGCGACTGTGGAGACAGCATGACTTGATGAAAACTTGACTTAGCATCCAGCTTTGAAAAAAACTTAGCCTCTCCAAGCAAGCCTAGGCATTGTTCCACCGTCGGTAGCATGTGGCGTTCGCGAAGGACGGCTTTGTTAAGCTGAGAGAGATCTACGCAGATCCTGTAATCACCATCACCTTTTGGCACAGCTACCAGTCCAGCACACCACTCTGTCGGAGCATCGACGCGGCGGATCACTCCTTCCGATTCCATCTTGTCCAGTTTTTTTTTGATGGGCTCATGGAGAGGTAAAGGAAGACGTCTCGGGGCACTTAGTCAGAAGGGCGTCGCCCCGGGTTTCAAACGGATTGTGTAGGCGTCAGGCAATGTCCCCAGTCCCTCGAAAAGGCCAGGGTCTAAGAGCAGCTCTCCGGACGACTCCTGTGAGACTGACACATGGTCAAGGAACTTGCATACCCCCAGGGCCTGAATTGCAGGGAAGCCTAACAAGGGAACTGTTTTGGATTCCAGAACATACAGTTTCTGCTCCACGGACTTGCCTTTCCACGTGAGTGTGGCTTGGTATGTACCCATGACAGGCAACATGTGATTACCGGGACCTTTGAGCTCGCCTTCTGGAACTTGAAGTTTTGGCGGAACTCCGGAAAATGAGCTTGGTACGACCGAAACTTCGGCTCCCGAGTCCACCTTGAACGACAGTGGGGTGCCATTCACGAGTACTTCGATAAACTTGGCGTTGGGGCGGTTCTCTGCCACCGCGTGAAGCTCAACGGAGCTTGCTGAAGACCGAGTGCGCTTGGAGTTGCATCTTCTTTTCTTCATGCAGACAGTTTCGAAATGCCCTTTCTTGCTGCAGAAATTGCAAGTTGCTTGTCGAGCCGGACAGTCTGCACGCTCGTGCGAAGAACGTCCGCAGAAAAAGCACCCTCTCTGGTTGGGCCTGTCTGGTGACCCAGGCTTTCCTTTCGCATTACGAACACGCGCGGCGGCGTCGACGGCAAGCGGTGACGAGTCGGCCGAGTTGCGTGCCCGGCGCTCGTTTTCTGCGTCTTCGTGTTGACGGACATGCGTAAGTGCCTCTTGCAAGGTGAGCTTCGGACTTCGGCACAGTTTATCCGAGAGGTTACGGTCGAGCAAACCGACCACGAAGCGGTCGCGGACGAGCCTTTCCTCGACTTCCGGCGACGCGTAGTTGCAGCGCTTTACCATCTAGCGGAGAGCCGTGTAGAAGGCATCGGCAGTTTCGCCCGGTTCTTGAGCACGGCGGTGAAAGCGGGCCGTTTCGTACAGCTCGTTGGGCGGATGAATGAAATGGTCGGTAAACGCTTTTTTTGACGGCGGCAACGTCTTTGAGCTCGGAGTCACCCAGCGGCGTGGTTGCGAGTACAACGCGGGCTTGCGGACCCATACAGTAGAGCATAGAACGCACCTGAACCTCCGGCGGTGCTGTGTAGTGGCCCGTGGCGAAAGTGTAGTCCTCATATTGGAGCAGCCACGTAGTCCAAGAGCGGGGGTTGTCGAAGTCGAAGGGCGGTGGTGGGCGTAGCTGAGTCAGCTGCGGCGCGGCGGCGGCGGCGATGGCAGGGGTAGTCATGGCGGGGGCGGCGGCGGTTGTCTCGTGACGGGCGTACGGGGTTGAACCGGTTGAACCGTTGAACTACGGACGAGCGTTGAACCGAAGAACTATGGCCACTTCTGACACCATGTTTAGGGTGGCTGAGCGAGTACGCCGAGGGACCGCCCCGGCAGAGCACGCAGCCCTGAGAGACACGTACAGACACGATGCTACCAGCAGGAACCTAACCCGCCCCGGCGGGGAGCTTGCTTTCTTAGAGCGCCTCGAGTCCACTGATGATGATGGTCGCCGTGGCGCCATCTAGTCGAGACGCGACACACTACAGCTACCACCCCCAAGCACTGAAAAAAAATACTTGGACATAAATTCCATAAAAAGTAGATGGGAATATCGCCCCGCCGGTAGCGTAGTGGTCATAGCACCAGACCGGTATTCTGAAGGTCGTCGGTTCGGAACCCACCTGGCGGAAATTTCCTCTTCGCTTGCTTTCCTTCTTTCCAAATTTTTTATCTGTTTCAATGACCTACAACTTACTCCCTTTTGCTTTCCGAGGTTTTTTTTTTGACCGCCAACCTTCATTTCAGTGGTATTTTTACGAGCCACTTATTTCCTATTCTGATTCCCTACATGCATAGCGAGGGATTCTGTTCTGGTAGCCTTGGTGCCATACTGAGCTTTGGAATGTTCAACACTGGTTGACCACTCTCGAAATGTCCTAGACAATCGGGTCACGGCCCGATGAATAAAAAGAAGGTCCCCTTCACCCAGAGAAGTCGGAGTAGCTGTGGCTACCATCGTCAAGCGCAGGAAAAAAAATACTTTGACATAAATTTCATAAACAGTAGAGGGGAAAATTGCTCCGCCAGTAGCGTAGTGGTCATCGCACCAGACTGGTATTCTGGAGGTCGCGGGTTCAGATCCAACCTGGTGGAAATTTTCTCTCTGCTTGCTTTCCTTCTTTCCAAAGTTTTTATCTGTTTCAATGCCTACAACTTACTCCCCTTTGCTTTCCGAGGTTTTTTTTGATTGCCAACTTTTATTTCTGTGGTATTTTTACAAGACACTTATTTTCTATTCAGATTCCCTACATGCATAGCGAAGGATTCTGTTCTGGCAGCCTTGGTGCCATAGTGAGCTTAGGAATGTTCTACACTGGTTGACCACTCTCGAAATGTCGTAGACAATCGGGTCCCGGCCCGATGAATAAAAAGAAGGTCCCCTTCACTCAGAGAAGTCAAAGTAGCTGTGGCTACCACCCCTGAGCACAGGAAAAAAATACTTTGACCTAAATTCCATACCAAGGAGAGGGGAAAATCGCCCCGCCGGTAGCGTGGTAGCGTAGTGGCCATCGCACCAGACCGGTATTCTGGAGGTCGCGGGTTCGGATCCCACCTGGCAGAAATTTTCTCTCCACTTGCTTTCCTTCTTTCCAATTTTTATCTGTTTCAATGACCTACAACTTGCTCCCCTTTGCTTTCCGAGGTTTTTTTTTACCGCCAACCTTTATTTCTGTGTTATTTTTACAAGCCACTTATTTCCTTTTCTGATTCCCTACATGCATAGCGAGGGATTCTGTTCTGGCGGTCTTGGTGACATAGTGAGCTTAAAAGGGTTCAACACGGGTGTCTACACTCGAAATGTCGTAGACAATCGGGTCACGGCCCGATGATTAAAAATGTCCCCTTCACCGAGAGAAGTCGGAGCAGCTGTGGCTACCACCCCCAAGCACAGGAAAAAAATACTTTGACATAAATTCGATAACAAGGAGAGGGGAATATCGCCCCGCCGGTAGCGTAGTGGTCATCGCACCAGACCGATATTCTGTAGGTCGCGGGTTCGGATCCCACCTGGCGGAAATTTGCACTCTGCTTGCTTCCCTTCTTTCCAAATTTTTGATCTGTTTCAATGACCCACAACTTACTCCCTGTTGCTCTCCAAGGTTTTTTTTGACCGCCAACCTTCATTTCTGTGGTAATTTTACGAGCCACCTATTTCCTATTCTGATTCCCTACATGCATAGCGGGGGATTCTGTTATGGCAGTCTTGTTGCCATAGTTAGCTTAAGAGGGTTCAACACTGGTTGTCCACACTCGAAATGTCGTAGACAATCGAGTCACGGCCCGAATAATAAAAAGGTCCCCTTCACCCATCGAAGTCTGAGTAGCTGTGGCTACCACCCCCAAGCACAGGAAAAAAATACTTTGACATAAATTCCATAAAAAAGAGAGGGGAAATTCGCCCCACCGGTAGCGTAGTGATCATCGCACCAGACCGGTATTCTGTGGGTCGCGGGTTCGGATCCCACCTGGCGGAAATTTTCACTCTGCTTTCTTCTCTTCTTTGCAAATTTTTTATCTGTTTCAATGACCTACAACTTACTCCCTTTTGCTTTCCGAAGTTTTTTTTGACCACCAACCTTTATTTCTGTGGTATTTTTACGAGCCACTTATTTCCTTTTCTGATTCCCTACATGCATAGCGAGGGATTCTGTTCTGGCGGTCTTGGTGACATAGTGAGCTTAAAAGGGTTCAACACGGGTGTCTACACTAGAAATGTCGTAGACAATCGGGTCACGGCCCGATGATTAAAAATGTCCCCTTCACCGAGAGAAGTCGGAGCAGCTGTGGCTACCACCCCCAAGCACAGGAAAAAAATACTTTGACATAAATTCCATAAAGTAGAGAGGAAAGTCGCCTCGCCGGTAGCGTAGTGGTCATCGCACCAGACCGGTATTCTGGAGGTCACGGGTTACGATCCCACCTCTCGGAAATTTTCTCTCCGCTTCCTTTCCTTCTTTCCAAATTTTTTTGTCTGTTTCAATGACCTACAACTTACTCCCCTTTGCTTTCCGAGGTTTTTTTTGACCACCAACCATTATTTCTGTGGTATTTTTACGAGCCACCTATTTCCTATCCTGATTCCCTGCATGCATAGCAAGGGATTCTGTTCTGGCAGTATTGGTGCCATAGTGAGCTTAAGAGGGTTAAACACTGGTTGACCACTCTCGAAATGTCGTAGACAATCCCGCCATTGCCCGATGATTAAAAAGGTCCCCTTCCCCCAGAGAAGTCAGAGTAGCTGTGGCTACCACCCCCAAGCACAGGAAAAAATACCTTGACATAAATTCCATAAAAAGGAGAGGGGAAAATTGCGCCGCTCGTAGCATAGTGGTCATCGCACCAGACCGGTACTCTGTAGGTCGCGGGTTCGGATCCCACCTGGCGGAAATTTTCTCTCAGCTTGCTTTCCTTCCTTCCAAATTTTTTATCTGTTTCAATGACGTACAACTTACTCCCCTTTGATTTCCGAGGTTTTTTTTGACCGCCAACTTTTATTTCTGTGGTATTTTTACGAGCCAGTTATTTTCTATTCAGATTCCCTACATGCATAGCAAGGGATTCTGTTCTGGCAGCCTTGGTGCCATAGTGAGCGTAGTAGGGTTCAACACTGGTTGACCACTCACGAAATGTCGTAGAAAATCGGGTCATCTACCGATGATTAAAAAGAAGGCCCCCTCCACTTATAGAAGTCGGAGTAGCTGTGGCTGCCACCCCCAAGCACAGGAAAAAGTATTTCGCACCAGACCGGTATTCTGGAGGTAGCGGGTTCGGATCCCACCAGGCGGAAATTTTCTCTCCGCTTGCTTTCCTTCTTTCCAAATTTTTTTTCTCTTTCAATGACCTACAACTTACTCACCTTTGCTTTCCGAGGTTTTTTTTTGACCGCCAACTTTTATTTCTGTGGTATTTTTACGAGCCACCTATTTTCTATTCTGATTCCCTACATGCATAGCGACGGATTCGGTTCTGGTAGCCTTCTTGCCATAGTGAGCATAAGAGGGTTCAACACAGGTTGACCACTCTCGAGATGTCGTAGACAATCGGGTCATGGCCCGAGGATTAAAAAGGTCCCCTTCACTCAGAGAAGTCAAAGTAGCTGTGGCTACCACCCCTGAGCACAGGAAAAAAATACTTTGACATAAATTCCATAAAAAGTAGAGGGGAAAATTGCCCCGCCGGTAGCGTAGTGTTCATCGCACCAAACCGATATTCTGGAGGTCGCGGGTTCAGATCCCTCCTGGCGGAAATTTTCCCTCAGCTTGCTTTCCTTCCTTCCAAATTTTTTATCTGTTTCAATGACCTACAACTTACTCCCCTTTGCTTTCCGAGGTTTTTTTTGACCACCAACCATTATTTCTGTGGTATTTTTACGAGCCACTTATTTCCTATTCTGATTCCTTACATGCATAGCGAGGGATTCTGTTCTGGCAGCCTTGGTGCCATAGTGAGCTTTGGAATGTTCAACACTGGTTGACCACTCTCGAAATGTCGTAGACAATCAGGTCACGGCCCGATTATTAAAAAGGTCCCCTTCACCCAGAGAAGTCGGAGTAGCTGTGGCTACCATCGTCAAGCGCAGGAAAAAAATACTTTGACATAAATTTCATAAACAGTAGAGGGGAAAATTGCCCCGCCAGTAGCGTAGTGGTCATCGCACCAGACTGGTATTCTGGAGGTCGCGGGTTCAGATCCAACCTGGTGGAAATTTTCTCTCTGCTTGCTTTCCTTCTTTCCAAATTTTTTATCTGTTTCAATGACGTACAACTTACTCCCCTTTGATTTCCGAGGTTTTTTTTGACCGCCAACTTTTATTTCTGTGGTATTTTTACGAGCCAGTTATTTTCTATTCAGATTCCCTACATGCATAGCAAGGGATTCTGTTCTGGCAGCCTTGGTGCCATAGTGAGCGTAGTAGGGTTCAACACTGGTTGACCACTCACGAAATGTCGTAGAAAATCGGGTCATGGACCGATGATTAAAAAGAAGGCCCCCTCCACTTATAGAAGTCGGAGTAGCTGTGGCTGCCACCCCCAAGCACAGGAAAAAAAAATACTTTGACATAAATTCCATAAAAAGTAGATGGGAAAATTGCCCCGCCGGTAGCGTAGAGGTCATCGCACCAGACCGGTATTCTGGAGGTAGCGGGTTCGGATCCCACCAGGCGGAAATTTTCTCTCCGCTTGCTTTCCTTCTTTCCAAATTTTTTTTCTCTTTCAATGACCTACAACTTACTCACCTTTGCTTTCCGAGGTTTTTTTTTGACCGCCAACTTTTATTTCTGTGGTATTTTTACGAGCCACCTATTTTCTATTCTGATTCCCTACATGCATAGCGACGGATTCGGTTCTGGTAGCCTTCTTGCCATAGTGAGCATAAGAGGGTTCAACACAGGTTGACCACTCTCGAGATGTCGTAGACAATCGGGTCACGGCCCGAGGATTAAAAAGGTCCCCTTCACCCAGAGAAGTCGGAGTAGCTCTGGCTACCACCTTCAAGCAGAGGAGAAAATACTTTGAAATAAATTCCATAACAAGGAGAGGAAAAAATCGCCCCGCCGGTAGCGTATGGTCATCGAACCAGATCGATATTCTGGAGGTCGCGGGTTCGGATCCCACCTGATGGAAATTTTCCCTCCGCTTGCTTTCCTTCTTTCGAAATTTTTATTTGTTTCAATGACCTACAACTTACTCCCCCTTGCTTTCCGAGGTTTGTTTTTGACCGCCAACCTTTATTTCTGTGGTATTTTTACGAGCCACTTATTTCCTATTCTGATTCCCTACATGCATAGCGAGGGATTCTGTTCTGGCATTTTTGGTGCCATAGTGAGCGTAGTAGGGTTCAACACAGGTTGACCACTCTCGAGATGTCGTAGACAATCGGGTCACGGCCCGAGGATTAAAAAGGTCCCCTTCACCCAGAGAAGTCGGAGTAGCTCTGGCTACCACCTTCAAGCAGAGGAAAAAATACTTTGAAATAAATTCCATAAACAGTAGAGGGGAAAATGGCCCGCCAGTAGCGTAGTGGTCATCGCACCAGACCGGTATTCTGGAGGTCGCGGGTTCGGATCCCACCAGGCAGAAATGCTCTCTCTGCTTGCTTTCCTTCTTTCCAAATTTTTTATCTGTTTTAATGACCTACAACTTACTCCCTTTTGCTTTCCGAGGTTTTTTTGACCGCCAACCTTTATTTCTGTGGTATTTTTACGAGCCACTTATTTCCTATTCTGATTCCCTACATGCACAGGGAGGGATTCTGTTCTGGCTGTCTTGGTGCCATAGTGAGCTTAAGAGGGTTCAACACAGGTTGAACACTCTCGAAATGTCGTAGACAATCGGGTCACGGCCCGATGATAAAAAGGTCCCCTTTACCCAGAGAAGTCGGAGCAGCTGAGGCAACCACCCCCAAGCACAGGAAAAAAATACTTTGAAATAAATTCCATAACAAGGAGAGGAAAAAATCGCCCCGCCGGTAGCGTATGGTCATCGAACCAGATCGATATTCTGGAGGTCGCGGGTTCGGATCCCACCTGATGGAAATTTTCTCTCCGCTTGCTTTCCTTCTTTCGAAATTTTTATTTGTTTCAATGACCTACAACTTACTCCCCCTTGCTTTCCGAGGTTTGTTTTTGACCGCCAACCTTTATTTCTGTGGTATTTTTACGAGCCACTTATTTCCTATTCTGATTCCCTACATGCATAGCGAGGGATTCTGTTCTGGCATTTTTGGTGCCATAGTGAGCGTAGTAGGGTTCAACACAGGTTGACCACTCTCGAGATGTCGTAGACAATCGGGTCACGGCCCGAGGATTAAAAAGGTCCCCTTCACCCAGAGAAGTCGGAGTAGCTCTGGCTACCACCTTCAAGCAGAGGAAAAAATACTTTGAAATAAATTCCATAAACAGTAGAGGGGAAAATTGGCCCGCCAGTAGCGTAGTGGTCATCGCACCAGACCGGTATTCTGGAGGTCGCGGGTTCGGATCCCACCAGGTGGAAATGCTCTCTCTGCTTGCTTTCCTTCTTTTCAAATTTTTTATCTGTTTCAATGACCTACAACTTACTCCCCTTTGCTTTCCGAGGTTTTTTTTTGACCGCCAACTTTTATTTCTGTGGTATTCTTCCGAGCGACTTATTTCCTATTCTGATTCCCTACATACACAGCGAGAGATTCTGTTCTGGCAGCTTTGGTGCCATAGTGAGCTTAAGAGGGTTCAACACTGGTTGACCACTCTCGAAATGTCGTAGACAATCGGGTCACGGCCCGATGATTAAAAAGAAGGTCCCCTTCACTCAGAGAAGTCAAAGTAGCTGTGGCTACCACCCCTGAGCACAGGAAAAAAATACTTTGACATAAATTCCATAAAAAGTAGAGGGGAAAATTGCCCCGCCGGTAGCGTAGTGTTCATCGCACCAAACCGATATTCTGGAGGTCGCGGGTTCAGATCCCTCCTGGCGGAAATTTTCCCTCAGCTTGCTTTCCTTCCTTCCAAATTTTTTATCTGTTTCAATGACCTACAACTTACTCCCTTTTGCTTTCCGAGGCTTTTTTTTGACCGCCAACCTTCATTTCTGTGGTATTTTTACGAGCCACTTATTTCCTATTCTGATTCCCTACATGCATAGCGAGGGATTCTGTTCTGGCAGCCTTGGTGCCATAGTGAGCTTTGGAATGTTCAACACTGGTTGACCACTCTCGAAATGTCGTAGACAATCAGGTCACGGCCCGATTATTAAAAAGGTCCCCTTCACCCAGAGAAGTCGGAGTAGCTGTGGCTACCATCGTCAAGCGCAGGAAAAAAATACTTTGACATAAATTTCATGAACAGTAGAGGGGAAAATTGCCCCGCCAGTAGCGTAGTGGTCATCGCACCAGACTGGTATTCTGGAGGTCGCGGGTTCAGATCCAACCTGGTGGAAATTTTCTCTCTGCTTGCTTTCCTTCTTTCCAAATTTTTTATCTGTTTCAATGACGTACAACTTACTCCCCTTTGATTTCCGAGGTTTTTTTTGACCGCCAACTTTTATTTCTGTGGTATTTTTACGAGCCAGTTATTTTCTATTCAGATTCCCTACATGCATAGCAAGGGATTCTGTTCTGGCAGCCTTGGTGCCATAGTGAGCGTAGTAGGGTTCAACACTGGTTGACCACTCACGAAATGTCGTAGAAAATCGGGTCATGGACCGATGATTAAAAAGAAGGCCCCCTCCACTTATAGAAGTCGGAGTAGCTGTGGCTGCCACCCCCAAGCACAGGAAAAAAAAATACTTTGACATAAATTCCATAAAAAGTAGATGGGAAAATTGCCCCGCCGGTAGCGTAGAGGTCATCGCACCAGACCGGTATTCTGGAGGTAGCGGGTTCGGATCCCACCAGGCGGAAATTTTCTCTCCGCTTGCTTTCCTTCTTTCCAAATTTTTTTTCTCTTTCAATGACCTACAACTTACTCACCTTTGCTTTCCGAGGTTTTTTTTTGACCGCCAACTTTTATTTCTGTGGTATTTTTACGAGCCACCTATTTTCTATTCTGATTCCCTACATGCATAGCGAGGGATGCTGTTCTGGCAGCCTTGGTGCCATAGTGAGCTTTGGAATGTTCAACACTGGTTGACCACTCTCGAAATGCCGTAGACAATCGGGTCACGACCCGATTATTTGAAAGAAGGTCCCCTTCACCCAGAGAAGTCGGAGTAGCTCTGGCTACCACCTTCAAGCAGAGGAAAAAATACTTTGAAATAAATTCCATAACAAGGAGAGGAAAAAATCGCCCCGCCGGTAGCGTATGGTCATCGAACCAGATCGATATTCTGGAGGTCGCGGGTTCGGATCCCACCTGATGGAAATTTTCCCTCCGCTTGCTTTCCTTCTTTCGAAATTTTTATTTGTTTCAATGACCTACAACTTACTCCCCCTTGCTTTCCGAGGTTTGTTTTTGACCGCCAACCTTTATTTCTGTGGTATTTTTACGAGCCACTTATTTCCTATTCTGATTCCCTACATGCATAGCGAGGGATTCTGTTCTGGCATTTTTGGTGCCATAGTGAGCGTAGTAGGGTTCAACACAGGTTGACCACTCTCGAGATGTCGTAGACAATCGGGTCACGGCCCGAGGATTAAAATGGTCCCCTTCACCCAGAGAAGTCGGAGTAGCTCTGGCTACCACCTTCAAGCAGAGGAAAAAATACTTTGAAATAAATTCCATAAACAGTAGAGGGGAAAATTGGCCCGCCAGTAGCGTAGTGGTCATCGCACCAGACCGGTATTCTGGAGGTCGCGGGTTCGGATCCCACCAGGCAGAAATGCTCTCTCTACTTGCTTTCCTTCTTTCCAAATTTTTTATCTGTTTCAATGACCTACAACTTACTAACCCTTGGCTTTCCGAGGTTTTTTTTGACTGCCAACTTTTATTTCTGTGGTATTTTTACGAGCCACTTATTTCCTATTCTGATTCCCTACATACATAGCGAGAGATTCTGTTCTCGCAGCCTTGGTGCCGTAGTGAGCTTAAGAGGGTTCAACACTGGTTGACCACTCTCGAAATGTCGTAGACAATCAGGTCACGGCCCGATTATTAAAAAGGTCCCCTTCACCCAGAGAAGTCGGAGTAGCTCTGGCTACCACCCCCAAGCAGAGGAAAAAAATACTTTCACATAAATTCGATAACAAGAAGAGGGGAAAATCGCCCCGCCGGTAGCGTAGTGGTCATCGCATCAGACCGGTATTCTGAAGGTCGTGGGTTCGGATCCCACCTGGTGGAAATTTTCCCTCCGCTTGCTTTCCTTCTTTCCAACTTTTTATTTGTTTCAATGACCTACAACTTACTCCCCTTTTTTTCCGAGGTTTTTTTTGACCACCAACCTTTATTTCTGTGGTATTTTTACGAGCCACTTATTTCATATTCTGATTCCCTAAATGCGTAGCGAGGGATTCTGTTCTGGCAGTCTTGGTGCCATAGTGAGCTTAAGAGGATTCAACACTGGTTGACCACTCTCGAAATGTCGTAGATAATCGGGTCACGGCCCGGTGATTAAAAGGGCCACTTCACCCAGAGAAGTCGGAGTAGCTCTGGCTACCACCCCCAAGCAAAGAAAAAAAATACTTTGACCTAAATTCCAAACCAAGGAGGGGGGAAAATCGCCCTGCCGGTAGCGTAGTGGTCATCGCACCAGACCGGTATTCTGGAGGTCGCGTGTTCGGATCCCACCTGGTGGAAATTTTCTCTCCGCTTGCTTTCCTTCTTTCCAAATTTTTTTCTGTTTCAATGACCTACAACTTACTCCCTTTTGCTTTCCGAGGTTTTTTTGACCGCCAACCTTTATTTCTGTGGTATTTTTACGAGCCACCTAATTCCTATTCTGATTCCCTACATGCATAGGGAGGGATTCTGTTCTGGCAGTCTTGGTGCCATAGTGAGCTTAGGAGGGTTCAACACAGGTTGACCACTCTCGAAATGTCGTAGACAATCGGGTCATGGCCCGATGATTTGAAAGAATGTCCCCTTCACCCAGAGAAGTCGGAGTAGCAGTGGCTACCACTCCCAAGCACAGGAAAAAAATACTTTGACTTAAATTCCATAACAAGGAGAGGAAAAAATCGCCCCGCCGGTAGCGTATGGTAATCAAACCAGATCGATATTCTGGAGGTCGCGGGTTCGCATCCCACCTGATGGAAATTTTCCCTGCGCTTGCTTTCCTTCTTTCCAACTTTTTATTTGTTTCAATGACCTACAACTTACTCCCCTTTGCTTTCCGAGGTTTTTTTTTTGACCGCCAACTTTTATTTCTGTGGTATTCTTCCGAGCGACTTATTTACTATTCTGATTCCCTACATGCAAAGCGAGAGATTCTGTTCTGGCAGCTTTGGTGCCATAGTGAGCTTAAGAGGGTTCAACACTGGTTGACCACTCTCGAAATGTCGTAGACAATCGGGTCACGGCCCGATGATTAAAAAGAAGGTCCCCTTCACTCAGAGAAGTCAAAGTAGCTGTGGCTACCACCCCTGAGCACAGGAAAAAAATACTTTGACATAAATTCCATAAAAAGTAGAGGGGAAAATTGCCCCGCCGGTAGCGTAGTGTTCATCGCACCAAACCGATATTCTGGAGGTCGCGGGTTCAGATCCCTCCTGGCGGAAATTTTCCCTCAGCTTGCTTTCCTTCCTTCCAAATTTTTTATCTGTTTCAATGACCTACAACTTACTCCCTTTTGCTTTCCGAGGCTTTTTTTTGACCGCCAACCTTCATTTCTGTGGTATTTTTACGAGCCACTTATTTCCTATTCTGATTCCCTACATGCATAGCGAGGGATTCTGTTCTGGCAGCCTTGGTGCCATAGTGAGCTTTGGAATGTTCAACACTGGTTGACCACTCTCGAAATGTCGTAGACAATCAGGTCACGGCCCGATTATTAAAAAGGTCCCCTTCACCCAGAGAAGTCGGAGTAGCTGTGGCTACCATCGTCAAGCGCAGGAAAAAAATACTTTGACATAAATTTCATAAACAGTAGAGGGGAAAATTGCCCCGCCAGTAGCGTAGTGGTCATCGCACCAGACTGGTATTCTGGAGGTCGCGGGTTCAGATCCAACCTGGTGGAAATTTTCTCTCTGCTTGCTTTCCTTCTTTCCAAATTTTTTATCTGTTTCAATGCCTACAACTTACTCCCCTTTGCTTTCCGAGGTTTTTTTTGACCGCCAACTTTTTATTCTGTGGTATTTTTACGAGCCACTTATTTTCTATTCAGATTCCCTACATGCATAGCGAGGGATTCTGTTCTGGCAGTTTTGGTGCCATAGTAAGCTTAAGAGGGTTCAACACTGTTTGACCACTCTCAAAATGTCGTAGACAATCGGGTCACGGCCCGAGGATTAAAAAGGTCCCCTTAAGCCAGAGAAGTCGGAGTAGCTGTGGCTACCACCCCCAAGCACTGAAAAAAATACTTTGACATAAATTCCATAAAAAGTAGATGGGAATATTGCCCCGCCGGTAGCGTAGTGGTCATAGCACCAGACCGGTATTCTGAAGGTCGCCGGTTCGGAACCCACCTGGCGGAAATTTCCTCTTCGCTTGCTTTCCTTCTTTCCAAATTTTTTATCGGTTTCAATGACCTACAACTTACTCCCTTTTGCTTTCCGAGGTTTTTTTTGACCGCCAACCTTCATTTCTGTGGTAGTTTTACGAGCCACTTATTTCCTAGTCTGATTCCCTACATGCATACCGAGGCATGCTGTTCTGGCAGCCTTGGTGCCATAGTGAGCTTTGGAATGTTCAACACTGGTTGACCACTCTCGAAATGTCGTAGACAATCGGGTCACGGCCCGATGATAAAAAGAAGGTCCCCTTCACTCAGAGAAGTCAAAGTAGCTGTGTCCACCACCCCCAAGCACTGAAAAAAAACACTTTGACATAAATTCCATAAAAAGTAGATGGGAATATCGCCCCGCCGGTAGCGTAGTGGTCATAGCACCAGACCGGTATTCTGAAGGTCGCCGGTTCGGAACCCACCTGGCGGAAATTTCCTCTTCGCTTGCTTTCCTTCTTTCCAAATTTTTTATCTGTTTCAATGACCTACAACTTACTCCCTTTTGCTTTCCGAGGTTTTTTTTGACCGCCAACCTTCATTTCTGTGGTATTTTTACGAGCCACTTATTTCCTATTCTGATTCCCTACATGCATAGCGAGGGATGCTGTTCTGGCAGCCTTGGTGCCATAGTGAGCTTTGGAATGTTCAACACTGGTTGACCACTCTCGAAATGCCGTAGACAATCGGGTCACGACCCGATTATTTGAAAGAAGGTCCCCTTCACCCAGAGAAGTCGGAGTAGCTGTGGCTACCACCCCCAAGCACAGGAAAAAAATACTTTGACATAAATTCTATAAAGAGTAGAGGGGAAAATTGCCCCACCAGAAGCGTAGTCGTCATTGCACCAGACCGGTATTCTGGAGGTCGCGGGTTCAGATCCAACCTGGTTGAAATTTTCTCTCTGCTTGCTTTCCTTCTTTCCAAATTTTTTATCAGTTTCAATGCCTACAACTTACTCCCCTTTGCTTTCCGAGGTTTTTTTTTTTTGACCGCCAACTTTTATTTCTGTGGTATTTTTACGAGCCACTTATTTTCTATTCAGATTCCCTACATGCATAGCGAGGGATTCTGTTCTGGCAGTTTTGGTGCCATAGTAAGCTTACGAGGGTTAAACACTGTTTGACCACTCTCGAAATGTCGTAGACAATCGGGTCACGGCCCGATGATAAAAAGAAGGTCCCCTTCACTCAGAGAAGTCAAAGTAGCTGTGTCCAACACCCCTGAGCACAGGAAAAAAATACTCTGACATAAATTCCAGAAAAAGTAGAGGGGAAAATTGCCCCGCCGGTAGCGTAGTGGTCATCGCACCAGACCGGTATTCTGGAGGTCGCGAATTCGGATGCCACCTGGCGGAAATTTTCTCTCCGCTTGCTTGCCTTCTTTCCAAATTTTTTTTCTGTTTCATAGACCTACAACTTACTCCCCTTTGCTTTCCGAGGTTTTTTTTTTTTTGACCGCCAACTTTTATTTCTGTGGTATTTTTCCGAGCCACTTATTTACTATTCTGATTCCCTACATGCAAAGCGAGAGATTCTGTTCTGGCAGCTTTGGTGCCATAGTGAGCTTAAGAGGGTTCAACACTGGTTGACCACTCTCGAAATGTCGTAGACAATCGGGTCACGGCCCGATGATTAAAAAGAAGGTCCCCTTCACTCAGAGAAGTCAAAGTAGCTGTGGCTACCACCCCTGAGCACAGGAAAAAAATACTTTGACATAAATTCCATAAAAAGTAGAGGGGAAAATTGCCCCGCCGGTAGCGTAGTGTTCATCGCACCAAACCGATATTCTGGAGGTCGCGGGTTCAGATCCCTCCTGGCGGAAATTTCCCTCAGTTTCTTTCCTTCCTTCCAAATTTTTTATCTGTTTCAATGACCTACAACTTACTCCCTTTTGCTTTCCGAGGTTTTTTTTTTACCGCCAACCTTCATTTCTGTGGTATTTTTACGAGCCACTTATTTCCTATTCTGATTCCCTACATGCAAAGCGAGAGATTCTGTTCTGGCAGCTTTGGTGCCATAGTGAGCTTAAGAGGATTCAACACAGGTTGACCACTCTCGAAATGTCGTAGACAATCGGGTCACGACCCGATGATTTGAAAGAAGGTCCCCTTCACCCAGAGAAGTCGGAGTAGCTGTGGCTACCACCCCCAAGCACAGGAAAAAATACTTTGACATAAATTCTATAAAGAGTAGAGGGGAAAATTGCCCCACCAGAAGCGTAGTGGTCATTGCACCAGACCGGTATTCTGGAGGTCGCGGGTTAAGATCCAACCTGGCGGAAATTTTCCCTCAGCTTGCTTTCCTTCCTTCCAAATTTTTTATCTGTTTCAATGACCTACAACTTACTCCCCTTGGCTTTCCGAGTTTTTTTTTGACCGCCAATCTTTATTTCTGTGGTATTTTTACGAGCTTCTTATTTCCTATTCTGATTCTGTACATGCATAGCGAGGGATTCTGTTCTGGCAGTTTTGGTGCCATAGTAAGCTTAAGAGGGTTCAACACTGTTTGACCACTCTCAAAATGTCGTAGACAATCGGGTCACTACCCGATGATTTGAAAGAAGGTCCCCATCACCCAGAGAAGTCGGAGTAGCTGTGGCTACCACCCCCAAGCACAGGAAAAAAATACTTTGAATTAAATTCTATAAAGAGTAGAGGGGAAAATTGCCCCACCAGAAGCGTAGTGGTCATTGCACCAGACCGGTATTCTGGAGGTCGCGGGTTCAGATCCAACCTGGTGGAAATTTTCTCTCTGCTTGCTTTCCTTCTTTCCAAATTTTTTATCTGTTTCAATGCCTACAACTTACTCCCCTTTGCTTTCCGAGGTTTTTTTTGACCGCCAACTTTTTATTCTGTGGTATTTTTATGAGCCACTTATTTTCTATTCAGATTCCCTACATGCATAGCGAGGGATTCTGTTCTGGCAGCCTTGGTGCCATAGTGAGCTTAGGAATGTTCAACACTGGTTGACCACTCTCGAAATGTCGTAGACAATCGGGTCACGGCCCGATGATAAAAAGAAGGTCCCCTTCACTCAGAGAAGTCAAAGTAGCTGTGTCTACCACCCCTGAGCACAGGAAAAAAATACTTTGACATAAATTTCGGAAAAAGTACCTACAACTTACCTACAACTTACTCCCCTTTGCTTTCCGAGATTTTTTTGACCGCCAATCTTTATTTCTGTGGTATTTTTACCAGCTTCTTATTTCCTATTCTGATTCTCTACATGCATAGCGAGGGATTCTGTTCTGGCAGTTTTGGTGCCATAGTAAGCTTAAGAGGGTTCAACACTGTTTGACCACTCTCAAAATGTCGTAGACAATCGGGTCACGGCCCGAGGATTAAAAAGGTCCCCTTAAGCCAGAGAAGTCGGAGTAGCTGTGGCTACTGTTGAGGGTGGCCGAGCGGGTACGCCGAGGGACCGCCCCGGCAGAGCACGCAGCCCTGAGAGACACGTACAGACACGATGATACCAGCAGGAACCTAAACCGCCCCAGCTTGGAGCTTGCTTTCTTAGAGCGCCTCGAGTCCACTGATGATGATGGTCGCCGTGGCGCCATCTAGTCGAGACGCGACACACTACATCCCCCCTTCAGAAGTCCAGCTTCAGAAGCCCTCACAAGTCCAGCCTCCTTGGCTGGCGAATGGTACGACCGAACCGTGACACCTGCACAGTGGGCTCCCGCACAGTTGGTGGTGTCGCACCATGCGACGAAGAAGGGGACGCTTGCTCACTCCCGGTGGCCACTGCTGGTGAGGGTGAAGTAGGAACAAGGTGACTGCGGTTGCGCTGCAGCACCCCTTTGGGTGTCTCTAGCACGTACGAGCGCGGACGCTGCGCTGGGCTCAAGACGACAGCTGGACTCTTGATATCCCCGACCCAAACATGTTCACCTGGCTGAAGCAGACGAAGTTGACGAGCAGCGTGTCTTCTGTTGAAGTCCTTTGCCTGTCTTTGCCTGTTAGCACGATCCCGCTGGTCCACTTCTACCGAAGACGGCCAGCCTGGCTTCAGCTGGTTACCCGATTTGGGTATGCGAGTTTGCAGGCGTCTGCCCATTAACAGCTGTGCAGGGCTATGTCCATTGACGCCCGGTGTGTCTCGGTAGGCCAGCAGGGCCAGGTACGGGTCTTCCGACTTGCCTAGGAGGTCTTTGACAGTGCGGACCATTCGCTCCACCTCCCCATTTGACTGCGGGAACCGAGGACTGCTCGTGACGTGATGGAAGCCGTAGGCCAGTGCAAAGTCCCCGAATTCCCTGGCCGCAAACTGAGTACCATTGTCTGTGCGCAGTAACTTGGGGATACCATGGCGGGCGAAAACGCTCTTGATTGCTGTGATTACTGCTGCTGCTGATGTTGACCCAAGGCTGATGCCCTCGGGGAATCTGGACCTGTTGTCAACCAGAAGAATGTAGTCCCTGCCGTTCAGGTGGAAGAGGTCGGCGCCCACCTCCTCCCACGGAAGACTTGGTGTGACAGTAGCCATCATGGGTTCTGGACGTTGGACCCGAGTCTCAGCACACCTGGGGCAGCTGGAGACGGTGTGTTCAATTTGGCTGTTGATGTCAGGCCACCATACCGACTCTCGTGCCACTGCCTTGCAGCGGTTGATCCCTTGATGGCCTTCATGTAGCAGTTCCAGCATGTACCGCTGAAGAGAGGTGGGGATGACAATGCGAGTGTTCTTCAGGAGCAAACCATCACACACGGTGAGGTCTCCCCTGTGTTGCCAATACTTTTTCAGATGAAGTGGCAACCAAGACTGTCTGGGCCAACCCTTAGTACAGTACTCCACGAGAAGGTCACACTCGCCGTCAGATGCTTGGGCTTGGCGCAGGTCGTCCCACCGTGTGGAGACAAGACCTGGAAGGGAGCGGACGAGTTCTTGCACGTAGAGTTCGACCTGGTCGGCCTGCTGCGACGAAGGAGCATCCACAGGAGCTCTAGAGACCGTATCAGCTGTAGCCAAGAGTTTGCCGGGTACATAGAGTACCTTGTACTGGTAGCTCATGAGCTTCAGACGGAAGCGCTGGATTCTAGGTGGCAAGAGGTCGATTTCCATGTTGCCTAAAAGTGCAACGAGAGGCTGATGGTCGGTCTCCAGGATGAAGTCCAGACCACGGACATACTGGTCGAACCTCTGCACAGCCCAGCTGGCTGCCAATGCTGCTTTTTCGGTTTGGCTGTATCTTGTTTCTGCCGACGTGAGACACCGTGAAGCGAAGGCAACTGCTCGACGCTCTCCGGATGGTTGCTCTTGCAGAAGCACGGCCCCCAGGCCAAAGGAGCTTGCATCTGCTGAAACCGTTGTCTTGTACTGGGTGTTGTAAGTTGCAACGCACCGTTCAGAGCACAGCAGTTCTTTTAGCTTCCCGAAAGCAGACTGCTGCGATGGGCCCCATGTCCATTCAGAGTTCTTCTGAAGCAGGGCACGAATAGGTGCGGTGACGTCCGAAACATTCGGCAAGAAACGTCCCACATGATTCACGAGTCCCAGTAGACGACGAACGCCAGAGAGGTCTTCGGGAGCAGGCAGACGCTTGATGGCTGCCACCTTGTCAGGGTCGGGTGAAATACCGTGGGCACTCACTACGACTCCTAGAAACTTGACACTGTTGGTGCCGAAGGAACATTTGCCTCGGTTGAGCGTGATGCCTGCCTTGGAGAGCCGTGCGAGGACCTGCTGGAGGCGCTGGTCATGCTCTTTACGAGTCTTGCCAAAGACAAGGATGTCATCAATCATGTTCACTACGCCGGTCTGGCCTTCTAGTATCCGCGACATTTGCTTCTGGAAATACTCGGGTGCCGATGTGATGCCGAATGGCAGCCGCAGAAAGCAATAGCGACCAAACGGGGTAATGAACGTTGTGTACAGCTGCGACTGTGGAGACAGCATGACTTGATGAAAACTTGACTTAGCATCCAGCTTAGAAAAAAACTTAGCCTCTCCAAGCAAGCCTAGGCATTGTTCCACCGTCGGTAGCATGTGGCGTTCGCGAAGGACGGCTTTGTTAAGCTGAGAGAGATCTACGCAGATCCTGTAATCACCATCACCTTTTGGCACAGCTACCAGTCCAGCACACCACTCTGTCGGAGCATCGACGCGGCGGATCACTCCTTCCGATTCCATCTTGTCCAGTTTTTTTTGATGGGCTCATGGAGAGGTAAAGGAAGACGTCTCGGGGCACTTAGTCAGAAGGGCGTCGCCCCGGGTTTCAAACGGATTGTGTAGGCGTCAGGCAATGTCCCCAGTCCCTCGAAAAGGCCAGGGTCTAAGAGCAGCTCTCCGGACGACTCCTGTGAGCCTGACACATGGTCAAGGAACTTGCATACCCCCAGGGCCTGAATTGCAGGGAAGCCTAACAAGGGAACTGTTTTGGATTCCAGAACATACAGTTTCTGCTCCATGGACTTGCCTTTCCACGTGAGTGTGGCTTGGTATGTACCCAGGACAGGCAACATGTGATTACCGGGACCTTTGAGCTCGCCTTCTGGAACTTGAAGTTTTGGCGGAACTCCGGAAAATGAGCTTGGTAGGACCGAAACTTCGGCTCCCGAGTCCACCTTGAACGACAGTGGGGAGCCATTCACGAGTACTTCGATGAACTGGGCGTTGGGGCGGTTCTCTGCCACCGCGTGAAGCTCAACGGAGCTTGCTGAAGACCTTGTGCGCTTGGAGTTGCATCTTCTTTTCTTCATGCAGACAGTTTCGAAATGCCCTTTCTTGCTGCAGAAATTGCAAGTTGCTTGTCGAGCCGGACAGTCTGCACGCTCGTGCGAAGAACGTCCGCAGAAAAAGCACCCTCTCTGGTTGGGCCTGTCTGGTGACCCAGGCTTTTCTTTCGCGTTACGAACACGCGCGGCGGCGTCGACGGCAAGCGGTGACGAGTCGGCCGAGTCGCGTGCCCGGCGCTCGTTTTCTGCGTCCTCGTGTTGACGGACATGCGTAAGTGCCTCTTGCAAGGTGAGCTTCGGACTTCGGCACAGTTTATCCGAGAGGTTACGGTCGAGCAAACCGACCACGAAGCGGTCGCGGACGAGCCTTTCCTCGACTTCCGGCGACGCGTAGTTGCAGCGCTTTACCATCGAGCGGAGAGCCGTGTAGAAGGCATCGGCAGTTTCGCCCGGTTCTTGAGCACGGCGGTGAAAGCGGGCCGTTTCGTACAGCTCGTTGGGCGGATGAATGAAATGGTCGGTAAACGCTTTTTTTGACGGCGGCAACGTCTTTGAGCTCGGAGTCACCCAGCGGCGTGGTTGCGAGTACAACGCGGGCTTGCGGACCCATACAGTAGAGCATAGAACGCACCTGAACCTCCGGCGGTGCTGTGTAGTGGCCCGTGGTGAAAGTGTAGTCCTCATATTGGAGCAGCCACGTAGTCCAAGAGCCGGGGTTTTCGAAGTCGAAGGGCGGTGGTGGGCGTAGCTGAGTCAGCTGCGGCGCGGCGGCGGCGGCGATGGCAGGGGTAGTCATGGCGGGGGCGGCGGCGGTTGTCTCGTGACGGGCGTACGGGGTTGAACCGGTTGAACCGTTGAACTACGGACGAGCGTTGAACCGAAGAACTAAAGCCACTTCTGACACCATGTTGAGGGTGGCTGAGCGGGTACGCCGAGGGACCGCCCCGGCAGAGCACGCAGCCCTGAGAGACACGTACAGACACGATGCTACCAGCAGGAACCTAACCCGCCCCGGCGGGGAGCTTGCTTTCTTAGAGCGCCTCGAGTCCACTGATGATGATGGTCGCCGTGGCGCCATCTAGTCGAGACGCGACACACTACAGCTACCACCCCCAAGCACTGAAAAAAAATACTTGGACATAAATTCCATAAAAAGTAGATGGGAATATCGCCCCGCCGGTAGCGTAGTGGTCATAGCACCAGACCGGTATTCTGAAGGTCGTCGGTTCGGAACCCACCTGGCGGAAATTTCCTCTTCGCTTGCTTTCCTTCTTTCCAAATTTTTTATCTGTTTCAATGACCTACAACTTACTCCCTTTTGCTTCCCGAGGTTTTTTTTTGACCGCCAACCTTCATTTCAGTGGTATTTTTACGAGCCACTTATTTCCTATTCTGATTCCCTACATGCATAGCGAGGGATTCTGTTCTGGCAGCCTTGGTGCCATACTGAGCTTTGGAATGTTCAACACTGGTTGACCACTCTCGAAATGTCGTAGACAATCGGGTCACGGCCCGATGAATAAAAAGAAGGTCCCCTTCACCCAGAGAAGTCGGAGTAGCTGTGGCTACCATCGTCAAGCGCAGGAAAAAAAATACTTTGACATAAATTTCATAAACAGTAGAGGGGAAAATTGCTCCGCCAGTAGCGTAGTGGTCATCGCACCAGACCGGTATTCTGGAGGTCCCGGGTTCGGATCCCACCAGGCAGAAATGCTCTCTCTGCTTGCTTTCCTTCTTTCCAAATTTTTTATCTGTTTCAATGACCTACAACTTACTAACCCTTGGCTTTCCGAGGTTTTTTTTGACTGCCAACTTTTATTTCTGTGGTATTTTTACGAGCCACTTATTTCCTATTCTGATTCCCTACATACATAGCGAGAGATTCTGTTCTCGCAGCCTTGGTGCCGTAGTGAGCTTAAGAGGGTTCAACACTGGTTGACCACTCTCGAAATGTCGTAGACAATCAGGTCACGGCCCGATTATTAAAAAGGTCCCCTTCACCCAGAGAAGTCGGAGTAGCTCTGGCTACCACCCCCAAGCAGAGGAAAAAAATACTTTCACATAAATTCGATAACAAGAAGAGGGGAAAATCGCCCCGCCGGTAGCGTAGTGGTCATTGCATCAGACCGGTTTTCTGAAGGTCGCGGGTTCGGATCCCACCTGGTGGAAATTTTCTCTCCGCTTGCTTTCCTTCTTTCCAAATTTTTTTCTGTTTCAATGACCTACAACTTACTCCCTTTTGCTTTCCGAGGTTTTTTTGACCGCCAACCTTTATTTCTGTGGTATTTTTACGAGCCACTTAATTCCTATTCTGATTCCCTACATGCACAGGGAGGGATTCTGTTCTGGCAGTCTTGGTGCCATAGTTAGCTTAAGAGGGTTCAACACTGGTTGTCCACACTCGAAATGTCGTAGACAATCGAGTCACGGCCCGATTAATAAAAAGGTCCCCTTCACCCATAGAAGTCTGAGTAGCTGTGGCTACCACCCCCAAGCACAGGAAAAAAATACTTTGACATAAATTCCATAAAAAAGAGAGGGGAAATTCGCCCCGCCGGTAGCGTAGTGATCATCGCACCAGACCGGTATTCTGTGGGTCGCGGGTTCGGATCCCACCTGGCGGAAATTTTCACTCTGCTTTCTTCTCTTCTTTGCAAATTTTTTATCTGTTTCAATGACCTACAACTTACTCCCTTTTGCTTTCCGAAGTTTTTTTTGACCACCAACCTTTATTTCTGTGGTATTTTTACGAGCCACTTATTTCCTATTGAGATTCGCTACATGCATAGCGAGGGATTCTGTTCTGGCAGTCTTGATGCCATAGTGAGCTTAAGAGGGTTCAACACTGGTTGTCCACACTCGAAATGTCGTAGACAATCGAGTCACGGCCCGATGAAAAAAAAGAGGGTCCCCTTCACCCAGAGAAGTCGGAGTAGCTCTGGCTACCACCCCCAAGCACAGGAAAAAAATACTTTGACATAAATTCCATAAAGTAGAGAGGAAAGTCGCCTCGCCGGTAGCGTAGTGGTCATCGCACCAGACCGGTATTCTGGAGGTCACGGGTTAGGATCCCACCTCTCGGAAATTTTCTCTCCGCTTGCTTTCCTTCTTTCCAAATTTTTTGTCTGTTTCAATGACCTACAACTTACTCCCCTTGGCTTTCCGAGGTTTTTTTTGACCACCAACCATTATTTCTGTGGTATTTTTACGAGCCACCTATTTCCTATCCTGATTCCCTGCATGCATAGCAAGGGATTCTGTTCTGGCAGTCTTGGTGCCATAGTGAGCTTAAGAGGGTTAAACACTGGTTGACCACTCTCGAAATGTCGTAGACAATCGGGTCACGGCCCGATGATTAAAAAGAGGTCCCCTTCACCCAGAGAAGTCGGATAAGCTGTGGCTACCACCGTCAAGCACAGGAAAAAAATACTTTGACATAGTTTCCATAAACAGTAGAGGGGAAAATTGGCCCGCCAGTAGCGTAGTGGTCATCGCACCCGACCGGTATTCTGGAGGTCGCGGGTTCGGATCCCACCAGGCAGAAATGCTCTCTCTGCTTGCTTTCCTTCTTTCCAAATTTTTTATCTGTTTCAATGACCTACAACTTACTAACCCTTGGCTTTCCGAGGTTTTTTTTGACTGCCAACTTTTATTTCTGTGGTATTTTTACGAGCCACTTATTTCCTATTCTGATTCCCTACATACATAGCGAGAGATTCTGTTCTCGCAGCCTTGGTGCCGTAGTGAGCTTAAGAGGGTTCAACACTGGTTTACCACTCTCGAAATGTCGTAGACAATCAGGTCACGGCCCGATTATTAAAAAGGTCCCCTTCACCCAGAGAAGTCGGAGTAGCTCTGGCTACCACCCCCAAGCAGAGGAAAAAAAATACTTTGACATAAATTCCATAAAAAGTAGATGGGAAAATTGCCCCGCCGGTAGCGTAGAGGTCATCGCACCAGACCGGTATTCTGGAGGTAGCGGGTTCGGATTCCACCAGGCGGAAATTTTCTCTCTGCTTTCTTTCCTTCTTTCCAAATTTTTTTTCTCTTTCAATGACCTACAACTTACTCACCTTTGCTTTCCGAGGTTTTTTTTGACCGCCAACTTTTATTTCTGTGGTATTTTTACGAGCCACTTATTTTCTATTCTGATTCCCTACATGCATAGCGACGGATTCGGTTCTGGTAGCCTTCTTGCCATAGTGAGCATAAGAGGGATCAACACAGGTTGACCACTCTCGAGATGTCGTAGACAATCGGGTCACGGCCCGAGGATTAAAAAGGTCCCCTTCACCCAGAGAAGTCGGAGTAGCTCTGTCTACCACTTTCAAGCAGAGGAAAAAATACTTTGAAATAAATTCCATAACAAGGAGAGGAAAAAATCGCCCCGCCGGTAGCGTATGGTCATCGAACCAGATCGATATTCTGGAGGTCGCGGGTTCGGATCCCACCTGATGGAAATTTTCCCTCCGCTTGCTTTCCTTCTTTCGAAATTTTTATTTGTTTCAATGACCTACAACTTACTCCCCCTTGCTTTCCGAGGTTTGTTTTTGACCGCCAACCTTTATTTCTGTGGTATTTTTACGAGCCACTTATTTCCTATTCTGATTTCCTACATGCATAGCGAGGGATTCTGTTCTGGCATTTTTGGTGCCATAGTGAGCCTAAAAGGGTTCAACACTGGTTGACCACTATCGAAATGTCGTAGACAATCGGGTCACGGCCCGATGATTAAAAAGAGGTCCCCTTCACCCAGAGAAGGGGACCTCAAGAAGGGGACCTCAGAGAAGGGGACCGTCAAGCACAGGAAAAAAATACTTTGACATAGTTTCCATAAACAGTAGAGGGGAAAATTGGCCCGCCAGTAGCGTAGTGGTCATCGCACCAGACCGGTATTCTGGAGGTCGCGGGTTCGGATCCCACCAGGCAGAAATGCTCTCTCTGCTAGCTTTCCTTCTTTCCAAATTTTTTATCTGTTTCAATGACCTACAACTTACTAACCCTTGGCTTTCCGAGGTTTTTTTTGACTGCCAACTTTTATTTCTGTGGTATTTTTACGAGCCACTTATTTCCTATTCTGATTCCCTACATACATAGCGAGAGATTCTGTTCTCGCAGCCTTGGTGCCGTAGTGAGCTTAAGAGGGCTCAACACTGGTTGACCACTCTCGAAATGTCGTAGACAATCAGGTCACGGCCCGATTATTAAAAAGGTCCCCTTCACCCAGAGAAGTCGGAGTAGCTCTGGCTACCACCCCCAAGCAGAGGAAAAAAATACTTTCACATAAATTCCATTACAAGGAGAGGAAAAAATCGCCCCGCCGGTAGCGTATGGTCATCGAACCAGATCGATAATCTGGAGGTCGCGGGTTCGGATCCCACCTGATGGAAATTTTCCCTCCGCTTGCTTTCCTTCTTTCCAACTTTTTATTTGTTTCAATGACCTACAACTTACTCCCCTTTTTTTCCGAGGTTTTTTTTTACCACCAACCTTTATTTCTGTGGTATTTTTACGAGCCACTTATTTCATATTCTGATTCCCTAAATGCATAGCGAGGGATTCTGTTCTGGCAGTCTTGGTGCCATAGTGAGCTTAAGAGGGTTCAACACAGGTTGACCACTCTCGAAATGTCGTAGACAATCAGGTCACGGCCCGATTATTAAAAAGGTCCCCTTCACCCAGAGAAGTCGGAGTAGCTCTGGCTACCACCCCCAAGCAGAGGAAAAAAATACTTTCACATAAATTCCATTACAAGGAGAGGAAAAAATCGCCCCGCCGGTAGCGTATGGTCATCGAACCAGATCGATAATCTGGAGGTCGCGGGTTCGGATCCCACCTGATGGAAATTTTCCCTCCGCTTGCTTTCCTTCTTTCCAACTTTTTATTTGTTTCAATGACCTACAACTTACTCCCCTTTTTTTCCGAGGTTTTTTTTGACCACCAACCTTTATTTCTGTGGTATTTTTACGAGCCACTTATTTCATATTCTGATTCCCTAAATGCATAGCGAGGGATTCTGTTCTGGCAGTCTTGGTGCCATAGTGAGCTTAAGAGGATTCAACACTGGTTGACCACTCTCGAAATGTCGTAGATAATCGGGTCACGGCCCGGTGATTAAAAGGGTCCACTTCACCCAGAGAAGTCGGAGTAGCTCTGGCTACCACCCCCAAGCAAAGAAAAAAAATACTTTGACCTAAATTCCAAACCAAGGTGGGGGAAAAATCGCCCTGCCGGTAGCGTAGTGGTCATCGCACCAGACCGGTATTCTGGAGGTCGCGGGTTCGGATCCCACTTGGTGGAAATTTTCTCTCCGCTTGCTTTCCTCCTTTCCAAATTTTTTTCTGTTTCAATGACCTCAACTTACTCCCTTTTGCTTTCCGAGGTTTTTTTGACCGCCAACCTTTATTTCTGTGGTATTTTTACGAGCCACCTAATTCCTGTTCTGATTCCCTGCATGCATAGGGAGGGATTCTGTTCTGGCAGTCTTGGTGCCATAGTGAGCTTAGGAGGGTTCAACACAGGTTGACCACTCTCGAAATGTCGTAGACAATCGGGTCGTGGCCCGATGATTTGAAAGAAGGTCCCCTTCACCCAGAGAAGTCGGAGTAGCAGTGGCTACCACTCCCAAGCACAGGAAAAAAATACTTTGACTTAAATTCCATAACAAGGAGAGGAAAAAATCGCCCCGCCGGTAGCGTATGGTCATCAAACCAGATCGATATTCTGGAGGTCGCGGGTTCGCATTCCACCTGAAGAAATTTTCCCTGCGCTTGCTTTCCTTCTTTCCAACTTTTTATTTGTTTCAATGACCTACAACTTACTCCCCTTTTTTTTCCGAGGTTTTTTTTTGACCCCCAACCTTTATTTCTGTGGTATTTGTACGAGCCACTTATTTCATATTCTGATTCCCTTAAATGCATAGCGAGGGATTCTGTCCTGGCTGTCTTTGTGCCATAGTGAGCTTAGGAGGGTTCAACACAGGTTGACCACTCTCGAAATGTCATAGACAATCGGGTCATGGCCTGATGATTTGAAAGAAGGTCCCCTTCACCCAGAGAAGTCACAGTAGCTGTGGCTACCACCCCCAAGCACAGGAAAAAAACACTTTGACATAAATTTCATAACAAGCAGAGGAGAAAATCGCCCCGCCGGTAGCGTAGTGTCCATCGCACCAGACCGATATTCTGGAGGTCGCGGGTTCGGATCCCACCTGGCGGAAATTTTCTCTCCGCTTGCTTTCCTTCTTTCCAAATTTTTTTCTGTTTCAATGACCTACAACTTACTCCCTTTTGCTTTCCGAGGTTTTTTTGACCGCCAACCTTTATTTCTGTGGTATTTTTACGAGCCACTTAATTCCTAGTCTGATTCCCTACATGCACAGGGAGGGATTCTGTTCTGGCAGTCTTGGTGCCATAGTGAGCTTAAGAGGGTTCAACACAGGTTGACCACTCTCGAAATGTCGTAGACAATCGGGTCACGGCCCGATGATACAAAGGTCCCCTTTACCCAGAGAAGTCGGAGCAGCTGAGGCAACCACCCCCAAGCACAGGAAAAAAATACTTTGAAATAAATTCCATAACAAGGAGAGGAAAAAATCGCCCCGCCGGTAGCGTATGGTCATCGAACCAGATCGATATTCTGGAGGTCACGGGTTCGGATCCCACCTGATGGAAATTTTCCCTCCGCTTGCTTTCCTTCTTTCCAACTTTTTATTTGTTTCAATGACCTACAACTTACTCCCCTTTTTTTCCGAGGTTTTTTTTGACCACCAACCTTTATTTCTGTGGTATTTTTACGAGCCATTTATTTCATATTCTGATTCCCTAAATGCATAGCGAGGGATTCTGTTCTGGCTGTCTTTGTGCCATAGTGAGCTTAAGAGGATTCAACACTGGTTGACCACTCTCGAAATGTCGTAGATAATCGGGTCACGGCCCGGTGATTAAAAGGGTCCACTTCACCCAGAGAAGTCGGAGTAGCTCTGGCTACCACCCCCAAGCAAAGAAAAAAAATACTTTGACCTAAATTCCAAACCAAGGAGAGTGGAAAATCGCCCTGCCGGTAGCGTAGTGGTCATCGCACCAGACCGGTATTCTGGAGGTCGCGGGTTCGGATCCCACCTGGTGGAAATTTTCCCTCCGCTTGCTTTCCTTCTTTCCAAATTTTTTTCTCTTTCAATGACCTACAACTTACTCCCTTTTGCTTTCCGAGGTTTTTTTGACCGCCAACCTTTATTTCTGTGGTATTTTTACGAGCCACCTAATTCCTATTCTGATTCCCTACATGCATAGGGAGGGATTCTGTTCTGGCAGTCTTGGTGCCATAATGAGCTTAGGAGGGTTCAACACAGGTTGACCACTCTCGAAATGTCGTAGACAATCGGGTCATGGCCTGATGATTTGAAAGAAGGTCCCCGTCACCCAGAGAAGTCAGAGTAGCTGTGGCTACCACCCCCAAGCATCGGAAAAAAATACTTTGACATAAATTCCATCAAAAGTAGAGGGGAAAATCGCCCCGCCGGTAGCGTATTGGTCATCGCACCAGACCGGTATTCTGTGGGTCGCGGGTTCGGATCTCTCCCGGCTGAAATTTTCTCTCCGCTTATTTCCTTCTTTCCAAATTTTTTATGTTTCAATGACCTGCAACTTACTCCCCGTTGCTTTCCGAGGTTTTTTTGACAGCCAACCTTTATTTCAGTGGTATTTTTACGAGCCACTTATTTTCTTTTCTGACTCCCTACATGCATAGCAAGGGATTCTGTTCTGGCAGCCTTCTTGCCATAGTGAGCATAAGAGGGTTCAACACAGGTTGACCTCCCTCGAAATGTCGTAGACAATCGGGTCACGGCCCGATGATTAAAAAGGTCCCCTTCACCCAGAGAAGTCGGAGTAGCTCTGGCTACCACCCCCAAGCACAGGAAAAAAACACTTTGATATAAATTTCATAATAAGCACAGGGGAAAATCGCCCCGCCGGTAGCGTAGTGTTCATCGCACCAGACCGATATTCTGGAGGTCGCGGGTTCGGATCCCGCCAGGCGGAAATTTTCTCTCCGCTTGTTTTCTTCTTTCCAAATTTCTTATCTGTTTCAATGACCTGCAACTTACTCCCCTTTGCTTTCCGAGGTTTTTTTGACAGCCAACATTTATTTCTGTGGTATTTTTACGAGCCACTTGTTTCCTATTCTGACTCCCTACATGCATAGCTAGGGATTATGTTCTGGCAGTCTTGGTGCCATAGTGAGCTTTATAGAGTTCAACCCTGGTTGACCACTCTCATAATGTCGTAGATAATCGGGTCATGGCCCGATGTTTAAAAAGGTCCTTTTCAGCCAGAGAAGTCGGAGTAGCTGTGGCTACCACCCGCAAGCACAGGAAAAAAATACTGTGACGTAATCTCCATAAAGAAGTTGATGGGAAAATCGCCCCGCCGGTAGCGTAGTGGTCATCGCACCAGACCGGTATTCTGGAGGTCGCGGGTTCGAATCCCACCTGGCGGAAATTCCCTCTCCGCTTGCTTTACTTAATAAAATGAATTGTTGGGCGAGTTGGTTCATGGCTTCAAGAAAATTAAAAAAAGCGCAACACACGAGGACAAAAAAACACAGTAGACGGGACGCGTCCCGTCTACTGTGTTTCTTTGTCCTCGTCCTTTGCGCTCTTTTTATTTTCTTGCTTTCCTTCTTTCCAAATTTTTTATCTGTTTCAATGACCTACAACTAACTCCCCTTTTTTTTCCGAGGTTTTTTTTGACCACCAACCTTTATTTCTGTGGTATTTTTACGAGCCATTTATTTCATATTCTGATTCCCTAAATGCATAGCGAGGGATTCTGTTCTGGCTGTCTTTGTGCCATAGTGAGCTTAAGAGGATTCAACACTGGTTGACCACTCTCGAAATGTCGTAGATAATCGGGTCACGGCCCGGTGATTAAAAGGGTCCACTTCACCCAGAGAAGTCGGAGTAGCTCTGGCTACCACCCCCAAGCAAAGAAAAAAAATACTTTGACCTAAATTCCAAACCAAGGAGAGTGGAAAATCGCCCTGCCGGTAGCGTAGTGGTCATCGCACCAGACCGGTATTCTGGAGGTCGCGGGTTCGGATCCCACCTGGTGGAAATTTTCCCTCCGCTTGCTTTCCTTCTTTCCAAATTTTTTTCTCTTTCAATGACCTACAACTTACTCCCTTTTGCTTTCCGAGGTTTTTTTGACCGCCAACCTTTATTTCTGTGGTATTTTTACGAGCCACCTAATTCCTATTCTGATTCCCTACATGCATAGGGAGGGATTCTGTTCTGGCAGTCTTGGTGCCATAATGAGCTTAGGAGGGTTCAACACAGGTTGACCACTCTCGAAATGTCGTAGACAATCGGGTCATGGCCTGATGATTTGAAAGAAGGTCCCCGTCACCCAGAGAAGTCAGAGTAGCTGTGGCTACCACCCCCAAGCATCGGAAAAAAATACTTTGACATAAATTCCATCAAAAGTAGAGGGGAAAATCGCCCCGCCGGTAGCGTATTGGTCATCGCACCAGACCGGTATTCTGTGGGTCGCGGGTTCGGATCTCTCCCGGCTGAAATTTTCTCTCCGCTTATTTCCTTCTTTCCAAATTTTTTATGTTTCAATGACCTGCAACTTACTCCCCGTTGCTTTCCGAGGTTTTTTTGACAGCCAACCTTTATTTCAGTGGTATTTTTACGAGCCACTTATTTTCTTTTCTGACTCCCTACATGCATAGCAAGGGATTCTGTTCTGGCAGCCTTCTTGCCATAGTGAGCATAAGAGGGTTCAACACAGGTTGACCTCCCTCGAAATGTCGTAGACAATCGGGTCACGGCCCGATGATTAAAAAGGTCCCCTTCACCCAGAGAAGTCGGAGTAGCTCTGGCTACCACCCCCAAGCACAGGAAAAAAACTCTTTGATATAAATTTCATAATAAGCACAGGGGAAAATCGCCCCGCCGGTAGCGTAGTGTTCATCGCACCAGACCGATATTCTGGAGGTCGCGGGTTCGGATCCCGCCAGGCGGAAATTTTCTCTCCGCTTGTTTTCTTCTTTCCAAATTTCTTATCTGTTTCAATGACCTGCAACTTACTCCCCTTTGCTTTCCGAGGTTTTTTTGACAGCCAACATTTATTTCTGTGGTATTTTTACGAGCCACTTGTTTCCTATTCTGACTCCCTACATGCATAGCTAGGGATTATGTCCTGGCAGTCTTGGTGCCATAGTGAGCTTTATAGAGTTCAACCCTGGTTGACCACTCTCATAATGTCGTAGATAATCGGGTCATGGCCCGATGTTTAAAAAGGTCCTTTTCAGCCAGAGAAGTCGGAGTAGCTGTGGCTACCACCCGCAAGCACAGGAAAAAAATACTGTGACGTAATCTCCATAAAGAAGTTGATGGGAAAATCGCCCCGCCGGTAGCGTAGTGGTCATCGCACCAGACCGGTATTCTGGAGGTCGCGGGTTCGAATCCCACCTGGCGGAAATTCCCTCTCCGCTTGCTTTACTTAATAAAATGGATTGTTGGGCGAGTTGGTTCATGGCTTCAAGAAAATTAAAAAAAGCGCAACACACGAGGACAAAAAAACACAGTAGACGGGACGCGTCCCGTCTACTGTGTTTCTTTGTCCTCGTCCTTTGCGCTCGTTTTATTTTCTTGCTTTCCTTCTTTCCAAATTTTTTATCTGTTTCAATGACCTACAACTAACTCCCCTTTTTTTTCCGAGGTTTTTTTTGACCACCAACCTTTATTTCTGTGGTATTTTTACGAGCCACTTATTTCATATTCTGATTCCCTAAATGCATAGCGAGGGATTCTGTTCTGGCAGTCTTGGTGCCATAGTGAGCTTAAGAGGATTTAAACACTGGTTGACCACTCTCGAAATGTCGTAGATAATCGGGTCACGGCCCGATGATTAAAAGGGTCCACTTCACCCAGAGAAGTCGAAGTAGCTCTGGCTACCACTCCCAAGCAAAGGAAAAAAATACTTTGACATAAATTTCATAACAAGCAGAGGAGAAAATCGCCCCGCCGGTAGCGTAGTGTCCATCGCACCAGACCGATATTCTGGAGGTCGCGGGTTCGGATCCCACCTGGCGGAAATTTTCTCTCCGCTGGTTTCCTTCTTTCCAAATTTTCTATCTGTTTCAATGACCTGCAACTTACTCCCCTTTGCTTTCCGAGGTTTTTTTTTGACAGCCAACCTTTATTTCTGTGGTATTTTTACGAGCCACTTGTTTCCTATTCTGACTCCTTACATGAATAGCGAGGCATTCTGTTCTGGCAGTCTTGGTGCCATAGTGAGCTTAAGAGGGTTCAACACTGGTTGACCACTCTCGAAATGTCGTAGACAATCGGGTCACGGCAGAATGATTAAAAAGAATTTCCCCATCACCCAGAGAAGTCGGAGTAGCTCTGGCTACCACCCCCAAGCAGAGGAAAAAATACTTTGATATAAATTCCATAAAAAGAAGAGGGGAAAATCGCGCCACCGGTAGCGTAGTGGTCATCGCACCAGACCCGTATTCTGGAGGTCGCTGGTTCGGATCCCACCTGGCGGAACTTTTCTCTCCGCTTGCTTCCTTCTTTCCAAATTTTTTATCTGTTTCAATGACTTACAACTCACTTCCCTTTGCTTTCCGAGGTTTTTGTTACTGCCAATCTTAATTTCGGTGGTATTTTTACGAGCCCCTCATTTCCTAATCTGATTCGCTACATGCACAGCAAGGGCATTTTTATCGTAGTCTTGTGCCATAGGGAGCTTAAGAGGGTTCAACGCTGGTTGAGTACTCTCGACATGTCTTAGACAATGGAGTCACGGCCCGGAGAATAAAAAGAAGGTCCCCTTCACCCCGGGAAGTCGCAGTGGCTTTGGCTACCTCCCCAGAGCACCGGAAAACATTACTTTGACAAAAATACCACAGAAAGCGGAGGGGACAATCATCCCGCAGTAAGCGTAGTGGTCATCGCACCAGACTGTATTCTGGAGGTCGTGGGTTCGGCTCCCACCTGTGAAAATTTTCTCACAGCTTTCTGTCTGTCTTTTCATATTCCTTATCTGTTTCAATGACTCACGACATCCTCCCTTTTGCTTTCCGAGGTTTTTTTTGACCACCAAACTTTATTTCTGTGGTATTTTTACGAGCCACTTGTTTCCTATTCTGATTCCCTACATACATAGCGAGGGATTCTGTTCTGGCAGTCTTGGTGCCATAGTGAGCTTAAGAGGGTTCAAAACTGGTTGAGCACTCTCGAAATGTAGTAGATAATCGGGTCACGGCCCGATAGTAGCTGTGGCTACCACCCTCAAGCACAGGAAAAAAATACTTTGACATAAATGTCATAAAAAGTAGTGGGGAAAATCGCCCCTGCGGTAGCATAGTGGTCATCGCACCAGACCGGTATTCTGGAGGTCGCGGGTTCAGATCCCACCAGGCAGAAATGCTCTCTCTGCTTGCTTTCCTTCTTTCCAAATTTTTTATCGGTTTCAATGACCTACAACTTACTAACCCTTGGCTTTCCGAGGTTTTTTTTGACTGCCAACTTTTATTTCTGTGTTTTTTTTACGAGCCACTTATTTCCTATTCTGATTCCCTGCATACATAGCGAGAGATTCTGTTCTCGCAGCATTGGTGCCGTAGTGAGCTTAAGAGGGTTCAACACTGGTTGACCACTCTCGAAATGTCGTAGACAATCAGGTCACGGCGCGATTATTAAAAAGGTCCCCTTCACCCAGAGAAGTCCGAGTAGC
This sequence comes from Haemaphysalis longicornis, assembly GCF_048455015.1. Classification (NCBI taxonomy): domain Eukaryota; kingdom Metazoa; phylum Arthropoda; class Arachnida; order Ixodida; family Ixodidae; genus Haemaphysalis; species Haemaphysalis longicornis. The sequence goes on along the minus strand of NW_027526257.1, from coordinate 23,475,600 downwards.
TCTGGCTACCACCCCCAAGCAGAGGAAAAAAATACTCTCACATAAATTCGATAACAAGAAGAGGGGAAAATCGCCCCGCCGGTAGCGCAGTGGTCATCGCATCAGACCGGTATTCTGAAGGTCGCGGGTTCGGATCCCACCTGGTGGAAATTTTCTCTCCGCTTGCTTTCCTTCTTTCCAAATTTTTTTCTGTTTCAATGACCTACAACTTACTCCCTTTTGCTTTCCCAGGTTTTTTTGACCGCCAACCTTTATTTCTGTGGTATTTTTACGAGCCACTTAATTCCTATTCTGATTCCCTACATGCACAGGGAGGGATTCTGTTCTTGCAGTCTTGGTGCCATAGGGAGCTTAAGAGGGTTCAACACAGGTTGACCACTCTCGAAATGTCGTAGACAATCGGGTCACGGCCCGATGATACAAAGGTCCCCTTTACCCAGAGAAGTCGGAGCAGCTGAGGCAACCACCCCCAAGCACAGGAAAAAAATACTTTGAAATAAATTCCATAACAAGGAGAGGAAAAAATCGCACCGCCGGTAGCATATGGTCATCGAACCAGATCGATATTCTGGAGGTCGCGGGTTCGGATCCCACCTGATGGAAATTTTCCCTCCGCTTGCTTTCCTTCTTTCCAACTTTTTATTTGTTTCAATGACCTACAACTTACTCCCCTTTTTTTCCGAGGTTTTTTTTTGACCACCAACCTTTATTTCTGTGGCATTTTTACGAGCCACTTATTTCATATTCTGATTCCCTAAATGCATAGCGAGGGATTCTGTTCTGGCAGTCTTGGTGCCATAGTGAGCTTAAGAGGATTCAACACAGGTTGACCACTCTCTAAATGTCGTAGACAATCGGGTCATGGCCCGATGATTTGAAAGAAGGTCCCCTTCACCCAGAGAAGTCGGAGTAGCAGTGGCTACCACTCCCAAGCACAGGAAAAAAATACTTTGAAATAAATTCCATAACAAGGAGAGGAAAAAATCGCACCGCCGGTAGCGTATGGTCATCAAACCAGATCGATATTCTGGAGGTCGCGGGTTCGCATCCCACCTGAAGAAATTTTCCCTGCGCTTGCTTTCCTTCTTTCCAACTTTTTATTTGTTTCAATGACCTACAACTTACTCCCCTTTTTTTTCCGAGGTTTTTTTTGACCACCAACCTTTATTTCTGTGGTATTTTTACGAGCCACTTATTTCATATTCTGATTCCCTAAATGCATAGCGAGGGATTCTGTTCTGGCAGTCTTTGTGCCATAGTGAGCTTAAGAGGATTCAACACTGGTTGACCACTCTCGAAATGTCGTAGATAATCGGGTCACGGCCCGGTGTTTAAAAGGGTCCACTTCACCCAGAGAAGTCGGAGTAGCTCTGGCTACCACCCCCAAGCAAAGCAAAAAAATACTTTGACCTAAATTCCAAACCAAGGAGAGTGGAAAATCGCCCTGCCGGTAGCGTAGTGGTCATCGCACCAGACCGGTATTCTGGAGGTCGCGGGTTCGGATCCCACCTGGTGGAAATTTTCCCTCCGCTTGCTTTCCTTCTTTCCAAATTTTTTTCTCTTTCAATGACCTACAACTTACTCCCTTTTGCTTTCCGAGGTTTTTTTGACCGCCAACCTTTATTTCTGTGGTATTTTTACGAGCCACCTAATTCCTATTCTGATTCCCTACATGCATAGGGAGGGATTCTGTTCTGGCAGTCTTGGGGCCATAGTGAGCTTAGGAGGGTTCAACACAGGTTGACCACTCTCGAAATGTCGTAGACAATCGGGTCGTGGCCTGATGATTTGAAAGAAGGTCCCCTTCACCCCGAGAAGTCAGAGTAGCTGTGGCTACCACCCCCAAGCATCGGAAAAAAATACTTTGACATAAATTCCATCAAAAGTAGAGGGGAAAATCGCCCCGCCGGTAGCGTATTGGTCATCGCACCAGACCGGTATTCTGTGGGTCGCGGGTTCGGATCTCTCCCGGCTGAAATTTTCTCTCCGCCTATTTCCTTCTTTCCAAATTTTTTATCTGTTTCAATGACCTGCAACTTACTCCCCTTTGCTTTCCGAGGTTTTTTTGACAGCCAACCTTTATTTCGGTGGTATTTTTACGAGCCACTTATTTTCTTTTCTGACTCCCTACATGCATAGCAAGGGATTCTGTTCTGGCAGCCTTCTTGCCATAGTGAGCATAAGAGGGTTCAACACAGGTTGACCTCCCTCGAAATGTCGTAGACAATCGGGTCACGGCCCGATGATTAAAAAGGTCCCCTTCACCCAGAGAAGTCGGAGTAGCTCTGGCTACCACCCCCAAGCACAGGAAAAAAACACTTTGACATAAATTTCATAATAAGCACAGGGGAAAATCGCCCCGCCGGTAGCGTAGTGTTCATCGCACCAGACCGATATTCTGGAGGTCGCGGGTTCGGATCCCGCCAGGCGGAAATTTTCTCTCCGCTTGTTTCCTTTTTTCCAAATTTCTTATCTGTTTCAATGACCTGCAACTTACTCCCCTTTGCTTTCCGAGGTTTTTTTGACAGCCAACATTTATTTCTGTGGTATTTTTACGAGCCACTTGTTTCCTATTCTGACTCCCTACATGCATAGCTAGGGATTATGTTCTGGCAGTCTTGGTGCCATAGTGAGCTTTATAGAGTTCAACCCTGGTTGACCACTCTCATAATGTCGTAGATAATCGGGTCATGGCCCGATCTTTAAAAAGGTCCTTTTCAGCCAGAGAAGTCGGAGTAGCTGTGGCTACCACCCGCAAGCACAGGAAAAAAATACTGTGACGTAATCTCCATAAAGAAGTTGATGGGAAAATCGCCCCGCCGGTAGCGTAGTGGTCATCGCACCAGACCGGTATTCTGGAGGTCGCGGGTTCGAATCCCACCTGGCGGAAATTCCCTCTCCGCTTTCTTTCCTTAATAAAATGGATTGTTGGGCGAGTTGGTTCATGGCTTCAAGAAAATTAAAAAAAGCGCAACACACGAGGACAAAAAAACTCAGTAGACGGGACGCGTCCCGTCTACTGTGTTTCTTTGTCCTCGTCCTTTGCGCTCTTTTTAATTTTCTTGCTTTCCTTCTTTCCAAATTTTTTATCTGTTTCAATGACCTACAACTTACTCCCCTTTTTTTTCCGAGGTTTTTTTTGACCACCAACCTTTATTTCTGTGGTATTTTTACGAGCCACTTATTTCATATTCTGATTCCCTAAATGCATAGCGAGGGATTCTGTTCTGGCAGTCTTGGTGCCATAGTGAGCTTAAGAGGATTTAAACACTGGTTGACCACTCTCGAAATGTCGTAGATAATCGGGTCACGGCCCGATGATTAAAAGGGTCCACTTCACCCAGAGAAGTCGCAGTAGCTCTGGCTACCACTCCCAAGCAAAGGAAAAAAATACTTTGACATAAATTTCATAACAAGCAGAGGAGAAAATCGCCCCGCCGGTAGCGTAGTGTCCATCGCACCAGACCGATATTCTGGAGGTCCCGGGTTCGGATCCCACCTGGCGGAAATTTTCTCTCCGCTGGTTTCCTTCTTTCCAAATTTTCTATCTGTTTCAATGACCTGCAACTTACTCCCCTTTGCTTTCCGAGGTTTTTTTGACAGCCAATCTTTATTTCTGTGGTATTTTTACGAGCCACTTATTTTCTATTCTGATTCCCTACATGCATAGCGAGGGATTCTGTTCTGGCAGCCTTCTTGCCATAGTGAGCATAAGAGGGTTCAACACAGGTTGACCACCCTCGAAATTTCGTAGACAATCGGGTCACGGCCCGATGATTAGAAGGGTCCCCTTCACCCAGAGAAGTCGGAGTAGCTCTGGCTACCACCCCCAAGCAAAGAAAAAAAATACTTTGACATAAATTTCATAACAAGCAGAGGAGAAAATCGCCCCGCCGGTAGCGTAGTGTCCATCGCACCAGACCGATATTCTGGAGGTCGCGGGTTCGGATCCCACCTGGCGGAAATTCCCTCTCCGCTTGCTTTCCTTAATAAAATGGATTGTTGGGCGAGTTGGTTCATGGCTTCAAGAAAATTAAAAAAAGCGCAACACACGAGGACAAAAAAACACAGTAGACGGGACGCGTCCCGTCTACTGTGTTTCTTTGTCCTCGTCCTTTGCGCTCTTTTTAATTTTCTTGCTTTCCTTCTTTCCAAATTTTCTATCTGTTTCAATGACCTGCAACTTACTCCCCTTTGCTTTCCGAGGTTTTTTTGACAGCCAACCTTTATTTCTGTGGTATTTTTACGAGCCACTTGTTTCCTATACTGACTCCTTACATGAATAGCGAGGGATTCTGTTCTGGCAGTCTTGGTGCCATAGTGAGCTTAAGAGGGTTCAACACTGGTTGACCACTCTCGAAATGTCGTAGACAATCGGGTCACGGCAGAATGATTAAAAAGAAGGTCCCCATCACCCAGAGAAGTCGGAGTAGCTCTGGCTACCACCCCCAAGCAGAGGAAAAAATACTTTGATATAAATTCCATAAAAAGAAGAGGGGAAAATCGCGCCACCGGTAGCGTAGTGGTCATCGCACCAGACCCGTATTCTGGAGGTCGCGGGTTCGGATCCCACCTGGCGGAACTTTTCTCTCCGCTTGCTTCCTTCTTTCCAAATTTTTTATCTGTTTCAATGACTTGCAACTCACTTCCCTTTGCTTTCCGAGGTTTTTTTTACTGCCAATCTTAATTTCGGTGGTATTTTTATGAGCCCCTCATTTCCTAATCTGATTCGCTACATGCACAGCAAGGGCATTTTTTATCGTAGTCTTGTGCCATAGGGAGCTTAAGAGGGTTCAACGCTGTTTGAGTACTCTCGACATGTCTTAGACAATGGAGTCACGGCCCGGGGAATAAAAAGAAGGTCCCCTTCACCCCGGGAAGTCGCAGTGGCTTTGGCTACCTCCCCAGAGCACCGGAAAACATTACTTTGACAAAAATACCACAGAAAGCGGAGGGGACAATCATCCCGCAGTAAGCGTAGTGGTCATCGCACCAGACTGTATTCTGGAGGTCGTGGGTTCGGCTCCCACCTGTGAAAATTTTCTCACCGCTTTCTGTCTGTCTTTTCATATTCCTTATCTGTTTCAATGAATCACGACATCCTCCCTTTTGCTTTCCGAGGTTTTTTTTGACCACCAAACTTTATTTCTGTGGTATTTTTACGAGCCACTTGTTTCCTATTCTGATTCCCTACATACATAGCGAGGGATTCTGTTCTGGCAGTCTTGGTGCCATAGTGAGCTTAAGAGGGTTCAAACTGGTTGAGCACTCTCGAAATGTAGTAGATAATCGGGTCACGGCCCGATAGTAGCTGTGGCTACCACCCTCAAGCACAGGAAAAAAATACTTTGACATAAATGTCATAAAAAGTAGTGGGGAAAATCGCCCCTGCGGTAGCGTAGTGGTCATCGCACCAGACCGGTATTCTGGAGGTCGCAGGTTCTGAACCTACCTGGCGGAAATTTTCTCTCCGCTTGCTTTCCTTCTTTCCGAATTTTTTATCTGTTTCAATGACCTACAACTTACACCCCTTTGCTTTCCGAGGTTTTTTTTTTACCGCCAACCTTTCTTTCTTTGGTATTTTTAGGAGGCACTTATTTCCTATTCTGATTCCCTACATGCATAGTGAGGGATTCTGACCTGGCATTCTTGGTGCCATAGCGAGCTTAAGAGGGTTCAACACTGGTTGACCACTCTCGAAATGTCGTAGACAATCGGGTCAGGGCCGATGAATACAAAGGTCCCCTTCACCCAGAGAAGTCGAAGTAGCTGTGGCTACCACCCCCAAGCACACGAAAAAAATGCTTTGACATAAATTTTATAAAAAGTAGAGGTAAACATCGCCCCGCCGGTAGCGTAGTTGTCATCGCACCAGACCGGTATTCTGAAGGTTGTGGGTTCGGATCCCACCTGGCGGAAATTTTCTCTCCACTTGCTTTCCTTCTTTCCAAATTTTTTATCTGTTTCAATGACCTACAACTTACTCCCCTATGCTTTCCGATGTTTTTTTTGACCGCCAACTTTTATTTCTGTGGTATTTTACGAGCCACTTATTTTCTATTCTGATTCCTTACATGCATAGCGAGGGATTCTGTTCTGGCAGCTTTCTTGCCATAGTGAGCATAAGAGGGTTCATCACAGGTTGACCACCCTCGAAATGTCGTAGATAATCGGGTCATGGCCCGATGATTAAAAAGGTCCCCTTCACCCATAGAAGTCGGAGTAGCTCTGGCTACCACCCCCAAGCACAGGAAAAAAACACTTTGACATAAATTTCATAATACGCAGAGGGGAAAATCGCCCCGCCGGTAGCGTAGTGTTCATCGCACCAGACCGATATTCTGTAGGTTGCGGGTTCGGATCCCGCCTGGAAGAAATTTTCTCTCCGCTTGTTTCCTTCTTTCCAAATTTCTTATCTGTTTCAATGACCTGCAACCTACTCCCCTTTGCTTTCCGAGGTGTTTTGACAGCCAACATTTATTTCTGTGGTATTTTTACGAGCCACTTGTTTCCTATTCTGACTCCCTACATGCATAGCTAGGGATTCTGTTCTGGCAGTCTTGGTGCAATAGTGAGCTATAGAGAGTTCAACCCTGGTTGACCACTCTCAAAATTTCGTAGATAATCGGGTCACGGCCCGATGTTTAAAAAGCTCCGTTTCAGCCAGAGAAGTCGGAGTAGCTGTGGCTACCACCCCCAAGCACAGGAAAAAAATACTGTGACATAATCTCCATAAAGAAGTTGATGGGAAAATCGCCCCGCCAGTAGCGTAGTGGTCATCGCACCAGACCGGTATTCTGGAGGTCGCGGGTTCGGATCCCACCTGGCGGGAATTCCCTCTCCGCTTGCTTTCCTTAATAAAATGGATTGTTGGGCTAGTTGGTTCATGGCTTCAAGAAAATGAAAAAGAGCGCAACACACGAGGACAAAAAAACACAGTAGACGGGACGCGTCCCGTCTACTGTGTTTCTTTGCCCTTGTCTTTTGCGCTCTTTTTAATTTTCTTGCTTTCCTTCTTTCCAATTTTGTTTGCTGTTTCAATGACCTACAACTTACTCCCCTTTTCTTTCCGAGGTTTTTTTTTGACCACCAACCTTTATTTCTGTGGTATTTTTACGAGCCACTTATTTCATATTCTGATTCCCTAAATGCATAGCAAGGGATTCGGTTCTGGCAGTCTTGGTGCCATAGTGAGCTTAAGAGGATTCAACACTGGTTGACCACTCTCGAAATGTCGTAGATAATCGGGTCACGGCCCGATGATTAAAAAGATCCCCTTCACCCAGAGAAGTCGGAGTAGCTGTGGCTACCACCCCCAAGCACAGGAAAAAAATACTTTGACATAAATGTCATAAAAAGTAGTGGGGAAAATCGCCCCGCCGGTAGCCTAGTGGTCATCGCACCAGACTGGTATTCTGGAGGTCGCAGTACGGGAACCTACCTGGGGGAAATTTTCTCTCCGCTTGTTTTCTTCTTTCTAAATTTTTTATCTGTTTCAATGACCTGCAACTTACTCCCCTTTGCTTTCCCAGGTTTTTTTGACAGCCAACCTTTATTTCTGTGGTATTTTTACAAGCCACTTATTTTCTATTCTGATTCACTACATGCATAGCGTGGATTCTGTTCTGGCAGCCTTCTTGCCATAGTGAGCATAAAAGGGTTCAACACAGGTTGACCACCCCCGAAATTTCGTAGACAATCGGGTCACGGCCCGATGATTAAAAGGGTCCCCTCCACCCAGAGAAGTCGGAGTAGCTCTGGCTACCAACCCCAAGCAAAGGAAAAAAATACTTTGACATAAATTTCATAACAAGCAGAGTAGAAAATCGCCCCGCCGGTAGCGTAGTGTCCATCGCACCAGACCGATATTCTGGAGGTCGCGGGTTCGGATCCCACCTGGCGGAAATTTTCTCTCCGCTGGTTTCCTTCTTTCCAAATTTTTTATCTGTTTTAATGACTTACAACTTACTTCCCTTTGCTTTCCGAGGTTTTTTTACTGCCAATCTTTTTTTCGGTGGTATTTTTACGAGCCCCTCATTTCTTAATCTGATTCGCTACATGCACAGCAAGGGCATTTTTATCGTAGTATTGTGCCATAGGGAGCTTAAGAGGGTTCAACGCTGGTTGAATACTCTCGACATGTCTTAGACAATGGAGTCACGGCCCGGGGAATAAAAAGAAGGTCCCCTTCACCCCGAGAAGTCGCAGTGGCTTTGGCTACCTCCCCGAAGCACAGGAAAACATTTCTTTGACAAAAATAACACAGAAGGCGGAGGGGACAATCGCCCCGCAGTAAGCGTAGTGGTCATCGCACCAGACCGTATTCTGGAGGTCGTGGGTTCGGCTCCCACCTGTGAAAATTTTCTCACCGCTTTCTGTCTGTCTTTTTATATTCCTTATCTGTTTCAATGACTCACGACATCCTCCCTTTTGCTTTCCGAGGTTTTTTTGACCACCAAACTTTATTTCTGTGGTATTTTTACGAGCCACTTGTTTCCTATTCTGATTCCCTACATGCATAGCGAGGGATTCTGTTCTGGCAGTCTTGGTGCCATAGTGAGCTTTAGAGAGTTCAACACTGGTTGACCACTGTCGAAATGTAGACAATCTGGTCACGGCAAGATGATTAAAAAGATGGTCCCGCTCACCGAGAGAAACCGGAGTAGCTCTGGCTACCACCCCCAAGCACAGGAAAAAAATACTTTGACAATAATTCCCTAAAAAGCAGAGGGGAAAATCGCCCCGCCGGTAGCGTAGTGGTCATCGCACCAGACCGGTATTCTGGAGGTCTCGGGTTCGCATCCCACCTGGCAGAAATTATCTCTCTGCTTGCTTTCCTTCTTTCCTAATTTTTTATCTATTTGAATGATCTACAACTCACTCCCCTTTTCTTTCCAAGGTTTTTCTTGACCACCAACCTTTATTTCTGTGGTATTTTTACGAGCCACCAATTTCCTATTCTGATTCTCTACATGCATAGCGAGGGATTCTGTTCTGGCAGTCTTGGTGCCATAGTGAGCTTAAGAGGGTTCAAAACTGGTTGAGCACTCTCGAAATGTAGTAGATAATCGGGTCACGGCCCGATAGTAGCTGTGGCTACCACCCTCAAGCTCAGGAAAAAAATACTTTGACATAAATGTCATAAAAAGTAGTGGGGAAAATCGCCCCGCCGGTAGCGTAGTGGTCATCGCACCAGACCGGTATTCTGCAGGTCGCAGGTTCGGAACCTACCTGGCGGAAATTTTCTCTCCGCTTGCTTTCCTTCTTTCCGAATTTTTTATCTGTTTCAATGACCTACAACTTACACCCCTTTGCTTTCCGAGGTTTTTTTTTACCGCCAACCTTTATTTTTGTGGTATTTTAAGGAGCCACTTATTTCTTATTCTGACTCCCTGCATGCATAACGACAGATTCTGTTCTGGCAGTCTTGGTGCCATAGTGAGCTTAAGAGGGTTCAACACTGGTTGACCACTCTCGAAATGTCGTAGACAATCGGGTCACGTCCCGATTATAATAAAAAAAAGGTCCCATTCACCCAAAGAAGTCGCAGTGGCTTTGGCTACCACCCCCAAGCACAGGAAAACATTACTTTGACAAAAATACCACACAAAGCGGGGGGGACAATCGCCCCGCAGTAAGCATAGTGGTCATCACACCAGACCCTATTCTGGAGGTCGTGGGTTCAGCTCCCACCTGGCGGAAATTTTCTCTCCGCTTGCTTTCCTTGTTTCCAAATTTTTTATCTGTTTCAATGACCTACAACTTACACCCCTTTGCTTTCGGAGGTTTTTTTTTTACCGCCAACCTTTATTTCTGTGGTATTTTTACGAGCCACTTATTTCCTATTCTGATTCCCTACATGCATAGTGGGGGATTCTGACCTGGCAGTCTTGGTGCCATAGTGAGCTTAAGAGGGTTCAACACTGGTTGACCACTCTCGAAATGTCGTAGACAATCGGGTCACGGCCCGATGAATACAAAGGTCCCCTTCACCCAGAGAAGTCGAAGTAGCTGTGGCTACCACCCCCAAGCACACGAAAAAAATGCTTTGACATAAATTTCATAAAAAGTAGAGGTAAACATCGCCCGCCGGTAGCGCAGTTGTCATCGCACCAGACCGGTATTCTGAAGGTTGCGGGTTCGGATCCCACCTGGCGGAAATTTTCTCTCCACTTGCTTTCCTTCTTTCCAAATTTTTTATCTGTTTCAATGACCTCCAACTTACTCCCATTTGCTTTCCGAGGTTTTTTTCACTGCGAACCTTTATTACTGTGTTATTTCTACCAGGCCCTTATTTGCGATTCTGATTCCCTACATGCATACCGTGGGCCTCTGTTCTGTCAGCCTTGGTGCCATAGAGAGCTTAAGAGGTTTCAACGCTCGTTGGCCACTCTCGACATGTCGTAGACGATCGAGTCATGCCTCAGGGATTAAAAAGAAGGTCCCCTTCACCCCGATGAGTCGGAGTGGTGGTGCTGGCTACAACCCCCAAGAACAGAAAAAAAAATACTTTAAAAAATTCCTTAAAAAGTGGAGGGAAAAATCGCCCCGGCGGCAGCGAAGTGGTCATCGCACCAGACCGATATTCTGCCGGTCGTGGGTTCGGATCCCACCTGGCGGGTATTTTCTCTCCGCTTCTTTCTTTCTTTCCAATTTCTTTATCTGTTTCAATGACCTACATTTCCTCCCCTTAGCTTTCCGAGTTTTACTTTGACTGCCAACCTTTATTTCTGTGGTATTTGCACGAGCCCCTCTTTTCCTCTTCTGATTCGCTACGTGCATAGATACGGCCTCTGTTCTGGCAGTATTGGTGCCATAGGCAGCTTAAGAGGGTTCAACGCTGGTTGACCGCTCTCGACACGTCGGAGAAAATGGAGTTACGGCCCGGGGATTAAAAAGAAGGTCCCCTTCACCCCGAGAAGTTGGTGTGGGTCTGGCTACCACCTCCAAGCAGAGGAAAAAAATACTTTGACCTAAATTCTATAACAAGGAGAGGGGAAAATCACCCCGCCGGACGCGTAGTGGTCATCGCACCATACCGGTATTCTGGAGGTCGTTTGTTCGGTTCCCACCTCGCGGAAATTTTCTCTCCCCTTTTTTTCATTCTTTCTAAATTATTTTTCTGTTTCAATGTTCTTACAACTTACTCCCCTTTGCTTTCAGAGGTTTTCTTTGACCGCCAACCATTATTTTGTGTTATTTGTGCGAGCCACTTATTTCCAATTCTTATTTCCTACATTCATAGAGAGGGACACGGTTCTGGCAGTCTCGGTGCCATAGTGAGCTTAAGAGGGTTTAACACTGGTTGACCAATCTCGAAATGTCGTAGACTATCGGGTCACCGCCAGATGATTAAAAAGAAGGTCCCCTTCACCCAGAGAAGGCTGAGTAGCTCTGGCTACCACCCCCAGGCTCAGGAAAAAAAACTTTAACATAAATTCCATAAAAAGCAGAGTGGAAAATCGCCCCGCCGGTAGCTTAGTGGTCATCGCACTAGACCGGTATTCTTGAGGTCTTGGGATCAGATTCCACCTGGCGGGAATTTTCTGTCCACTGTCTTTCTTTCTTTCCAAAGTGTTTATGCGTTTCAATGACCTGCGATATCCTCCCCTTTGCTTTCCGAGTTTTACTTGACTGCCAACCATTATTTCCGTTGTATTTGCACGAGCCCCTCTTTTCCTATTTTTATTCGCTACGTGCATAGCGACGGCGTTTGTTCTGGCAGTCTTGGTGCCATAGCGAGCTTAAGAGGGTTCAACGCTGGCTGACCGCTCGCGACATGTCGTAGACAATTGAGTCACGGCCCGGGGTTTAAAAAGAAGGTCCCCTTCAGCCCGAGAAGTCGGAGTGGCTCTGGCTACCTTCTTCAACCTTCAACTTTAATTACCCTTAAAAAATGGATACACTCTTGGAAATGTGCATACAAAAATGACATCGGAATGGAGGGTACACAAGAATATTAAATGTACTACAAAAAAAACGTCCAAGTAAAAAGGACGAGACTTTCTTCTTTGCTCTTGACCAACTCGGAGTAGCTTACTCATACGTAATATTTACCAGTATTTCTAGTCCCCTTGGGTTTGTATTTGCGCGCGGTCATTGCGTATCTCGACACATTCTTGTGATAATTGTTTTCTGCAGACACCGCCACAAAAATTTGCTTGGGGGTAAAGGCGTACGGCTTCGCAGTAAAAAACAGTCAAGCGCGACAAAGTGGGCAGTGTAGATTGGGGTATCACCGCTGATAACTTTATTAATGGAAACCTGCGGGAAACGTTTATATTACAGGGTTTGAAAGATGAATAATAACGTTAGAAGTTTGTTATTTTATTTCTCACTGTTATTTTGCATAAATAAAGATTATTCGTTAAGGAAGCCAAGAACAACAATAAGTGATCTAATAAGTCACCTGGCGCAGGCATATTACACTGTTTACCCATTTATTTTGCTGCTCAATTTAGAGTATTTGGCAACAGCATGACCACTGTAGTCGAGTAGTGGCTATTTGTAGAAACAGAAAAGGATACTTTACAGAGTAAAATTAACGACGGGTATTATTTATAGCATTGTGGAGTTCAAAAGAAGGAATGCTGTTTTCTGGCCTTTCTTCACTTACTCTTAAGCATACACTCATCAGATCATACTAAATGTAGAGTGCTAAAACACCGAGCGGTTGTTGGTGTTATGAAAACAAAGTCATTGGGCAAAAATTAAAAATTATTGTTCTACTAATTGACCCAATTATCTAAAATTACGCCTGCTTTTTTTCAGTTTGACAAAGTTCTGTCGTGTTCTGACGGGCCTTTGAATAATGTAAGTAGCCATTACCGTAAAACCAAGTAATTATTTAGGAAGTTCGTATTACGCCTTAATGGGTTAATCTATGTAAGCTGATGTGACAAGCTTGAATTTTTCGCCGAATGCCTTTAACACAACATCGTGGATTTGTTTGGTTTAACTAAAAGGGAAGAAAATGTTTTTGCAACGCTTGTGGCGCGAATTTTTATGCCCCCATATAAATGTAAGAACTTCTGCAAATGCGTCGAATTCTACCGCGTAACATATTGTTTCACCCATGCAATAGCCAGTTCAGCAACGGGAGAATTTTGCCCTATCGCCTTCAAAATGGTGAAGGAGCACCTCAAGCTGACAAGCGTTGCACACTACCGAAGCCTCTACTACAAAAAAATACTATTAATAAAAAGGTATTCTTCAACCATATTCATACACGTCGGCCGAGGAATAGTTCGCCGTGTGAAAGCGGTTTCTCATGCGGAAACAAGAAAAGAACCTATCAAATTCAAACAAACAGAAGTTGCGAAGGGCTGTCTTTTTTGTAGTATCCAGGCACAAAGCATGCGGTACTCTTTGCGTCAACAGTAAATGTGCTTTAATTATATACCCTAAGTAGAACGGCCAATAGCCGCACTATTTGCAGTATATCAGTCGAGATAATATTATATCGAGGTAATATTGTGTCCCGGACGTTCAGAGAAATTAAAAAATATACAGGATAAATATTGATGTTGCACCACACATGACGAGTTTTTTTTTCACTTAGAATAAAGGCGTACCACCAAATGTGTTAACGTGTATTGCATGGGTGTCACGTCGTAACGGCTGAGCGTCACCGTTTTGACGTCCCGTACTTTTTACGAATTCTATCTCAGGTGACAGCGTGGGCAAGTCAGTTCATGGTTAACAAAAACGAAAATAGTAAAGCACGGACGACCCCCAACGTGAGGAAAAAAGGACAACCGCAAGCGCGAATTCACAAATACGTTTAATTTTTGGGCACGTCAAATTTGACGTTGACAGTCAAAATAGAAAAGGGGAAGAGAAGTAACATGATTGCTACAGATAACGAAAGCGGTCGTTGCACCTAAACATTGGTAGGCGCTACAAACAATTGCAGGACTGCAGGTCAGAAAAAAAAAATTCTGAGAACTAGAAAATATTCTTTTTTGGGAAATGGCCAAAAACGGAGGACACGGTAACACATTTTTTCCTTAGCGCTCTATTTCTGTGCCGCAGTAATTTTTTCGTAGTCTTTATTTTGTCTTGCGCACCCACGCTCCCCATTTCCCACCATTTCTTAGCTACCTTTATTCAGGTAGGTTGCAAATAGTCATCGCCGAAATCGTTCCCAGGGTAAGATATGTGCATCATGGCTCTCGAACCCTCCTTCATGCGCAGCCATTCACAGCAAAGTCAACATTGCCCAGCTTCCGCGTCTATTTTCAACCGTTGCATGTGGATATGTGCTAAAAGTGGACCAGGAGTACTCTACATCTTCTTTAAAGTGTCCGGATAGAAGGTATTCGTAACAGCTGGTTGATGAACCACCTACTGAAAAGACGTTCTACGTGAAGGCATCTGTTAAACGCTTGCCTGGCATCCATATATATTTGGAATTGGTCCGTCAAGGGCCCTTACTCAGCCGGCATTCCGAATGGCCGGCTACTGGTCCACTTTTCGAACAGGCGTTGTGGGCGTACCTGGTGGTCTTGGGGCGTCATATTGGTAGTTTGGCGGCGCCCAAGTTGGTCGGATAGTCTGCTGCTGCCATTTGGCCCTGTAAGAGCGATGGCGCTGGGGATGAGCTACAAGCAATGAGTGGGGGCCACGCGCCGCCGATGCGCAAGATGGCACGAACCCCACTAGAGTGAAAATAAACGGGACAACAGTTTTTCGGTGCACGGAATTGTGTTCAGACATGTCTCGATTCGTCTCTCAGTCCCGTTTCCGACAACGCCGACCCGGAGGTTTAAGTAGAGTCAAGGAGCCAGAATGTACCATCCTCGTGACACCGGCGGTAACTCTTCGTCCTCCGCCCCCTTATCACACGGCATCTCCGCTCTCTGCGGCTATTTCGCCCCCTTCAGCGCTCACCAACCCGACGAGTGGTTGTTTCAAGCAAAGGGAAGTTTCCGAGTAACCGACATCACGTTGAAAAAGACCCGCTTCGACCACCTCCAACAGTCAGCAACTATTGAGATCGTGGTTGGTACGCGACTTCCTTGAAAACCCACCTACCACGAGCCCTTACGACACATTAAAGGCTGCCACTTGAGCCGCACGAGAACTTGGGAACATCAGCATTTGCAGCTTTTCTTTCTGTGGAGGAGTTGGGTGATCGTAGACATTCGCAGCACCTTCGCGCACTCCAAATCCTGCTGGGCGAAACACTTTCTTCCACGGACTCCCGCTTGCTGAAGGAACCTTTTCTGTAACGGCTTCTCTAGTCTGTGCAGAAGGTCCTCACGACGGCTTCCGACATCCCCTTACCACAATTGGGCGTGTACTCCGACAAGGTAATGGAAGTCGCCACAGTGCATTCGTCTCCATTCAGGGTGACCACCGATCGAGCTTCCGAACATACCCCCATGGTGGCACGTACCACCTTGCCCTTACCGCTATCCGACAATGTTACGGCTCTATAAAAGCGCATGCAAAACGTGGAGGAGCTTGTCGTGTCTGCTGGCTACCACTTGTCGCAACGGGGAACGCTTGTCGGTTTCGTCGTTCTCCCTGACCCTCGTCACAGCACGTTTACCTTATTTATTTATTTATACAATACTGCAGGCCACAAATGGGCCCAAGCAGGAGTGGGCGTGTTACAGTGCCGTTAGATCAATTATACAATTTTTAGCGACATAAAAACAATAAACAGGACATTACAATTTTTTTTAAAAAAACACTGTGAAATAATAATACCAAATTTACAAGTCAAAGATTTGATCAATATATTTTAAGAAATTATCGGATGAAAGAATTTCATTTGGGAGGTTATTCCAGTCGGTATTAGTGGGAGGAAAAAAGGAATACTTAAAATTGTTAGTGCGCGGTGTAATGGGCGTGAACTTCCCAGAATGGTAATTCCTGGCGGGACGCGATGATAACGGAGTCAGGAAGGCCGATGTTTCGAGTCTGATATTCCCGTGTGATAAGTGGAAAAAAAATTTTAGCCTATTTATTTTGCGTCGAGATTCCAAAGTAGGGATTTTATTTATTTTCATTAGTTCTGTTGGGGAGTCATGAGGGCGGTATCGGTTGTAAATGAAGCGGACGGCTAATCTTTGAGTTTTTTCGAGATTGACAATGTCTTTTTTAGTATGTGGATCCCAGAGTACGCATGCGTATTCAAGGCATGGTCGCACTATTGAGTTATATGCAAGAAGCTTTATATTCGCTGGCGAGTTTTTCAGTTTATGTCTTAATAAGACTAGTTTTCGTCGTGCTGAGGCGCATACTTTAAGAATGTGGGAGGACCTTGCTAGATTACCAGTAATTGTAACGCCAAGATATTTAAAGCTATCAGTTCGCGCGTTAGGAAGACCATTGATTGTGTACTTATGTTATTATGGTAGCTTTTGGTTCGTAATACGCATGAACGCGGTTTTCTCAGTATTTATTTTTACGTCCCAAAGGTCGCACCAATTATTTATTGCGTCGAGGCTATTGTTTAGAATTTGCTGGTCATTAGAAGAAATACATGTGCTGGATAACAAACAGTCATCTGCAAATATTCGTATTTCAACGCCTTCGTTAACACATAAGGCTACATCGCTAATGTAAATCACAAAAAATTACGGTCCCAGAACACTTCCCTGAGGGACGCCGGAATTAACAGGAAGAAAGTCTGAATGAGAACCATTTATATTTACAAATTGAACGCGGGAATGCAGGTAAGCTTTTATCCAGTTTACGGGGGTAGATGGAGACCCAATAAATTAACCTTGAAAATTAACTTTGAATGAGAAGTTCTGTCGAAGGCTTTGCTGAAGTCTATAAAAACAACGTCCGTTTGGCCTGATTTGTCAATTACAGCAGAGAAGGAATAAATAAAAGTAATAAGCTGAGCAGTGGTAGAAAGACCCATACGGAACCCATGCTGAAATAGTGACAGAATAATACATTCATCTAAAAAGTTTAAAATGTAGTTCGAAATAATGTGCTCCATGCGTTTACAACATGTCACTGTTAGTGATATGGGCCTATAGTTTGTTACGATGGGATTATCTTCTTTTTTAAACACTAGGACCACCCGGGCGATGAGCCAATCTTTAGGGACAATGCCTTTCGATAAGGACGAGCGAAAAATTACAACCAGGAAACGTGCGAGTGACTCGGCGTAGCGACGAAGAAATACATTAGGAATGTTTTCTGGGCCACAAGACAATTTAAATTTGATATTAAGAAGCAAGAAAAATACGCCTTTAAACGTTATTAAATCTGGATCAACCTCAATACAGTTATCATTTCAATTTGCACACACGGACGGGTCAGAAAACACTGAGTGGAAATAGCAGTAAATTCAATCGCGACTTGCTTAGAATCTCGAATAATGTCATCTCCGAGCTTAACACATTTGACTGATTTTTGTTTGTTAGGCTGTAGGTTGCGCCAGAAATTTGCCGGATCACTTTTTAGGAACTCTGGCAGGGTCACCGAGAGGTAGTGGAGTTTAGCTGCGCGTATATTATTAGCAAGTGAATCTTTTAACTTCTGAAGCAGCGGGCCTTTCGGCGGCCGCCTTTTCGTTTTCTTAACCTTAGAAGTTAAATGAATAATTTTTCTGGTTATTCAAGGGTTTCTGCAGTTTGACGCTTTAGCTTTGTTTGGAATGAAGTTTTCGAGGCAAAACTCACACAGTGACCGGAACTTTTTCACAGATAATTAGCATCATTGCCTGAAAAACCGTCGAAAGACAAATCAAGATAGTCGAGAATAGATTCATCATTAGCCCTACTAAAGTCTTTAAACATTTTTTGCTGTAAGGGCACCTGGTCAGATAAAGCTACTACTTAACATGTGAAAACGACAAGCTTAGGGTCGGAAAGGCCGTCTTCTACAGATACATATACATTGGAAAAACTTGTACTATGAATAACGAGATCAAGAATGGATGCCGCATTTTCCTGAACGCGTGTTGGAGTTCCTACTGCTTGATCAAGATCGCATGCCTACATAATATCAAAAACAACTTGATCGCTAAAACCTGGAGAGCGTAACTTAGCCCAGTTGATGTTCGGGAAATTAAAATTACCGGCAATATTCAAATGGTTTTTGGAAAGTTTGAGTGAGTAATCAAAACGTTTGGTTAAAAATTCTACTTCTGAAGACGGGGGATGGTAAGGGGCAATTAAGATAATTGTATTTCCAAAGAAATATTTCCTTCAGGAATATACGACATGGCAGCAGCCTCACTAGAATGAATTCGTAAGCTGGTACCCTCGCCACTTCGGTGCAGCGGCGCAACTTTGTACCCGTCCTTGTGGCTGGTTGGGAAACGCGATGAGTGATCGTTAGCGGCGGTGACTGATTCCCCACCACAGCGACAATCGCCTCTTCTACATCATGAATGCAGCAAGCGGTCAACGTTTTCTTGTTGACACTGGTGCTGAAGTACGTGGGCTCCCGGTTATTCCCGTGACCGCAGTAAATGACCAGTGGGCCGTCTCCAAGCTATTAACAAGTCCTGCATCTCCGTGTACAGAGAAACGTCCCTTAGGGTTAACATCCGTCAACGCCATGCATTCCGCTGGACTTTCCTCATGTCCAACTTGATTAACGACATTCTAGGAACCAATTGCATTTCTAACTTTGGTCTCCTTGTGGACATGGCCCGAAAAAGAATCCTGGACTCCACAACCTGCCTTTGTGTCACCGGCCAACCATCTACCCTCTACCCTGTCGCGTTTACGCTTCTTTGCGACCTACGTTCTCTGTACAGGGAGTTGCTGAACGAGTTTTCTTCATTGACTGCACTTTCTGACTGGACAATGCCAATGAAGCATGACGTCGTTCATCAAACACTGCACCAGCTTCACCTATGCATGCAATGGGCCGCTGCCTGGCTTTGGATAAACGTAAAATCGCGGAAAAGTAATTTCATCCCATGGTTGAGATAGGCATTGCTCTCCCGTTTTCGAGCAACCGGTCCTCATCGTTACAGATGGTCCCAAACAAATAAGCTGACTGGCGACCCTGCAGTGATTACCACTCCTTCAACGTGGCCACTGTACCCGACAGGTACCCCCTAGCTCAGCGCATGTGCCATATTTTCGAATGTTGGCTTCCACAAGGTCTGCAACATAATCCATGTAGCCCCAGATGACGTCAAGAAAACTCCTAGTTTTACACCGTTTAATATCTTTGAATTCACCCGGATGCCTATGGGGTTGCCCAACGCAGCTCAGCCTTTTCAACACTTCATAGATGTCGTCATGCTCGGCTTACCTTGCCTACGAAGATGATGCTCTTGTCGTCAATTCATCGCCACCTGAACATCTGCACAATCTGAGGATAGTTTTTGAACGCCTAGGCGAGCAAGGCCTCACACTCAACCGCAAATTTTGTGCATTCAGGTTACGTCGTTCGAGTTTCTCGGTCACCTCGTTGACCGAAATGAAATTCGCCCTCTACCTGACCAAATGAAGGCAATAATATGCTTCCTTCGGCTGAGTTTTTACGCCAAACGCACTGTTTCCTAGGAATGGTAAATTATTACCAACGGTTCACCCCAAAACGGTGCTGCCATGGTGTCATCTTTAAAAATTTCCCATTGAGCTTCAAAGACCCCCGTGGGCAAGCTTCAGTGGTCTGAAACTGGTGAACACGCATTCAATACCATGCTGGAGCACCTGGCCTCTACTACTCTTCTTTTGCACCCGTGCTACAACGCTCCCACAAGCCTCAAGGTTGACGCTTTCCACTGTACTATTGAGGGTGTACTTTAGCCACACATATTCGGCACCTAGCACCCGCTCGGTTTCTTTTCGAAGAAGCTTTCTTCAACTCAGAAACGCTATAGCACTTTCGGGCGGGAGCGCCTGGCGGCCTACATCGATGTTAAGCATATTCACGGATCACAATCCTCTTACGAATGCCTTGAAGTCAACGAAGGCTACATATTCTCCCCGAGAGATGCGACATTTGTGGTATCTTGGAGAGTTCATGACAGGGATTCAGCATGCCAAGAGACTTAACATTCCAGCCGAAGCCCTTATCCGTATTTCGGCCATACAACGCTCCGGTTCAATTAATCAGGAGTTGGTTCAAGCCCAACAAGACGACGAAGAGCTCTGAACTATGCGCTCTTCAAATAGTTCGTCACTGCAACTCCAGGAGATTACCTGCCCTGATTCGGCAATCAGCATCGTTTCCGACATTTACCCGGTTGCTATATTGACCTTCTGCATCTCTCGGGCGCATTTCTTTCAACTCTATTGACCGTCTATACCATCCTGGAGTTCGTGCCTCACGGCGTTTGTTAGAAATAGGTCTGGCCTGGCATGAATACTGAAGTACGCGCATGGGCTCGTTCCTTCCTCGCCTGGCATCAATGCAAGGTTTTCTGGCATACTACATCACCTCTGGCCCCTTTCCCTTCCTGGATTCTAGGGTATCCACGATTCACGTGGATGGTGTTCGCCCGCTACTACCATTTAAGGGCTACCGTTACATCTTCACGGTGGTCGACCGTTTTAATAGGAGGCCAGAGGTGATTCCGATCGGCGATCTCGCGGCTAAGAGTGGGTTCCACCGCCAATTGAAGTCCACGCTCTCTCACCGTTTGACATGCCTGCTCGGTGTACTAACACAAAAACAAAAGCCCACCATCCTTAAGTCAATGGCATGGTAGAAAGGCTTCATCGTCAGCTAAAGGCCTCAATAATGACTCCCGAATCACTTGAACAGTGGAAAGTTCCCCATTCTCTTGTGCTGCTAAAATAACGCACTCTCATTAAAGAAGATCTCGGTTTTGCCACCTCTCAATTGGTCTATGGCGCGTCTTTGCGTTAACCGGCAGATTTCATTTCCTGGTGCCTCCGCAGCTTCAAGATAACCTTTCTCCTCCTGGCCAGTCCTACGTACATGACTTAACCCAGTTTTTCAGCTATACCCGTCCCAATCACCACCGTCGTGTTCCACTGAGAACGCTTTTATTCATCCTAACCTTTCTGACAGTCAATACGTTATCATCCTTGTCGACAGTTCCCTCCGGCCACTAAAACCGCCATGCACCGGCCCACATCTCGTCATTTCACGCTCTGACAAGACGCTTTCGGTTCGCATCAACGGCCGTGACACCGCCTTTTCCATCGATCGTCTCAAGCCCGCGTTCACTGAAGCTCCCCTACCTGTGTTCCACTCCAGCATCAACCATTCCACTCTGAACATCACCACCCTTCCTTCCGTTCGGAACTACAATCCTGAACATCGAAACGCAGACTGTGCATCTTGTTGTACCGCTTTCCACAAGGACTCGTCCTCCAGACATCGTCTCAAGGGGAGAGGGCCTTGTGGTGGCGCCCAAGCAGTTCGGGTGGTCTGCTGCCGCAACCTGGATGTCAAAGAGCGATAGAGGTCGGGCTGAGCGACAAGCAATGGGAGCAGGCCACGCAACGCCGATGCGCAAGCTACCACGAACGGTACAGGCGTGGAATTAAACGGGGCCCACGTTTTTGCGTGTACGGCATACAGTGCAGACGTGTCTTGGCTCTCTCGGTAGCGTTCCAGACAGTAGGACCGGAAACCTTGTACACTATCCTGACTACTTTGCAGCTGTGATTATCGGTGTTGAGGCTGAGTACAGCAGACTAAACAGTATTTATTTAGAGGAAAAACCGGTTCCCGCAGTCAGCTAAGAGCGGTTGGCTGTGCGTTAAGACGAGTTCTTTATCTTTCTCAACTTTCGACTGACCACTGCAACTTCTTTTGTTATGCTCGTTGGAGCCATGGATCTTAGGCGTTTACTGCAATAACGCCTTGAAACTCATAATAAGTGCAACAACGATGATTTTATTGGAGCGTAAAGAGGAAGACTATTAGCGAATTCTGTGAACAATTCTATATTTGGAAGTAGAAAAAACTTGGACCTAGCGCTTTACATATACCATGCTTCATTTCTTCTTATTTACGGGTTTAATCACATTGGAATACGGTTAAGGAACACAATTTAAACCTGTAATATTACCTTTAGATAAACAAGACCTTTCTTATCAAGCGAACAAAAAGATTGGAATATTTAGGTCCTAGAAATGCCCGTAAAAATTTGGAAGCGTGTTCTGTACCTCTAGAAGAAAACCATATAAGAAAAAACGAAAAAAACATGATATTCAAGGCACCGAACAGAGGTTGGTAGCTTTTTATTACAATAAACGGCGAATTCTGATTTATTGATAGTGTTTGTTTTTAAGATAGCCTGCACTCGGATATGTTATATTTTGTTTAATTGGAGAAGCACAAACATTTCGGAAGCAAAGCTCTCAGGATTTCTCGCAATATCCAAGATTTCTCTTGTCTGATACACACTGTTGTTGATATATTACGACGTATATAAAAGCAATAGAGCAACCGATGACTGCTTGGAAAGCAAAGGCTACCACACAGCCTTTGCGGACATTCACCTGCGTCGTTGATATTTTGATAGTCGCCCTTTCCGCTTAGCTCTCTTGTGTAATGGTGACCACAAGTTCTGTCGAGTGAACTTTATTTCAACAAAAGCTAGCTGCGTTATTGACTGCGTTAGAACATTACAGTTTTCTTCAGAAGTCCCGGTGTTTACTTACAAAAGAAAAAAAATGTTTTAAGGTATAACTTAGTAAATGAATGCCGTCAATCGTTAACTCATAAATTTCTTGAGTGCAAGTTCTTATGCACTAGTGTTTTCAATTCTATATGGTCTGTGAGCCCGCGCTGTGCTCTACACCAGTTCGGGGATTATAAATGATCACCACGGCAATAATATTGCCACCATATGCCACATTTCTCTGTTACAAAAAAGGCCTTCCGTTTGGCATGATCATTTGTCGTTCATTTGTGACACGCGGGAGGCGGGATTCTGTTACTAGGATATGTGAAGGGCGAGCTATCGAAACTATTGCGCGGCGTGTTCATCCGCGCAGTACAATACAATACAAAAACAATGCTTGCTACCGAACGCAAATGGGAGAATAATGAGACGCTAAAAATCTCATACCACTGTGTATATAGTTCGTAGTTTCTTGAGTGTAGCGGGGTGCAAAGAAAACATATGGCCCTCTTCCCCAAATTCAAACGGGAGCACTTCCCCCAATCAGAAGAGATATTTTGGGGCACTCTACGGTAACAGAATTTTTGTGTGCCGTTTCCCGCCTGCCTCTATTTTACTGGTGCAAATTTTGAACAAGGTGACTCTTTTAGTCAAAATACACACGAACTTGTTCAGAATAACGGTAATCACGGCCAACTTTTTTTTTCAGAGCTCGTCGCTTGAACAATTTCTAAGAAGAAGGGTCTTTGTGGCTTCACTTTTGGTACTGTATTCTAGTTTATTCATTATCTCTTCTCTTCCTACAGTGTACCATCTCTAGGTATAATTTGCAACTGGAATAATCGAACAATTGCTTCAAATTGTACTAAAAAGAGTAAACTATAAAGCCAATTTATATCAGAGAGGTTTGTATTATGTGTAGTTGGACAGGACTCGTTTGTGTATTTTATTCTACCAGAACAAAAATTGGCGGAAAGCGAAATGGAGGTAAAGAAATTATGCACACAGAACACAGCTGCAAAAAAATGACTAATCCGCAGAGCCTCGTTGACAACATTACCACCTTAACGAACCCGATGAACTAAAGGTGCTCTATTGAAATTTTGACCACAATGTCCAAATATAGGAACCCAGATATAGGAACCCAAAAATAGTCGTTTTTCAGAAGAAATTCTAAAAATAGAATAAATTCTCATCAAGATAAAATAGTGCAGAATCAGCCCAGAAACAAACATTCAATAGAATAGAATAGAAGTTCGCAGGACAAGGGCAAGATGTTGAAGGCCTGGGGAAAAAACTGAGGAAAACAGCTTGACGGAGCCGCCGGCTCCAACGTTGGCAGCTGTACAGCGGGTTGAAAACATGGGCATGCTACTCTTACTCTATAACACACGATCACAGCTGGTAGGAGCCGCCGGCCCCCACGTTGGCAGGTGTACAACACAAGGAAAACCTTTGCAAGCAGCCCTTAAGGGTTAATACTAAAACATATCCTTATGTACCTACAATATAGCAATGGCACGCAGCAAACTGCGCGAGCACGACATGCCATAAAGCACACAAGTAGAAGGCAGGTTTTACAGAGCGGGTCACAAGCAGCAGGGATTGCATTATATAAGCTATCGCAAGCATACGAAAGAAATCAAGTGACAGCTGTCTTACGTGCATTGTGTGGAGAAATTAATTTCTCAATTTTTATTTCAGAATTGCAGTTTTGATAATCTTTACAAAAGACAAAAAATGATTGAAAAAAAAGAAATGTTGAAAAACGTCACGCATGTAAGAGGTGATTTGGACTAAGAAAAACAAATATTCTTTCTTAGGTTGAGATCATATATTTGATTGGTAAATGTTCTAATGAAGACGCCAAAGTTGCTGTCATCGGATAGATTGTTTATGAATCTATTGTTATTGATAGGGTTACGTCAAGACGCAGAAGGACGCTAAAACATTGCTCCGCGAGACTCAGGCCGATGACGTGGAAGCACTCTGTGGCACTGACTCAGCTAGGGCCATCATGCCACTTGTGCATAGTGAATCCATGTAAATACATCTCTGATCTATGGTTTATTTTCTTCTCATTGTTTCCTTGTCACAACGTAATATTTTGGCGCAGTTTACGGTATTCATCCTCGTACTGGTTCCCCAGCTTCACCCCGTCTCGTCTCCCGAGGAGGTCGCCTCGAAGCCCAGGAATTGGGACGGGTGCCCTAGCCCCGCTGAGCCATGGGCGCCCGTCCTCCGGCAAATAACCCACCGAGACGCGACGAGATGTGACGAGCCGCGATATGAAAGGTGACGATACCACTTCTCTGCCCCGTCTTCCGGCGCGCCTCCAAGGTTTCGGAGGTTCCTTCATTGCTTCGGCGGGCACAGCTGTTCCAGGGCCAATTTTCATCAAGCTCATCATCGTCCGTGGCGGCACGGACTTCGCGGTATAATCCCCATCTCATCTCATCAACCTTGCACCCGTCCGAGTACTCGGCCCTCGACCGGTACAGTCACCTTCCACGAGGGTGAAATGTCAGAGGGAAGCAGAAAAAGGACGCTAAATGATTGCTTCTTGGGACTCACGCGCATAACGAAGGAGCGCTGGGTAGCACGGACTCAGATTGAGCAGTCATGGCCGCTTGTATACAGTTAATTCATGCAAATACATCGCTGCTCCATCATCTAATATTCGTTTCGTCTTTACTTTGTCGCCATGTAACGATATGCTACCAATGGTTTTCGATAATTGGTTCTGCTAGTATGCCGATTGGAATTGCTTAAGTCATGATATGTTCCGTCATGTTCGTTGTCTACGAGCTGTGTCTTATTTTCATTAATAATCTGCAGCAGTTTTAAGTAATAAATCTTGTCCGCTCGAAGCATTGAGTATTGACCGAATAGTAGAGAAGTTCGCAGATAACTGATGTACCTTTGGGAGGTAAAGTAAATTCATAGCATTCTTTTCTGGAAGCTAATTATTTTTTTGTAATTTTGAGCAGTTGTTTCCAATACAGGTGCACCAAAGCATACCTTGAAAAAAATAGGTGTTATGCAGCTGTGTCTTAGGTACAGGGGAATAAGGCGCGCGAATCCGAGCATAATTCCAACAATTTGGGCCAGTTCATTGCCTGATTTTGTAATGTGGGTGTTCCATGTTAAATTTTCTTTAAATCATACACCTAGAAATTTTGGCTGCCTTGTCCGGAAGATGCAGTTTCTTCGAACAATGCTGTTGAGTCTTTGTATTTTTTTGTTTGTTTATAGTGAGAGAGTGGGGGACGAGGTCTCGGAGACGACGTTTATTATCCTCCTCGGAGCGAACGTACCGGGAAGCGCGAGATCGACGATGATGCGGATGATTATTTACATATGGTAATGGCGATGGTGCATTAGTTCAAGAGATAGGGAAGCGTATCCCTCAGTGCTCACACTGGCCATGATAGTGGCGGTATCGCTTGCACTGCGTATCTCATTATGAAACACCGCGAAGGCTCACCCATTTTCCCCCCTCGGCTGAAGGCGGCCGCCTGGCCGCCGGCGCTTATGGGTGGCGACGGTTGAAGGCTTCAAGCGGGAGACATGCAGGATTTCTGTTCCACGGCAGCGACGTTCCGTTGGCATATCCACTGGAAAAACGCGATAATTGACGGGAGAAACTTGTTAGACGACGACATGGGGACCTAGGTATCTGTGAAGTACTTTTTCACAGAGGCCTGATGTGCGAATCGGAGTCCAAAGTAGCACCTTATCCCCTTTGCAGAACTCAACAGAACGATGTGATGCGTCGTATCTTGCCTTCCGTTCTTGCTGACTCGAATCCTTGTGAAGTCGTGCCATCCGTCGACAGTGAGCGATCCGCGTGGCGTACTGTTCATGAAATGGTGAAGGGGCAGAGACCGGAGCAGAGAAAAAGGCGGTGTCTAGTGCAAAAGAGGGTTGGCGGCCATAAAACAGGAAGAAGGTGGAGTAACCCGTCGTGCGTTGAACCACTGAATTGTAAGCAAACGTAACAAAGGGTAGGATGATATCCCAGTTTCTGTGGTCAGGGCTGATGCACATAGACAGCATATCAGATAAAGTGCGGTGAAAACGTTCGGTAAGGCCATTTGTTTGGGGATGATAACTAGAGCAAGTTTTGTGAATGGTGTTGGCAGCACGAAGGACTTCGGCAAGGACCTGAGAAAGAAATGTCTTGCTGCGGTCACTCAGAAGGACCCGACGGGCTCCATGTCGCAAAGATGATATTGCGTAAGGTGACGTCGGCAACTTCGTGAGCATAGGCAGACGGGAGGGGAGCAGTCTCCGCGTATCGAGTCAAGTGGTCTACCGCAGTTACGATCCAGCGGCAGGCATTAGATGTAGGAGGTAAGGGCCCATACAGGTCTATGCCCACGCTTTCAAAAGGAACAGGTGGGCAGGGAACCGGGTGCAAGAATCCAGCGGGAGGGGACGTAGATTGCTTGCGGTGTTGGCACGGGGCGCACGATGCGACATACTTTGCAACACTTGTGAATAAACCTGGCCAAAAAAACCGACTCCGGACGCGGTCGTATGTCTTTTCAAAGCCAAGATGTCCAGCCGTCGCATCATCGTGAAGTGCTTTAAGCACACCAATACGAAGCTCACGAGGAATTACTGGCACCCATTTTTAGCCTGTAGCATGGCGATTCTTTGGGCAAAGTACTCCTTCAATCAGCCGGAAGTTGTTAGGTTGGCGTCGCAGCCGGCTATTCGGTGGTCGGTCAGATCCATTCAGCCGGTCAATGAGAGTCCGGCAATACGTTTCTGCCTGATGAATTGATGGCAGGTCAGTTAACGCATCCACCGAAGTAAGGTTGATAGGCGCCAGAGGTAAACGTGGTTGGCGTTGTTCGGTGAAGGTAGCAGACGACGAAGTAGATAGTGGGCATCGCGACAGGGCGTCAGCATCTAAATGCTTTTTACCGGACTTAAAAACGACCGTAAAGTCGAACTGCTGTAAACGTAAGACCCAACGGCCTAGTCACCCAGATAACTTTTTCATAGTTGAGAGCCAACAGAGGGCATGATGATCTGTGGCTATGGTGAAATGACGGCCGTATAAGTATGGGAGAAACTTCTGAATGGACCAGACAACAGCTACGCATTCTTGTTCAGTGATAGTGTAGTTTTGCTCAGCGGGTGTCAATGAGCGACTAGCATATGCTACCACACTTTCTCTGGATTGAGTGTCACGCTGAAGAAGAACGGAGCCAATGCCGCACCCGGTGGCATCAGTATGCAGGATGGTAGGCGCTGTATCGTCATAATGACCCAGAACAGTATCATCAGTAAGGGCGTCCTTAAGGGCTTGAAAAGCTTTCTGGCAATCGTTTGACCAGATGAAGGGCACATTGGCCTTTAATAGCTGGTTCGAAGGGGAAGCGAAGGTCGCAAAGTTGCGAATAAAACGGCGAAAGTACGACGCCAGGCCCAGGAAGCTCCGCAGATATTTCATTTGGAGGGGCCGAGGAAAGTTTACAACCGCGGCTGTCTTGTCTGGGTCCGGACGTATTCCCTCTTTGGAAACGACATGCCCCAAAACTTTAATGCTCTTGCTTGCAAAACGGCACTTCTTCGTATTCAGTTGCAGTCCGGCGTTAGGCAGGTCAAGACTTCGTCAAGGCGCTGCAGATGCTGCGAAAATGTGGTCGAAAATATCACAACATCGTCCAAATAACACAGACACGTCGGCCATTCGAGGCCACGAAGGACCGTGTCCATGAGTCGTTCGAAGGTAGCCGGAGCGTTGCACTGGCCAAACAGCATGACGTTAAATTCATACAAGCCATCTGGGGTGGCAAGTGCCGTCTTCTCCTTGTCGGGTCCGTGCATGGGTATCTGCCGTACTCGGAGCGAAGGTCGAGGCTTGAGAAGTATTCGGCCCCTTGCAAGCAGTCTAAGGCATCGTATATGCGGGGCATAGGATAGACGTCCTTTCGAGTGATTTTATTGAGCGCCCGGTAATCTACGCAGAACCGTACAGATCCATCCCTTTTATCAACCAAAACAACGGGAGAAGACCATGAGATCGTGGATGGCCGAAAAACTTTCCGTTTGAGCATATCGGCAACATTATCTTGAATTATCTTGCGCTCAGACGAGGAGACGCGGTATGGTCTGCGTCGAATCACGGCTGACCCGTCCGTTTCAATTCGGTGCTCTGTTGCAGTAGTCTGTGTGAGACCAGGTGAATGAACGTCAAGTGAATCGTGGTGCTTGACCAAAACATGGAATAGTAGCTTGGCCTGAGTAGGTGTAAGGTCGGGACTGAGCGTGGCAGTAAGAGCTGACATATCCGCTGGCACAGCCATTAGTGTGCTAATTGAAGGGGACGTGCCAATGGAAACCCCTGAAGCAGGACTGCTATCAGCCACCGAAGCTATGGTAGTACCTTGAGACAACAGAATGGGTTCATTTGTGGTGTTGAAAGCAGCCAGGACTGCAGACCCACTCACAAACTGAAGGAGGCATGGTGCGATGGCAATTCCTTGTAGCGGAAATCGAGTGGACGGTACCGCCAAAACATCACCGTCGCAAATGCGTCCCAATAAACGGATAGAATGCCTTCACAACCTGCTTCCAAAACGTGATCGGAATTCAACTTTAGGGTGGGGTATGACACGTCTGGACAACTGAGATATTGTGTGTCAGCAATACGGATGGCCGGACGACGACAGGAGATAACGGCAGCGGCAGAGGCAAGAAAGTACCATTCGAGAATGAGGTCATGGGCACACGGGAAAATAAGTGCACACTGGGTAGAATGGCGAATTCCTCCTATCGAGACACGCACAGTACAATAAGCAGTGGGCTGGATGTCATTGTCATTCGCAACACGTAAACAAGGACCGGAATAAGGAGTCTTGAATTTTCTGAGACGCGAAGACAGACTAGCACAAATCACGAAAATTGTAGCAACAGTGTCAACTAATGCTTCCACTTCAATACCTTAGACAACAAGAGACAACAAGAGACAGCAAGAGACGGCGGTAGTCTCGTTGGAAGGGGGCAAAGCCTCGTCGCTCATCTAGCTGGCGTCTGCGGCAAACCGGGAAACGTGTCCTCTGATGACGCAGTAGAAGCACACAGGCCGGTCACCTGGAGCACGCATCGGACGCCACGTTGACGAGTAACGTGCCGGCATCGATGGCACAGAGAGGGCGGTCAAGTGGGCGGACGCAGTCGGGTGCATGATGTGCTCAACGGGAATGGGTGGCCGGGACGCAGCTTCTGAGTACGTGGGAATGTGTAGTGGAGCCGTCTGACATGGTTGGGGAATGTTGGTCATACACGCCAGCTCTTCCTTGATCACGTTCCGCAGTCCATGTGCGCAGACAGGAGCATACTGAGGGGCAGAGAGCGTCACGCTGCTGCAGCTCCTCGCGTATGATAGCGCGTATTAAAGCACGGAGCTCCACATTCCCAGAGGAGCTGGTAGGCCAGGAATGCTGCTGGAGGCGAATAGCTTGCAGATATTCAAGGCGCTGGCATATCGCTCGCACTTTTGCAATGGTGGTGGGATTTTGTATCGCCGGAGCATTGAAAGCGAAAGAGGAGATTCCTTTCATGATGTGTCGTACCTTATCCGCCTCTGGCATGTCTTTGTCAAGTCGACGACACAGTCCGACGACGTCTTCTATGTACGAAGCGTAGGTTTCCTCCGGGTGCTGTATGCGGGCGTCCAGTTTCTTTTTGGCTCCAGCCGCGCTAGCAACTGCGTCAGAGGGTGGTAGCCAGCGCCACTCGGACCCCGGGGGTTGAAAAGAAGGTCCCCTTCTCCCCGTGTAGTCAGAGTGGCGCTGGCTACCACCCTCAAGCGTCAGATACAATTCTAGTAAATATAAATAGCCCAGAAAGTGAAGGAGAACACAGTCGCCCAGATAGCCGAATTGGTAAGGCATTCGACATGTAATCGAAAGGCGTGGGTTCGGTCCCCACTCTGGGCGCGTGTTTTTCTTTCTTTCTTTCTTCTGTATATTAAAAAAAATGTTTACTTCATTAACCGTAGTGAAAAAAAAGAGCCTAACCACACCCCTATGCCTCCTTTGGCGTTGTAGACTGCTGACCTATCTTTCTGTATTTCCTCAACGAGCCCCTCATTTCCTTACTATATTATTCTGCGAAAGCCTAGCGAGGGTCTCGGTTGTGGCAGCCTTGATGCCTAGGTAGCATAAGAGTGCTTCCCGCCAGTTACCCGCTCATGACAGGCTGTAGACGTTTGAGTCACGCCACGGGGGTTGAAAAGAAGGTCACCTTCTCCCTGTGTAGTCAGAGTGGCGCTGGCTACCACCCTCAAGCGTCAGATACAATTCTAGTAAATATAAATAGCCCAGAAAGTGAAGGAGAACACAGTCGCCCAGATAGCCGAGTTGGTAAGGCATTCGACGTGTAATCGAAAGGCGTGGGTTCGGTCCCCACTCTGGGCGCGTGTTTTTCTTTCTTTCTTTCTTCTGTATATTAAAAAAATGTTTACTTCATTAACCGTAGTGAAAAAGAAAAGAGCCCAACCACACCCCTATGCCTCCTTTGGCGTTGTAGACTGCTGACCTATCTTTCTGTATTTCCTCAACGAGCCCCTCATTTCCTTACTATATTATTCTGCGAAAGCCTAGCGAGGGTCTCGGTTGTGGCAGCCTTGATGCCTAGGTAGCATAAGAGGGCTTCCCGCCAGTTACCCGCTCATGACAGGCTGTAGACGTTTGAGTCACGCCCCGGGGGTTGAAAAGAAGGTCCCCTTCTCCCCGTGTAGTCAGAGTGGCGCTGGCTACCACCCTCAAGCGTCAGATACAATTCTAGTAAATATAAATAGCCCAGAAAGTGAAGGAGAACACAGTCGCCCAGATAGCCGAATTGGTAAGGCATTCGACACGTAATCGAAAGGCGTGGGTTCGGTCCCCACTCTGGGCGCGTGTTTTTCTTTCTTTCTTTCTTTCTTGTGTATATTAAAAAAAATGTTTACTTCATTAACCGTAGTGAAAAAGAAAAGAGCCTAACCACACCCCTATGCCTCCTTTGGCGTTGTAGACTGCTGACCTATCTTTCTGTATTTCCTCAACGAGCCCTCATTTCCTTACTATATTATTCTGCTGAAGCCTAGCGAGGGTCTCGGTTGTGGCAGCCCTGATGCCTAGGTAGCATATTGTTGGACATCTGGGTACTCCAGCTTCGGGCGATGCTCAGAAAGCGGAGCGACACGTCGTGATACCATGATGCTTTAATGGAAACTAGAAGAAGAAGTGGAGCGAGTCGACGCAGCCACGAGAGCATGCGGCAGCTCGTGAAGAGCATGATGAAAATGATGATGATCGGCGTCGTCTGCTAGAAGTGGTGAAGACGAGGAAGTCACAACATATATATATATATCTATATTTATATATATATATATATATATATATATATATATATATATATATATATATATATATATATATATATATATATATATAT
Source organism: Haemaphysalis longicornis (assembly GCF_048455015.1). Lineage (NCBI taxonomy): Eukaryota > Metazoa > Arthropoda > Arachnida > Ixodida > Ixodidae > Haemaphysalis > Haemaphysalis longicornis. The sequence goes on along the minus strand of NW_027526257.1, from coordinate 23,443,601 downwards.
ATATATATAGGGAGTAGTAGAACTTTGAAGATCGTAGAGAACACAAGAGAAGAAAAACTTCAAACAAGGTAAAAGCACAATTCCGGCCAACGTTTCAGCAAAGAGAACTTGCTTTCCTCAGGGCAATCTCTCGCCTGGCAGGCACGGTTTATATAGGGGTAGGACCCCAGTTTAAAGGGGAAGGAAAGATGGAAGGGAAATTGAGCAAGCTGATTGGTTTGGGAGTGTGTCGGGGAGAGATTGAGGGGCCAAGAAGGTTGTCTAGTTTAAGCCGTGAAGTAGGTCACACGGAAGTCAGCTGGTGGTTGATATTCTTGGAATTTTTGGAGAGAAAGGATGAGAGGGTGCTTAGTGACCCACCGCGGGGTATAGGGAAAGGATCTCGGAACCGCCCGAAGCAGACCAGGCGGTGAGGGTGGGGTCCTTTTTAGAAATTATATGCAAGCCTCAGGTCAAAAGAAGAGACGGGGGAAAACTAACTAGGTCAAGGAAAAAAGAAAACAAAGGGAGAACAAAATCAGGAAGGGAAACCACATAAACCCACACACAAAAGAAAAAGCAATGACCCGGCAACTGAAATGGCACGTGTCACCCACAGCAACATTCCTGGAACAGGCCTGTCCTGAAACTCAAAAACGAAAAGATAAAGTTAGAGTAACGTACGCGGCACAAGACCGCACAGAGTAAAAAAAAATGAAAAGAAAAATAGAGAAATAAAATTGAATTTCAAACGCAAAGGTTGGAGGGATGAGGGCGACTATTAAGCTAGACGCTAAGTAAAAAAAAAGGAAATTAGGTGACCAGGTGACCAGCAGAGTGAACGGTTATAGTCTTTGGATGAGGTATATGCACGAAAATGCCTAATGCTGTATTCTCGATGAATATCGCAAGGATTCCAAGTTGCCCTTAGACGCATTAACTCCAGCAGGTTCCATGGAGTTGAATTTGTGAATTAAGTAGGATTCTCGGTATTTCCTGTCCCTACGAGACTTAAAATTTGACTGAAGTATATATACCTTAAGGTCATCAAAATTGTGGCCTGGTTGGTTGAAATGCTGCGCTACAGCTATGGAGGATTTGCTAAGAGTATCTGCCCGGTGACCATTAAGCCGTAGGCTCGTAGTTTGACTCGTTTCGCCTATATACTGTTTATGGCAAATTGAGCATTCCAACATATACACAATGTTGGATGAAGTGCACGTAAAACTTGAATTAATCTTGTGGACATAATTACTGGCTGTGCTTTTTACAACGCAGTCTGTTTGCAGGTGCCTACAAGCCTTGCATCTGGGGCGGGAGCAGCTGGCTATGACTGGTTGCTTTGAAGGCCCTGTTTTCGCATGCACTAAAATATCTTTTAGATTCCTGTTTCTTCAATAGGTAACCCTTGGTGCTTCCGGGAAAGTCTGTTTAATTCGGTCGTTACTGGCTAAAATGGGGTAGTACTTCCGCAGTATATTGTTTACGTTTGAGAGGGCGTTTGAAAATTTAGTTATTAGGGCAGGGGGCCTGGCGCTTTCGTTTTGCCGCTGTTTGTTGAGAACGTCATCCCTTTTGAGATTAGACACACGTTGGTACGCCTGATCGAGAGAGTTTTTGGGGTGGTTCCTGTTCATAAGGGTGGCCTTGAGTTCGTCTAGGTGCTCTACGTAGTCACTGTCATTACTGCATACTCTTCTAAGCCTGGTGGCTTGTCCTACAAAGATCCCTTGTTTGCAGTGTCTGGGGTGATGGCTTTTATAATCTAGGTACTGCTGCCTGTCTGTTGGCTTTCTAAAAAGCGTGGTTTTAAGTTTACCGTTGTCTAGATTGACGGTAGTATCTAGTAAGTTCACTTCTTTTTCAGAATACTGGGAGGAAAATTTAATAGTCGGATGCGAAGAATTGAGATGGGATATAAACGTTTCTAGAGTCGCACGACCGTGTTCCCAAATCATGAAGATGTCGTCTAAGTAGCGGAGGTAAACCTGAGGTTTATGCGGAAAAGAGCTTAATAGGGTAGCTTCAAGTTGCCCCATGAAAATGTTGGCATAGGTCGGTGCGAATGGAGTACCTATGCAGGTTCCAAAAACTTGCAAAAAGTAAGAAGAGACAACTTCAAAATTCAAAGAAGAGACAATATATATATATATATATATATATATATATATATATATATATATATATATATATATTGAAGCGTTGTTTATTGGACCACTAACGAACAGTTAGAGCTGTGGAGAAGCCGAGATTCTACGTGCTAAGCAACCAAGGTCCGACGCGATACAGGATCGGCCCGTGCGCCAAGGGCTTCATCTGCCTTCTCGTTGTCGGGCGTGTACCAAACCGCATATCCCTAACGGAGAATTGTCCTTGCATACACGACTGCGCCAATTGCTGATATCGCGTCCATATTCAACGCTACAATATTCGCCCCCGGTGAAAAAGGAGCCATCCTTGCGACTCAAGGGGACGAGGAGACCAGATAATCGTAATACTCTTTCAGCCGGTTGGCGTAAACTATCGCGCGTCCACGGTGGCGACGGTTGGGTGCGGGCGCAACCGGTTCGATGAGGTAATTCACTGGTGATGTTTGCTTGACGACTCTGTAGGGTCCATATTATTTTGCAACAAGCTTCGGTGACAGACCGGGTGTAGGGCATAGCACCCAAAGCCAGACAAGTGAATCAGGCCTATAGGTGGGAGCCGCGGTGGAAGCGTCGAAATTATGCTTCTGGTGTTTCTGGTGTTCAGATGTGAGCGAGCGGGCGAGCTGACGGCACTCTTCGGCATGCTTGACTACTTCCGAAATGGGTGCGAACTCGGTGTGATCTGGCCGATACGGCAAAATTGTGTCAAGGGTGCACGCCGGCTCCCGTCCGTAGAGCAGGAAAAAAGGTGAGAATCCCGTCGTCGTCTGCCTAGCTGTGTTGTAGGCGTACGTTGCAAAGGGGAGTATCACGTCCGAATCAGAATGGTCCGACACCACGTATATCAAAAGCATATCAATCAAAGTGCGGTTAAATCGTTCTTTGAGTCTATTCGTCTGCGGGTGGTAAGACGACGTAGTTCGGTGAACAATTTGACATTCCCGCAAGAGGGCTTCGATGACTTCCGACAGGAAGACGCGACCTCGTTCACTAAACAACTTTCGAGGAGCACCATGGCGAAGTATGAAACGTGGTAACAGCAAGGACGCGATGTCACGTGCCGTGGCAGTTGCTAGAGCAGTGGTTTCTGCATAGCGCGTAAGCTTAACCACTGCCACAATGACTCGACGGTTGCCAGCAGCTGTGCACGGTAGGGGGCCGTAAAGGTCTATCCCAATGCAATCGAACAGTCTTTCGGGGCACGGCAATGGCTGCAGCGGACCCGCCGCTGGAGCAGGAGGGGATTTGCGCCACTGACAGTTGATGCATGGCTGGATGTACTTGCGCACGAACGTGTACATTCCCCGCCAGTATTATCGTAGGCGAAGCCGCTGATACGTTTTTAACACACCGGCGTGAGCGCAGCTGGGGTCAGCGTGGAAGGATGCGCTTATGGCCGTGCGCAAATGGCGAGGTATTACCAGTAACCATTTGGGACCTCCTGATAGGTAGTTGCGCCTGAAGAGCATTTCGTCGCGGAGAACAAAGTAGGCAGCTTGTCGGCGCAGGACACGCGATTCTTGAGCAGAAGACACACCAGAGAGGAAGGCAATACGCGAAGCAATCTAGGGGTATTTGCGCTGCTCAGCTGGCATGTCCATGATGTCGAGGGACGACAGGCCGGCTTTAACAGAAACGGAGCACGAGTCTTCCGCCGGTAGGGGGGAGCGAGACAAAGCGTCAGCGTCTGAATGCTTCCGGCCGGAACGGTACAGCACATGGATGTCATGCTCTTGAAGTCGCCGAGCCCAGCGACCAAGGCGGCTAGACGGGTCTTTGAGCGACGACAAACAGCACAATTCGTGATGGTCCGTCACAACGTCCAAAGGACGGCCGTACAAATATGGTCGAAATTTTGTAAGCGCCCATACGATGGCCAAGCACTCCCTTTCCGTGACCAAATAATTTAACTCAGCTTTTGTGAGCGTACGACTGGCATAAGCGACGACATAATCGTCAAAACCAGCTTTTCGTTGGGCAAGCACTGCACCGATTCCGGCACCGCTGGCATCCATGTGGATTTCTGTTGGCGCGGTCGGGTCAAAGTGTCGCAGAATAGGCGGGGAAGTAAGGAGTGGCCGTAACTTTGCGAAGGCTTCATCGGAATCCCTCGACCAAGCGCAAATACCGCTTTTCTTGCCGAGAAGCGCCGTCAAGGGCGCAATTATGGCGGCAAAGTTGCGAATGAAACAGCGGAAATATGAACATAGTCCAATAAAGCTCCATAGGACCTTCATGGTAGTCGGTTTAGGGAACTCGGCGACCGCGCGAAGTTTGGTGGCGTCCGGAAGAATTCCCTCCTTAAAAACAACGTGGCCCAGTAGGGTCAACTTTCGGGCCGCAAAGTGCAATTTCTTCATGTTCAGTTGCAATCTGGCATTTAAAAGGCAAGTAAAAACCTGCCCCAGGCGCCTCAAATGGGTGTTGAAGTCGGGAGAAAAGACGACTATGTCATCTAGATAACAGAGACACGTTTTCTACTTCAGGCCGCGCAAAATGGTGTCCATCATCCTCTCGAGCCTGGCAGGAGCGTTGCACAGGTCAAACGGCATAACGTTAAATTCAGACAGGCCGTCAGGAGTGATGAACGCCTTTTTCACGCGATTGGCCTTCGCCATGGATAGCTGCCAATATCCACACCGCAGATCAAGGGAAGAAAAAAACTCGGCGCCTTGTAAACTGTCAAGGGCATCGTCGATCCGTGGTAAAGGATAGACATCCTTCCGCGTGATGCTGGTCAGACGGCGATAATCTACGCAAAAGCGGATGGCACAGTCTTTTTTTTTTGTTACAAGCACCACGGGAGACGCCCAGGGACTGTTGGAGGGCCGAATAACTCCCCGCTTGAGCATATCGTTCACCTGTTCGTCAATAGTGCTGCGCTCTTTCGGCGACACACGGAACGGTCGTTGGTGCAGTGGTGCATGCGAGCCGGTGTCAATGGAGTGAGCAACTGCAGATGTTCGACCCACCGGTGCCTTTGCGCCGTCAAAAGAGGAGCGGAACCGATATAGCAGAGCGAGGAGCCTCACTCGTTGGTCTGATCTGAGGGCAAGATCGATCGAAGCGCCAATGTCCGGAGGTGACAGGTCTGGTTCTGACGGGGCAGGACTCAGTCCAGCCACTGGAACCCATGACGGAGAGTCGTCTGGTACGGCGGTGACAAGCTGTGCCCCAATAACTTCGACGCAGCCAAGAACGTCACCGTGCAGGAGACGAAGGGGCTCCAAGGACTCGTTGTTGACTACTTTGGCGCTCGTGCCAGTATGAACTGTCAGTAGGGCGAAGGGCAGGGACAGCGATTTTCGGTGAAGAAATAAGCGCGACGGCGTAAAAAGAACTGGTGCGTCCATAATAGAAGAGCAGCAGAGCGGCACGAGAGCAGACGCGCGGGAAGGAATGTCCGTGTCGTAAGCCACGGTGAGCTTTGCAGGGGCAGCGGACTGAAGTTCGGCGTAAGGGGCGTCCAAGGGAGAATCAAATTCTACTTGTGCACGCGCACAGTCGATTATTCCGCGATGGCTAGATAAAAAGGTCCCAGCCGAAAATGAGGTCATGGCAGCAAGATAGCAGCACGAGAAACTCGACAGGTTACACGACGTCCTGGATCGTGACACGCGCCGTGCATTCTGCCAACGGTTTTACACGTTGCGCAGTTGCGGTACATAACAAAAAGAGCGGCAACGGCGTCGTAACTTTTCTAAGCGAGCGTCAATATCGGCGGTAATGACGGAGACGGCTGCGCCTGTGTCGACTAGTGCGACTTTACATACACCCTTAACGGATACGTCGATACATTTGTAGGCCTTTTACAGTTCGAAAGTCGTGCAGCTGTTGCCTCCGGAACTGCGGCGGCTAGGTTTCCTGTTCAGTTGGGCTTGAACGACGTCGCATAGGCGATAGTGAGCGCCGGCGTGGGGAGCTTGAACAGCGGCTATCGGCGTCACGACGGCTGAAATCGTTGTAACCGGAGGCAGGTAACGGCGACCTGGCTGGCGAGTCGGTCATTAGCTGCGATGACCCGTGTGGGGAGCCGAAAGTGTGGTTGACGTTATCATTCCTCGCGTACACGCGGCGGCGGCAGTAACGGGCCACATGGCCTGGACGTTGGCAGGCGAAACAGATAGGGCGATTATCAACCGTGCGCCACGGATTCCCCGGTGGCGGATCCCTCTGTGCCGCAGAGCATGGCGGGGTTGGCGGCACCACCCGAAAAGACGTCCCAGCTGGCTGTACTGGTCTCCCAAGGGCTTCTGCACGCATGAGGGGTGCATAATACAGAGTAGGTGGCAGGGCCTCGGCCACCTGTTCCTTGATCATGTGGTGAAGCGCTGCAATCGTCGGCGAGACAACGGAAGGAGTCACTTCGGTAGGCTGCGGAGGCACTCCCTATCATGGAGATGGGCCAGGAACAGACGGTGGCATCGTTGATCCAGGCTCCAGGGTAAGTAGTGACACTTGCCGAGCGACTTCTTCGTGAACAAACTGTTGAAGCTGCCGCATTATGGTGCCTCGGCCCGCGCCTCTGTCAAGGTCGACAGCGGCTCTCCTTGGACAGCAGAGCCCCGGGTAAGCGCCCTCTGCCTTCGGAGTTCTTCGTAGCTTCGGCACTGGGTGATGATGTCATCAACGGTTCGCAGATCTTTCGCTAACAGCATCTGAATAGCATCATCATCGATTCCTTTCATCAAGTCTTATTTTTTTTTTGCTTCCGCCACAACTGAATCAACACGGTTGCATAGGTTTACAACATACTTGATATAATTTGTGAAGGTCTCTCAAGGACGCTGTGCTCGTGTGCGTAGACGCCGCTTAGCAAGAAGCTTCCGCACGGTGGGACGGCCGAAGACCTCGACAATACGGTTTCTGAATTCAGCCCAGGCCGCCATGGTGGCTACGTTGTTGTGGAACCACTTCTTGGCCAGGTGGTCTAAATGAAACTCAACGTCATTAAGCTTCGTGCGATCGTCCCATCTGTTGTGCGTGCGCACTCGTTCGTACTGCAACAGCCACTCCTGCACGTCGTTGTCATTCGTTCCATCGAAGTTAGGTGGGTCTCGCTGGCGAAATATACCAGAACACATGATGGGTTGCGGTGAGGATGGTGCCGTGTCTCGGTCGGTGTTCAGCTGCATCACGGGCTGTAGCCGTCTGCTTCGTAACGCTAGGATGTGGTATCGGAGTATTTCGATGCGAAGGTACGGTCACGCTGGGAATGAACCCGCACACTCCACCAAACTGAAGCGTGGTTTATCGGACCACTAACCAGCAGTTAGAGCTGCGGAGAAGCCGAGATTGTACGTGCTAAGCAAGCAAGGTCCGACGCGATACAGGATCGGCCCGTGCGCAAAGCCCTTCTTCTGCCTTCTCGTTGTCGGGCGTGTACCAAACCGAATATCCCAAACGGGGAATTGTACTTACATAGAGGACTGTGCCAATTTCTGATATCGCGTCCATAATCAACGCTGCAATATATATATATATATATATATATATATTGTGAGGCCGTAGATAAAATGTGACGGGACCGTTGCTTTCGCAGCTCCTTTATTCCGAGGCGCCAGGCGGGTACGAACCAAGATGGCGACCCAGCGTCTCTGCTGATGATGATTAGCCGAAGACGAGGTTGTGGCGGTGATGATGAGTATGTACAGCAGATGATACGGTAGCCGCAAGCTACTGGTGATGATGAATAATACCAATTGGGACAAATATGTCCTCGCAGGCAGCAAGACACAAACTCAGCTCACACTATTATCGCCCCCGTTGAAAGAAGTGGCCGCCTGGCCGCGTTTCAGAGTTCGTCGCGGCAGTTAAAAATCTTGAGCCGGGAAACGTGAACTATCTCGGTGCCACGATGGCGGCGGTCGGAACTTGGGCAAACCGGTGTGACGCGAACGTTTACAGGAGAGGTCGCCTCGAGAACCTTGTACGGACCAAGGAAACGTTGCAAGAACTTATCGCATAGGCCCGGAACACTAATAGGCGTCCACACCAAAACTTCATCACCGGGTCGGAATTGAGGAGTGCGATGCACAGCGTCGTAGCGTTGCTTTCGATTCTGTTGGCTCGCTTCAGTGCGCATGCGGGCAAGTTGGCGGCAGTGTTCAACGCGAGCAACAAATTGTTCAGGAGACTTCGCAGAAGGTGACACGGGAGCGGCGAAGAAGCAGGTTTCCAGAGTGTGCGAAGGGTGACGGCCGTATACAAGGTAGTACGGGGAGTATCCGGTTGTGGTCTGAATTGCGGTATTGTAAGCATAGGTAACAGGAAGTAAGATGGCGTCCCAGTTGCTATGGTCAGGTTGAATATACATATAGATCATATCAGAGAGAGTTCGATGGAAGCGTTCTGCGAGGCCGTTTGTTTGGGCATGATAGCTGGACGTCATCTTGTGACAGGTGTTGGAAGCTCGAAGCAAGTCGGCGAGAATTTGAGACAGAAATGTCTTGCCTCGATCGCTTAGCAAAACGCGGGGCGCTCCATGGTGTAGCAAAATGTTGTTTAAGAAGAAGTGAGCGATCTCGGTGGCGCTAGCTGAAGGAAGTGGAGCGGTTTCAGCGTAGCGAGTCAGGTGGTCCACTGCCGTTACTATCCAGCGATGACCAGCCTCTGTCGGAAGCAAGGGACCGTAAAGGTCAATACTGACTACTTCAAACGGGCTTGCTGGACACGGAAGGGGCTGGAGTAGACCGGCAGGGGGTGACGTGGAGCGTTTCCAGTGCTGACAAGGCGCACAAGAGGCGAAGTATCTGGCGACACTCGTAGAAAGCCCTGGCCAAAACAAGCGCCCTCGGACACGGTCGTAGGTCTTCTGGAATCCGAGGTGGCCTGCAGTTGGGTCGTCGTGCAACGCTTCCAAAATGCGTGGACGGAGGGAATGGGGTACAACCGGAACCCATCTGTCTCCATCGGTGTGGTGGTTGATGCGGTACAGTGCGCCATCAAGAAGCTGGAACTGGTGCAGCTGACGACGTAGGCGGCTATTTGGTGGTTGTGTGGAGCCGGTTAGCCGATCGATTATTGTCCGACAATAACTGTCGGCGTGTTGAAGGGCAACCAAGTCGGGGATGTCGTTAATAGGAATATCGAAGGATGCAATGTGCAAAGGCGGCACATTAGAATGTCGGCCAACGTCGTCTGAAGACTTCACCAGCGGACACCGGGAAAGCGCGTCCGCGTCGAGATGCTTGCGACCAGACTTATAGATCACCGTGAAGTCATATTCTTGCAAGCGGAGAATCCAGCGTCCAAGTCGTCCTGACAGATTTTTCAAAGAAGACAGCCAAAACAGGGCATGGTGATCTGTAACGACTGTGAAATGTCGGCCGTAAAGGTATGAACGGAACTTTTGAACAGACCACACAACAGCCAGACATTCTTGCTCTGTGATGGGGTAATTTTTTTCTGAGGACGTCAGAGAATGGCTTGCGTAGGTAAACACTCGTTCACGCGAGTGAGCATCGCGCTGTAGCAAGACGGCGCCAATTCCATGCCCGCTAGCGTCAGTATGAAGAAGGACTGGCTTTGTGTCATCAAAGTGGCGAAGTACAGGCCCGGAAGTAAGTGCTTGCTTTAGGTTTTGAAAAGCCTTCTCGCAGTCGTCACCACGGACAAAGGGGTTACCGAAATGCAGCAGCTGATTGAGGGGCGAGGCCAGGGTGGCGAAATTGCGAACGAAACGACGGAAATATGATGCCAAGCCAAGGAAACTGCGATGGGATTTTTGTTCTTGAGGTCGATGGAAATTAGCCACAGCGGAAATTTTGTCTGGGTCGGGCTGTATACCATCTTTGCTGACAATGTGACCGAGAACGTTGATGGATCTGCGGGCGAAGTGGCACTTCTTGCTGTTCAAAGTCAGGCCGGCCTTGGTCAGATTGGTCAGAACTTCATCGAGACGCCGCAGATGCTCAGGAAAATTCGACGAGAAAATAACAATGTTATCCAGGTAACACAAGCACGTCTTCCATTTAAGGCCACGAAGGACTGTGTCTATCATGCGCTCAAACGTGGCTCGGGCGTTGCATAAACCAAACGGCATTACGTTAAACTCGTATAAGCCGTCTGGAGTAGCAAACGCTGTCTTTTCTTTGTCAGGCTCGCGCGTGGGTATCTGCCAATAACCAGATCGCAGGTCTAAGCTGGAGAAAAATTCCGCCCCCTGCAGACAGTCGAGCGGGTCATCTATACGCGGCATTGGATAAACATCCTTCTTGGTGATCTTTTTGAAGGCTCGATAGTCCACGCAAAACCGCACGGAACCATCCTTCTTGCGGACTAAAACCACGGGGGAAGACCATGGGCTGGAAGACGGCCGAATAATGTCTCGTTCTAGCATGTTCGCTACATTTTCTTCGATGACTTTTCGTTCGGACGATGACACACGGTATGGGCGACGGCGGACGATGTGGGTCCCACCCGTCTCGATCCGATGCGCTGTCACAGATGTCTGCCCAAGCTTGCTGGAAAGGCAGTCAAATGTGTCCCTGTGTTTATCCAGGAGTTGAAGTAACTGGTTTGTTTCGCTTTGTGAGAGGTCTTTGCTGATGGTAGCCTTAAGTGTGGAAATATTTGGCTCAGATTTTGCAGGCGTCGGCACGGAAAAGACGAAGCACCGGGGAACTAGTGCGAGCGTATCGTCAGGCAGAACAGAAGCGATAGTAGCACTCGCGGGGAGCAATATGGATTCGGAAGTGGCGTTTCTTACCAGCAGCTGTGCTGATCCATGTGAGAAGCGGACGAGGCATGTCGGGATGACGACACCTTTGGGCAGAAAACGTGGAGAGGGAACTATAAGCACGTCTCCGTCACTGATTCGGTTTGAGCAGAGGGAAAGCACCGTCTCGCGGCGGGGGTTTAAAACAAAATCTTCACTAGCTGTGACGTGTAGCTGTGGTACTTCAGAAATGCCGCTGAGCTGCTCTGTATCCGTGAGTTGAATTTCAGGGTGATCACATGAAATGACGGCGGATGCGGATGAGAGAAAATCCCAACCCAAAATAAGATGATGAGCACAGGGGGACAACACCGCACACTGAACATGATGCCGAAAAGAATCAACAACAATCCGCACTGTGCATTGTCCGGATGGCTTAACCACACTGCTATTCGCTCCATGTAGAAAAGGTCCCGTGTAGGGTGTTCGTACCTTGCGTAGACGAGCACACAATTCCGCACTTATCACTGAAACGCTCGCACCAGTGTCAATAAGGGCATCGACGCAAACACCTTCAGCCAAAACAGACAGCAAGTTCGATGGACGCTCTGGAGAACTTGTAAGCTTCGCAGGAGATGCAGTTTTCCCTCCCAAAACTGCATTAACTAGTTTTCCTGGCGGTGGTTAGCGATGTAAGACGCAGGACGAAGGGGTGAAACTGAGCGGCGACCTGGTGAAGGCGAGTGGGGTCGTTCCGCACGGGAGCTGCGAGGGACGTCGTCAGTCTGAGTCGGAGACGGGGAGCGGCGTGGAGGCGACGGGTACGCACGCCGCCGGTAGCCGTAGTAGTTCGGGGGTACGCTCTCGCGCTCATAGGCAGCATAGCCACGTCGTTCATCCCGTTGGCGGCGTCGACAAAAGCGGGAGATGTGAGCTCGAATGCCGCAATAGTAGCACACGGGCCGGTTGGAGAAGGCATCCTGACTTGGTGGGAAGTAGGGCTTTGAGCTGGGCGCGTGGGGCATGGCCGCAACATAGCCAGACGAAGGGTGGCTCATGATCGGGGACAACGGCAGAGGTGTCCGGCCAGCGACATCCGAGTAGGACGGTGTTGATGGGGCAACTGAATGGACAGGCGGCACTAGCCCAGGCATAGCCGCAAGCTCCTATTTAACCATCTCGCGAAGGCCAGGAGCCATAGCGGCTTGGCGAAGACCGTGCGGAAAATGAGAGGTGTTGCCGTACACTTCTTCGCGAACTATAGCTCGAATCATCGCACGAAGGTCTTCGTTCCCAAGATGAGGAGTAGACGCCGTGTCCCGTGGGAGGCGGATGAATTGAAGTTCGTTGATACGCTGACAGGAGGATCTTACGTCTGCTACGGTGGAAAGGTTCTGCAGGACAAGTGCATTGAAAGCGAACTCGCCGATCCCTTTGAGAATGTGACGAACACGTTCAGACTCCGGCATATATTTGTCGACTGGCGACACAGCGCTATAACATCCTCGATGTATGAGGTGTATGTCTGATTAGCTTGCTGAAAGCGGACCTCCAGCTCCGTCCTCGCGTTGTCACTCCGCGATTTAGGGCAGCCAAAAATCTTTTGCACCTCCGTGGTGAAGCCAGCCCAGTCGGTAAATTCATGTTTGTGGTTTAAATACCACGTCTCGGCAATCTTCTTCAGAGGGAAGCCAACGTTGAACAATTTGAGGCGATCATCCCACCTATTGAACTCGCTGACGCGTGTGAAGCTGTCCAGCCACTCCTCCACGTCTTCGCCCCGAAGACCAGTGAACTCGGGCGGGTCGCGCTTGGTAGTGGTGACGATGCATTGCAGTGGCGCAGAGGCTGTGCTACTCGGAGTGTCTTGCGACATGGACATTGGTCTTGAGGGCTAGCGGCGACCTGAACGGAGCTCCAGGGGTGTCGAAGGAAAGGTACAGCTCGGGATCGAGTTGCAGGCCGTAGATTGAATGTGACGGGACCGTTGCTTTCGCAGTACCTTTATTCCGAGGCGCCAGGCGGGGACGAACCAAGATGGCGACCCAGCGTCCCTGCTGATGATGATTAGCCGAAGACGAGGTTGTGCCGGTCATGATGAGTATATACAGCAGATGATGCGGTAGCCGCAAGCTATTGGTGATGATTAATACCAATGGGGACAAATATCTCCTAGCAGGCAGCAAGACACGAACTCAGCTCACAATATATATATATATATATATATATATATATATATATATATATATACAAATATACAGAAACATAGCTCGGCAGTCTTCAACATCTAAGGAGGCATTGGGGAATGATTAGGCTTTTTTACGACGGTTAGTGAGGTTAACATTTGTTAAAGTTACGTGGCACGGAAAAAAAGCAAGAACAACAATAGAATTCGAAAGGCGTGGGTTTCGGCCCCCACTCTGGGGGCGTGTTTTAAATGCGAATGCATTTCTTAGTCGGGCGTTGTCGTGCTCCGTCGGCGTGCGCCCGCAGGTGTTACCTCTCCGCGCTCCTCCTCGCCCCTAGCAACAGCTGTGCGCGCCTAGCAACTGGAGCAGGTGGTAGCTCGGGCGGGAGTAGCGGAGGGCAAGGGGAGAGGAGGAGCGCGCTCGGGCGTGTGAGGGCGCTCGCATTGCGGAGCTCGGGCGGAGTAGCGGAGAGTGAGTGGAGAGGAGGAGCGCTCTCGGGCGTGTGAGGGCGCTGGCATCGCGGAGCTCGGCGGAAGAGAGAGAGCTCGTGCGCTGGGCGGGCGTGTTGCGCGGGTCTCTCCCTCCTCTCCGCGTACCCTCTCTCCACTCGCTGCGCTCGGAAAATCTATATAAATGCAGTGGAGCGCACGCCTCTCTCCATTACTGCTTGCCGCAGCGCACTCATCGGTGCACCCAATGCATTCGCATTTCCACACGATCCCCTTCGGGGAGGTGGGGGGAGTTTTTTTCTTTCTTTCTTTCCTTGTTACGTAACTTTACAAAATGTTAACCGCACTAAACGTCGTAAAAAAGCTTAATCATTCCCCTATGCCTCCTTAGATATTGAAGACTTCCGACCTATGTTTCTGTATTTCCCAACGAGCCCCTCATTTCGTAACCACATATGTATACACACACACACACATATGTATATATATATAAATACATATATATAAAAATATATATATATGTATATATATATATATATATATATATATATATATATATATATATTATCTGTAGCGAAACAGAATAGGAAATGAGGGGGTCGTTGAAAACAAGACAGAAATAAGGATTGGCAGACGAGAATACCTCGGAAAGCAAAGGGAGGATGTGGTACGTTTGAAAATATAGTGTATGGAAAAAAATTTACATGTGTTTTAATGCGAACCAGATCCTCCCCTTTGCTTTCCAATATTTTCTTGACTGCCAATCCTTATATATAAATCATCATCATCATCATCACCACCAGCCTATCTACGCCCACTGCAGGGCAAAGGCCTCTCCCATTATTCTCCAATTGCCTCGGTCCTGTGCCAACTGTGACCAATTTATCCCCGCAAACTTCTTTACCTCATCTGCCCATCTAACTTTCTGCCGCCCCCTGCAACGCTTGCCTTCTCTAGGGATCCACTTTGTTACCCTTAATGACCAGCGGTTATCTTGCCTTCGCATTACATGTCCTGCCCACGTCCATTTCTTCTTCTTAATTTCTACTAATATGTCTTTAACACCAGTTTGCTCCCTGACCCACTACGCTCTCTTCCTGTCCCTTAATGTTACACCTGTCATTTTCCGCTCCATTGCCCGGTGAGTCGTTCTCAATTTAAGTTGACCCCTCTCAGTGAGCCTCCAAGTTTCTGCCCCGTAAGTGAGTACCGGTAAGATGCAGCTGTCATACACTTTCTTCTTCAGCGACAATGGTAGGCTGCTATTCATTATCTGAGAATGTCTGCCATATGCACCCCACCCCATTCTCATCCTTCTAATTATCTCTGCCTCATGGTTTGGATCTGGGGTCACAAGTTGGCCTAAGTAGATATATTCGCTTACCACTTCCACTACCTCGCCACCTATCTCAAACCGCTGTGCTGTCCCGAGCTGTTATATATATATATATATATATAAATATATATATACAAATATATATTCATATAAATATGTATATCTATATATATATATATATATATATATATATATATATATATATATATATATATATATATATATAGACTGCAAAGACAAAAACTCACACAGTAGAGACAGAGACAAACGAGAAAGACGTAGAAAATAAAAATAAGTTTACTGACGTTCCAGGGAGAGGACTCCCTGTCTTCAGAGTGCAAAATAAGTTCGTTTCAGAGCTATAGATATACAAAAAATGTAGCGAGCGCGAGTGCAAGGTAAGAGGAGGGAGAGTTTGTACAAATGGATCATGGTTGGTGGGTAGCAAAAGAATGAAGAGAGAGCTGGAAAATAAATTACAAAAAGGATAATAAGAATACACAGTCACGCGGTACGAACTTGGAAAAAAAGAGAGAGAGAAGAACCAAACACAAAGAAAAAAATAAAATAGTTAAAAAAATAATAATAAACAACAAGGTAAATTTCCTCCCCCGTGGCAACGGGGGTAAAAAAGGGGTCAAAACAAGATATGCCCATGCCCGTGTTTGACATGGGCAAAAAGATTAGTCACGCAGAACGAAGACGTTCCAAAGAAGATATGCACACAAAGGGCGAACATCTTCCCATTCACACCCGTTCTAGGAATCCAAGTAAGGTCATCGCAACAAGAGACACGTGGCTTCTGTTGGTGGGAGGCGGGGGTCGCGCCCAAAAGCAGTAGGACAGGCAGTTTCGACAGGAAAGAGTGCACATTGGTATACAAAGAGCGAAAAAAAAGTAAATAAAAAATAACCAGGTAGTTTTCCCCTCCCTCGAGGTAACAGGGGTGAAAGAGGAGTCAAAACAAGATATGCCCATGCACGTGTTTGACATGGGCAAAAAGATTAGTCACGCGGAACAAGGAAACGAATATATGCAAATGCACACAAAGGATGAACATCTGCCCATACACACCCGTTCTAAGAACCCTGGTAAGGTGATTGAAACGTGAGACACATGGCTTCTGTTGGCGTGCGGAAAGGGTCACGCCAAAAAGTAGTAGAAGAGGTAGTTTCAACTCGAAATGAGTGTACATTGATAGGAGAAAAAAAAAGAGACAAAGTCAAACAAGACATGAAAAAAAGAAAACAGGCAGGTGCACGCGTATGACGCGGCAGCAAGTGGTATTCATCTGCCCGGCGCATGGTGCCAGTTCAGAGAATGCCGAGGTGGTCAGCAACGAATATAAGAAAACAACAATAGAAAAAAGAAAGAGGACACGAAAACAATCACACACGCTCGCGTTCACAAATTATTTACAAGGTGAGAATATCAAAGCTAAAAATGAGCACTGCAGCCTTCTACCCAGAACACAATGCCCAGACTTGTTCATCAAATTTGGTTCAGTGAAGCCATTGTGCTAAAAAACGTCGTGCTAGCACAAAACTATACCCAGCTACGGGAGCTCGCCAAGTAATGGGAGAATATTCTTGAGGGAAAGAAATGAACAGGCATAACTCTAGCCTGAGAAATGCAGCCGAAAGTTTAATCGGAGGAAAGACAGGATAATTTCCTAAAACTTTTATTTATGCCAAAGGACGCTGATTTAAACTTATAGATAAGGTAAGACTCACGTACCTCGCGATCGCGATGCGTTTTAAAACTAGATTCAAGAACTGTGGCCTTCAGTTGTTCAAAAGAATGACCAGGAGTGTTAACATGTTAACATGCTTTGATAGAGGCAAAGAAGGGCAGGTTTTTGCATGGGAGCGGTGATTGTTAAACCTCAAACGAAAGGGTGTTTCAGTCTGGCCAATGTATTGTTTGCCGCAGAGGGTGCATTCCAGCAGGTATACGACGTTGGCGGAATCACAGTTAAAGTTCCATTTTACATTAACATAGTAGTTTGAAGCTGTGCTGGCGGCGCGCTGTGTGGTGGTCATTTGTGGGCATCCCTTACACCGTGGTTTGTTACAGGGCATGCAACCAGTAGTCTGTGGTCGGCTGATGCTGGATTTAGTGAGAACGTCGCCGAAATTTTTGCTGCGTCTATAAACAACACGTGGTGGCTCGGGGAATATTCTCTTTAGACGTTCACTTTGAGCGAGAATATTTCGATGTTTCTTAGGTAAGGAAGCAACTTTCGGAGAAGAGGCCGAATAGGTCAAAACGAGGTTTGTTGATTGGGTTTTGGAGCTTTTTTTCGGAGAATTTCGGTGCGGTTCAACTGGTTAGCTCGTGTAATCCCGTCATCGATCACCTGCTCTGGGTATTTTTTTATTTAAGAGTGCGGTTTTAAGTTCTCTGCAGTTAGAATTGAAATCCGCCTGGCTTGTGCAGATTCGCCTAAAACGGTGAGATTGGCTGTAAGGTATTGCAGTCTTGCAGTGCCTGACATGGCTGCTGTGGAAGTGCAAATACTGGCGCGTGTCCGTAGGTTTCCTGTAGAGATTAGTCCGAAGTCTGCCCTGAGAAACTGTGGCAGTAACATCCAGGAAATTTATGCTGTGCGTAGAGAAGGAATGAGAGAGGGAGATGGTAGGATGCGCAAGGTTAAAAGCCTAAATGAACGCAAGAAGTTCCATTTCACCGTGTTGCCAAATCATGAATATATTGTCACGAAGACAAGGACGATGCAGTTGTCTTGAATGAGAAACACGTTTATTGGAGCGAACTTGTGCTCCCCTAACAACTCAAAAGAATACAGAGGCGGCGAAGCAGCGGTGAACAAAGTGACTTGCACAGGCGAGTGTCGTCGAATCGAATGCCCCGGCGTCCGCACTGCAGGCTTTTTATCTTTTGCCGCGCGTGGTTCTCGAAACGTCGATTCGAATCGAGGACATAGCAGATCCAAGAAGATTATTCTGGGCTGTTAACGTTAGATCGGAATGCTCTCCCTATCACAACAGATAACACATGCGGCACAGAAAGAAAGAATGGAACACGCGCTTCCCTTGGCGCAGAGATAACACAGACCGGCGCAGCCGGGCGGTAAAAGCAAAACACAAATAAACAAACCCAATGTATGGTTCGCGGCATTACCCCCCTCTAAGAGTGCATCGACCCGATGCTAACATAAGCGACAGTCCAAACAAATGAAAAAAAAAGTTCGTCATCGTCCGTAGAAAGGTTTTAAGCGAACCACGTGGACGACTTCAGGCCGCGTGCGTCGTCGTGATGTGCCGGAGTCACCATCGGGCATCACTTCGTAGGTAAGTTGGCCAACACGTCGTAGAATCTGGTAGGGTCCGAAATACCGTCGCAGGAGCTTCTCACTGAGTCCGCGTCGTCGGATGGGAGTCCAAACCCATACACGATCCCCTGGTTGCTACTCGCGGGTCGGCGTCGGAGGTTGTAGCGGCCCGCATGCACCAGCTGCTGGTCCGTTATACGAACTCGAGCGAGCTGTCGGGCCTCCTCCGCACGTTGAAGATATCCGTGGACGTCGGAATTGAGGTCGTCGTCTTCTACGTGCGGAAGCATGGCGTCGAGCATCGTAGTCGGCCTTCTACCGTAAACAAGCTCGAACGGCGTGAGCTGTGTCGTCTCCTGGATAGCCGTGTTCTACGCAAACGTGACATACGGGAGCACTTCGTCCCAAGTCTTAAGTTAAAGGTCAACGTACATTGAAAGCATATCTGCGATTGTCTTGTTCAGACGTTCTTTTAGTCCGTTCGTTTGGGGGTGGTACGCCGTCGTTCTTCGGTGATCCGTGTTGCTGTAGCGTAATACTCCTTGCATCAGCTCCGCAGTGAATGCAGTTCCGCGGTCTGTGATTAGGACTTCCGGGGCTCCATGTCGCAGCCCAGCTTGGCTTATAAAGAATTCGCCACTTCTTGTGCAGTCCCCCTCGGAAGAGCGGCGGTCTCTGCGTAGCGCGTCATGTAGTCTGTCGCTACGACAATCCACTTGTTGTGTGATCGTGACGTAGGGAACGGGCCTAAAAGGTCCATTCCAAACTGTTGAAATGGTCTCGATGGGACGGCGATCGGTTGTAGAAGTCCGGCGGGTCTTGTCGGCGGCGTTTTTCGTCGCTGGCAGTCACGGCAGCTTCGGACGTAGTGGGTGACGTCAGAGGTAAGGCCGGGCCAGTATTACCTCGCCTTGATTTTTCCAATAGTGCGGGCTGTGCCAAGATGTCCGGAAGACAGGTCGTCGTGGCACGCTTACAAAATTTCGTCACGACGGTCCGCGGGGATGACGAGAAGGTAATTCGCTTTTGTTCCGGGGCTGAAATTCTTCTTCACGAGGACGGAGTTTCTCAGGCTGAATGCTGGTAAGCTGCGTTTGAAGGTCCTAGGAACGGCAACGTTGCATCCCTCGAGGTACTCGATTATGACGCGTAAGTCGGGGTCGGCACGCTGCTGGGCGGCTAGGTCGCTCTCCGTCACGATCCCGAAGAACCCGCTGTCTTCATCAGAGTCTTGTGGTGGTGGGTCGACGGGGGCGCGGGACAGGCAGTCGGCGTCGGAGTGTTTCCTGCTGGATTTAAAAACGAGTGTAACGTCGAACTCGTCCAGGCGCAAGCTCCACCGCCCAAGGCGGCCAGAGGGGTCCTTCAAATTGGCGAGCCAACACAGCGCATGGTGGTCTGTTACAACCCTGAATGGCCTTCCATACACGTATGGGCGAAATTTTATAATCGCCCATATAATAGCCAGGCACTCTTTCTCAGAGGCAGAATAGTTTTTCTCCTCCTTCGACAGACCACGACTGGCATAGGCGATTACCCTTTCGCAGCCGCTTTGCTTTTGGACAAGGATTGCACCCAAGCCTATATCACTGGCGTCCGTGTGCATTTCCGTTTCGGCATTTTCGTCGAAATGAGCGAGCACGGGCGGGCTTTGCAGGCGTTTTTGCAGCTCGCCGAATGCTTTTTCTTGGTCGTTTTGCCAGCTGAAAGGTGTGCTATCTTTCATCAAGCGCGTGAGTGGCTCTGCGATGCGTGCGAAGTTTGCGACGAAGAAATCTTCGCAAGATCTTCTTGTCTTTCGGCCTTGGGAAGTTCGCAATGACTGAAGTTTTTGCCGGGTCTGGTAGGACTCCCGCGCGTTGACGACGTGGCCCAAGAACTTGAGTTCCCCGTATGCGAAACGGCACTTTTCAGGCTTCAGCGTCAACCCCGACGTACGAATGGCCTCGAATACAGACTCCAACCTTGAAAGGTGTTCGTCGAAAGTCCGGGCGAATACCACTACGTCGCCGAGGTATACGAGGCAGGTGTGCCATTTAGGGCCAGCTAGCACAGTGTCCATGACTCTTTGAAACGTCGCTGGTGCTGTGCACAGCCCAAACGGCATCACCTTGAACTCGTATAGGCCGTCTGGGGTTATAAATGCAGTCTTCTCTCGGTCTCCCTCGTCCACTTCAATTTGCCAGTAGCCGGTCTTCAGGTCCATCGATGAGAAGTACTTCGCGTGGAAGAGGTGGTCGAGGGCGTCGTCGATTCGGGGGAGGGGGTACACGTCCTTTTTCGTGATTTTGTTCAGTCGCCGGTAGTCAACGCAAAACCTTAATGTGCCGTCTTTTTTCTTTACGAGTACGACAGTCGCAGCCCAGGGGCTTTTCGATGGCTGTATAATGTCATCGCTCAGCATGTCGTCGACTTGAGTCCCGATGGCTTCCCGTTCGTGTGAAGAGACGCGGTACGGTGACTGTCGGGTAGGTCGGGCTCCATCTTCGGTTATTATTCGGTGCTTCGCTAGAGGGGTCTGACGTAGTTTTGCGCTCGACGAAAAACATTCGCTATAGCGACGCAGCAAAGCCAATAATTTTTTCCGTTGTTCTTGCGGTAGCGCCGGATTCACGTGGAATGGCTGCGGGAGCTTGACGGTTTCTACGGGTGTGCGTTCAAAGTCGGCGACTGCGATCACATCACTTGCTTCTTGCGTTTCTTCGAGAAGCGCAATTGCAGCTCCCTTGTTTAAATGCTGGTACTCTTCGGTGAAATTAGTGACCAAAACGAGAGATTGGCGTTGCTTAAAGTGCGCAATGCCTCTTGCGACGGAGACACCGCGGTCGAGAAGCAGCCTTCGATCACTCTCTACGATAGCGTCGATGTCAGAAGCAGCATCCTCACAGTAGAGGGCGATCATCAAGCTTGCGCGGGGTGGCAGGGTGATGTGATCGTCGGCGATCCTGACAGCAGCACGGTGATCGGGGTTTGGCTGCGGCGTCGTGGAGTGATCGGAGGAAAATGTAATCGACTTGGACTGCAGATCAATTATTGCGCCGTTGTCCGTCAAAAAGTCCATTCCGAGAATCACGTCGCGGGAGCAGTTAGGGAGAACGACGAACGCCGCAGGGTACATTGTGCCGTCTATGGTGACGCGCGATGTGCACGTTCCACTTGGCGCACGAGGTGGCCTCCTGCTGTGCGTATGTGCGGTCCGTCCCATCTGGTCATAACTTTCTTCAGTTTAGACGCAAATGGTCCGCTCATTACCGAATAGTCAGCTCCCGTGTCTACGACGGCGACCACGTCAAAGCCGTCGATGGACACCTTGACGTCAGATACAGTCTTCCTCGAGTTCTGAGTTCGTCGGGGCGTCGTATCTCTGCTTGTACGTGTTGATGGTCGGGCACTGTGCATCGTCGTTGTCGTCGTCTTCTCAACGGACGTCTCGGCCAGGTCGGGTACGCGTCGCGCCGTGTAGTTGTCGTCGTGTTCGGGAGTCTCGTCAGGGTTAGGTCGGGTCATCGGGATGAGGGCATGTCGTGAATCACTGTCTTCAGCGCGTCCTTGCGTCGTTGGAGGGTTTCCAGTTTTTCGCCGTAGAGCAACTTCACCTCCAGAAGTTGCCGCCTTTAGTTTCCCCGGCTTGGGCTGGGAGACCTTCCACGTGCGAAGTCAGCACTGCTACGGTGGTCTGGCGGCTTGTACGGGTAGGGCGACGGCGAACGGTTGAAACGGGCTGGTCCACGGCTGGTGTTCGACAGGTATTCTTGAATCTCAGATGGGTGCTGGCCGGGTCGGGGGCGTGTTGCGTCGACGGAGAAACCACGCAGTCCGAGTCTCTTGTATGGGCAGCGACGGTAGATGTGGTCGGCCTCTCCGCAGTAGTAGCACAGAGGA
Source organism: Haemaphysalis longicornis (assembly GCF_048455015.1). Classification (NCBI taxonomy): domain Eukaryota; kingdom Metazoa; phylum Arthropoda; class Arachnida; order Ixodida; family Ixodidae; genus Haemaphysalis; species Haemaphysalis longicornis. The sequence continues at coordinate 23,421,665 of NW_027526257.1, read as the reverse complement.
CGATTATCCGGTGTTCGCCATACGTCAGTCTTCCTCGGCGTCTGGGTTTGTGCTACCGGGTGTCGGGCGGGCGACAGTGGGCGGCGGTAGGGCGGCGCCTCTTCAACACGTGCCTCTTGACGACGTGTTGGAGCAGGGCGGGGTCGGTGAACAGCCGCGGAGTACGTCATAGCTTGAGGCTCGCAGTGTACTTCGGATGCCACAGAAGTTCCCAAAGCGTTTTGAACTTCTTCCCGGATCACGTCAGTTAGGCAAGCGACTTGGGGTTGCGGTGTCGTCGGGAAAAGTTTCCGCAGCTCCTCTCTCACTACTGCGCGGATGGTCTCGCGTAGGCTATCAGCCGGAATCCGCATGTTGTCGATGTAGTTCGCACTGCCCGCGCCAACAAAGTTCCGGTCATACTGCTTAGCACGCATTTCGAGAGCCTTCTCAATCGTGCTGGCTTCGGTCACGAATTCAGCGATGGTTTTGGGCGGGTTGCGGACAAGTCCAGCAAACAGCTCCTCCTTCACACCGCCCATCAAGAAGCGTAACTTCTTTTCTTCTGTCATTTCGGGGTCCGCGCGGCGAAATAACTGCTTCATCTGCTCAACGAAGATCACGACCCCTTCGTTGGGGTGTTGTGTCCGAGTTTCAAGCAAAAGCGCAGCTCGCTCTTTTCTCACAACGGTAGTGAATGTCTTCAGGAACTCACTTTTGAAGTGAATCCAGTCGGTCAAAGAACTCGCATGGTTCTCGAACCAAGTTCGAGCAGCATCTTCTAAGTAAAAGAAGACATGCCGGAAAGTTTCTCCGTCGTCCCACCTGTTGAAGATGCGGACGCGCTCCAGCTTCTCCAACCATTCTTCGGGGTCTTCAGCGGGGGCTCCCCGGAACGATGGCGGTTCCCGGGGCTGCTGCAGGATGATTGGCGACGTTGTTTCTTGCACCATGGTGTTGGTTGCAGCGTTCCTTTTTTTGGGTCCTTCTGGCATCAAACCGAACTCGGGTGGTAAATCTTGCAGGCGGGGGCTGGCTCTTGTTGGACTGGCTTGGCGGCTTCCCGAGGTTGTAGTGGGCATGAAGGGTGTGTACCCAGCACCTCCACCAGATGTCACGAAGACAAGGACGATGCAGTTGTCTTGAATGAGAAACACGTTTATTGGAGCGAACTTGTGCTCCCATAAAAACTCAAAAGAATACAGAGGCGGCGAAGCAGCGGTCAACAACGTGACTTGCACAGGCGAGTGTCATCGAATCGAATGCCCCGGCGTCCGCACTGCAGGCTTTTTATCTTTTGGCGCGCGTGGTTCTCGAAACGTCGATTCGCATCGAGAACATAGTAGATCCAAGAATATTATTATGGGCTGTTCACGTTAGATGGGAATGCTCTCCCTATCACAACAGACAACACATGCGGCACAGAATGAAAGAATGGAACACGCGCTTCCCTTGGCCCATAGATAACACAGACCGGCGCAGCTGGGCGGTAAAAGCAAAACAAAAATAAACAAACCCAATGTATGGTTCGCGGCAATATCATCTATATACCTTTTGTAGAACAATGCATTTAAACTTTGGGTTGCGAGGAGGTTTGTCTCTAGACATCCCATACAGATGTTCGCGTAGTTGGGCCCGATTTTGGTGTCAATTACGTGCAAGTCAGCGGAGCGTTAATGGGAAACAAAATCGGGCCCAACTACGCGAACATCTTTATGGGATGTATAGAGACAAACTTCCTCGCAACACAAAGTTCGAAGCCATTGTACTACAAAAGGTATATAGATGATATATTCATGATTTGGCAGCACGGTGAAATGGAACTTCTTGCGTTTATTGAGACTTTAACCTTGCGCATCATACCATCTCCCTCTCTCATTCCTACTCTACGCACAGCATAAATTTCCTGGATGTTACTGTCACTGTTTCTCAGCGCAGACTTCGGAATATTCTCTACAGGAAACCTACGGACACGCGCCAGTATTTGCACTTCCACAGCAGCCATGGCAGGCACTGCGAGACTGCAATACCTTACAGCCAATCTCACCGTTTTAGGCGAATCTGCACAAGCCAGGCGGATTTCGATTTCAACTGCAGAGAACTTAAAACCGCCCTCTTAAATAAAAAATACCCAGAGCAGGTGATTGATGACGCGATTACACGAGGTAAAAAGTTGAACCGCACCAAAATTCTCCGAAAAAAAGCTCCAAAACCCAATCAACAAACAAACCTCGTTATGACCCATTCGGCCTCTTCTCCGAAAGTTGCTTCCATAATAAAGAAACATCACAATATCCTCGCTCAAAGTGAACGTCTAAAGAGAATATTCCCCGAGCCACCACGTGTTGTTTAACGATGCAGCAAAAATTTGGGCGAAGTTCTCACTAAATCCAGCATCAGCCGACCACCGACTACTGGTTGCATGCCCTGTAACAAACCACGGTGTAAGGTATGCTCACAAATGACCACCACACAGCGCACCGCCAGCACAGCTTCAAATTACTATGTTAATGTAAAAGGGAACTTTAACTGTGATTCTGCCAACGTCGTATACCTGCTGGAATGCACCCTCTCCGGCAAACAATACATTGGCCAGACTGAAACACCCTTTCGTTCGAGGTTTAACAATCACCGCTCCCATGCAAAAACCTGCCCTTCTTTGCCTCTATCAAAGCATGTTAACAATCCTGGTCATTCTTTTGAACAACTGAAGGCCACACTTCTTGAATCTAGTTTTAAAACGCATCACGATCGCGAGGTACGTGAGTCTCACCTTATCTATAAGTTTAAATCAGCGTCGTTTGGCATAAATGAAAGTTATGGGAAATTATCCTGTCTTTCCTCCGATTAAAATTTCGGCGGCATTTCTGAGGCTAGAGTTATGCCTGTTCATTTCTTTCCCTGAATAATATTCTCCCATTACTTGGCGAGCTCCCGTAGCTGGGTATTGTTTCGTGCTAGCACGACGTTTTTTAGCACAATGGCTTCACTGAACCAAATTTGATGAACAAGTCTGGGCATTGTGTTCTGGGTGAAGGCTGCAGTACCATTTTTAGCTTTGATATTCTCACCTTGTAATTAATTTGTGAACGCGAGCGTGTGTGATTGTAATTAATTTGTGAACGCGAGCGTGTGTGATTGTTTTCGTGTCCTCTTTCTTTTTTGTATTGTTGTTTTCTAATATTCGTTGCTGACCACCTCGGCATTCCCTGAACTGGCATCATGCGCCGGGCAGATGAATACCACTTGCTGCCGCGTCATACGCGTGCACCTGCCTGTTTTCTTTTTTTCATGTCTTGTTTGACCTTGTCTCTTTTTTTTCTCCTATCAATGTACACTCATTTCGAGTCGAAACTACCTTTCCTACTACTTTTTGGCGTGACCCTTTCCTCACCCCAACTGAAGCCACGTATCTCACGTTTCAATCACCTTACCACGATTCTTAGAACGGGTGTGTATGGGCAGATGTTCACCCTTTGTGTGCATTTGCATATCTTCGTTTCCTTGTTCCGCGTGACTAATCTTTTTGCCCATGTCAAACACGTGCATGGGCATATCTTGTTTTGACCCCTCTTTTACCCCCGTTGCCTCGAGGGAGGGGAAAATTACCTGGTTATTTTTCATTTATTTATTTTGTTCGCTCTTTGTATGCCAATGTGCAATCTTTCCTGTAGAAACTGCGTGTCCTACTGCTTTTGGGTGCGACCCCCGCCTTTTGGGCGCGACCCGCGACCCCCGCCTACTGCTTTTGGTCGCGACCCCCGCGTGACTAATCTTTTTGCCCATGTCAAACACGGGCATGGGCATATCTTGTTTTGACCCGTTTTTTACCCCCGTTGCCAAGGGGGAGGAAAATTACCTTGTTGTTTGTTATTTTATATTTTTTTAATTATTTATTTTTTTCTCTGTGTTTGGTTCTTCTCTCTCTCTTTTTTCCAAGTTCGTACCGCGTGACTGTGTGTTCTTATTATCCTTTTTGTTATTTATTTTGCAGCTCTCTCTTCATTCTTTTGCTACCCACCAACCATGATCCATTTGTACAAACTCTCCCTCCTCTTACCTTGCCCTCGCGCTCGCTACATTTTCTGTATATATATAGCTCTGAAACGAACCTATTTTGCACTCTGAAGAAAGGGACTCCTCTCCCTGAAACGTCAGTAAACTTATTTTTATTTTCTACGTCTTTCTCGTTTGTCGCTGTCTCTACTAACCTTATATATATATATATATATTTATATATATAAATTCCTGAGGAAGACCTGTTTCAGGTCGAAACGTTGGAAATAAAGTCTCCGAAGAGCGTACTTCTACTTTGTGCGTATTCTTGCAGCAACAAAGGACTCCACTTCATATATATATATATATATATATATATATATATATATAAATATATATATATATATATATATATATATATATATATATATATATATATATATATATATATATATATATATATATATATATATATATATATATATATATATATATATTTATATATATTTATATATATATATATATATATATATACATATATTTATATATACATATATATGTATATATATAAACCTATGCAGCCAATGGCCCATCATGGCTTATCACAGAAGGTCGCAGCGCGCGCTGTTATGGCCGCATTGCAAATTCTGTAAATAGATTGTTGCTCATCCTTCAACCATCGTTTCACTCATCTGCTCTGCCGCCACGTTACATTTGGTGAGGGTGTGGGTCGTCATCCCCGTCCTGGGCCCAGCTTCGCTCCTCTTTGGCATCACTGGAATCATCGAGGGTGCGTGAACCGCGTGCGGGTACTCATGCGGTGGGTACTCATTCATATTTTACGGGTACTCACCTATGGGGCAGAAACATAGAGACTCACTAAGAGAGTTCAACTTAAATTGAGGACGAACGACTCAGCGGGCAATGGAGTGTAAAACGATAGGTGTAACTGTAAGGGACAAGAGAGTGGAGTGGCTTATGGAACAATCGCTTGTTACGGACATATTATACGTATTAAGAACAATAAATGGACGTGGGCCGGGCATCTAATGCAAAGGTAAGATAACCATTGATCATTAAGGGTAACAGAGTGGATCCCTAGATAAGGCAAGTGTTGCAGTGGGCGGCTGTCGCGCCTGTCGTCTTCGTCGTCGGGGGTTTGCGTTTTGTTGTCACTGTGGATGCTGCTTTCGCGGCTGCGGAGTCTGGCGCACTATCGTGTTTCGTTCACTAGCGCCTGTACCTTTCATCTCCTTTACAATTTCCCCGGGACAAATAGGAGCCATCCTGGCGACTTAGGGGCAGGAAATCATGGCGGGTTCGAAGTATCGCTTCAGGCGTGCTACGTGAACGGTCTCTCGGCCAAGGCAGCGAATGTCAGAGGAAGAATTCACAGGCTCGACCACATAATTGACAGGCGACGTCCGTTCGAGTACGCGATACGGTCCGCAATACTTTAAAATGAGCTTGCTCGACAGCCCAGGAGTCGTGGCCGGAATCCAGAGCCAAAAGAGATCATTCGGACAAAATCTTGGGTAGGCATCGACGCATTATGGCAGAACTTTTGGCGTCCTTGCTCGTCTGACCGGAACGAGCGAGCCAGTTAGCGACACTCTTCGCAAGTCGGGTGAAGTCTGAGATTGAAAAGGCTTCAGACACGCAGGGACTGGAGGGGAGGATTGTGTCAAGCAGGCACGACGGCTCGCATCCATACACAAGGAAGAAGGGAGAGAAATTCGTGGTGGCTTGCTTGGCAGTGTTGTAGGCGTAGGTTACGAATGGAAGAATCATATCCCAGTAGGAATGGTCGGATGATACATACATTACCAGTACGTCCCCAAGGGTGAGGTTAAAACGTTCGGTTAACCCGTTCATCTGTGGGTGATATGCACTAGTCGTGAGGAGGACGATGCGGCAGGCCTTTAGGAGCGCTTAAATGACGTCAGAAAGAAAGACACGCCCCGTATCACTGAGAAGTTCCCGAGGTGCGCCGGGACGTAGGATCATGCTGTTGAGCCGAAATGTTGCAACGGCGTCGGCAGTACCGGCACGCAGCGCAGCGGTTTCGGCGTACCCTGTATGGTGGTCGACGGCTACGATGACCCACCTATTGCCAGCCGTAGTACAGGGGAAGGGTCCATAGAGATCGATTCCTACCCAGGCAAAAGGTCGAATCGGGCACGCCTCGGGCTGCATCGGGCCAGACGCACCAGGGGGTGGTGGCTTGCGCCGTTGACAGTCCATGCAAGAGCGAATATAACGACGAACGAAGCCATACATACCACGCCAGTAATATCGCAGTCTAACCCGTTCGTAAGTCTTTAGCACGCCAGCGTGAGCACACTGAGGCTCACTGTGAAACTAGTCGCACACTTTAGAGCGCAGATGGCGGGGAATGGCGATCAGCCATTTGCGCACATTAGGGTGGTAGTTCCTCCTTTAGAGCAAGCCATCACGAATAGCGAAGTGGGATGCTTGGAGCCGAATCGCTCGAGGTACCGACGAGTTCGACGGGTTCGAAAGGTAGTTGCAAAGCGACATGACCCACGGATTTTTTCGCGGTCCAGATGGCATGGAACTCACGTCAACAAGCGATACAAAGCACGCCACAGGCTGCATCGGGCCAGACGCACCAGGGGGTGGTGGCTTGTGCCCTTGACAGTCCATGCAAGAGCGAACATAACGACGAACGAAGCCATACATACCACGCCAATAATATCGCAGTCTAACCCGTTCGTAAGTATTTAGCACGCCGGCGTGAGCACACTGAGGCTCAATGTGAAACTAGTCGCACACTTCAGAGCGCAGATGGCGGGGAATGGCGATCAGCCATTTGCGCCCATTAGGGTGGTAGTTCCTCCTTTAGAGCAAGCCATCACGAATAGCGAAGTGGGATGCTTGGAGCCGAATCGCTCGAGGTACCGACGAGTTCGACGGGTTCGAAAGGTAGTTGCAAAGCGACATGACGCACGGATTTTTTCGCCGTCCAGATGGCATGGAACTCACGTCAACAAGCGACACAAAGCACTCAGAGGGGGAATTAGTCATCTCGTCAGGCAACATCGGACACCGGGAGAGGGCGTCAGCGTCGTGGTGCTTGCGGCCAGAGCGATACACCACGCGGACGTTAAGGTGCAGAAGGCGGAGTGCCCAACGTGCCAGTGGGCGAGAAGGGTCTCTCAGGGATGACAACCAACAATGCGCATGATGGTCGGTGACCACGTCGAAAGGTCGGCTATACTGATAAGGACGAAACTTCGAGAGGGCCCACATAATTTCCAAGCATTCCCGCTCAGTGACAGAGTAATTCGACTCCGCAGGTGTGAGCGTGCGGCTCGCGTAGGCGACCAGATATTCGTTGAACCCGGCCTTCCTTTGAGCCAGAACAGCACCCAGACCAACTCCGCTCGCATCGGTGTGGATTTCAGTTGGGGCCGACGGGTCGAAATGGCGAAGAATTGGCGGGGACGTGAGGAGGTGACCTAGGGTTGTAAAGGCCTTATCGCAAGCAGATGACCATGCCAAAAGACCCGTCTTGTGGCCAAGAAGTTGTGTCAATGGCGCGATGATGGAGGCGAAGTTACCCACAAAGCGGCGGAAATACGAGCATAGCCCGATGAAGCTGCGAAGCTCTTTGATCGTGGTCAGCTTCGGGAATTCAGCCAAGGCACGAAGCTTGATTGGATCAGGAAGAACACCATCTCTGAAAACGACCTGGCCAAGGATCGGTAGCGGGCGAGCAGCAAATCGGCCTTTCTTTAGGTTTAGTTGAAAGCCTGCGTCCTTCATACAAGCTAAATTTTGCTCGAGCCACCGTAGATCCGTGGTAAAGTAGGGTGAGAACACTACGACGTCATACCGGTAACAGAGGCATATTTGCCATTTCAGGCCGCGAAGAAGATTGTCCATCATCCGTTGGAATGTGGCGGGCACGTTGTACAGGCCGAACGGCATGACGTAAATTCATATAAACTGTCTGGAGTAACAAAGGCTGTTTTCGGACGATCCGCATCTGCCATCGGGACTTGCCAGTATCCGGAGCGTAGTTCAAGGGACGAAAAATATTCTGCTCCTTGAAGGCAATCTAGGGCATCGTCGATGTGTGGTAGCGGGTAAACATCCTTGCGAGTTATTTTGTTTAGGCGACGGTAGTCGACACAAAAAACGGATGTAGCCGTCCTTTTTCCGCAGGAGTACAACCGGCGACGCCCAGGGGCTCTTCGAATGTCGAATGATACCGCGCTGGAGCATGTCACCCACTTCTTAGTAAATGATCCTCCTTACGGAACGGGCAACGCGGTCAGGTACTTGGCGTAAAGGCATGTGGGAGCCGGTGTCGATGGGGTGGCTGACCGTCGTGGTGCGAGCAAGAGACCTCTGTGCACAGTCAAAGGACGAATAAAATTGACACAGTAGTCTCATCAGTTGGTCTCGTTGGGTCGGCGTAAGGTCGGCGTCGATGGCACGATTGAAAGCTTCCGGGGATACCCGAGATGCAGTGGCAGGAGGAGGGAAGATTCCGGTCACCTCAACGTGGGGCAGGTCGTCTAAAGCGGCGATGAAAAAGGCGGCCTCCACTGACTCGCGGCATCCAAGGCACTTGCCGCTGAGCAAAGAGCGAGGACTAGCTCCAGTATTAGAAATGAACCGGGTGGTTTGTCCATCACGGATTCTGAGCAAGGCGAAAGGTAGCAACAGATTTCGGCGTTGGCAGAACAATTGGGGCGGCGTGAAAATTGCATTGACGTCGGAAGGAAGATGGCAGAGCAAAGGAACAGGGATGGTGGAGCATGAGGGGATAATGGTGACGTCGGTGACAGAAACTTTCACGGAAAGTGGTGTTGGAGAAATTTGTGATGGTATATCAAGCGGCGCAAAACAACTCAACTTCGCCTCGGGCGCATTCAATGATAGCGTTGTGCCGGGAGAGGAAATACCATCCCAGGATGACGTCATGTGAGCATGAAGAAAGGGCAACATCCAGGCAGTACACGTACCGTCTGGTTCAATCGAACATGCTGAAGCAGTACTTGAGGGTGGTCCAAAATGCGGCGTCATAATCTTTTTCAGGCGGCGGCAAAGCACTAAGCAGATAACTGAAACAGCGGCTCCAGTGTCGACAAGCGCACGAGTGGCGACTCCGCCTATTGCGATGTCGACGACGTTGGTGGGTGAGAAGGTAGGTCTTCAACATTTCGACGATGACGCAGCTCTTTCCGCCGGAACTGCGGCGGCTAGTTTTCCACTTCAGGAAGCAAGGGGCGCTGACGCATCGGCGAAAGTGAACGCCGTCGCGGGGATGTGTGACGAGTGCTGATGTCAGCGAGTTGGCGGGTGGAGACGTCTCGGCAAAACTGGTCGGAGCACGAGGCATCGACTGCGGCGAGACATACGGCACGTTCTAAGAAGGCTGCAGTGCAGATATCCCCCCGTGGTGGCAGTAACGCGCCACGTGTCCGGGAGTTAAGCAAACAAAGCAGACTGGGCGATTGTCTGGCGTGCGCCAAGCGGAGGTCGAAGATGATGGGTCAACCCGTACGCGTGGCGGCCTCTCCAACACAGGCGGCATCGGCAGGTAGCTGGGATACGTTGGTCCTCCTGTGAGCTCAGTGGGCTGTTGCGGCAGGACCGGGAGGATTGGCTGACTTGTGGCGGCTTCGGCAAAGGGCATGGAGATGGCGTCGGCGTACGTTAGACGTCCGGCAACAGGTAGTGTTTGCAGCGAGGTAACGTACGTGGGCGAAAATGCAGGTGGTGTGGGTTGCGCGATGCCGGCACCGATGAGCGAAACGGTCACAGGTGCGTGTTGGCGGGAGCATAGAATGGTATCGGGCACCTGGTGCTGGATAGCACTTCTCAACGAAGGGGCAAGGGTGGCGTCAGACGTCGGTGTGAAGGGAACTAGGGAAAGCTGACGGGAAACTTCTTCCCGGATGAACTGCTGAATGCGCGGAGACAGAGTGTTGTCGCTACCAGCAGTTAAACACGACACATCCGGGCCAACAGATCACCGTGTAAGAGATCGCTGTCTTCTTAGCTCGTCATAGCTCTGGCACAGGTTGATGACGTCGGTGACCGTTTGGGGATTCTGACCCAGCAGAATTTGAAAGGCGTCATCTGGAATGCCTTTGAGGATGTGCTTAATTGTGTCCTCGTCACTCATCGTGGCGCTCACCATAATCCACAAATCCACAACTTGCTCGATGTAACTCAGGAAGCTCTCACCGGGCTACTGCGCTCGTTCTCGCAAGCGCGCTTCTCTGCGTGAAGCTTCCGCCCTGAAGGGCGACCGAAGTGTACCGAAAACCTCGATTTGAAATCCGACCACTTGGGGTATCACTTTGCCAGCTTGCCATATTAAAGCTCGGCCGTACCGGTGAGGCAAAATTCCACGTTGTTCCGCTACACGTTGTCATCGCAGTTGTTGTGGGCGCTTACTCTGCCGTACGTGGCGAGCCAGTCTTCGACGTCCTGCTCGTCTGTGCCATTGAAGAATGGGGGATCCCGCTGACGAATGGAACCGGAACAGATGATGGTCATCGAAGTAGGTGCAACCGGAAGCTCAGTCTCGCGAGGAGAAGCCATGGCGCTGGGGAGCGTACAGGAGCGGGACAGGACCACAGCAACCTCCACCAATTCCAAGGGGATGTATTGCTCAACGCAAGGTAGCTGACTAAAGGCCTCTAATGACCGTTATCGATGATGATGATGATGATGTCCTCAAATATTTTGGTACGTAACCACAAGGGGGGTTTGGCCAGGGCTAAACCGGTTAAATACGTGGGACTTCAAAATACTTATTTTCGGGAAGAGGCTGTGAAAGGAAACTTAGTTGTGAATGAAACCCGAATTATCCATTAATCAGCACCCTTAACAAATTCAAACGACCTGAGGCAGAAAGAAAATTTTGAATGCAATTATATATATCCCTTTTTCAAACCCCAGCTTTGATGCGCCAAAAGATAATATAAGTGTTATCGATAAGGTCAACCCCATCTGCTCAATTGGGTCCTTCAAAAACAGCTGTCTAGCTGTTGAGAAACGGCGACAGTCGAGAAAAAAAATGTTCGATTGTTTCGGGGACCTGGCACCGCACACATAGTTCTGTAAGTGAAAGTTCTGATGTGAACAGATAGAAATTATTCCTTCAAACCCTGCAGCGCAGCTCGGTGAAAGTCACCTCGCATAGCCGAGAGCCACAAAAATGAACATTCCACCCGAACTTTAGATGTTGGAAGTCTTCAAATGATAAAAGTGAATCGGAACGGGTGGCGTCTAAATGCAAATATCGTCTTAATCTCGCAGATCGGGTTCCAGAAGCGCGCCTGTCGTCTTCGTCATCGGTGGTTTTCGTTTTGTTGTCACTGTCGATGCTGCTTTCGCGGCTGCGGAGTCTGGCGCACTATCTTGTGTTGTTCACTAGCGCCTGTACCATTCAACTCCTTTACAATATATATATATATAGGCAGTAAAAGAAAACTTCTCTAGGAGCCAGAAAAAATACATGAGAAAATAGTATGAAGACTGGTCCTCCATTCGAAACGTCAGTAAACCACTGTTTTAGTTTTTAATCGTGCGTCTAGCATTTTCTCAAGTCGATATATATATATATATATATATATATATATATATATATATATATATATATATATATATATATAGTAAAAGGGGCGCAATAAAAAACATAACTAGTTTACTTCGAAAACATAACTTTACATCGACGTTTCGGACGGGGACCGTCCTTTATCAAGAGTAATATTTTACAGAATGGAAGCGGTTTATATACAGTTCAAGCACTTGAGGTTCCGGGGCGGTGACTACGTTTAAGATTGAAAGCGAGGAGGAAGAGAGAAAAGCGCATTGAAACATGAGAGAAAGAGGAGGAAGAGAGAAAAGCGCATTGAAACATGAGAGAAAAAAAAGCCAGCAATAAGGAAGCACAAACTTGAAAAGCATAAATATGTGAGAGAGGGGGATGGGAAGGCAGCGGTGGGGACGGGCAAACTAAAAAGAAACGAGAGGACACGGCAAACCGAAGCTTAGGAGCGATGGGAGACACGTAATTGCGTGGTTGACAGGGATGACCCACAGGGGCGACGTGTTGTACCTGCCCGTGGCCATCGCCGGCAAACAATATGCAAGGGTTGTTGTACGTGCGCGCGCTTCCAAGACTCCCATGCCAGGAGCGCGTGTTTTTCGTCGGCCCTCAAAGACGCACCGCCATCTACTTCCCCCCACCCTTCCTGCTCAGTTCGCAGAAGCCGTAATGTGTCGCTGGGTTGGAGAAACCCGGGAAGAAACAGGCCGCCCCAGTCGCGCCGGCGAGAAGATAAGCAATCCGAACATCCGAATGAGAGTGATTAAGTCTGAGTGAGGAGACATGAATCACGTTGCCTGCAGAGACAGCGAGAATAGTAAGTCAACGGGAGCGATAGGGGGCACATAATTGCGAGGTGGGCAGGGGTGACGAGTTGTAAGCGCCCGCGGTCAGCGCCCGTGAACAATATGCGAGGGGTGTCCTACGTACGCGTGCCCTGAAGACTGCCAAGGAAGGGGTGCGGGGTTTCGTCGGCTCCCGAAGATGATCCCCCATTCAGTTCCCTCCACACCCTCTCCCTAGTCAGTGTCGGCGCCAAAGTCGTAATGTGCCCACGTGTTCGAGAAACCTGGGAAGAAAGAATGCGCCCCCAGTCGCGATGGCGATAAGAGGGCTAAGCTGTCGAGTGAGAGTAATTATGTCTGAGTGGAGAGACAGTGAAAGTAGTAAGCCAACGGGGGAAAAAAGAGAGGGATACCGGTACCACAAATCAAAACAGAAACAGGGCGAAGGTCAAAGGCAATAGCCGCGCACATGCGCACACAAGTAACAAAAAACGCACAAACGACGAAGTGGCCACGGAGAGAAGGAAAGACGCCAATGGCTTCACCGATTGACCCAAACAACGAAATCAACCGAGTGGCCGATAAAGCAAGCAAAATAAACAGTGACAAGACAGTTTCTTTTGATGCGCGGGTACACTGGGTGAGACAAAACATTATCAATGGTCTCAAGAAGAATGAGTCTAGAAACAATTCTCTAGAAATGAGGTATAGAAACAATCTTGTATAGAAACAAGAAGAATGACGTGTAGAGACATTCTTACACCATTCTGTGCTTATACATAGACACGCGTACACGGTCAACTCCTAAATAACACAATGTTTATACATAGTCACAATGAGCAGATTTTTCACATCACCACAACCTACCGATCAGAAAAAAAATGTAGCTGATGTGTGCGTTACGGGGACAAAAACGAAAACTTGCCCTCTTGTTCATTTATTCCACCTGCAACTGTGTTGAATTTGTGGATTAGAAATAATTCAAACATCTCTCTTTCGTGGTGTGTTCTAAACTTCGATTTTAGCACGGTCACCATGATTTTGTCAAAAGAGTGACGAAGGCAAGTAACGTGTTTTGAGACAGGGAGGTGAGGCAGCGTTTTGGTGTGGGATCTGTGGTTATTAATCCGTACTCGCAGTGGTGTTTCCGTCGGACCGATGTACTGTGCGCTGCATACAGTGCACGGAAGAAGGTATACAACATTAGCACTATCACAATCGAAGGTTCCGCGTATTTGAAAGGAGCAGCTAGTGGCAGTGCTTTTAGCAACAAGAGTTTTTGGCATCATGGGGCAAAGCTGACAGCGGGGTTTGTTGCATGGTCCAGAGCCTTGAAATTGCGAAGTTTCAGTTTTTGAAGAAGTTATGATATCTTTCAGGTTTTTTGCTCGTCTATGTACGACGCGGGGCGGTTCAGGGATCGATCGCATTCGATCACTTTCCAGAAGGATGTTGTGATGTTTTCGCAAAATTGTTTATACGTTCGGAGCGGAGGCCGAGTATGTTAGAACCAAGTTGGTTCGTGGTTTATCAGTTTGGACGTTGCTGCTGCTGTTTATTAGTTCAAGTCTTTCCAGTGTTTTCGATTTTTCAATGGCATCGTTTATTATGGTAAGAGGGTGCTGTTGGCGGGTTAAATCTTTGCGTAGTTGGTCACAGTTAGCGGCAACGTCTTGAGGGTTGGAACATATTCTTTTGAATCGGATGGACTGGCTGTAAGGAATTCCGGTTTTGCAATGGCGAACATGGCTGCTGTGAAAGTTTAGATACTGGTGTCGGTCAGTGGGTTTTCTGAAAAGTGATGTTGTCAGTTTAGAGCCAGATATTTGCACGGTTACGTCCAAAACGTTTATGCTACGGGCACAGTACGAGTGAGAGAACCTGATGTCGCTGTGGACATTGTTGAATGCTTCAATAAACGTAAGGAGAGCACCCTCTTCGTGAGGCCAGATCAGAAATATGTCGTCAATGAATCTCTTATAGAAGAGCGGCTTTAACGGGTAGTCGCCTAGGAACTTGTTTTCCAAATTTCCCATGAAGATGTTGGCATAATTGGGAGCGATCTTTGTGCCCTTAGAGGTGCCATTGATTTGCACATAATGGTTATTGCTGAACTCAAAGTTATTCATTTCCAGAATTATTTTCAAGATTTCGCCAAGCGTCTGACTATCGATTGATCTGTTAAGCGGCTCCATTTCCTTATAAGCAAGTATTACTGAGTTTATGCCATCTTCGTGAGGGATGTTTGTCTATAGCGAGGCCACATCCAGGGCCCCTAAAAGGCTGTTTTCAGGTATACTGAGGTTAATTGTGTGGGCAAGGAAATGGGTGGTGTCTCTAATGTAGGAGGGAAGAAAGCATGGTATGTTCCGTATGAAACCGTCCACAAAACTGGATATGTATTCGGGCACTGTGCCTATATATATATATATATATATATATATATATATATATATATATATATATATATATATATATATATATATTAAATTAGAGTCACCACGAAAAACATAACAATATTTAATATGACGTTTCGGCTGGAAACCAGCCTTTTTCAAGTGAAGAACATAGGTCGAATGCAGAGTATATGTAGGCTCGCAAGGAGCGCTGTGAGCACGTGGGCACATTATTTCAAAAGTGTACAAGAAGGAAATACAGCAAGAAACAAGTGGAAAGAAACGTACTGCACGACTGGACGCGCAGGTAATACATCTCAATATACAACGCGACGAAAAGCAAAAGCGAGGCACTTAAGAAGCGTGTTTCTCTCAGCCACCGCCCACCCACGCACAGCAATATTAAGAAAAGTAAACAAATAAGGAAGGGATACTGGGCATCTTACTCCAAAGGAGCGGAAACAACCTGCCGCATAAGGCGGAAGCGTAGAATCGACAATTAGTCATCCAGACACTGGGGAACGCAAAATGGCAGAAGGCGACGTTGAATTTCAAGAATGCAGGCGGGAGGATTAGCGAGGGGGCCGCGTCCTCAAAGGAAAGTGCCCCCGCTTCGGGAGGAGACCAGATAATAGCCACAAATGGCTTATCCGCGGCCCGCGTCCGGGGCACAAGGCGGACAATGACGACTCCTCGAAGGGCGCCGACGCGGACAGAGCTGTGCGTGAGCCACCCAAGAAGAGCGCAGGCTGTGCGAGGATTTTGAGAAATGACACACAAGGCAGGAAATAAACAAACAAAACAGCACCCAGAAAAAAGCAGTTGAACGAGCCCCCGGCTCATGACATGAAGCGGATAGATACAACAAATTGTCAGCTTACATTTGATATTTTTGCAAGTAAAAACGGTTTGCACATTATAAAAAAAGTAAAAGAAAGATGTGGTGCACGTACGAGAACAAATTTCCAATGTTCTAGGAAAAAAAAAAGAAACACTTCGTAGCTAGTCATCAATGGCAGTATAAATTCGCACACAACATTCTTTAAACAAACTGACAAACGAAAGAATACAAAGAATACACGTGTAAAAATCGTAGAACATGGGGAACCATAGCAGCGAACAAAAATAGCTTACAAAATGACATTTCGGGCAAAAGAGGAATGAAGCATACGGAGAAAATAAGTTATTCACAACACTCGACGGAACAGTGCTTGGAAAGAGTAATGATGGGATACAGCAAGATTTCGTGTAGGAGAAGCATTAAAGCATACGGAAAAGTAACCTGCTGACAACGATGAACCATCCAACGGTTGAGAAGTGGTAACGTGCGATACGTGCCGCTACAAGGTCTAAGTTTGAAGGCACGACAGCCTTACCTGAGACTCATTCATACCTTTTGTGAGAGTGTTATATTTGTGGATCAGATAAGATTCGCAGGCTTCCCTGTCGAAATGGGTTTTAAATCCTGATTGGAGCACTGTGGCCTTAAATTGATCGAACGGGTGTTTCAAAGAGTTGATATGTTTTGAAAGGGGGAGATAAGGTTTTGTTTTTGCATCGCATCTGTGAATATTGATGCGAGTTCTAAAAGAATTTTCAGTCGGTCCAATATATTGCGCACCACAATCACCACATTCTAGGAGGTAAACTATATTTGCAGTATCACAAGTAATGTTGACCCTGATCTGCATGAAAAAGTCAGATTCCCTGCTCTGAGCGCTTGTTGTTGGTGTCATCATTAGACACAATTTGCACCGGGGATTTCCACATGGTGTGGAACCTGTGAAACTAGTTTCTCTTGATCGAGACGATGTTACAATGTCTCTGATGTTTCTTGCCCGGCGATACACCACGCGTGGTGGGTCTGGAATGACGTGCTTCATTTTTTCACTCTGGAGCAAGATGTTGGGGTGTCTTCTTAAAATTTCATTGACGTTTGGGCCAGATGCCGAATATGTCAGAAACAGATTGGTTTGTGACCTCGAAGCGGAGGTTTTATTGCCACTAATAAGGCTAGAACGCTCCTGTTTTTCTTTCTTTCTCACGTAATTAATAATAAAATAAAAATAATGTAACGTCAGTAACGGTAAAAAAAAATTGTTTAATCATTCCCCTATGTCTTCTTTGGTGTTGTAGACTGCCGGCATTTCTTTCTGTATTTTCCAAACGAGCCCCTCCTTTCCAAACCCTATTAACTTGCGAAAGCTTAGCGAGGGCCTCGGATCTGGCAGCCTTGATGCCAAGGTAGCATAAGAGGGTTTCCCGCAAGTTACCTGCTTATGACAGGCTGTAGACGTTCGCGTCACGCCCCGGGTGTTAGAAAGAAGGTCCCCTTCTCCCCGTGTAGTCTGAGTGGCGCTGGCTACCACCCTCAAGCGTCAGATACAGTTGTAGTAAATATAAATACCCCAGAAAGCGAAGGAGAACACAGTCGCCCAGATAGCCGAATTGGTAAGGCATTCGAGATCTAATCGAAAGGCGTGGGTTCGGTCCCCACTCTAGGCGCGTGTTTTTCTTTCTTTCTCACGTAATTAATAATAAAATAAAAATAATGTAAGGTTAGTAACGGTAAAAAAAATTGTTTAACCATTCCCCTATGTCTTCTTTGGTGTTGTAGAGTGCCGGCATTTCTTTCTGTATTTTCCTAACGAGCCCCTCATTTCCAAACCCTAATAACTTGCGAAAGCTTAGCGAGGGACTCGGTTCTGGCAGCCTTGATGCCAAGGTAGCATAAGAGGGTTTCCCGCCAGTTACCTGCTTATGACAGGCTGTAGACGTTCGCGTCACGCCCCGGGGGTTAGAAAGAAGGTCCCCTTCTCCCCGTGTAGTCTGAGTGGCGCTGGCTACCACCCTCAAGCGTCAGATACAGTTGTAGTAAATATAAATACCCCAGAAAGCGAAGGAGAACACAGTCGCCCAGATAGCCGAATTGGTAAGGCATTCGAGATCTAATCGAAAGGCGTGGGTTCGGTCCCCACTCTGGGCGCGTGTTTTTCTTTCTTTCTCACGTAATTATAATAAAATAAAAATAATGTAACGTCAGTAACGGTAAAAAAAAAATTGTTTAACCATTCCCCTATGTCTTCTTTGGTGTTGTAGACTGCCGGCATTTCTTTCTGTATTTTCCTTACGAGCCCCTCATTTCCAAACCCTATTAACTTGCGAAAGCTTAGCGAGGGCCTCGGTTCTAGCAGCCTTGATGCCAAGGTAGCATAAGAGGGTTTCCCGCCAGTTACCTGCTTATGACAGGCTGCAGACGTTCGCGTCACACCCCGGGGGTTAGAAAGAAGGTCCCCTTCTCCTCGTGTAGTCTGAGTCGCGCTGGCTACCACCCTCAAGCGTCAGATACAGTTGTAGTAAATATAAATACCCCAGAAAGCGAAGGAGAACACAGTCGCCCAGATAGCCGAATTGGTAAGGCATTCGAGATCTAATCGAAAGGCGTGGGTTCGGTCCCCACTCTGGGCGCTTGTTTTTCTTTCTTTCTCACGTAATTAATAATAAAATAAAAATAATGTAACGTCAGTAACGGTAAAGAAAAATTGTTTAACCATTCCCCTATGTCTTCTTTGGTGTTGTAGACTGCCGGCATTTCTTTCTGTATTTTCCTAACGAGCCCCTCATTTCCAAACCCTATTAACTTGCGAAAGCTTAGCGAGGGCCTCGGTTCTGGCAGCCTTGATGCCAAGGTAGCATAAGAGGGTTTCCCGCCAGTTACCTGCTTATGACAGGCTGTAGACGTTCGCGTCACGCCCCGGGGGTTAGAAAGAAGGTCCCCTTCTCCCCGTGTAGTCTGAGTGGCGCTGGCTACCACCCTAAAGCGTCAGATACAGTTGTAGTAAATATAAATACCCCAGAAAGCGAAGGAGAACACAGTCGCCCAGATAGCCGAATTGGTAAGGCATTCGAGATCTAATCGAAAGGCGTGGGTTCGGTCCCCACTCTGGGCGCGCGTTTTTCTTTCGTTCTCACGTAATTAATAATAAAATAAAAATAATGTAACGTCAGTAACGGTAAAAAAAATTTTTTAACCATTCCCCTATGTCTTCTTTGGTGTTGTAGACTGCCGGCATTTCTTTCTGTATTTTCCTAACGAGCCCCTCATTTCCAAACCCTATTAACTTGCGAAAGCTTAGCGAGGGCCTCGGTTCTGGCAGCCTTGATGCCAAGGTAGCATAAGAGGGTTTCCCGCCAGTTACCTGCTTATGACAGGCTGTAGACGTTCGCGTCACGCCCCGGGGGTTAGAAAGAAGGTCCCCTTCTCCCCGTGTAGTCTGAGCGGCACTGGCTACCACCCTCAAGCGTCAGATACAGTTGTAGTAAATATAAATACCCCAGAAAGCGAAGGAGAACACAGTCGACCAGATAGCCGAATTGGTAAGGCATTCGAGATCTAATCGAAAGGCGTGGGTTCGGTCCCCACTCTGGGCGCGTGTTTTTCTTTCTTTCTCACGTAATTAATAATAAAATAAAAATAATGTAACGTCAGTAACGGTAAAAAAAAATTGTTTAACCATTCCCCTATGTCTTCTTTGGTGTTGTAGACTGCCAGCATTTCTTTCTGCATTTTCCTAACGAGCCCCTCATTTCCAAACCCTATTACTTGCGAAAGCTTAGCGAGGGCCTCGGTTCTGGCAGCCTTGATGCCAAGGTAGCATAAGAGGGTTTCCCGCCAGTTACCTGCTTATGACAGGCTGTAGACGTTCGCGTCACGCCCCGGGATTTAGAAAGAAGGTCCCCTTCTCCCCGTGTAGTCTGAGTGGCGCTGGCTACCACCCTCAAGCGTAAGATACAGTTTTAGTAAATATAAATACCCCAGCAAGCGAAGGAGAACACAGTCGCCCAGATAGCCGAATTGGTAAGGCATTCGAGATCTAATCGAAAGGCGTGGGTGCGGTCCCCACTCTGGGCGCGTGTTTTTCTTTCTTTCTCACGTAATTAATAATAAAATAAAAATAATGTAACGTCAGTAACGGTAAAAAAAATTGTTTAACCATTCCCCTGTGTCTTCTTTGGTGTTGTAGACTGCCGGCATTTCTTTCTGTATTTTCCTAACGAGCCCATCATTTCCAAACCCTATTAACTTGCGAAAGCTTAGCGAGGGCCTCGGTTCTGGCAGCCTTGATGCCAAGGTAGCATAAGAGGGTTTCCCGCCAGTTACCTGCTTATGAAAGGCTGTAGACGTTCGCGTCACGCCCCGGGGGTAAGAAAGAAGTTCCGCTTCTCCCCGTGTAGTCTGAGTGGCGCTGGCTACCACCCTAAAGCGTCAGATACAGTTGTAGTAAATATAAATACCCCAGAAAGCGAAGGAGAACACAGCCGCCCAGATAGCCGAATTGGTAAGGCATTCGAGATCTAATCGAAAGGCGTGGGTTCGGTCCCCACTCTGGGCTGGTGTTTTTCTTTCTTTCTCACATGATTAATAATGAAATAAAAATAATGTAACGTCAGTAACGGTAAAAAAAAATTGTTTAACCATTCTCCTATGTCTTCTTTGGTGTTGTAGACTGCCGGCATTTGTTTCTGTATTTTCCTTACGAGCCCCTCATTTCCAAACCCTATTAACTTGCGAAAGCTTAGCGAGGGCCTCGGTTCTAGCAGCCTTGATGCCAAGGTAGCATAAGAGGGTTTCCCGCCAGTTACCTGCTTATGACAGGCTGTAGACGTTCGCGTCACACCCCGGGGGTTAGAAAGAAGGTCCCCTTCTCCTCGTGTAGTCTGAGTCGCGCTGGCTACCACCCTCAAGCGTCAGATACAGTTGTAGTAAATATAAATACCCCAGATAGCGAAGGAGAACACAGTCGCCCAGATAGCCGAATTGGTAAGGCATTCGAGATCTAATCGAAAGGCGTGGGTTCGGTCCCCACTCTGGGCGCTTGTTTTTCTTTCTTTCTCACGTAATTAATAATAAAATAAAAATAATGTAACGTCAGTAACGGTAAAAAAAAATTGTTTAACCATTCCCCTATGTCTTCTTTGGTGTTGTAGACTGCCGGCATTTCTTTCTGTATTTTCCTAACGAGCCCCTCATTTCCAAACCCTATTAACTTGCGAAAGCTTAGCGAGGGCCTCGGTTCTGGCAGCCTTGATGCCAAGGTAGCATAAGAGGGTTTCCCGCCAGTTACCTGCTTATGACAGGCTGTAGACGTTCGCGTCACGCCCCGGGGGTTAGAAAGAAGGTCCCCTTCTCCCCGTGTAGTCTGAGTGGCGCTGGCTACCACCCTAAAGCGTCAGATACAGTTGTACGAAATATAAATACCCCAGAAAGCGAAGGAGAACACAGTCGCCCAGATAGCCGAATTGGTAAGGCATTCGAGATCTAATCGAAAGGCGTGGGTTCGGTCCCCACTCTGGGCGCGTGTTTTTCTTTCGTTCTCACGTAATTAATAATAAAATAAAAATAATGTAACGTCAGTAACGGTAAAAAAAATTTTTTAACCATTCCCCTATGTCTTCTTTGGTGTTGTAGACTGCCGGCATTTCTTTCTGTATTTTCCTAACGAGCCCCTCATTTCCAAACCCTATTAACTTGCGAAAGCTTAGCGAGGGCCTCGGTTCTGGCAGCCTTGATGCCAAGGTAGCATAAGAGGGTTTCCCGCCAGTTACCTGCTTATGACAGGCTGTAGACGTTCGCGTCACGCCCCGGGGGTTAGAAAGAAGTTCCGCTTCTCCCCGTGTAGTCTGAGTGGCGCTGGCTACCACCCTAAAGCGTCAGATACAGTTGTAGTAAATATAAATACCCCAGAAAGCGAAGGAGAACACAGCCGCCCAGATAGCCGAATTGGTAAGGCATTCGAGATCTAATCGAAAGGCGTGGGTTCGGTCCCCACTCTGGGCTGGTGTTTTTCTTTCTTTCTCACATGATTAATAATGAAATAAAAATAATGTAACGTCAGTAACGGTAAAAAAAAATTGTTTAACCATTCTCCTATGTCTTCTTTGGTGTTGTAGACTGCCGGCATTTCTTTCTGTATTTTCCTAACGAGCCCCTCATTTCCGAACCCTATTAACTTGCGAAAGCTTAGCGAGGGCCTCGGTTCTGGCAGCCTTGATGCCAAGGTAGCATAAGAGGGTTTCCCGCCAGTTACCTGCTTATGACAGGCTGTAGACGTTCGCGTCACGCCCCGGGGGTTAGAAAGAAGGTCCCCTTCTCCCCGTGTAGTCTGAGTGGCGCTGGCTACCACCCTCAAGCGTCAGATACAGTTGTAGTAAATATAAATACCCCAGAAAGCGAAGGAGAACACAGTCGACCAGATAGCCGAATTGGTAAGGCATTCGAGATCTAATCGAAAGGCGTGGGTTCGGTCCCCACTCTGGGCGCGTGTTTTTCTTTCTTTCTCACGTAATTAATAATAAAATAAAAATAATGTAACGTCAGTAACGGTAAAAAAAATTGTTTAACCATTCCCCTAGGTCTTCTTTGGTGTTGTAGACTGCCGGCATTTCTTTCTGTATTTTCCTAACGAGCCCCTCATTTCCAAACCCTATTACTTGCGAAAGCTTAGCGAGGGCCTGGGTTCTGGCAGCCTTGATGCCAAGGTAGCATAAGAGGGTTTCCCGCCAGTTACCTGCTTATGAAAGGCTGTAGACGTTCGCGTCACGCCCCGGGGGTTAGAAAGAAGGTCCCCTTCTCCCCGTGTAGTCTGAGTGGCGCTGGCTACCACCCTAAAGCGTCAGATACAGTTGTAGTAAATATAAATACCCCAGAAAGCGAAGGAGAACACAGTCGCCCAGATAGCCGAATTGGTAAGGCATTCGAGATCTAATCGAAAGGCGTGGGTTCGGTCCCCACTCTGGGCGCGTGTTTTTCTTTCTTTCTCACGTAATTAATAATAAAATAAAAATAATGTAACGTCAGTAACGGTAAAAAAAATTGTTTAACCATTCCCCTATGTCTTCTTTGGTGTTGTAGACTGCCGGCATTTCTTTCTGTATTTTCCTAACGAGCCCCTCATTTCCAAACCCTATTAACTTGCGAAAGCTTAGCGAGGGCCTCGGTTCTGGCAGCCTTGATGCCAAGGTAGCATAAGAGGGTTTCCCGCCAGTTACCTGCTTATGACAGGCTGTAGACGTTCGCGTCACGCCCCGGGGGTTAGAAAGAAGGTCCCCTTCTCCCCGTGTAGTCTGAGTGGCGCTGGCTACCACCCTCAAGCGTCAGATACAGTTGTAGTGAATATAAATACCCCAGAAAGCGAAGGAAAACACAGTGGCCCAGATAGCCGAATTGGTAAGGCATTCGAGATCTAATCGAAAGGCGTGGGTTCGGTCCCCACTCTGGGCGCTTGTTTTTCTTTCTTTCTCACGTAATTAATAATAAAATAAAAATAATGTAACGTCAGTAACGATAAAAAAAAATTGTTTAACCATTCCCCTATGTCTTCTTTGGTGTTGTAGACTGCCGGCATTTCTTTCTGTATTTTCCTAACGAGCCCCTCATTTCCAAACCCTATTAACTTGCGAAAGCTTAGCGTGGGCCTCGTTCTGGCAGCCTTGATGCCAAGGTAGCATAAGAGGGTTTCCCGCCAGTTACCTGCTTATGACAGGCTGTAGACGTTCGCGTCACGCCCCGGGGGTTAGAAAGAAGGTCCCCTTCTCCCCGTGTAGTCTGAGTGGCGCTGGCTACCACCCTCAAGCGTCAGATACAGTTTTAGTAAATATAAATACCCCAGAAAGCGAAGGAGAACACAGTCGCCCAGATAGCCGAATTGGTAAGGCATTCGAGATCTAATCGGAAGGAGTGGGTTCGGTCCCCACTCTGGGCGCGTGTTTTTCTTTCTTTCTCACGTAATTAATAATAAAATAAAAATAATGTAACGTCAGTAACGGTAAAAAAAAATTGTTTAACCATTCCCCTATGTCTTCTTTGGTGTTGTAGACTGCCGGCTTTTCTTTCTGTATTTTCCTAACGAGCCCCTCATTTCCAAACCCTATTAACTTGCGAAAGCTTAGCGAGGGCCTCGGTTCTGGCAGCCTTGGTGCCAAGGTAGCATAAGAGGGTTTCCCGCCAGTTACCTGCTTATGACAGGCTGTAGACGTTCGCATCACGCCCCGGGGGTTAGAAAGAAGGTCCCCTTCCCCCCGTGTAGTCTGAGTGGCGCTGGCTACCACCCTCAAGCGTCAGATACAGTTTGAGTAAATATAAATACCCCAGAAAGCGAAGGAGAACACAGTCGCCCAGATAGCCGAATTGGTAAAGCATTCGAGATCTAATCGGAAGGAGTGGGTTCGGTCCCCACTCTGGGCGCGTGTTTTCCCTTCTTTCTCACGTAATTATTAATAAAATAAAAATAATGTAACGTCAGTAACGGTAAAAAAAAATTGTTTAACCATTCCCCTATGTCTTCTTTGGTGTTGTAGACTGCCGGCATTTCTTTCTGTATTTTCCTAACAAGCCCCTCATTTTCAAACCCTATTAACTTGCGAAAGCTTAGCGGGGGCCTCGGTTCTGGCAGCCTTGATGCCAAGGTAGCATAAGAGGGTTTCCCGCCAGTTACCTTCTTATGACAGGCTGTAGACGTTCGCGTCACGCCCCGGGGGTTAGAAAGAAGGTCCCCTTCTCCCCGTGTAGTCTGAGTGGCGCTGGCTACCACCCTCAAGCGTCAGGTACAGTTGTAGTGAATATAAATACCCCAGAAAGCGAAGGAGAACACAGTCGCCCAGATAGCCGAATTGGTAAGACATTCGAGATCTAATCGGAAGGAGTGGGTTCGGTCCCCACTCTGGGCGCGTGTTTTTCTTTCTTTCTCACGTAATTAATAATAAAATAAAAATAATGTAACGTCAGTAACGGTAAAAAAAATTGTTTAACCATTCCCCTATGTCTTCTTTGGTGTTGTAGACTGCCGGCATTTCTTTCTGTATTTTCCTAACAAGCCCCTCATTTCCAAACCCTATTAACTTGCGAAAGCTTAGCGGGGGCCTCGGTTCTGGCAGCCTTGATGCCAAGGTAGCATAAGAGGGTTTCCCGCCAGTTACCTGCTTATGACAGGCTGTAGACGTTCGCGTCACGCCCCGGGGGTTAGAAAGAAGGTCCCGTTCTCCCCGTGTAGTCTGAGTGGCGCTGGCTACCACCCTCAAGCGTCAGATACAGTTGTAGTAAACATAAATACCCCAGAAAGCAAAGGAGAACACAGTCGCCCAGATAGCCGAATTGGTAAGGCATTCGAGATCTAATCGAACGGCGTGGGTTCGGTCCCCACTCTGGGCGCGCGTTTTTCCTTCTTTCTCACGTAATTATTAATAAAAAAAAATAATGTAACGTCAGTAACGGTAAAAAAAAATTGTTTAACCATTCCCCTATGTCTTCTTTGGTGTTGTAGACTGCCGGCATTTCTTTCTGTATTTTCCTAACGAGCCCCTCATTTCCAAACCCTATTAACTTGCGAAAGCTTAGCGAGGGCCTCGGTTCTGGCAGCCTTGATGCCAAGGTAGCATAAGAGGGTTTCCCGCCAGTTACCTGCTTATGACAGGCTGTAGACGTTCGCGTCACGCCCCGGGGGTTAGAAAGAAGGTCCCCTTCTCCCCGTGTAGTCTGAGTGGCGCTGGCTACCACCCTCAAGCGTCAGATACAGTTGTAGTAAATATAAATACCCCAGAAAGCGAAGGAGAACACAGTCGCCCAGATAGCCGAATTGGTAAGGCATTCGAGATCTAATCGGAAGGAGTGGGTTCGGTCCCCACTCTGGGCGCGTGTTTTTCTTTCTTTCTCACGTAATTAATAATAAAATAAAAATAATGTAACGTCAGTAACGGTAAAAAAAAATTGTTTAACCATTCCCCTATGTCTTCTTTGGTGTTGTAGACTGCCGGCATTTCTTTCTGTATTTTCCTAACAAGCCCCTCATTTCCAAACCCTATTAACTTGCGAAAGCTTAGCGGGGGCCTCGGTTCTGGCAGCCTTGATGCCAAGGTAGCATAAGAGGGTTTCCCGCCAGTTACCTGCTTATGACAGGCTGTAGACGTTCGCGTCACGCCCCGGGGGTTAGAAAGAAGGTCCCGTTCTCCCCGTGTAGTCTGAGTGGCGCTGGCTACCACCCTCAAGCGTCAGATACAGTTGTAGTAAACATAAATACCCCAGAAAGCGAAGGAGAACACAGTCGCCCAGATAGCCGAATTGGTAAGGCATTCGAGATCTAATCGAAAGGCGTGGGTTCGGTCCCCACTCTGGGCGCGTGTTTTTCCTTCTTTCTCACGTAATTATTAATAAAATAAAAATAATGTAACGTCAGTAACGGTAAAAAAAAATTGTTTAACCATTCCCCTATGTCTTCTTTGGTGTTGTAGACTGCCGGCATTTCTTTCTGTATTTTCCTAACGAGCCCCTCATTTCCAAACCCTATTAACTTGCGAAAGCTTAGCGAGGGCCTCGGTTCTGGCAGCCTTGATGCCAAGGTAGCATAAGAGGGTTTCCCGCCAGTTACCTTCTTATGACAGGCTGTAGACGTTCGCGTCACGCCCCGGGGGTTAGAAAGAAGGTCCCCTTCTCCCCGTGTAGTCTGAGTGGCGCTGGCTACCACCCTCAAGCGTCAGATACAGTTTTAGTAAATATAAATACCCCAGAAAGCGACGGAGAACACAGTCGCCCAGATAGCCGAATTGGTAAGGCATTCGAGATCTAATCGAAAGGCGTGGGTTCGGTCCCCACTCTGGGCGCGTGTTTTTCTTTCTTTCTCACGTAATTAATAATAAAATAAAAATAATGTAACGTCAGTAACGGTAAAAAAAATTGTTTAACCATTCCCCTATGTCTTCTTTGGTGTTGTAGACTGCCGGCATTTCTTTCTGTATTTTCCTAACGAGCCCCTCATTTCCAAACCCTATTAACTTGCGAAAGCTTAGCGAGGGCCTCGGTTCTGGCAGCCTTGATGCCAAGGTAGCATAAGAGGGTTTCCCGCCAGTTACCTGCTTATGACAGGCTGTAGACGTTCGCGTCACGCCCCGGGGGTTAGAAAGAAGGTCCCCTTCTCCCCGTGTAGTCTGAGTGGCGCTGGCTACCACCCTCAAGCGTCAGATACAGTTGTAGTGAATATAAATACCCCAGAAAGCGAAGGAAAACACAGTCGCCCAGATAGCCGAATTGGTAAGGCATTCGAGATCTAATCGAAAGGCGTGGGTTCGGTCCCCACTCTGGGCGCGTGTTTTTCTTTCTTTCTCACGTAATTAATAATAAAATAAAAATAATGTAACGTCAGTAACGGTAAAAAAAATTGTTTAACCATTCCCCTATGTCTTCTTTGGTGTTGTAGACTGCCGGCATTTCTTTCTGTATTTTCCTAACGAGCCCCTCATTTCCAAACCCTATTAACTTGCGAAAGCTTAGCGAGGGCCTCGGTTCTGGCAGCCTTGATGCCAAGGTAGCATAAGAGGGTTTCCCGCCAGTTACCTGCTTATGACAGGCTGTAGACGTTCGCGTCACGCCCCGGGGGTTAGAAAGAAGGTCCCCTTCTCCCCGTGTAGTCTGAGTGGCGCTGGCTACCACCCTCAAGCGTCAGATACAGTTGTAGTGAATATAAATACCCCAGAAAGCGAAGGAAAAAACAGTGGCCCAGATAGCCGAATTGGTAAGGCATTCGAGATCTAATCGAAAGGCGTGGGTTCGGTCCCCACTCTGGGCGCGTGTTTTTCTTTCTTTCTCACGTAATTAATAATAAAATAAAAATAATGTAACGTCAGTAACGGTAAAAAAAAATTGTTTAACCATTCCCCTATGTCTTCTTTGGTGTTGTAGACTGCCGGCATTTCTTTCTGTATTTTCCTAACGAGCCCCTCATTTCCAAACCCTATTAACTTGCGAAAGCTAAGCGAGGGCCTCGGTTCTGGCAGCCTTGATGCCAAGGTAGCATAAGAGGGTTTCCCGCCAGTTACCTGCTTATGACAGGCTGTAGACGTTCGCGTCACGCCCCGGGGGTTAGAAAGAAGGTCCCCTTCTCCTCGTGTAGTCTGAGTCGCGCTGGCTACCACCCTCAAGCGTCAGATACAGTTGTAGTAAATATAAATACCCCAGAAAGCGAAGGAGAACACAGTCGCCCAGATAGCCGTATTGGTAAGGCATTCGAGATCTAATCGAAAGGTGTGGGTTCGGTCCCCACTCTGGGAGCTTGTTTTTCTTTCTTTCCCACGTAATTAATAATAAAATAAAAATAATGTAACGTCAGTAACGGTAAAAAAAATTGTTTAACCATTCCCCTATGTCTTCTTTGGTGTTGTAGACTGCCGGCATTTCTTTCTGTATTTTCCTAACGAGCCCCTCATTTCCAAACCCTATTAACTTGCGAAAGCTTAGCGAGGGCCTCGGTTCTGGCAGCCTTGATGCCAAGGTAGCATAAGAGGGTTTCCCGCCAGTTACCTGCTTATGACAGGCTGTAGACGTTCGCGTCACGCCCCGGGGGTTAGAAAGAAGGTCCCCTTCTCCCCGTGTAGTCTGAGTGGCGCTGGCTACCACCCTCAAGCGTCAGATACAGTTGTAGTAAATATAAATACCCCAGAAAGCGAAGGAGAACACAGTCGCCCAGATAGCTGAATTGGTAAGGCATTCGAGATCTAATCGGAAGGAGTGGGTTCGGGCCCCACTCTGGGCGCGTGTTTTTCTTTCTTTCTCACGTAATTAATAATAAAATAAAAATAATGTAACGTCAGTAACGGTAAAAAAAAATTGTTTAACCATTCCCCTATGTCTTCTTTGGTGTTGTAGACTGCCGGTATTTCTTTCTGTATTTTCCTAACGAGCCCCTTATTTCCAAACCCTATTAACTTGCGAAAGCTTAGCGGGGGCCTCGGTTCTGGCAGCCTTGATGCCAAGGTAGCATAAGAGGGTTTCCCGCCAGTTACCTGCTTATGACAGGCTGTAGACGTTCGCGTCACGCCCCGGGGGTTAGAAAGAAGGTCCCGTTCTCCCCGTGTAGTCTGAGTGGCG
The DNA here is from genome assembly GCF_048455015.1 of Haemaphysalis longicornis. NCBI lineage: Eukaryota > Metazoa > Arthropoda > Arachnida > Ixodida > Ixodidae > Haemaphysalis > Haemaphysalis longicornis. Next base: position 23,393,000 of record NW_027526257.1, on the reverse strand, counting down.
CTGGCTACCACCCTCAAGCGTCAGATACAGTTGTAGTAAATATAAACACCCCAGAAAGCGAAGGAGAACACAGTCGCCCAGATAGCCGAATTGGTAAGGCATTCGAGATCTAATCGAAAGGCTTGGGTTCGGTCCCCACTCTGGGCGCGTGTTTTTCTGTCTTTCTCACGTAATTATTAATAAAATAAAAATAATGTAACGTCAGTAACGGTAAAAAAAAATTGTTTAACCATTCCCCTATGTCTTCTTTGGTGTTGTAGACTGCCGGCATTTCTTTCTGTATTTTCCTAACGAGCCCCTCATTTCCAAACCCTATTAACTTGCGAAAGCTTAGCGAGGGCCTCGGTTCTGGCAGCCTTGATGCCAAGGTAGCATAAGAGGGTTTCCCGCCAGTTACCTGCTTATGACAGGCTGTAGACGTTCGCATCACGCCCCGGGGGTTAGAAAGAAGGTCCCCTTCCCCCCGTGTAGTCTGAGTGGCGCTGGCTACCACCCTCAAGCGTCAGATACAGTTGTAGTAAATATAAACACCCCAGAAAGCGAAGGAGAACACAGTCGCCCAGATAGCCGAATTGGTAAGGCATTCGAGATCTAATCGAAAGGCGTGGGTGCGGTCCCCACTCTGGGCGCGTGTTTTTCTTTCTTTCTCACGTAATTAATAATAAAATAAAAATAATGTAACGTCAGTAACGGTAAAAAAATTGTTTAACCATTCCCCTATGTCTTCTTTGGTGTTGTAGACTGCCGGCATTTCTTTCTGTATTTTCCTAACGAGCCCCTCATTTCCAAACCCTATTAACTTGCGGAAGCTTAGCGAGGGCCTCGGTTCTGGCAGCCTTGATGCCAAGGTAGCATAAGAGGGTTTCCCGCCAGTTACCTGCTTATGACAGGCTGTAGACGTTCGCGTCACGCCCCGGGGGTTAGAAAGAAGGTCCCCTTCTCCTCGTGTAGTCTGAGTCGCGCTGGCTACCACCCTCAA